>NW_027176406.1:4696586-5344919 GCF_023349555.1 Cebidichthys violaceus | reverse complement strand
AAGCCCGTGCCAGACAAACTTAGCTGCCACCAACCTCTGAGACGCCCTCTTGCCGAGGTGTGACAGACCATGAATAGCGTCAAAAACCTGCCGTCTCCATCTGGTGGGAATGACCTGTGGAGACGTCGCACAGAAGCGTGGTTCTTGTTTCGCCTAAAGCAGGGGTCGGCAACCCACGGCTCCGGAGAGAACCTCAAGATATTCCTCTAAAATCTTCCTCTAAAAACTCAAACAGACACATTTCGTGGAAAGTTTTAGAGGTTTTAGTTTTCAAACTTAGTTACAGCGCTGTGGGTCTTGCTCTATGTCTCTCTCTCTCTCTCACATAAAATTTACTTTAAAATCAACACATACAAGTTTACTAGATTATGGGTCATTAACGTTTCGTTGTCGTCCACGCTACCTGACAATAGGGCAGAAAAGTCCTGAATGTACGAAACTGGATAGCAGTCCGGGATCGTTGCCTCGTTGAGCCGACGATAATCACCGCATGGGCGCCATCCGCCACTAGGCTTTGGTGCAATGTGCAGGAGTGAAGCCCACGGGCTGTTGGAGCGGTGAGCCCAGACGCTCCATGTTGTCAAACTTCCATTGTTTCTGTTTTTATCATGTAAAGTGTCTTTGAGTACCTTTTAAAGCACTATACAAATAAAAAGTATTATTATTATCATTGAAATTAGTAATAGTATTTACATTACATTACATTACAGTCATTTAGCAGACGCTTTTATCCAAAGCGACTTACAATAAGTGCACTCAACATAGTAACATGGGGGACTACATTTAATGAATTTACTGTTAATCACACCACAAAATTAGCTAGCTAGCACACCCTTTAGTCCCTCAGCCTCACTCCCAACCGCTGGATGAAACTTTCTACAGTATATCTGCTCTACAGGACTGTTTGGAATACAGACTGGAAAATGTTCAGGGATGGTGCCATCCAGCAGAACAACATTAATCTGAATTAATATATATCACACATCTGCTGTGTCAAGGGCACTTTAACACATTTTGTGTCGTTTCTGTATCCTTTTAACACACACGTGTAGTATGACAATGGATCAGCTCACACATGAGTGTGTTGAGCGTGGCAAAATATGTTTTTTGACAATTCAGTTTCTACAATTTTAAATATTTTATGTATAAATAAGTCATCTGAAAATGGACTTGAAATCAAATTATTGCTTTCCAAATAAACGTAAATATAAAATGTATATTCTCCTGAGACCTGGTAAAGCGGTACAGTGGACTGCCTTGACCAATCACGGTTGAGCGATTTCAAATGTTTCAAGTTGCAACCGTCACATTGCCCGTTTCGCTGCTGGCTGTCAAAGAACATGGACGTCTCAGAGGAGGACATTCCAACACTAGTGGTGAGTTGTTGGCGTTGGTTATATTACAAAAACAGTGGCTCAATATTTTAATGGGAGTGTGTGTAACTTAGTGTGTGCAGTCAGCGGCGCCCGGCCAACTCTTCGCCCCGTGCTGCAGCGCTCGGAGCTCCCCGCCCGCTTGCCGGCTGATGGACCGAACGTCTGCACACACTGTGATGATGCATAGCTGGTTGGATATCGGCAAAGATTAATTTTAGTGAGTAACATAAACATTAGATATCTTAAAATAGTTTGCCAACAGTATCTAGCCATCTGGCTAACATGAGCTATCAGCTCATATTAAGCTAGTTAGCTGAAGAACTGAGTTAGTGGTTAACGTTGAATGAACGAGTCTGCTAGCTGATGTTGGATAGCTAGCTAGCTTCTTTGTTGGGTTCTTAAATTATGTTCTGGCCATCATGATGAGCGTTATGTGATGTAAAGTTGGTTCATGTTAGCATCTGTGAGCTAGCAAACACTCGGTTGAGCAAGTCTAGCTAGCTGTCTTTGTCATATTGAATTCATTGTTCCGTCAGAAGTGGCGCCAAAGTGCATAACGTTAACGTTAGTTTGTACGTGTTGAGAGAGAGAGAGAGAGAGAGAGAGAGGTTGAGAGAGAGAGAGAGAGAGAGAGAGAGAGAGGTTGAGAGAGAGAGAGAGAGATGCGCTTAGAGCAGACCAGTGTTAGCGATGGGGCAGAGGAAAAGTAAGTATCGTTAAGCGGTAACGTTATTAAATGTAATGTTTGGCTTAACTGTGTTTGATTTGTTAAAGAAACTAAGTGCCATTAACTACATGGAACTAATATTAGCTAGCTGTTTATAATTGGCTTGATCAGGAACTAGAACAGGTTCTTTAATCACAGTTGACTTTGATAGAAGGGCTTTCCCTGCCATTAGCTATATGGCTATAGGGCGAAGGACCTTTCTGCACATGAATATAAATTCAATGTGGAGAGCTTCAGGGCCGTGTGTCGGGCGTTGTCTCTCCCTCTCCTCTCATGTGCTGCAGGCAGGAGTAGATGCTACCTGCATGAGTGGGAGTTCAGCTGTAGTGAGTTTCTATAATCAATTTGACACTTACTCTGAAACTGTATTGCATTGAAATGGTGCACTGTAGTATAAGCGCAATAGCTCTCATGCCATTTGAATTTTTCTATTTAATATAATTCAGCAAATTTCTCTCCTTCCCTTTTTGTAGATATGTTTTTTTTTCTTCAAATAAACAATGTCTCTGTAGTGGGTTGTGATTATTTGCCTAAAGATACTTTAAGTGTCTTTAGGTGACCTCTCCCTTTCTGGGAATGTGTGCAGCACCCTTACCCTCTAAAAGGAGAAAACATGGGATAAATTAATACATTTAGTCAATATCACAATAAATTAGATTGGTACTTAACTTGTCTTTGTTTGTTGTGTACAGGAAGGGAGACATGAGCAGCAGGAATCTGTGAAAGTCCTCCCAACCACTTTTAAGGATGATAAATAATTGAAAAGAAAAATTTACAGTGTCCAAAGCACAAACCAACTTCTGGAAAAGACAAGCGATTTGGGATTTGTCCTTGAAAGGATTTTAAAATTTAACACAGATTTCCAAGAGTTTACTGATGTTGATAGTAGTGTACAGATAAGGAACCTTGACAGATTCCAAGTGCCCATTTTCAACCTTTTGCAAGAGAAGTCTGTCTAACTTCGGTACATTTTCATTTGTATTCTTTTGGGTTATGTGTACATCTTGTCAAATTTTGTTCCAAAGAATCTCATGGAAATTAGTCTAAATTTCTGCTTTGTTCGGCTTTGCTCTTAATTCTCTTTTCAGCCTAAAAAGGAGCCGGATGTACAGGATGGATTGAGGCCTCTCCTCGAAAAGAAAGTTCCTGAAATATTGGAGGAACTCCAAACTCAGGGCATTGTTACAGAAAAAAACAGGCTGAAGCTCGTCAAAGTTTGTCTCTGACTTGGTGGAGAGGCACGGATTGTAAGTTTTGCAGTTTATAATAAGAGTGATTAAACAAATATGCTCACTTGCCATGATTGTACTTTTTAAATCATGTACAGCATACGTTTATTGTATGTATATCTGCGAACAGGTGGATGCTGTCCATAGAAGGCCATGTGGTAATCACATATTTACCTCCCATGCCAGATTTCACAACTGCCCTGGCCCTTGAGTATCAGGTGGAAGCAGCCACAACTTATACAAAGGTATTGTTAAAATTGTTATGTACATCACGTTTCTTTGCATTTGCATTACTTGTATTTCTCCATTAAAGTCTGCTTGTAGCATTGACCAGGTAAAAATCACCGTACTTGCATTTAGGTGGCATTTGCGGACAATACAAGAATAGGACTTCTTACAATCGGCATCTATTTGATATTGCTGTAAAAACAGTTTGCCCAATTATTATCTAAAAAGAGTTTGATCGTTGTTACCTTGTTGATATGCCCTGATAAGACTGATGTGCTTGATGGTTCTAAATATTAACTTCCATTTGTATTTGGTTGCTTGTCAGGGTAAATCCAGACTCCAGCAAATGCAGTGCCGAGGTCAAGAAAAGAATGGAAAGTGGAAGACCAGTAAAGCGCAAAGCATCAGATATGAACCAACGCGTCACATCCTTCATGAGGGACTTCACTGCATTTGACTGGCAAAATAACCAGATGGAGGTGAGGCTCTTATAATAACGTGGCCTTTAAAGAGTTCCCTCTTGTGGTATTTATCCATGAAGGTTTGGTTTTTATTTGTCAAAGTTTTGAAATATTAGTCTCTTAGATAATGTTTATGTTAAATCTGTTTTCAATGTAAACTAAATGGACATGACATTCCACAGGATGGGGCTATGCTGCAAATTGCTTTCACAATAAATCCCTCTTGTTTTTCACATGCAGTCTAGTCTTGAAGAATTGAACAACAACAATATGAATTAGTAGAACAAATTACATTTAACCAATCTGTCCAGGTCTGATGTTGACCAGCTGGGGTAGGATTGAAATTGCAGGTTGGTTTTTGAGTGTGGTTCTGAAAATACACAAGTTGATTCCCAAATCAAAAGCTTTCAAAATTATGGCAATTAATACACAGTTTTTAACCATGTATTTTGTATGTATATGTAGAGACATTATACCTGGCCCTAACAAAAAACAAACTATAACAACTAAATACAAAAACTAAAACTAATCATTTCTGACAAACTAAAACTAAGCTAAAACCAGCAAATACTCTGAATGCTAACTAAAACTATGAAATTGAAAAGTCAAAACTAATATAAAATATACTTAATTAAAAAACAAAACTATTATAACCTTGCTCCACACAGAACAGAAATAATTTGTAAATAAAAGATTACACTTTTTGTTGCAGATGAGCGTGGAAAAAGGAACTCTATCTGATCATTTAGATCAATTTTATAAAGTAATTTGAATATATATATATATATTTAATGGCATAGAATTGTATGGCGTATTGTGTAAGACTAAAAGGTTTATATTGTATCTGCTAGATTTCCCAGCATGCAACAGTAAAAAGAAACAATTGAATGTAAGTAAGTAATTGCAAACATTACCACCACTAAGTGCCCATTACATATGTTTAACTTTGTCCTACAACAATAAAATTAGACAAATCTGTAAAATAACTCAAAAACTCTGAATTGAGTTTTATTACTATTGCATGCTGGAAGTTAATCTGTCAGAATGTGGCTTTTTCTGATGCCATGTACTATTGAACCCATCTGCGCTAACTGTGTTAACATTCACTCTGTGGGTAATCGGGGAACATGTTTATACGCACCGCAGTGCACTGTATAATTGCATATACAGTTGTGGTCAAAAGTTTACATACACTTGTAAAGAACATAATGTCATGGCTCTCTTGAGTTTCCAGTTATTTCTACAACTCTGATTTTTCTCTGATAGAGTGATTGGAACAGATACTTCTTTGTCACAAAAAACATTCATGAAGTTTGGTTCTTTCATGACTTTATTATGGGTTAACAGAAAAAGTGACAAAATCTGCTGGGTCAAAAATATACATACAGCAACATAAATTAGCAATTTTGGTGACTTAGAAAGTTGTGTCAATGAAATGAGCTTCATAGCATGGCCTCTTAACTTCTTGTGAGTGATTATGAGTGACTACAGCTGGTGACTTCTCTGAGGCCATTTAAATAGGGCTCATTGGATACAAACGCCCACAAACGCTACAATGGGAAAGTCAAAGGAGCTCAGCATGGATCTGAAAAAGCGAATCATTGACTTGAACAAGTCAGGAAAGTCACTTGGAGCCATTTCAAAGCAGCTGCAGGTCCCAAGAGCAACATTGCAAACAATTGTTTGTAAGTATAAAGTGCATGGCACTGTTTTGTCACTGCCACGATCAGGAAGAAAACGCAAGCTATCACCTGCTGCTGAGAGAAAATTGGTCAGGAGGGTGAAGAGTCAACCGAGAACCACCAAAAAGCAGATCTGCCAAGAATTAGAAGCTGCTGGAACACAGGTGTCAGTGTCCACAGTCAAGCGTGTTTTGCATCTCCATGGACTGAGAGGCTGCCGTGCAAGAAGGAAGCCCTTGCTCCAAAAGCGGCACCTTAAGGCTCGACTGAAGTTTGCTGCTGATCACATGGACAAAGATAAGACCTTCTGGAGGAAAGTTCTGTGGTCAGACGAAACAAAAATCGAGCTGTTTGGCCACAATGCCCAGCAATATGTTTGGAGGAGAAAAGGTGAGGCCTTTAACCCCAAGAACACCATGCCTACCGTCAAGCACGGTGGTGGTAGTATTATGCTGTGGGGCTGTTTTGCTGCCAATGGAACTGGTGCTTTACAGAGAGTAAATGGGATAATGAAGAAGGAGGATTACCTTCAAATTCTTCAAGATAACCTAAAATCATCAGCCCGAAGGTTGGGTCTTGGGCGCAGTTGGGTGTTCCAACAGGACAATGACCCCAAACACACATCAAAAGTGGTAATGGTATGGCTAAATCAGTCTAGAATTAGGATTTTAGAATGGCCTTCCCAAAGTCCTGACTTAAAATCCCATTGAGAACATGTGGACAATGCTGAAGAAACAAGTCCATGTCAGAAAGCCATCAAATTTAACTGAACTGCACCAATTCTGTCAAGAGGAGTGGTCAAAGATTCAACGAGAAGCTTGCCAGAAGCTTGTGGATGGCTACCAAAAGCGCCTAATTGAAGTGAAAATGGCCAAGGGACATGTAACCAAATATTAGCAGTGCTGTATGTATATTTTTGACCCAGCAGATTTGATCACTTTTTCTGTTAACCCATAATAAAGTCATGAAAGAACCAAACTTCATGAATGTTTTTTGTGACAAAGAAGTATCTGTTCCAATCACTCTATCAGAGAAAAATCAGAGTTGTAGAAATAACGGGGAAACTCAAGAGAGCCATGACATTATGTTCTTTACAAGTGTATGTAAACTTTTGACCACAACTGTATAGATGTAGCATATCAGTAACCAGAGCAAGCCTGGCTTACTGATTTTAGCTCTACAGATAAAAGATGCTGCGGCCTTGTTTTTTTTGTTTTGTTATTTTATCCGTGTGTCTGTTTGAGCGGATTTCAACTTAAAATATTTTGATAACTTAGACGGCTAAAAACGCATCGCCTGCAAAACCATTGCATTCCTTTCATACGCCGTGCGCTCTAGGGGTGGGAATCACCAGAGGTTCCGTGATACGATATTATCACGATACTTAGGTCATGTTACGATATTATCACGATACTGCAATATGCTGAGTATTGCGATATAACGATTATGGCCCAGTGACGGCAGTGTCGGCACCCGGGATCGGGCCGACGCGGTTCTTCCGGCGTGCCGAGCTTAAGCCGGATCTGGGCCAGGTCAAAAATCATTTCACCTCAGGTGAATTGACATTCTACTGACTTTTTTTCGACATACTATACTATTACTTTTTTTCATGCATGAGCTAACTTCAAATCACAAATGGTGCATAGTTACAAAATCATTTCACGTCAGGTGTATAGCAGACCAACTCAAGGTGTCACTCAAAGAGAACCAGGACAATCTGATGTAGCATTTCAAAATTAAAGCCCCTCAAAAAGTGTAACTTTTTTCATAAAACTATATTATGACTTTTTTTCAAAATACTATATTATGCCTTTTTTTTTTTTTACTTTTTTTTGACATTCTACTGACTTTTTTTTTTTTTTACTTTTGACATACTATACTATTACTTTTTTGCATGCATGAGCTAACTTCAAATCACAAATCATTTCACCTCAGGTGTATAGCAGTCCAATTCAAGGTGTCACTCAGAGAGAACTAGGACAATCTGATGTAGCATTTCAAAATTAAAGCCCTTCAAAAATTTTAACTTTTTTTCATAAAACTATATTATGAATTTTTTTTTAATTTTCAACACACTATACTATGAATTTTTATTCTTTTGAACTTTTTTCAAAATACTATACTATGACTTTTTTTTACTTTTTTTGACATTCTACTGACTTTTTATTTTTTTACTTTTTTTCGACATACTATACTATTACTTTTTTAGATGCCTGAGCTAACTTCAAATCACATTCATGAGACAATTTGTCTAATTTCATAATATATGTATGTCTTTTTCAACATACTATACAATGGCCACGGTGACCCAATACAAGGGACACCGTGGCTTAGTGGTGAGCAGGGTTGCCTATCTATCAGAAGGTCGGTGGTTCGATCCCGGTTCATGCTCTAGTAGTCTCATGTCAAAATTCCCGGTTCATGCTCTAGTAGTCTCATGTCAAAATTCCCGGTTCATGCTCTAGTAGTCTCATGTCAAAATTCCCGGTTCATGCTCTAGTAGTCTCATGTCAAAATTCCCGGTTCATGCTCTACTAGTCTCATGTCAATTTGTCCTTGAGCAAGACACTTAACCCCAAAATTTCTCCCTTGAGCAAAACACTTAACCCCAAAATTTCTCCCATAGCTTCATCTACGGTCTAGAGATAGATTCTAAATTGTAACGCATCTGCTAAATAAATTTTTTTCAACATACTATATTGTTTTTTTTTTTTTAAATTTTCAACATACTATACAATGACTTTTTTTTACTTTTTATATACTAGTATTTTACTATACAATGACTTTTTTTAACTTTTTTTTGACATACTACTATGACTTTTTTTTTTTTTACCTTTTTAAAAAAATACTATACTAAGACTTTTTTTAACTTTTTTTCAACATACTATACAATGACTTTTTAAATTTTTTATATACTAGTATTTTACTATACTATGAACTTTTTCACTTCTTTTTAACATACTACTATGACTTTTTTTTCAATTTTTTTTCGACATACTACACATAGACTTTTTTAGATGCCTGAGCTAACTTCAAATCACATTCATGAAACAATTTGTCTATTTTCAGATGGGATTGTAGAGGAAATGGTGCATAGTTACAAAATCATTTCAGCTCAGGTGTATAGCAGACCAACTCAAGGTGTCACTCAGATAGAACTAGGACAATCTGATGTAGCATTTCAAAATTAAAGCCCTTCAAAATCGTATGCATGAGCTAACTTCAAATCACATTCATGAGACAATTTGTCTATTTTCAGATGGGATTGTAGAGGAAATGGTGCATAGTTAGAAAATCAATTCACGTCAGGTGTATAGCAGACCAACTCAAGGTGTCGCATAAAAATGTCATATTATTGTACATCTTAAAAATAATAAAACAGGTCATAGTATAGTATCTCTTAAAAGGGTCATCAAAAAGTCATAGTATGTTGTAAAAATGTCACGAAATCTCAAAGTATAGTATGTATTTAAAAAAAAGACAAATGTAAAAGAAATGTAAATTTAAAGCATGCCTTAAAGTGTTGTCATAAAAAGTCATAGTATAGCAGGCTTTCATAAAAATGTCATAGTATAGTATTTCGTACATTTTTTTAAAAGTCATAGTATAGTATGCCATTAAACATGTCATAAAAATTCACAACATAATATGCTAAAAATCTGACAAAAAAGCAACAATAAGTGTCAAAACTGCAGAAGTTATTACCCCATTTGTCTGTGGCAATGTTGTTTTGGAATTTAAGTGCAGTTGGCTAAAACAATGACTTTAAAGCTCTGTCTTGAGAATTCTGCTAAATGAGAATGGGTGAGCCATATACCAGTCCCAAGAGGCAATTACGAAAAAAATAAAACAGAATTTAGTATATTTTTTTATTTTCTATAAAAGAGATGAGTTTATTCAATGATCATAACAGACTGAATCAGAGACCTCGATAGATCACTCACATACCAAACAATAAATCGAGGAAAATGTTTGAACAAAACCCCCAAAACAGAACAAATGTAACACAAAATAAAATACCTGAATAAAGCAAACTCTGGGCTGAGCTGCGGGTCAGCACATTCTCTGTAGAACTCATGGCACATTAACAGTTTTTGTGAAAAGGAAAAAAGGCTAAAAAGGAATGACTTTTTTTTTTTTTTTTTTTTTTTTTACCCTTTCAAAACCAATCTAACAATAAAAATTCTATATTTCATATATGGTGGACTTCATAGAAATTAAAAAGGTGACTTAAGCACTGAAACAAGTTCTCCTGAAGTACGGTTTATCTGTTTATTCTCATCAATAGAATGCTTATCTGCATCGGAGAAAATGCCTCATGCACCACACACTTTAACAAAAAAAGAACAATAACAAAACACATACAGTCACACAGCCGTCCAAATTTACACAGTCACACTCACAGACCAGACTCAAACGCTAGTGTGGCAACGCTGAAACATATCTACCTAAAATCTGCTGATTGAACAAAATGAGAAAGTAGTTTTTCCAGATGTGTACACTCAGAAGTCCAGCTAAAACTAAATTTAAAACCCGAATATTGACAACGGGTAAAATATAAAACGCTGTCTTTTCCTTTTTTTATTATTATTATTTTTTTTATTTTTTTTTACACAAACTCTTTTCAAAAAGCTCCCTCCCTGTTCAAATATTACACCACCCAATCCTGACCTGGCCCCTTTCTAAACCCCCTCGAAGTGTAATATAAGCCAACGAGAATTGCAATACAATACAGGCACTGGAGAAAAACACCATAACAGAGACAAGTGAAGAGGACGAGACTCATTCAGATTTCAACCCATCCCCGGTCCAAACAATGTTTCCAAGAACAGAATCATAACTCACATCAACTATTATCAAACAAGAACAAAGATAAATCAAAACTGTTATTTCAGAGATTTCTGATTTCATTTGTTTGTCTTTTTTATTTTGTATTGTTGACAGTCTGCCCTCAGTGAATTTGAAGACAATTTGATGCAAAAACTAATTGGGAGCTCATTCCAGTCCCTTCAGCTAGTTCTGTTTTTTTTTACGAAACCTGATTCAAGTAACGGCTCCAGAAAGGTGTTACGTGTTTGTCTTATTCCCCTGATTGACCCCTTCCTGACTCGACCTGTTGACATTTGATCAAAACCGTTAAGTAAGATCAGAGTGCACTCAAGGGGGAACAGCAAGGGGGTCCTCATCTATTCGTTTAACTGATCCAGTAGTGTGACTGTTGTGGACAGGCCAATGATATCAACATTATGTCTCAAAGTGTAATACAAAGAATGGTGCGACACTTGTAGCGAAATCAAATTCCAAGTAAAGCTCAGAAACGGCAGGACCTTTCCCCTCATCTGCAAACAAGTTAATGTTGTAGTTGTAAGAGAAAAATACAAGGCAGGATGAAAACAACTGATTCTGTATTTGATAAATACTTGCTGGAACTATGATAATGCATATATTCAGGTTTTTTTTTTTTCATCACTAGCTACCTACCATGATTTAGGACAAGTAATTTAGCATAAAATATAGTGAGTTGTTTGGCGTAGACAGATGTGACGGAGTGTGATGTATGATGATTTAAAGACCAAAAGGAAGGATGAAAAAAAAAAAAGATCCAAAACAAACAGTTATTGTTGTATAAGAAAATACTTCTTTACAGTAGATACTAGGTGATGAAAAAAGGTCTGCACTGCTCCTACTCCTGGTTGTAAATGTCACTGGTTTGTCCACGTGTGCAGGCCAAAGAACATAATTGTCTGTTTAGGAAAGAGGTGTAAGGCAAACTGTACCTTCTCTGCTGAGAAATATACATGATTTACAGTATGGAAGTTGCCCCCCCCCCCCCGCCCTTTCATTTGTTCACTTACAACAATCAAAACAAAACAGAACATAAAAGACCAGTCTTCTTCACCACCTCAGATATCTGGCAGTTTCAAAACACCTCTGCACAGTCTGTCAGTACATTATCAGAGCATTTTCATAGTTATTGGGATGTCTTTACTCTTGCAATTCATCGTTGCGGCCACACACACTGTAAAAAGCAAGTGACAAAGGCAACTGTGCCAACCGGGGTCCTCTTTCTCCTGTTAGATATATCAGGCAGACAATGCCAGATTCCGAGGATATGACATCCAAGACAGTGAGACTATCCCCATGCGTTGTGTGTGTTCAGTCCACAGGGACAAAGCGACCTGTGAGCGCCCGTCCAGCGTTTGTACTCGATCCAAGGGTCCGTCACATCTACATACAGTCTGTGTCCCTCTGTGGTGCGTGGTCGGCAAACCCCTCTTTAGAGGAAGTGAAGTATTTTCCTTTTTTTTTCTCTCCTTTTTTTTGCAGTTATGTTTCAGTTGCTCCTCTCCTCAAAAAAGGTTCTCCTCAAAGATAGCCATTAAGTCACTTTGGAAATTCATGTCAATAGTTGCCGCCATCTGGAGAGAGAGAAAAAACAGCTAAGCATTTCCATTACGTAGCTCCTACAGCTAGAAATGTGAATACAATTACAATTTGTTATATCTTCTGTTAATTAAGAGTTCAAATTTAGCTTTTTATCTATGGTACACGTCTTTGATAATCTACTATCTTTTGTATTACGTTACAATAAATAACACTGAAGCCAAAGTTATACTTCCTGCGGCGGTCTGCATGACGTAGATTTTGTCATCAGAGGGTGTACGTGTAGGCTCTGTGCATAACAACTGGATAATGGAGAATGCGGATATTTAAATTTGCGCAGTAGTCTTTCTCTTGCTGGCCCCACCTGCAAGTTTCCTGCTCGGCCCTTTGACTTTACATTGTGATGATGTCACCGATATTTAAAATCATTTTTCACAGCCCACGGATAATTCTACTAATATAAAACCTCCATAGATAAAAAAAAAATAGAAAGAGTCATAATTGTTCTAGTTTGCAGTTTGAGCTGTTCTGACAACAGAGTAACAGAGTCACTACATTTATTTGACAATATTAGCAAGGGGCTCCTTTGCAGATTCAGATTCTTAATACAAAATATATAATTCAACTAATAAACTATAATGTATTATTAAATAATATATAATATAATATATAATTATTAAGTAAATTAAATAGTTAACTACTTTTACCAGCTGCAACATTTAAGTTTTGAATATATTAATGCATCAATAATTACGATCCAATGATGAATATATTATTCTGAAATGTTTTCATCCGCAGGTCAAACACTTCTGAAGCTCACAGGCCTGACAGGCCTGACACAGAGAGAGCAGACAGGCCGCAGTAGGATGGAGCACGCCTTGGGCAGTATTGATTCCAAAATAAAAAAAAGAATTCTGTCATTATGAAACTGTGGCAGAACAAATTAGATTATCATAGGCCACAGTAATCAATGGGAAACACTGTACATACACATTACAGTACATCATTTGCATACATGCAGCAGTGAAACAGACAAAACAAATCCAGTCAAATTTAGGTGTAAAAGGAGGAAGTAAAAAGAAAAAAAAGAAGAAAAAAAAGACTACTGGCCTTTTATGTAACATACACTAAAGTAACAAATTGCACATCCGTAGGTTGATGTCAAAATGTTTGGCTACAATGTGGTAGCATAGTGACTGTATAACAGAACAACTGCTCATCTGTGGTGTCCGCAGCAGTCCATGTACGTGTCTGTTTGGGAGCATAACCAAGGCTTAAAGAGTGTTAACGACAAGTAACTCACCGCTTCTCGCCTCCGCCTTTCCTGCTCTCGGCGGCGTGCTAGCTCCCTCTGTTGGTCAAGTGGGTTCTGTGCGGCAGGCTGAGGCGGTGTTGGGGGTTGAGGAGGCTGCTGAATGGCAGCTGGCTGGGGCTCCTGCTGCTGCTGCTGTTGTTGTTGCTGTTGTTGTTGCTGCTGCTGCTGCTGCTGCTGCTGCTGCTGCTGCTGTTGCTGTTGTTGTTGTTGTTGCTGTTGCTGCAGCTGCTGCTGCTGCTGTTGCGAAGGAGCTTGAATGTGTTGCTGCTCCAGACGCCTGCGTGGCTCCTCATGCACCCTTCTGCTTGGCTCCATGATGTCCTCTTCATCTCGACCTCTGGAAAACATTCAGGCCAATAATTGCCACCAGGTGAAAAACAAATACTTTTGACATTGCTGAAGGGGGTTCACATTTGGTTTCATCCTGGATGCGTCACAGGGAAAATGGATGTGCTAAATATAAAACTACAAGCAGAGAAAACAAGATCTACATCATGCATAATGATTTAAATAGAGAGGTTTTAGCTAAAGGAAACAAGCAGGTTTGTAATCTTGGTGGATATTAGGGGCAAATGATGGAACACTTTTGAGCAGCGCTTTCTCTGGATTTGGGGCTCACTATTGTTAAATAGACCATAGAACTGAGTATTGCTTTATCCAGCTATAGTGAAAGTCTATGGTGTGTCAATTACCGGCAATGGAATGCAGAATTTTTTCTTAAAATCTTGCCTAGTGCAGCCCAAAACAGGTAAACATATGGTGGCCAATAACTCTCTTATTAACTTTATAATCTTGTATTTCTGAAATAAAGGGTTATTATAAGCTTCAGCTTTTTGACCAAGTACTTTACATGAGGGTGATTAATGTGGGGTTCAATGATTACGATATTTTGATGATCACTGTCCTCTTGCAGAGTTGCTAAACAACATTAGCTTTGCTCTGTCATATTCAGATGAAGCAGGGTTAAGTGCATTGTTAAAACGACACTGTAAACATTTGATGGTTTGAACAAGAGTAGATGCCCATAAGTACTCTCTGATGCCAGTAGTTGTGGACTGACATCACGTACCACCAACCGATGGATATAATCGATGATAATCTTTTCTGGTTCAAATGTTGACGTCCAAAACAAGTCCTTAGTTACACTTTATTCTTAGTGGCTGTTGTGGTCCTACAATATTGCCACTAGAGGGCATAATACATCACCTCATAGTAGAGGGTTTCCTGTGTCATCTCTATCATCTGGCAGCCGATCCAAATACATTTGCAACTTGCATTTTTGTCTTTAGGTTATTACTGCGGCTGTGTTTTTAATGTTGACATCTGTACCTTGTTGATGTTGTTTGCATCAACAATAAAATATTTGACTTTTTAAAGGCAGTTGAGGCTTTGCTCAATCTATAATTACATGAACCCAACATAGACACAACTCACGATGGTGTGTGTTTAAATAATAGGTAAGCCCTTTCTGCCTGTAGAGGTGACAAGGCCCCTCAGATGAGTGGTTTCACATTTTTCAAAACTACATAGCAAGTCTAGTCGTTCTTGTTCTAAAATAGTTTTTCTATGATTGGGATTGTCAAGATTCTGTTCAAGATTCTCATATTTAGATTTATGGAGCAAATAAACAACTTTAAGACAGGTGTAACTACCTCATCAGGTGTCCCTAATGAGGTAACCATTGTCACCCTATATATTTTGTCTTTGGTCTTCTTCTGGACAAGCTTACCGTAGTTTGTCCTGCTCTCTGCGTAGTCTGTCTTTTTCCGCCTGCTCGGCTTGGGCCTTCAGAGCTTTCTCCCTCTCCTCTTTCTCCCGGGCAGCACGACGGAACTGCTCAAAACTGTCACTAGATGACTTCACTGCAGATAAGGGTGTAGATGTGGACTTTTGTGCCAGGCTGGCCCATGAGCCCATATTCTTCAGTTTCACATCCTGAGAAAACATTTAAGTAGAAATCATGATCAGAAATCTGGCAAAATGTAATACCATTAAGTTCATACATTAAGAACTGAAAGAGGATTATGACATTTCTTTTTTTAAAGTGACTATTTCACCCACCTGTACCTTTTTGGGGGCAATGGGCACCTTGGACTCCTGCTTGAACTTATCCTTTTCTTGCAGAGAGGAGGGCAGGCCACTGGATTCGGAGGAGCGGATGACAGGTCGCAAGCTGTCCATGGACTTCACATCTGCTCAACACAATGACACGCACGCACACACAGTCTCAATATCTTACATAGCTTCTTCTTTTCTGGCATTTTAACCACAGAAAGCTAGAGAAAATACAAGAAGTCTTGGGACTCACTCTGTTGGCCGTGGCCTGGTTGAGAAGGCTTGTTATCGGGCTGTTTATGATGGTCTGGTCTCATGGCAGGGTTAAATGGCTCTCCTCTCATCACTGGTGATGGAGAAAGTTTCTCCTCCTTTAGTACACCATGGCTCCCAGGGCCCCTCTGCTGCATGACAAGCAAATGGAGTCAAAGTCAGACACAGGCATGTGGAGACATAATGTTAGCCCTGCACTTAATGGTTTCTAAAAAAAGGGTTTCTCACCTTTTTGGGCTGCATGTTGTGAGGTGGGGACTGGTGAGAGACAGGTGGATACTGAGGAAGTTGTGGGGAATGCATCATGAGAGGTGATGGGTTGTCCCTTATGTGACCTGTCAACAGAAGGGAGCGGCATACAACTTCAGCCTACACAATATATTTGTACAGCAACAATTTTTGCTTCTACAATCAGATACACAATTTGTGTTAGTCTTGTCTTGTCTTGTCAAACTAACCAGCGTTGTAGGGGTCGGCCTTGATTGGGCGAGGGGAGGGCTGCTGCTGTTGCTGCTGAATGATCTGCTGTGCTTTGTTGCTGGGCATGGATACCTTGTGTTGTGATCCCTGGGACTGACCAGCTAGTCCTGGACCCTGCTGATAGTTCAGTTGTTGCTGTTGGGGCTGCTGTTGCTGCGGCTGAGAATGCTGCATGTGGCGGGCCTGGAGTTGAGGCATCTGTTGGGCCGGGGCCTGATGTGATGGGGCTGGCTGAGTGGTCTGCAAAGGGAGCTGGGGAGGAGGCAGTGTGGTCTGAGAGGATAGTTGAGATTGTCCCTGGACAGACTGCAGGAGAGAGATCTGTCCTGGTTGTTGTTGTTGTTGTTGTTGTTGTTGCTGCTGCTGCTGCTGCTGCTGCTGCTGCTGCTGTTGACGAGCCTGCGCCTGGAGCGACTGCATGGACTGCTGGGGCTGACGGGCTTGCTGGAACTGCTGCAGGTATAATTGTACTTGGTTCATAGGCGTTGTAGACCCTGGTTCTTCATCATCCTCCAGCAGCATCTGGGGAGGCTGGGAAGACAGCAAGCCCTGGGGTGTGAGTGTTGGAGGGGACAAGGGCCGCTGGTGCAGGGGCTGAGGAGGGTGGAGGATCTGAGAGGAAAGCTGGTGCTGTGGTGGTGGTGGTGCTGACTGGGGCTGGAGCTGCTGCTGCTGCTGCGGCGGCGGCTGCTGCTGGTGCTGCTGCTGCTGCTGCTGCTGCAGGGTTGGCTGCTGCTGAGGAGGTGCTGGTTGCTGCTGAGGGGGTTTGGGATGAAGAGGCGCGGCCTTGTGACTGGGTCGAGAAGGCTGCTGAGGCATGGAAATGTGCAAAGCTAAGGTTGCACAGTTCCAGGAAAGGAGGCAGAGACATAACACAAAATTAATACAAAACATTTTGTGCTTGTGATCCTTGACAGGTTTTATTTAATATTCATTTTGCTAAACTAAATGGGGACTGGTTGACTTTGTAAGAGCATTATTCTTGGAGGGATTGCAGTTACACCTACAGAAACAATGAAAATCCAAGTAGTGATTAGTATTGGATTTGTCAAAAGTGAAGCAGCCTGCATACACCCTTACCTGGAGATGTGAGGACGGGATGTTGGTTGAGGAAGGGGTGGGTCTCAGGGGACACTGGCCCAGCAGAATGAGCGTTGAGGTGTGGAGGTGCGGGCGAGGAGTTGCCTGTGTGGTGGGTTAGATGCATGAGGGGCTGGCCGAAGGGAGGCAGGGAGTCAAAGCTAGTCTCCAGTAACTGGGAAGACTCCAGAGCAGCTACAGGGGGAGCAATGAAGCCTGCTGGGGGTGGCTGAGGCTGCTGCTTCATCTGACTGCTGGACTGAAGGCCTGCTACTTGGGAATGAAGCCCAATCTGAGCAGGGCCACTCTGAATGTGTACATGAGGATGGGTCTTTTTTCCCTCCTTCACAGACTGGCCTTTCTTCTTCTGATGCTTAATTATTCCTAAAAAACAAATAAAGTGAAATTAAGATTAAGCACTTCATTTTTAATTTTGGGCATTTGAATTGCCATGTTTGCAGTAAGTCACCTGTCCCCTCAGCTTCGCTGTCTGTGCTGGAGCCACTGCTCTCTGAAGAGGATCCAGTCTTTTTGGAGGTAGCCATGGACTCCACAGGCTTCTCAACTGCAAACCAACAACTATGTGTTCATGGATTTCCAATGAAGCATAAATAAACTAAAGAATTACAGACTCGGGTGAATAACTAGCTTTGCTGGTTTTCTAGTGGGACTTACCATGAATCTTTTTCTTCTTGCGGAGGCAGGAAGACACATATCTCTCCAGCTCTCGCAGAGTGGAGGGTTTTAGCGTCTCAAAGTCAATCTCAATCTCATCAGGGTTTGAGTTTTTAAGTGAGGGCTCTCTGGACTGGATGATATGCACTACACGGCCGAGCTTGTCACCAGGAAGTTTGTTGATGTCCAAGCTTAGCTGCCTCTTCTCCTCGTACGTCATAGGCTTGCACTTTTCCCCCATTGCCGATGACCCAGCGCCCCCCAGATCGTCTTCCAGGCCAGGTACAGGCAGCAGGTTGGAGGGATGATTGCTTTTCATCCCTTCCTTTTTACTAGAGGCAAAACACAAATGTGTAATTAATCAATATGTAACACTTACTAGACTTTACCTATACAGTGAGTCTCTAGAAACACAGCTTAAAGGCTTCATAACTAAAAACAGACATATCTTAAAACTACAGGTGAAGAAAATATAACAGATCACCCACCAATCATAAAACATTCTGCAATGTAGGACTCAGAATCGAAAAAACTATCTCTCAACAAAACTGATTCAATTCAATACCAACCAATCATTTTAATACCACAATCAACTGTTTAAAGATTATATCTATTTACAGGACAAGCACTTCCTGTGTCCTCAGATGGCCGAGCATCCATAACTTAGCCTCAACCATGCCTGCAATTACACAGTGAAATAAAAAAAATGAAATAAAGAAGGTGGATACAAAATTGAGTATGGGTAAAATGGAATGCCACGCTGATGGTTAAAGAAATATCTAACATCAAAAAGATGCTCTAACAGACATCCTGACATGGATACAGTTCATACAAGTTTAATACCCACCTAGGTTTCTTCTTGGATACAACCTCTTTGTTGTTATTGTTATTAGTCTTTGTCTTCTTAGAGAGCTGCGGTACAAGTGTAGCATCCTGGATCTCATCTACAAGGCTAGACATGCCTCCTTTCTTCTTATGCTTTTCTTTTTTCTTCTCCTTCTTTTCCTTCTCTTTTCTCTTTGGTTTGCTGGCTTGTGGTTGGGACAAGGCAGCCAGCTGCTCATGGACAGCCTTCAACTGCATCAAGAGAGGAGACCAGTTCTCAACAACATCGTAACAAGAATTGGACAATGGATTTGCTGCCATCTTGAATCTACTCTAGTCACTGACCTGTTCCTGGAGCTCTGCCAACCTCTGGGCCCTTTCCTCTTCAGAGTCATCTGTTGAAGACTCGGACTCAGAGGACGAATCACTGGAGCTGTCTGTAGATGAAGCAACGTGGGCCAGAGGAGGCTGGGGCTTAACAGGGGCAGGATGGTGAAGTGTAGGAGCTGGGGCAGAAACTAGAGGCTTGCTCTCGGGTTCATCTGGCATCTTGGCAAAGCGCATCTCAAAGACATCCTATAAAATGAAAAGAAACAAAGAAGCTAAGCAAAGCATATGTGTACGTTTGTAGGAAGAGTGTCAAAACACCACAACTACAAACAATTGGAAGATGTGATGGACTGGGCATATATAAATATGGACAAACAAGCGCACACACACACACACACGGGCAACATTGCCTGCATGATAGCCAATATTTACCTGTAACTTTCGAGCCATAGCTACCACCTCGTGGTCTGGTGGATTGTATTTGTAGCAGTTGGAAAACATTAATCGTACGTCAGCAGCAAACTCCTGGGGTTCCCGGTATTGCCTGTTCTCCAGCTTGGCCTATTAAAACACATCAAGGATATGTATTACCTGCCATGTCACAAACCCTCTCTATTCAAAATCCTGTGGTATCGCTGAAAATATACAACATCTTCAACACACCTTGATGGAACTGAGGTCCATTGGATATTTGATGATATCGTGATAATCGTGTAGTCCCAGTGCATCCACATCAACAGGTTTGTAAAATGGCCAGGCATAACCAGCATGCTTCTTGGACAACATATCCCTAACCAGACTAGCACAGTAACCCAGCTGATCCTGTGGTTTGGGGCTATGACCTCCACTTGGTCCACTCAGTCCCATCACCATGCCTATGTGATGCTGGGAGTCTGGGGCATCCTTCTTTATCAGTTTTGTAGGCCGGGTGCTCTCTCGCCTGGGTAGTGTCTTCCCAGATTTGGACTCCGCTGGTGAAGACTCACTCAGTTGGTCATTTGCTGTGGGCGTTGTAGTGTCAGCTTTCCTTTTCTGGCTCTTTCTTTGCTAGACAGAGGTGAATACAAAGAGAGCAGAGAAATGGTGCAAAAGAGCAAAAAAAATAAGTGATTAGAATGAGTTGCGAAAACTTAACTAACCATGTCTAATGCCCCAAGCATCGTCAAAAACGTGCCCACCCGCCCAAGCATATGTCTCTGTGTCTATCAAACTCACTTTGGTCATGGTTATAGGGTTCTGCAGCATGGGGGCAGTGCTCTGGATGGATGCTGGGGGAAGGGAGGTCTGAGCAGGGGGAGGCACAGAAGTCATGATGGGACCTTGAGGAGCACAGTCCGATTGGCCCAGGGAGTAGGGAGCTCCAAGCTGTGGCGCGTGGCTGGGTAACATTGGGGGCACGTGGGACGGCAGGGCCTGCATCAAAGGCTGGGGAGGTAGTGAAGGCGGGCCCTGCACTGGTCCTCTGGTCAGCTGCGGTGCCGCTGAGAGATTTGACAGACCACGTGTTTGAGGAGTCGTGGACGATGAATCAATGATGGCCCCTGGTTTCAAGTTCAGACCTTGATGGGAGAAGAAGACACCTGGATAAATATCATGTCTCACAGAGGTCAGCCCAAAGAAAATGTGTTGATAGCGAAACATAGTGTAAAGCGGTGAATGACATACCTCCTTCCCTTCGGCCACGGCCACGGCCCTTCCCCGTCATGACAACAATTTCAGTTTCTTCCTCAGGCATTTCTGTGACCCTTTGGAGGAAAGCCTTCTCAAGAGATTCAGCCATTAAGACTATGTCGTCTCCAGGCTGCAGGGGGAGACAAATACGCTTAGCAAAAGTAGAGGCATATCAGAATCTTTGGCACTTGGCGTTAACATGACTCCAGTCTTACAACATTACCTTGTTGTATATGTAGCAGTTGGTAAACATCGTGTTGAAGTCTTGGATACATTCTTGGGCATTCCAGTAGTAACTGTTCTCAAGCCTTTTCTTGATTGTTCCCATGTCCATGGGAATTTTGATTATTGTGTAGTAGTCCTGAAAATAAGTTGCATAGAGGTAAGTTAACACTGGAATTAAGAAACATTCTCTATAGGCACAAATATTCTCTGGTCCAAAGGTAGTATAAATAAACTCAACTCAGTGGAATGAAAGATACAGTGTATAATGCATGTGAAAGTTGTTTTTACATATAAACAATAACAAATGGTACCATTTAGCATCTTCTAAAATGAGGAAGATGAGCCCTAATATCTCAAACAACCCTGTACACATACAGAAACGCAGAGGGGTGTACTTTGCACACAGCAATAACAATAAATCATCACAGTTCAACCTATAAGAAGCATATTGATGTACAGCCTAATGCATTTGCAGTTTTGAGGTACGTGGCATCATGCACACAGAGGGACAAAGCTAGCACTCACTGGCAGGTTGAGTTTGATCGCATCCACGGGTATATGAAAGGGCCAGGCAAACTGGTGCTTCCACAGGCCCTTCACCACCACCTTGAGCAGGTACTGCAGCTGATTGGTCTGGCGCTTTGGCCTGTTGGGATTGATGTACTCTGGGGGTGGGGGATTGCCCATTTGCTGGGCCTGCCCCTGGCCGCTGCTGCCGCTGCTGCCCGACATCTGTGCTGCATCCAGGCCGTCCCCCATTCTGACAGGGTTGGGCTCAGGCCCCAGAGCTGGAGCTTGAGCTGGAGCTGCAGGGGCAGGGGTAGTGGTGTTGGCAGGACACCAGTTCAGTCTTGGCCCCGGCACAGACTCCACTGACAGAGCACCACTGATCCCATTGCACTCCTCGCTGGACTCTCTGGAGAATGAAAAAAGCATAGTCATTAGTGTCTCTTTAAACAGCCTTCAATACAATTTACCGTTATTTTGTTAGTAACACAGTCATTTAAGTTTTATTTGAATCATTAATCAGCGCATTGTTAGGTGGACCTCTGATATCTAGCTTATTGTAATTGGATTGCAAAAGGCAGCGACATACTAGTCATTTAACACTGTTTTATTACTCTCCATTGGACCAATGGATGTATAAAGAGGACTGGATACAGTGTTGAAGGTGGCTCCCCATTTATTCCTAGGAAAGCTGCTCAGTGACGCATAAAGCAAAAGAAATTGACTTCCAAGTATAAAATTACACAGATCATCCAGCAATCTTCAGCATTTTACAACATTTAGGACGATGTTTCTGGTAGAGCGGCTGAGCACTGTTACTCAGCAAAAGTACATTTTAAATCCTTAATTACAAACTGGTTTGCCGTCTCTTTTTCGTGGATCTGACAACCCGCATTCTTTGTTCTCCATATGCTCCATTTTTGCTCATTCTACTCATGCTTGGCACCATGGCACGGCCCTCTACAGATTTTTTACAGCAAGCTACAAAGCTACTTTGTTGCGGTATTCTCTGAAACGCCAGAGGGCGGACAAACAAAATGTACTCGGATGAAGCAAGAAGACAACAAGTGCTACCGGCAAAACGCCATAAACCAACCTACACAATGCTGAGGAGGAATTGTAATCCACTGTAACTTTATACCACATATTCATGAAAAATAACCAATTGCCTTTACATACCTGTAAAGAAAGAAGTTGATATTAAATGCATTGTGGTGCGAGCCTCACTATGGCGAGTATAAACCAAGCTTAAGAGTAGTTAACGTTATGGTTAGGGCTCTTTCCATTGTAATTTTCTTCAAATTTTATGACTTTATCACCCTAAATAATGGGTAAAATAAGATTGTGTTATTGTGGTTAATGATGTAATTTATGGCGCTGTTAGATTGCTGCTAGACCGTGTCGTTAGTACAGGTGCGTGCCTTGCTGGTGCGAGCAGGGGAGACAGTTTTGGAAAGACTAAGTGCCAACAAATGTGGATTGAAGCAGAATATTTCACTCGAAAAAAACGTGAGTATATATTTTTGCAATAAATTATAACTTTTGGACTGAGGACAGACAATTAAAGAGACAAGAAAGGGCGCAATAAAGGAAGAGAAGGTGGACTATTGCATGCAGTGTTTCTGTAAGATATTAGAATAATTTAAATGTTAACGTTTTGAATAATACTTTGAAGCTTTAAACTATTCAGTGCAGCCCTAGTCATGGATATGATTTGGATTGTCATATTATAGATAAGATAATAATGTTTAAAGTACATGATGCTGTGGTACACAGACCTCCTCATAGTCCTCATCATCATAACAATCAATTACAAGCACTGAACTCCCACAAAGGTTACAACCACCAGCCTTTAGTTATGACTTAATATATAAAAGTTGATATCCTTCTTCTGACAATACAATAAATTCACTGTACTCAGAAGAGCTCAGAGGTTTGGCTCTTGCATGTGTGCGTGTGCTTTCAGTAGATCTGTCTTCTTACACTGTCTAAGGACCTGGGAGTGTTTAGGGATATGGGTGAGAGGGAGTTAGCGTCATCTGGCAGCTGGGAGACTGTGTTCCACTACGCAACGCTCAGTCCAGCATAATGTCCTCTCCAGGGCAGTCAGGGACATCTCATTCAAGATATACACAAGGCTGTTACGACAACAAGGCCAAACAATAAACTAGAAAACGTGACTAAAAATAGACATGTTCTGGGAAAAAGCAATGCGCATACGGTATTCAAGCCTCTATTAGAAACAAGTTGGTCCCCCAGTCTTGCAGACTTAAAACCAACCCCCACAACAGGGCCTTAAACATAAAGTATACACACACCACAGTATAGATCTGTGACTAATCTCATTCTTGATGAGTCACTTTCTGAGAAGAAGGAAGCAGTTTGCACACCACATGATCGCAGCCTTGGCCTCCCCGAGGCACTCGAACACAGTGGAGAATGTGACTAACTGACCGATATGTTGAATGACAACACATTAAAAAGAAATAACAAAACAAAAGAAAACATTTTAACACAGATGGAACTTATGTGGCTGGAGGCAAGAAAAACCTAACAAATAAATAAGCACAGAACTTGTCTAGGCCCAAGACACGAATGTGCAAAACTTTAAAGCTGAGGAAATTCTGTAAAAGTTTGCTAAATTGGCTTTACAAAGAGTTTAAAGAAATACAATTATTTGGAGTAATCAGCTTTAGTCGAACAACTTCAAGTGCCACCAGCGACTCTCAGCATAAACAGACATTTGTGTTGTATGGAAAACCCCTTACAGCGTCCACACATCACATCTGTGGGCTAACAGCAGGTATTCCAACCACATTTAACACAATGAGGAAGAAAAAACACATTTCTGACTCAGTCACTCAGTTTCAATATCTATCAAATTATCCCGGTGTGTTATGGCGAAATTTATTTTTATAGGAATCAATGGCAATAAATGGTGACAGGCCGAGTCACAGTACATGCTTTCAATTAGCTGTACCACCACATGGTTGGGATGTGACCATTAGTAGAACATGCACAAAAGCACAGCCCATTGAGCGTAGTGCAAACATGTTTTTAGTGAGATTTTCCAAAGCCATCAAATGTATTGGGATGTTGCAAGTCCTCTTATTTCTGGTACCTGGTGTTAGTCAACACAAGCTGTTACCAGAGCTCAATCAATACCTCTGACACAAAAAGGCTATTGCATTGGATTGCACAGGTGTTCGTGATATTGCGTCTACCTCAACATTTTCAGCCCCATTCCTTTCAGCTGGATATATTTCCAACAGCCTTCATTGTCAGGTCTATGACAACTGATCACTAAATGTGAAAGACATGACTACAGTTACAGAGAAGCTCAAAACATCTTTTCAACGTGACACATATTTCATTTGCAGGAACATTTCTTTCTAAAAGACAGAAATGTGACAAAAGGCCAAACCAACTGTCCTGGGTGAACATTAAGGAGTCAAGAGGAATTCATGCAATAACAGTTGAACTCAACAAACTAGAAAGACAATATTTAGGGAAGTTAGCAGGAAGGTAACCTCTCATTGCTAACCTGATAAGCTTACATGCTATAAAAAGTTTTTTTTATTATTCAATCATTCTGTTTAAATAGTATATTACTTTTTTTTTAAATTACTTTTGCCTTTATTATTAGATAGTACAGCCTAACCCTAAATACACAACCTCCCAGACCCTCAACCAACATCACAATACACACACGCGCACACACATCTCCACTTAAAAGAAAAGATTGTATATTTTTGTATTTAATACATATAAATACTGATCAATGATGCAGATGTAATGACTAAGTGGTAGAGGCAAATAATAGAAAAGCTAAAACAGTGGCAAGTAAAATGACACCACTTTACTGTAAAGAAGCCTTTAAAACCAGGAAAAGAATAAATGTTTTCTGATATAATGCCTAACCATTCTTGGAATCTTATGTGATGTCTCCATTTGGAGTTTGTAATTTTCCAGATAAAATCCGCTTATCATTGCTATAGATTTGTCAGGATGATGTCCAAGGAAAAGTTTTTGGAAAAGTGAATCAAATCCTATTGGTAACACAGAAGAATCAAACAGTCTGAAGAACACAGGTAGGTACAGTACAGATGGCTAAGGGACACTAAAGACAGACACACGTACACCATTAACAGCTCTGGAGTCGCCAATATAGGAAGTCTTCCACAAGGAAAAAGTCAAAGAAAGGTAGCCACAACATGAGCCTGGTACAGCTGGCCTCCAGTGAGTGAAGTCTCGTCATAGAAATAGTGCCAGATGGTTCCTTAATAGCTCATTAATATGAGCGATAAGCACACTCACAGCGACGGTCATTGACATTACAAAACTGCAACGACAAGTGTAAACACTTCTGGAAAGCTCGGATCCAAATCAACTCATCAAGTTTGTGATCTGCATGTTCAGGGTTGGACACGTTTTGTTTTACTTTCACACACAGAATTTGTGAAAAATAGTGAGGTACAAGACAATACACTCCCGCACTGCCCGTCATGAAAATGGAGACAGGTTTTAGCTATCGGCTTACACACTTCAATCAACTTGCAACATGTTACTACAGTAATACATTCTTAATGACTTGAGCCTACTATGTTCACCTGACAAATACCAGTTTTGAGAGACACACTGAAGGGAAATGCCTTTCATTCTCCCTTTGCTCTTCAGAAACCATTATGATGATATGCAAAAGGTTTTCATTCACCTTCAAAACACTTTCCACCAATACAGTAGGTTTACAGCCTACTCTGTTCTCGTCTGTCAAATGTAGTTACTGCAGTTTGTCAAGAAATAACCTCTTGCATCATGTCGCAATGTTATTTAAGGACAGTCTGTTGCAGGCATAAATGTAATTTAGGCCGTTTAACCCAAACAATCCCAGAGAGGAACAAGCCTCATTGTTAGGAATACACTCCACAGCTCAACGTTTCTTTGATGAAGTTCTTCTGTGTCTCAAGAAACATTGAGGATTATGCCAAATGATTACAGTGCAGTGGTTTGATTTGTGATGTGATGGGTCTTTTGCACCTGACAAGCCAAAAACAACAAACATGAACATGGTTGAATTGACTTGTTCTTTCAACAGATGTTGAAATAATATTGTCAAAGGGAACCTGCTGAGCCTGTTCTAGTTCCCTTTGTGTTTCCGTGAGCAACCCTAATACACTTACTACCAACGAAAGTAAAGTTTTACTTTTGGTTTGTCACCCTCTTCTGATATTAAAACATGTTTTTATTAGCAACTAATCTGTCTTTTCTGATGAATTGGTTAGTCTGTAAAATGTCAAAAAACCATGTATTTTCTGTCAATCAACTATTAAATGATTTGCCTAATTATTTTAGCAATAGATAGAAATTCCAAGTAAATGCAAGACAACAACCAGGAAACATTTCCTTGTGTAAGAGCAATGTTGGCATGCAAGACTAATCAAGTCCACAGAAGCCTCCAACAGGGGTCAATCAAGAGGTCCACTTCCTGTTGCTGCACGTCCTCCATTGCTCCCAGCTCTGGAATACCAGTTGATCTTTGACCTGGACATACATCACCGCAGACTGCTGTGGAATGTTTTCTGGGGAGGAAGTGGCTGAATACTGGGGGGGGGGGAGGGGAGGGGGGGGGGGATTCACATGTCACACCAGGTCCTGTGTACAGCCTCTCAGTGACTGTCCTACTTGGAAAGGAGAGGAAAAACATAACAAGATGTCTGCATCCCCAAACTATTAATCATTCATGTAGGGGGATTGGGGGATGATTTCAGACAAAAATGTAGGCCTGCAGACTCCACCTGAGGTCCTCACTAAGTGTCAGAATGATGGCCTGTGTTTTTCCTGAAAGTAAAAGGACTAAATAATGAATAAGACCACAATGACAAGGCATAGAACAACACTCTCTGCGTATTCACCGGCCTTTTCCTCTTTCATAAAACCACCATCAACACTGGTCAGGGAGCAGCTCTATCTGCCACTACACATCAACGTATTGATTCCATTGATGCTCTTCTTTACTGGCCTCTTTGCACTCATGTCTTAAATGTTTCTATTTTGGTTAGTAGATGACAAATGTGAGGGTATTTCTGTTTTATGAATTCAACCGAGTTCTGGGTTCATCCAGTTTCAGTGAAGTGAAAAGATTCCAGATTGGATCTGAATGTAAATAATGGACAGTTTGTCCTGATGTACACCAATGAGGTGAATACAGGCTATGGTCATTAACCCTCCCTGAAAATGTAGGCCAATAACAAAGACGAAGGAGATGTACACAAAAATAAAAGATAAGATAATCCCTAGACAATGTTAAATGATCACGGATTGATCCCTCATTTCAGCGATCTAGGATTCATTGTCAAGTTGGTGCAATACTTGTCATGCTTTCAGCACATAAAGCATAATGAAGTGAACCTGCGATGAGGGCACATGGTCTCCATGTGACAAGAACATCAAGGTAAAAGGTCACGATTTACTTTGCAGTGGTATCATCAGTCTGTTGTCTACTGACGTATGTACAAAAGAAATAAGGTGCATGTGAAAGATAAAAAGAAACCGCACTAAACAAATTAAATCATTGATTCTCATGGCTTTATAGTTAGTAAGAGCTGTCTTTCACCTACTGGCTCCAGCCATTAAGGGTCAACTAGAGCCAACAGAACAGGCCACACAAAAATTGGCAACGGTCAGCAAAAGACCCTCAACTGCAACCATATGGCACCTGAAGGGCAACTCTTGTACTCTCCAATAAAGCTGGTACGCAGCCAAGAATTGTATTTTATCCTTATTTTTCCAACTTGTGAATAATGACAGCCAGAGCAGGAGCAGCCATTTTATATGTGATTTGTTTTATAACCAAAATAAGGCTGCGTTAATCAAATTTATCATTCAAATACACAAACACGTGTGCTGCTATAAGCAACTGTGTAAATAAAGCTTTAATGAAAGCAACATAAATGGATTTATTCATACAAGCTTTTAATGTTTTATATTCATCATTATGTGTCTGATGATCCGTTAGGAAAAGGTTACGCTAAAAATCTGCATACCTAATTAATTAAGGATGTCACGGTGAACTTTCTTACTTTCTCCATTCATAAATCAATTATACATCTACCGGAGTACCAGCAATGCTAGGATTCAATCTAAATATGCTAATGAATCTTAAGCGCTAATATATACAACTGTAGAGAAATATTAGACAACAGTATCACGGTGATGTACACTGCAGCATAACAAGCTCTACACATTTCTCAAAATGGTACAGTGTGAGAGGCCGAGTACTGGCAAAGTAGTAACAATTATACACCGATAATATCAACGGCAAATTAGGGATGCAACATTGATAACTATTCTACCTTTGTCCACGTATCACGTGCCATCGGTCGGTTGCTTCCTTATGAGTACCACTGAAACTTGGCTTCAAGAAAAACTAATTTCTTCTTGGCAAGTGTACTGTACTTTTTTATTCTTGTTAATTCCAACGCCTACTTCTGGAAGCTTACCAATTCAAGAGTAACCACCCTGGCCTGTGTGACTTAAGTGTGTTTACAGACAAATGGCAGTTAAACACAAAAGAAAATATGGACAGCTTTGTTTACATCTGTCTTCTGGGTGTTCATTACAATGTTGTAAATCTCAATACGTTCCTCTAGTATTGATCATGAGCACTTCCTGAATGAGTCAGTGCGTGAGCAAAAGGGACTCGAATAGACTATCTATGAGTCAGGCCCATCAGAAAAAGGAAAAGGCAAGAATCATGTCAGCCCTTTCAGGTTTAACGTCCAGCTGGTTGGGATGAGTAAGCCAAACCCTGCCAGGAATCAGGAGACATTTTTACAACTGACACACACGCACACACGCGCACACGCACACACACACACACACACACACACACACACACACACACACACACACACAACCCCCTTCTTCCTCTGAACTAACCCTTCCTCCACACCCCCCCTCTCTCACCAGGGGGTAGGTTCATGGCTTCTGGCTGAAATCTGGATAACAATACCATTCTCAACACAACAAATCTAAACTGGATAGTCGTGCTGGGCCATATATAACTGGAGATAGTGCTAACCACATGATAGTTCCAAGAGCCACTACTCAAGGCTGTCTTTGATTTAACCTCGTCAGTTTTTCAACTATGTATTTCAAATGATAATATATTTGTATGTATGGCTGTAAAATCTTTAGTGACTCTGTTAAATGTCTGAAAACTTTGTAGGAGAGTCAACCTCACCAGATAACATTACCTTTTCACAGAGACTGAATGTGCAATTTTTTCCAGAAGGGCGTCCAGTTTTTGAAAATCCAGCAAATCGTTTGACTTGGCATGCATCTTGTAATCCATTTATGAACTCCACTAAATAGAAACCAAAAATTGGGCAAGAAGAATTACACAGAAGTTTGTTTTTTTCCTTTCTCTTATCCAAAACACAGGAGGGATTTATTTTTCAGGCTCCAGTATGTATCCTAAAATCCCACAGAGCACAACGCGTAATCCTTAGTGTTGTCCAAGCGAAGTTTGAGGATGGCTTGTTCCACACAAAAAAAGGCCCCGGCCTGGAAACAGTGGGTCCAGGCGGGGAGAAAAGGAAGCCTCCAGCCGGCCGGCTGCGTTAGCTGTGTGAACCGGTCCTCTCTCTACCCCATCCCCCTCTCAGTAGCACAACGGCCCAGTTGCCACAGGCTCTCCGCTCCATTGTGTGTCCTCTCCAGGGCCTCCCCAACTTAAATGGACACAAACTGAAAGCAAGACAGAGAGGGGAAGGCGAGAGAGGGCTCCGGTAAGATCCAGGAGGAGCACTTTATTCCTCTTGCTCGCTCTCTCACCCTCTCTCTCAAGCAAGAGGCAAGACCAGCATGCAGTTGCTCAACAGTAAAAATGGCTCTGCTGCTTCCTCATTCAGCCCACTCACTCACTCCTCCCTCCCTTCCTCCCTCCCTCCAACGCGCTTGCTCATTCCACCCCTCCCCGCTTTCCCATCAATAGCTTTAGGTGCTCGCTCTCTCTCTCCCTCTCTTGCTCACACTCTTACACCTTTAACACCCCACCCCCTTCCTGTCTTTTCCTCAGTCCATTTCATCATGCCCCACCCCCACTCACTCACCTCCCTTGGAGTGTCTTGTATGCCTCCCCCCACCAATTTAAGCCCCCCCCCCTTATCTGCACTCCACCCTGTCTTGATATAGATGTGGGAGATAATTCCCTGTAGGTTCAATACTACGAGTGACCCCTTTTCATATGATCATTTTGATACATTTACTAAGTAATAATAATAATAATCATATATGTTGGCCCTTATTGACCAATGCCATTCATATAGTGGCTGGACTACTCCAATACATATATTGGTCCACATCAACAATATTAACTCTGCTGTCCCAGAAACACTAGCATCTCTAAATCACATTAATTCAAGCAGAGAGACCGTGGTCAGGGTTACCAAAGTGACCACTTAACTAGCAAGGCCAAATCTATTGGAAAGTCATTATTGCAGCACTGCTATTAACATATTAAAATTACACAAAGTGGTACAATTAGATTTTTGTGTGAAACTACAGTAAATGACAAGTACATCTCTTGTAGCCACTTCACCCATAAAGCAAGCAACCATAAAGCTACATAGAAATCTTAAACTCAATACATTAAGCTAATTAGTATGTGCACGATGCCACCAACAACTTACATAAAAGAGGCTGCATCCTGTAAAAAGACTGCAGGTAAACTCGTGAATAATCTGAATTCAGGACATAACGTAGAGTGGTGGTCACACTGGGGACATGAAAGAAAACTGAAGTGATCCAATCATGGGACCATACGCCATGACTTCTTCAGCCAGAGCACCCTCCTGTATTGATGTTCAGGACATCCCAGTGACCAGGTAGCCACGTACAGAGCTCTCTTTTTTTCAAATTACATTACATTACATTACAGTCATTTAGCAGACGCTTTTATCCAAAGCGACTTACAATAAGTGCATTCAACATTGGTAATCAAAAGAACTACTAGTCTGATATGACGATTTTGATATCGTCATATCAAAAAATATGACGATAATGAGTCACAAAACTAAAAATTCTTAGCAGCTAAATACCAAGTAACCATTTTTGGATACACAAAGTATTGCATTTGAGTATCCACCACAGTATATCAAACTAGCCCCATTAAATGTCTACATAGCTATTAATAATATACATGCTACCAGAGGCAAGTTGAATCAGAGTCAGATAACCTATGAGATCAGGCAAGTATAGATCCATCAAGTACAAAATAGAGTCAACTCAGGTGACTTGTGAGTGCAATGCACAATGCTGGTTTTCCCTCAAAAAATAAAGTAGCTCATCTGTGCTGCAGCCAGACACTGACAACGTCCACACAGACCTAGTTCTCTGTCCACGTGCCATATGCACCATTCCCAAAGACAATACAGCAGCTGCGAAAGCGACAAAGCTCCAACCTACAGCAATTCAGAGGAGGCCAAACCGATGGCCCTGTCACTGGAAGGGTGGGGGGAGACTGCATTCAGACACAGGGGAGGGAGGGAGGGATGATAGCAAGAGGAAGGGGAAAAAAGGGTTGCATTTAGACTGGGGGTTGGGTCAGATGAAGAGGCAGAAGTGCACACAGAGACGAGACTCTGCGAGAAAGTCTGAGGCACTTCCATTAATCATCAGAGCACCGGAGAAGCTGAAGTCTACAGGGACACAGTGGAGAAAACAGGCAATCTGCCAACTTGACATGGTGTAGCACGCACTTATATATTCAGTTTTGTGAGGAAAAAAAACAATAGATAGGAGATGGGTGGAGATTACGTAGTAATAACAAAAGCCTTTTAGTCATTTGAGAATTAACAGAATCTAACGAGTAATGCTTCTGTAGTTCTGAAAGAAAGCTTGAACCATGCTAGAGACTAAAAGTCAGGATATCTCTGCCTGTATTTTTTTGACCATTATCTTTTAAACAGTCTGTTTTGAGTCCTCAGCTTTATTTTAGTGCCATACTGTACTAATTCACTGGAGTACTCCTTGAGCAACTTCACACTATGCATTTTAGAAGCTATAACTCAAAGCACATCAGGGACTTGTCCTAGCATGGTGACCTAGGCTGCACTATAGTCGAATATTACGACACGACTTTGGCTTCCCATAATTAAATGAAGACTATCGCCTGCGATAACACTCAGCTGCACATCAAATCGAGTGCTGCCTAACCTAACTACCAGCCACCTGCTGACGGTAGAGATGTTTTGGCTTCGCTTTTGGGGAGCCGCCATGCCGCTGCTCGCACCCTACAGCTGCAGTCTACGAGAAACCTTCCTGAATGTTGTGGCGGCAGTCCAGAGAAGAAGAGTAATATACTGTATATATTACATGTTTTGACCGTCTGCTCTCAGAGAGCAGGCGCATCTGCCCGTTGGATTAAACGCTTTGTTTAAAATGTAGCCTACGTAATTTAGGGTGGCTATTCCTTCATTTTCAATACCACAAAATCAAAGGAAAAAATTGCAGTGTCAGTTTTTTCCAATATCAAACCTTACAGTTTTTATTCACTGTTACTACTTTAACAACGTCGTTTTGGCCACTGCAGGCAGCTGTTTTCAGCGAAAGTAATTTAAAAAAAAACACAACACATTTCCTGCTCAGCTTCAAATAAAAGACAAAGTTAGAAAACACCTGGAGAAAATAGTCAAGCAATTAGCAACAAAAGCACCAGGTAGTACCCCTCAGGAGTTGGGAGACACCAAAAACAGAGCTAAAGGAGAGTGAGTACTCAGTACATTTATTCAGCTAATGTCTAAACCCACAAGACCTTCTGTCTGATAAAATGTAAATAAAATAAACACTTCTGAGTGAAGTTTATAAAGCATAAAGAACACAGACATCCGTCAGTATCAGTCATTCCTCCTGACCTCTATCCTCCTGGTTGCTTTATAGTTTACAAAAAAGAAGCTTTTAAACATAGTGGCGGTGGCCGATTGAATTAGGTTTCACTCTCCTTTACATGTTCACAGATGTTTGGATAAATTATTGGCTTTTTAATCGCCAACTATTTTATTGCACGTACAGTAACAAGCGCAGTTGCCGTCAACACGAGTATCCTTCACTTCACCTGGTTCACTTCACCACAGTGGCCTATCTGCCCACGCTTAGATTGCGTGTTGGTGTCTATGTGTATAGTTGGAGGAGCTCAGCCCGACGCTCTTTGTCATCAAAACATTAAAAAGTACTATTAAAAACACCACCAACATCGGGGCTTATCAATACGCCGGTAACTTTGCAAGGGATGTGCAGATATAAAATGATCTCGCCGATCTGCGACATTCACGAGTGATTGCACATGTAAACAGAACAGTGTGACATGACAGGGTGTTGACAGAGGTTTGTGAGTAGAGATTTATGACGGGTACGACTGGATCGTGTCAATGTCCACTCCAACTAAAACCCTAGAAAATATTGGTGACAATCTGTACAATTTCAACACAATTTTATTGAAAGCAAGCCCCCCCAGTATTGCATTTTGTTTTGTTTTTCGAGAATCGACCGCTGGAAATGACATGGACGACAGACAAGCCAACAACCAGTGATTGTTGTTAGATTCTCTGATTCTAATGACGTTAGCTTTGTTCAGTATGGGCATTGAAAGTGAACCATCATTAACGGTTCTAAAAATTTGATCAACAAAAAATGAAAAGTTGTGAATATTGTCTATTGCTTTCCGAACATGCCACAACATGACAAAGACACACTGTTTTCATGTGGCCGAAGAGAGAAAACTTAAAATTCTGAGTTCTGCGATATTGTTGTAGTAGACTTCATCACACTACTGCCAAATGACTCAAAGGTGATAAACAAAGCATATATAACAGATTTAGTTCCATGACCACACACACTCCCGCTTCATTCAGAGGTCATTCACAACTAGGCCAAGGATGGTGTTACCATGGCAACTAAACCAGGGAGAAGATAACCCCAAAAAAGCATTTTTTTTTAAAAAACAAGGAGAAAAAGAAATGTATATTCTTTAGTGTAGGACATGGTGTCCAAACTCACAGCCAGAAATAAGACCTAAGCAACACACATGCACGTCATCCTGACTGGCAATTTAAAGAAAACCACCCTGAACTGTTTTAGGGAGTTTTAACGGTTTTAAAAACCAACAATCATGACATACTGGTATTTTGAGGTATGTCATTACAAGCTCAGCTCTGTGAAGCCTAACCAGTAGTATCTACAAGCACTTTAAGTCAGTCATTATTTAAAAAAAACGTATGGTGCAGTTGTTCAACTTCATTTACGGTAATGTTATTAATAGCTCAACCTTCTGAGCTTTTTTTTTTGATTAACTGCATACCTGGTAACTGCCCTTTAACCCAGTTGGTCCTCTTTATTTACACACAAAGGTTGATAACATTTCTTTTACACCTAATCAGTGACAAGTTAATCACAAAACTGACCTATGGCTTTGACTCGTTACCAACACAGATCCTAATAGACTGGCAACATGTTGTTTAAGGATGATAGCAAATAAAAAAGGTGTACGATAGGTTAACAGTGGCACTAAAGCTTTAAACTGATTTAGTCTTGTTGCACCTTTAGGCAAAGAAGACTACCCAAACAAGCACGTGACTGCAGGTGGGCTCCTGTCTGCTATGAGATAGATCCGTATGCTGTCGCACACACAGTACTATAGCGATGGTCAAAATAATACATGTTACACGCCTGTGAGGGACAGTTAGTTAAGTAACGGGCCTCTGCATGAGTAGTCTGTTTAAACATACCGGTCAGCTTTACGTCTGTAATATCCCCCCCATAGTAGTCTTATGAACACCACAGACACAACCACATCTGTGTGGATGGATATCATTCCCAAATGTAGTGAATAAATTGCAAAGCAATGCCTGCTGGCCAGCGATCTTCGCCGAGAAGCCAAGATCCTAACGTTAGGCCACAGGGCACAGATTACTGCCCGGGTTTCGTAATGGACGTCAGTGAGTGTGAATAGCGGAGCTGAACGCGCACGAAGATACTGACGTATTGTTTCATGATCATCACAGCGAGCTTTGGAAGATAAACATTACAGTTATAATATGTGTTACCTGCTCTATTGGCTGCATTCTCGTCAAATAGCCTCGGTCTGAGTGTGCGCCATCATCACCGTGACGGCGTCACCGTCTCCCACAACACAAGACAGTCGACGAAGCGAACTAGCACTAGATGATACAGTGGTCGTAGCACCCTTTAGTCGGTCTATTCACAGCGTATTCGTGGTCAGCGGTGTGTGATACAGGCACGGGATGTCAGATAGACACACAGTGTAGATGCGGTTATTGTGTCTTTTGATAAGACAACTGCCCCCAACTAGCTTTAGCTAGCAAGCTAGTTAGCCAGAACAGGCCCGCCGTGCAAGTGAACGGTCTTGGTGAGGCGCCGGGGCATCAGCGCTCCCTCTCGAACCTTTTACACCGTTGGTAACCGTGTCTTCTGGCTGTTTACTTGTTCGGCTTCACTGAGACAACATGACTTGGCAGATATAATGTTTGAAACAACGGCGTTTACCTGGGGGTTTATCAGGTTGCCAGGGCGCGCGGGATCTTTCTCTCCGAGGATCCTGAACACCTCTCGTTGTCGATGACGTCACGCGTAGGTCCCTCGTAGAGGACGTAAAAGACCGTGTTACTGTGACGAGGAAAAATATCTGTGCACCGGGATAACTGGGAATAAACTGGCAATAAACTGGGTAAATCCGACATGACATTTTGGGACAAAGCTACAGAAATATAAGTGGAAGTTAAAAAAGCAATGCTGTTCCCAAAAAGTACCCCGTTGTGGTATCTTCTTTTCACTGTTTTTGATTAAATTAGATATGATGTAACTTCCTAAAATAGATGAGAGTAAATAAAAACCCAAGTTTCCCAAAAAATAGTTCAAAAGAGTCGTCAGACAGTGCACATTGGGTTGATAATAAATCCACTGTATTGTTTTTTTATTTCATATTTGAAAGATACTATCAACAGCAGCTTGGCCAGCTTGCAAGTTTGTGGATGTTTTTTATATTAATGGTCAGTAGAACGAGATAACATTCACTGTAGGTTGCTTTGTAGGTATTTATTGCAAAATGTACCTAAAAAGCAGAGTGACAATGGTATCAGAACAAAATGAATGGTTTGCAGCGCCCCTCAGTGGACACTGCGCCTTTATTTAACCAAAGGTCAGCTGCGATACAAAAGTAAGCGTCACATTTTAAAACTCTCCAAATGTTATTTTATCAAGGAGCAAAAACATGTATAATATCAAATGTGATACGTGTGTCTATTTTCAATCGTATATATATATTTTGACAACACAAGCGCATGCGTTGTGGCTTCCGAGTCAGTTACCCGGAAGTAGTGTGAAGGTCTTCTGACGATGTTTGGAGTTTAGATAACGTTTCACTGTTGTTGGGTCCAGTGCCGATGCCAACGCCAACATGGGCGTTAAAATAGAGATGTTTCGAGTAAGTACCAAATGTTTTAAAACCATGTCCGTGGACATTTAATATGTATTGGTTTTAAGATGTAATATCACACAAATATCTCGCTAGTCGTTATCGTTAGGCTGTGTGGTCATGTGGTCGTTTTCCACAGTCACTCACTTCCTGATCTATTTGTTTTTGAGCAGATGATGCTGTACCTGTCCTTTCCCGTGACCATGTTCTGGATCTCAAATCAAGCAGAGTATTTTGAAGAGTACATAGTAAAAAGAAAGGTAAGCAATGCTGCTGTTTTATTTGTGTCCACAGGCTCGGTGCTCTTCTTGTAATAACAAATGTCTCTTTCTCTGCTGACATCTTTTATGGTATCCAGAGGGAGATCTTCCCCCCTGACGAAGGACTGCGCGTACGTTTTTATTTATTTATTTAATTTAAGGCTAATATTAAACACCACTAATAATTGTTGTATGGTTTCCTAGCTGTTTTTAAACTATCCATACAAAGCAGTGTGTGTGTGTAATTAAGTCTGATTAGAACTACGGCTGTAAAGCAACATATATGATAATGATTATGTTATATTTATTTTCAGAGGAAAGAAATGGAGGACTTCAAAGAGCGAATGCGCCTTCGTAAGGAGCAGCAACTATTAAGAGCAATTTCTATGGAGTCTGAGAATTGAGGATTATTTGTTGAAGAAATGCATATATTACCAGCACCACTGATGGAGGATTATCTGGCAGTATTTATTGGGTAAAATTAAAAACTGGTGGGACTGGATTAAGAGCATGACACATCGAAACTCTTTGAGAAGTTAAGACATCCCTAATGTGTGTTGGGCGTTCCTTGTATGCCTTTAATCTACATGTGTGAATTATTATTTATTTTTTCACCAAGGACTTTTCAGATGCCCGATGAGTTGCTGTGATTGCATTGCCATAAAATTGTTATTTTAGTTATATATCCAGTTTGATCTAATGTAATTTTCACAAATTATTTTGTGAGGAGCAGTTTCTCTGTAGATTTATTTTTCTGTGTTTTACAACATTGTATCACATTGGATGTAATTGAGCATTTTTGATTATGATAAACAGAAAGAGATGTTAATACCAAAGCATAAAGAAAATCTCCATAAACTGATTTGAATTTAGCACAAACACAAAATACGAACTACCTGATTGCATAAGTATTTACCCCCTTCATATATACATTTATTAGAGGCACAGATGACAGCAACTATTGCTTTTAGCCTTTGATTTACAGTCTGGGTTATCTTATTCGAAAATAAAATATCAAGTTTCATTAGTCTGCAGCGGGTTTTCTTCTGTGAGATCGTTTTTTTCTACATTCATTGTAGATGAAAAAGAACTGGTTGCACCAGAGGTGATTCAGTTGTGTGATACTATGACATTCAATTATTTAATTTGCTGCTTATCACTGTTGTAAAATCCTGATGAAATCCCCTTGGTTTGTATAAAAACAGTTGAGGGAATGGAGGAATTTGACGCTATAGGCACTGACTATGTGTATAGTTCATTTTAATGCTGTTTTTCATTAAAGTCAATGTTGAAGATGTATCTGATGTACTGTACATTCTATGGCCACATCTCTAACCTCAGGTTAAAGATTCTTTGTGACCAGAAGAGAGCTGGTTTGACCACCAGCCAATATTTTTTTGTAGGAACAAGGTGTTTATGAGTTACTCTTGCAGAGGCATTGAAATGGAGAGTGACCCAAATGTACCTCCTGGTTCAACGCAGACAGTATAGATGTCTTAAACATGTACTTCAATAACTCAAAATGCCTCAACTTCTGAAATGAAGTGAATTGTGATTTTCCCTAATTCCTGGGTATGGTAATGTTATTACTATATTTTTCTTTAAAAATACAGCATGTACTGTATACTTTATGCACGTGATTATGCAGTTTGCCTACAGAGCCAACAAGTCTGTAGATGACGCAGTCAACATGGCCCTTCACTTCATCCTCCAGCATCTGGACTCCTCTGGAACCTATGCCAGGATCCTGTTGGTGGACTCCAGCTTTGCCTTCAACACTATCATCCCCTCTCTGCTGCAGGACAAGCTCTCCCAGCTGCATGTGCCCGACTCCTTCTGCAAGTAGATCACAGACTTCCTGTCTGACAGGAAGCAGCACGTGAAGCTGGGAAAACATGTCTCAGCCTCTTGGACCATTAGCACCGCTTCCCCCCAAGGCTGTGTTCTTTCCCCTCTGGTCTTCTCCTTGTACACCAACAGCTGCACCTCCAGTCACCAGTCCGTTGAGCTCCTGAAGTTCGCGGATGACACTGCATTCATTGGACTCATCTCTGGTGGGGATGAGTCCGCCTACAGGTTGGAGATCGACCATCTGGTGACCTGGTGCGGACTAAACAACCTAGAGCTCAACGCTCTATAGACAGTGGAGATGGTTGTGGATTTCTGCAAGAACGTAGCCCCACCTGCCCCTCTTTGACTATGTGGAGTCCTTCCGCTTCCTGGGCTCCACCATAACCCAGGACTTCAAGTGCTTAACATCAGCTCCATCACAAATAAGGCTCAGAAGAGGATGTACTTCCTGAGGCAGCTGAAGAAGCTCAACCTGTCAAAGGCAACGATGGTGCATTTCTACTCTGCCATCATTGAGTCTATCCTCTGCTCCTCCATCACCGCCTGGTACACTGCAGGCATTGCCAAGGACAAGGGCAGACTGCAGCGTATCATTCGCTCTGCTGAGTGGGTGATTGGCTGCAATCTGCCATCCATCCACGACTTGTTCGCCTCCAGGACTCAGAGGCAAGAAAAATTGTAGCCAACACCTCTCATCCTGGACACAAACTCTTAGAGTCCCTTCCCTCTGGCAGGAGGCTGCGGTCCATCCGGACCAAGACCTCACAGCAGAAAAATCTGCAGTCCCATCTGCAGTCGGGCTTATCAATAAAGCCCGGGACCCCCCACTGACTCACATACCTACATCCCCAGGACAATTTCTCACAGTTACACACCCTTGCACAACTTTTCTCTTTTAATAAACACATGACATTTTAATAACATACCTGTTTTAACATACTCTTATTTGTTTGTTTGTTTACCATATTTTATTGTAAATGTTCATATTTTTTAAATTATACTATTACACTGTGTTTATTGTTATGCACCAATCACCAAGCCAAATTCCTTGTATGTGTAACGTACTTGGCAATAAACAGTTTCTGATTTAACACCCTATATGAAGTGGAATGATGGTGCCATGACATATCATATGATACTACAGTGCTATTCATTGTGCAACTCCACTTATCTGATCATTTTGCCCAGAATGTCACAACAACTATGTGCATGGTTGGAGTGCAAAAGAAACAGTCACAAGGCAATGCCTTAAAGAATAACAATTCATAAAGCATGTTGAATACGAAGTATAAAACTGAAAATTACACCATGACCCTTTTGGACCAGCACATCTATCTTGTGATCTCACAAATATAAATATGGGAGAGGGCCATGCTTGGCTTGTCCAGACACTTTTAAGTTTTGGATGTGTCTGCTGCTGAATTTATTTCACATCCATCATGTTGAAGTGATGATGTGTCCCCCCAAGGCTCATCAAATGATACTCTCAAACATATTTAGCAATAAAAGATTGGCCTGTTGGATATCTCACAGTCGGTCTCCCGAGGCACTGGTAAAAGAGAGTGTGCGTTTCTTTCTTGCAGCTGTTTCTTTTTTCATGACTGCCATTCATTATGGAAGTCAGTAGTATTTTGTGATGATAGCAGTGGCTACTAGTTGAAATTAATATTAAGAAAAAGCCAGGAATTGCAAAGGCTTGATTCAAATCTAAATACAAATGTAATTAATGTAGCTTAACCGATATTTGTTTCAACCAGGTTACTGCACAACATTTGGGATTAAGTGTATGAGACGTGTTCATGCAATAGTAGTATCAGGCAATAGAGGGCAACATTTCACTGTTGAAGCCTGTGCCGTCGAACCATACAGGCTTTAACAACAAGGAAGTGACCGACCAACGAGCCAACAGGTTGCTGTCAAGATGGCACCGAGTGGGCTGAAGGCGGTAGTTGGAGAAAGTAAGTTATACATTCGTTTAATCGCTGTATTCACTTTCAGAAGTTTATTACAACTAAAATACACGGGTTGTTAATTGGATTTGTCTCGAAGGATCTCGATGAATTGACGCTAAACCTTTATCAGAGATACTGCTGGTCTCTTCCTGTTCCAGTCACAAATACAATGCTAACACTACCTAAGGACATGATGTCACCGATAAGCAAGCCATTGATACACATTCGTACTGTGTTGCTAGTGTTGGTAACACCATTAGCCGAGGAGAAATAGTTTGTTGTTGGCGGATGTAAAAATCGACTGCGTCAGTGACTGACGATGTTGTGAGCATTGTCGTGACAGTCCTAAATATGAGCTAAGATTAGCTAGTCAACCCAAAGAGGAAGTCCGGTAACTTCACTTGAGAAGGACTAACGTTAAATCAGCCCTAAAAAAATCGTGTTGTACGTAATTAAACTTCGATAAAATCTGAACTGTTGTTACAAAAAGTTTTTAAAGTAACTAATATTTCAATATCAACTTATTTCGTTTTTACAAAAAGCCTAACTATTGTTTCAATAACGTCATATAATGAATTGTGCTTTTAAAGTATCTCTTACATTTTGATATAATAATGATTAATGAAGACTTTGTATATCCGCAAATCTCTACAAAGACAAATAGTTATGTAATTGTAATGGATATTTAACATTATATACGTTTGTATAACATTATAAGTATTTGCATTAAGGGGTTCAGTTGTTTTAAACAACTCCTACTGTTTAAAGGCTAATTTCTTTGATCACTGATGCAACCGTTTCATTATGTCAAAGGGAGAAGTGTAGCGTGAACAAACCTGTCACACAGAATTGCTAAAATCTTCAATTGTGCCCTAGTAATACAAGTAACTCTGACCCAGGACTCACAGATCAGACCAATGATGACTTGCTATTTGTTCATTCTAAGCCCATTTGTAACTGAGTTTTGGAGCTTGTTTCATTATTTTTTGATTGCAACTGATTTGAGTATAAAACACATGTTTGTGATGCTGGGCCTGGGCTTAGGAAATCTGCAACCGCTGCTGTAACGGTGGCATGTGGACAGATATTATGCGCTTGATCTAATGCTTGGAAATATTGTTGTCCGCCAAATAAGATATGTCACTGCAAGTCATAAACTAAAAGAGCAGTGACAGAATAAAGTCAAATAACAGCATTCTGTAAGAGGCAAGATGGGCTGAGGCCTGGTAATTATGCATGCAGATATTTTAAAGAGGAACAAATATATAGGGTAAGATTAAGAGTGCTAAAATGATTTGATGGTCTGCTTTGAGGTGGAAGGCCCCAGTTTCCAGTAGTCATCTTTTCCAGTTGCCTGTTTGGAAATGGGTTGGGCATGACACAACCTTTGTCAGTGATTCATTTTCCTCGTGGTCCTGACAGACAGTTCTGTCGTTGAATGTAAATTGGTGCAGACTAGATTATTGTTATGCCTATATCAGCAGTCCTGACCCAGAATCAAATATGTATCCACTGAAATATTCAGAAACTTTACCAATCTATTTGTGGAAACAATTTATAACGTAATGATTACAATGATCTTAGGTGTAGTGTAACAATGACTAATTCACACTAATGACTAATTGATTTTGTTTTGTGGAATAGCACCTTTGCTCTGTATGTTTTATTTCAGAGCATTTTGGGCAATATGGCCCACTTTCATAATGAAGCACTGCAGTAAACCCTCACACTTGGTTTCACGGGGAGTGCCACACCTCAGCTGTTGTGCCTATGAAGTCACTGGAACAACTATGCTTTTGTCTGATCTTCGTACACTGTAATCACAACAATATCACATAAGGAAGTTGCACCAAACTGACTGAGTTGGTAAATACAAGTACTCCATATGGGTTTGTGTAAAGAAAGTTCCTGGTTCCTGGTCAAGAGAGTTTTAGACACACACAGCCAACCTTTAACCCTTTGCATTGGGTTAATATAAGAAATGTCACAACATTTCAAATTGATATTTCACTCGCTTGTATCTCCTTACAGTGACTGTAGGCAGAAAAAGACAACATTTCAATTAACACGTGTATTTTTTACTCTTTAACCACTGATCCGCAATATATTAAATGTCACTCTTTGTCTACAAGTAAAGAAGAATATTCCCAAAAATGAAGTGTATAAATTATAAATGGATGCTGTAACAAAAAGGGGAGTCACTGCATATTATAGGTATCACAGAAGTGATTATTATGGTGTTGTGTCAGTTCTGTTTTACAAACCGCGTTGCCAGATATTTCCATATTGGAGTCGTTGCTAAAATTCACCTAAACCTTTTTTGTGCGGAGCAAGAAAGGTTTTCAAATGATTGATTGTTTTGTAACCATACATTTAATTTAATTCTTCTACAGAAATCCTCAGTGGGGTCATAAAGAGTGTAAAGAAGGACGGAGAATGGAAGGTAACAGTTGCTCAATAGGAATGAAGAAATCCCCAGATTTTGTCTTCTGAATTTCTAACCTGTTTATCTCGTGTTTCTCCAGGTTCTCATCGTGGATCACATGAGCATGCGAATTCTGTCCTCTTGCTGCAAGATGTCAGACATTTTGGCAGAGGGGGTGACCAGTAAGTATGCAGATAATTAACGGTCTTGCATCCTGTGGATCAGTTGCATACATGAGGGATCAAACTTTTGAAAAAATAACGGATATCAGTACACTTTCTTAATTTTTGCCAACCTCTTCAAACTGTCATAGAGCAATCGTGGGATATTTATAGCTGTCTTGTCACATACAAATGGATGCCAAAGTATTTCTTAAGTTATAAATGTCCATTGTCCCCAGTGCATGAATGGTCACTGATTTATTTGATAAAAAAAATGAAAAAATCTCACCAGCCTTATTAAAAGAAGCACCAAATGTATGAATTTCCTATGGGAGATTGATATGCCAACACTCACTGATTTTGTTTTTTCCCTTTACAAGATGATGGGGTTTTATTTGCAGTTGCATATTGATCAAGTCTGTTTAGATTGAATAAAAATCCTCTGTTTTATCCTTTTCAGTTGTGGAGGACATCAATAAACGCAGGGAGCCCATCTCTAGCTTGGAGGCCATTTATTTGATTTCCCCCGTGGAGAAGGTCAGCTGTTTTCTCTTCCTCAGAGTTCCATCAACAAGATCTTCTGTGTTCTTTGTGATTTTTGTCATTATCCTAAAATTTTAAACAAAATTTGTTTTCAATTGCAGTCGGTTCGTGCTCTCATTAATGACTTCAAAGACGCTGCCTTTACTTACAAAGCAGCACACATCTTCTTCACTGATAGTAAGATTGTCTGTGTGTACTGTGTGCATGTTCATCATTCATTTCATTTCGGTGAAATTCTGTGAAAAACAGCTTAAACCTATAAGAAACATATTTATTGGTCAGCTATTTTCAAAAGTGCTGTGCAAAACATTTAAAGTTTCAAAATATACTGAATACTTACATTACCATATTGCCATTTCTAAGTTATTTATTGATGTTTGCTTCCATAGCTTGTCCAGATGGTCTCTTTGCCGAGATTGGGAGATCCAGAGTCTCCAAGGTTGTCAAGACTTTAAAAGAGATCAATGTTGCTTTCCTGCCGTATGAGTCTCAGGTAGGAATTATCCCCTCTTTACTTGAACCAACTTAATTCTTTTGGCCACATTGTTCTTTAATCACTTTTGTTTTACTTGTGTTTTTGTGACCGACAGCTCCTGAGAAAATGATCTGGCTAGCTGCTAAATGCTAAATCCATTTTGTTCAACAGCTAGTCACTAGTGTTTTCTGTGTGATGTTTGGTGGGTTTTACCACCAGGGTTGATTTTTGAATGGGCAGCTAGCATAAAGTGGTTTTATCAGAGCTTTTTTACGAGTTAAGAGTGAAACAAACGAGTAAATGCTCCCCTAGAGCTGTGGGTGTATTACTTAAGAGTGACACATTTCATCATTTCCTCATTTCTTTCCGTTGGTAATGTAAAAATATATATATTGCAGCTTGATTGTTGTAAACGTAAATGATGTGCTTAAATTGAAGCAAACCCCAACCCCTCTCACCCCTGCAGGTATTCTCCCTGGATGATCCAAACTCCCTGTACTCCTTCTACAGTTCTGAGCCAAATGAAAAAAAAGACAAAATGATGGAAAATCTGGCAGAGCAGATCGCCACCCTGTGTGATACACTGAAGGAGTACCCTGCAATCCGTTACCGCAAGTAGGAAAACCTTTCACAAAAGTCAATTAAAAGTAACTTTTCACAGAATTTGCTGATTCACTTGTTGGTATCTCTCTAAGGGGACCAGAGGAGAATGCTAGACTGGCGGATGAGGTCTACCAGCGCCTTACTGCTCACAAAGCTGACAACCCAAGCATGGGAGAGGTTAGGAACTACTTCCATCACCATCCACAACAATTCCTATGTGCTCTACTGTATTATTATAATTCTTGTATTCTAAATTCTTAAGTTTCTTTTTTTTCTTCCTGCTAAACCAACTTTTCTGCATCAGAAAATAGACTTCCTTTGAGATTCGGCAGCTCTTCACCTTCACAGGCTGAGGATGTTTCTTTGGTTTCTGGGTTTTAATTCCTGTGTTTTTCTCACGCTTTGCTGGACCTTTTTCCCTTTTCCTTTTCTGTTTTCTTAGCTGACAATTCCTTAATCCTGAGATGGGTCTTAACAGGCATGTATTACTGTTTTCTTTTTGCCCCCATGCATCTGAAGTGCATAACAATGGCTGTGCTGTCTAAGTATTCTCTTTTCTAATTTTCTAACTCTTATTGATAAAAGCTGACGAGACTTTTGCTGCATGACGGAGTTACAAAAAGATAATGAAGGGCCTCGTATTTCATGCATACTGTCGACTAGATCCTCTTTTATTATGCATTTGTGGATCAAATCTTTGGTTTATCTGAAATGATATCCCTTATGTTCATTGGTTTTAGGGTCCAGATAAGGCGCGATCCCAGCTACTGATTGTTGATCGTGGGTTTGATCCCATCTCGCCTATTCTGCATGAGTTGACCTTCCAGGCAATGGCCCACGACTTGCTAGATATCAAACAGGATATCTACACGTGAGTGAGCATCGTATTACATATAGACTGCTGCTCATTTGCTCCGCCAGATCACTGTGCTGTCCTGGGCGTGTCGTTTCTCCATCGTTAATCGTGTTGTATGCGTGTACTCGTTTTCAGTTATCAGTCAACCGGCATTGGGAATTCAAATGACAGAGAAGTGTTATTGGACGAAGATGACGAGCTCTGGGTTCAGCTCAGACATATGCACATTGCTGACGTCACTAAGTAAGTCTGTCACAACTAGATTAAAGTATCTCTAATGTTAATGTCATCCTTCCCAACAAGCTCTGGTCATTGCTTTCTCCAACTGAAAACACACACTTTGCTTTCTGAAAAGTTAGAAATTCTACACTATACTATGCCAATAAATGAAATTAAATAGCAGCGTCATATTAAGTGGAGAGAAATTAAAATAATTAAATTATCTGTAATAAGCATATTGAAGCCCATACATTTTGCTTCTTCTTTTTTTTTTTTTTTTTGTTTAAACACAAAAGTTAGTGGAATGTCTGTGGGGATGTCTGTCTATGCATGTTTACTGTATATAAAAGGTAACATGTTGACCCTGTAAGGTATTTAAATCAAAAATCTAACTAGATTGCATTTTGGTTGCTCAGTAATATTTTATTACTGTTTAAACGTACTCCTGCGTAAGGCGACTAATCATTTTCAAAACCTGTTGTTGCAGGAAAGTGACGGAGCTTCTTCGCACCTTTTGCCAGAGCAAGAGAATGTGCACCGACAATGTGAGTGCTCATGCAGTTTTGGTTTTGGTCCAGTTATTATTACAGATGTCCATGATACAAGATGAAGACAACTTTTATGTTATAATGCCATTTTTAATAAAAAATGTTTTGCATCCCAGGCCAACATAAAAGATCTCTCTCAGATGTTAAAGAAGATGCCCCAGTACCAAAAGGAGCTGAGCATGGTGAGTGGGATAAAGATAAACTCTTCACTATTAATATTATCATCTAATGACCATGTTTCTATTGTAAAGCGAGTACTCTGTACTGTACTTTCAGGATTTTGAACATATTGTATTAGGAGACACTTCTGACAGTAAATTGAACAGTTAGTTTAAACAAGTCTTAACTTAAATGTTGCCCACATTGTAGTTAATTTGCCCAAACATTGATGGTCCAACATGTCAAGAATCTCTGGAGTAGCTCCAGAAAGTCTCCCATCAGAGTTGTCAGTCTTGCCTGTAGCTTTAAGAAAAATGTTTTATAGGTTTTATATATCATGCGATTATAACCACAAATTAATTCATTCACAATAATCCTAATTAATTTTCATTCACAGTACTCTACTCACTTGCACCTAGCCGAAGCATGTATGAAGACATTCAAGGCCTCTCTTGATAAGCTTTGTGAAGTGGAACAGGTCAGTAATCTTTTGGTTGCATAATTGGAATGGAATGTTTTTACTTTTACTGTAAAGGTCAAGTTTAAATTTCTTGTAATTTGTCATCTCATGCGCTGTTGTTGGCAAAACAACCTGACAATCTGTAGTTTTTATATCACAGGGGATCAACTAAGTGTCTCACTCACTCTCCACGCAAAGTGACCTCAGCGTTATGGCGTCTTTATTTATAGTTCCACTGGTCTTGTGATATTTTAATGTAGAATCGTAATAGTGCATAAGAAGCTTGGGACCGGACGTCAACATCCATTTATATCTGCAGAAGAAGCTGTTATGTCATTACTGTAAAGGCATTTAATAACACATGCACTACTTGGTAATGTGGAAATCCCTCCATCAACATGAGCTTTGGGATAAAGCCACGGTCCAGACCAAACCCCAGTGTGTCGTTTGTATAAGCCAGCCATGCTTTGTCTCTCTGAGGGGATGTATTCTGCCACATTTAGTCCCGTATCAGATGAGTCCAAAGCACACAGGAAATGTTAAGCGATGCATGGTTGTGGCATTATGACAGGCAAGTGTTAATGGGCCCTTTTTAAATGAGTGAATCACTCAACTGCACTAATGGAGTGTCAGCATGTCTGAAAGCTGCCTCTTTAATCCAATGGGCATGTTTTGGCTCAAAGATGGACAGTGTGATCCAACCAGCAACAGCTCCTTGTCAGCTGCCATTTGTTTTAGTGCTCTACATTGTTTGGGCAACCCAATACAAATGTCTGTGTGTAGCGGTGTATCCAAAACAATGTGCTCTATTTTTATGTGCTCTCTATGTAGCCGCTCTCTAGTTTCAGTTGCTCACAAAATGTTTCGTTATTGATTGGCGTTAACGAGGCTTAGTCCAAATTCATCATAAAGCTTCACAATAGTTTTAAGGGAGGTCACACGGTGCCTAGGATAATAGTATAAGCAAAGTCAAGTAGCCAAAATTTGTCATTATTTTTGACATATTTTTTACAAATGCAACTCTGGAGGTTTTCGCTGCAATCTAGGATCTGAAAGGTGTCTTTCATCAAAGAAACTTGAACCTTTTTAAGAAGTTTAAAGGCTCTGAGCCATAGTGCTCTGACCCTTGCTAAACATTGTTAAAACCATAGTATTGCAATGAAAGAGAGAGAAAAAGATATTGAATAAGATTCAAAGGTTAGTCATCCTCCTGTGTCAGCTGACAGTTGTAATTGAGATTGTAGTAGAAGTTAATGTTTAAACACGGGAGTCTTCCACAGGACCTGGCAATGGGAGCAAACGAAGAAGGGGAGCCTCTAAAGGATGCCATGAAGAACATTGTTCCTGTTCTCCTCAACAATGAAATTGAGGCCTATGACAAAATCCGCATCATACTGCTGTACATATTCCACAAGAAAAAAGGTGCGACTTTGTCAAAACTCTTCCTATTTTAACGAATACATTTTAAAACCAATTTTTTTTTGTGCTCAAAAGCATTCTTGTATGTGACCGTTAATTACAAGAATTAAATGTGATCAAATGTGATTAGCAGAGAGGTAAGTAGGTATCATTGCCTTCACCATTTTTAAACATCTGGTTATCCGTGTAGGCATCGCGGAGGAGAACCTTGCCAAGCTCATCCAGCATGCAAACATCCAGGCCGACAGCAACATCATCACCAACCTGCAGAACCTGGGCTGCAACATTATAGCTGGGGTAGATGTCTTGATTACGGTGCGGTTGCAGTTTTAAAATATAATTTCCCTTCAGTATTTGTTACATGCGTCATGTTGTTTGTCAGGGCCGCAATGCTGGGAAAACACTGCCAGAGCGCAAGGAGCGCACAGAGAGCACCTACCAGCTCTCTAGATGGGTTCCCTTCATCAAAGACGTCATGGAGGTATTAAAGCCCAAATCACGTTTCTGATGTTGCAGGCTCACCTGCTAAGTTTCGCCCTCAGATTTGTACACTATCTGTGTTTCTGTAACGCAGAATGCCATTGAGGACAAACTGGACCGAAAGCAGTGGCCATTCATCTCTGACCCTGCTCCCATCAACACAACTCAGACGGCCATCAGGTAGGTGCTGCTGGAAACAGAAAAGATATTTTTTATCAAATATGAACTGCACATTGTTACTTTATTACAATTCATGATTAACATAATTAATTGGTTAATGAGTAATGAAACAAAAACATTTTGAAATGTGCCTTTTTTCCCTTATGTTCCAAGGTGATATTCGTTCATTAGTTTAGTTCAATTTATTATTTGGCTTTGTGGGTCTCTATTCCTGTCATTTTTCACTCAAGGATAAACTTACAATAATTTGGTGGGCAAAGGTCTCTGTGACCTTACAAAACAAGTTTTTGGCCATAACTCAAGAATTTATATGATAATTATGATAATTTTGCACAAATGTCTAATAAGATAAAATGATGAAACAATGACATTTTGGACGGACATGGATGTAAATTGCAACATGACTGGTTTGCAGAGGCATACAACTGCAGGGCGGTAATTGTACTTTTTTTTTTTTAAAGCAACAACGATATTAACTGGGGTAGCAGACAGATTAATGTTGTCAAATAAAAGCTTTTATCCCTGTAACTGAGTTAAAGCCAAGCTTGTGATGAAGTGAATCAAGGAGAAAAAGAAATTAAGCCAGTTTTGTTTTGAATACTTTATAATCCCCCAGGCAATTCCTATCTGGGTTCACTTATAATCTGCATAATGCACAATGCTTGTCCCCTTCCTTTTTAGCAAAGTGCAGAATTAAAACTGAGTAGTCAATAATGTTAACGCAATATGGCTATATATAACTGGACATGACCGTTGAAAAATAGTTTAATTTGATCTCTTTTGTTACATTATGAAACTGATTAGCAGAGGTAGTAAGCAAAGCTTTACAACAACATATACATGCAATACTTATTCCTTTCACATCCTCAAATGATTTTAATTGATGAGCGTTTTGCTTTTTGCCAATTTCATGTGAATACAGTATAAAAGTACTTGCTATTATTCAAATTGGGTATGATTATTGATGGATCATTTCCGTGTAATGAAACTGGCTGCTTAGCCTTTAGCTTTAGTAAAGTTACTTGTTGCTCAATTGTTGTTTTAATTCCTTTTACAGCAGCGCACGTTTTGGACACTGGCACAAAAATAAATCTCCAACAGAATATCGCTCTGGCCCTCGACTTATTATATTTCTGATTGGTGGGCTGTCGCATTCAGAGATGCGCTCTGCCTACGAAGTTACTCGAGCCACTGATGGGAAATGGGAAGTGCTGATTGGTAAGCAATCGCTGTTGAGCAGGCCACGATTTTTGTCCCAAAAATGCAGCATTCAAGAAGTCCTCTTTTATTATAAATATTACTTTCTCCTTGACAGGGTCTTCTCACATCCTGACTCCTACCAGCTTCCTTAATGACCTGAAGAGTCTGGACCAAGTTCCTAATCCTGACTGTTAGATGGTGAGATCCTGAACAGGGTAGAGCACACTGGAATAAGGGTTTAGTCCTTCATGGTCTTCTGTCACAGCATCTCTGTTGTCTGAAGTGAAACATGAGGAGAAAATCTTAAATGTAGCCATGGAAGGAAACATTTGTGATTCTTTATTTTGTTTTAGAATGATCTTTTTATTTTTTGTTGTGAATTGGGCTCTGTATACTGCTGTGATTGAAATTGTATTAAAATATTTAATTAGACATTAATACTATCTTGATTATTTTACTATTCACATTCAAATTGTTATTTTTGTTACTAAATATATATTAGATTTTCCTTATTTTGTACTTAAAAATGTCATAATTTCCTTAAAACTGGATCATATCACAACAAAAATCGTATCCGGTCTAATGTGGATGTATATAAGCCAATAGAAGTATGTAACGTATATTCAGTGACATTAATTATGGAATACTTTTTTTTTTTTTTTTCTGTTCCCTCGTTTTGCACAGTTACCATATGCTTTAATATATTGCTTGGAACAAGTGTGGTGGGTGTTTGTTTCTTTGTTGTTAAAAAATAGTAATAAAAGAAACTTGATATTCACTTGAAATTGTGTCTTATGCATAGTGTTCCAGTGGAAGTTCAGTCAGCATACATTTAAAAAAAAAAAAAAAAAAAAAGTGACACAATAATCTCAAATCATTGTCCACTTTATAACTTTGTCCCACATGCTGATCCCAATGCGAAGAATAAACTTCCATGCTCAGAATAAACTTCCATGCTCAGAATAGTTTTAAATCATTGTGGACGTCTTTTGACGCTATTAAACCACCTCTAACATGCTATCCTATTATCCTTAACGTCAGCAGAATATACTAGAACGTCTCTAATTTGAATGTACCCTATATATTATGTGATCAATGTGGGCAGAACATTTTCAGTCCTCGTTATAACTAAACATTTTAACAGCTTTGACCAACAAGTATTTTGATACTTTATTGTTCCGTTAATCACTCTTCATGTTTAAGTACAAGGTAATGTATCATTTGATCCTTTTTACCAGTATATCATACAGTATATGACTATTTTTTTAATATATTTGTATACAGGATTTGAGTTAGAATTTTTTTAAAAAAAAATTTCACAGCAGTGCCAGTTTTGTTAATCTCAATGTCACAACCTGGAAATATGCCTACATGCAACATATATTTAAAATGTGGGGTTTAAGTATGGGGTTAGGTCAGAACGGAGAATATGTACACCTACCGGTGAAAAAGATCATCCCTCACCATGTTGAGGATTATGTTTTCATCTGGGATTACAGATGGTACTATTACGATCAGGGCACTGGCTTGGGTATTAATGACAATGGGTTAATACTCAGGACGTAACTCTTTTTAAAAGCTTTCCACCAAGCCTTATTCAGTACACATTTGGAGTAGCATCATTCAGGATCTTCATTTCCAGTGCACATAAAAGAGATACATGAAGTATTGAATGGGTTCTTCATCACTTACTGCAAGTATTTTTGTGTAACTTTCTGTACTGTTTCACATTTTATCTTGTTTTCAGTAGGGGACACTATCCCTTTTTTTGTATTATTTTCTGTGATGGCAGCTGCTAAAGTGGACTCAAAATCAGAAGCTACCGACACTGTGCTGGTAAGACCTTTGTAGCCAAACATTCATTCCCATGACTGTAAATTTGTGTACACTTTGCCACTTTGTTTTGATGCCTTGTTGTCTGATATTTTGGTTCTAATTGTATAGAATGGCATTAAGTATCTTTTAATTATTTGTGTACAGAGTGGTGTTTAATTCTCATAAGTGACCAAAAGAAGCAAACCTATTAAGCTATCATATTTATTCTTCTACATGGTATTTTATTTGTTTGCTATGTAAAAAAATTGATATTACTTTCACATTTTGCATTGGTCCCCATCATGGGTTCCATGACTATTACTGTGAGAGAGTGAAAAAAAATGATCTTTTAAGAATAATTACTTCATGTTAAGATTTGGGAAATGAGACAAAAATGGTTTAGAACAATCAAAGTTGTGTTAGTTCACGTTATTTGCTTTTCCTTCTGGCTGATGTTCAACAGGAAGCCCCAGGAAATGATCAGATCCTCAACATAATGAGTTACTCACAGCGTGGACGAATGGAAGAACAGCGTTGCTCCCTTAGTCCTGTTAAAACTGGACAAATCAAAACCACACCTGCAGGTTGGGACAGAAGACACAAAGATACTATTTGCATTGTATGTGTCCTTTTGTAGATTGTTGATTGTTTCACCCCTACTCCCCACAGGTTCAAGCTATGGGGGGAAACACCTTGACGAACTGCAAGTGTCATTGCCAGGGTTTAACTACCAGGTACTAGACTATAGGTTGTAAAGGGCTAGGTGCATGCACCTGCACAGCTAGTGGGATTAGTAAATGACTGAAGTCTACCTCAAATGTGACTTGTTTTCTCAGGACCGGAGGAGCAATAACCATCATGGCTCTGCACCTCAGATTTCTGTGACAGAGAGTACTCCAGATAGAAACAGGAAGCATCTGCTGATACCAGACAACCAATCACAGGTTCGCTCTGAGCATGACTGCACTAATTCTACGATAGTCTGTTCTGTCCTTCTGTGTCATTCTTGTTGTTTAATGATTGCAGGTTTCCACTGGCCTCTTTGACAATGTTGTATGCATTATTAAATGTTGTTCATCCTTATTTTGGTCAAATCTTAATCTAAATGTATTTGCCCAATAGGAAGAATTACCTGATGTTGATGAACAACAGAATTTCATGAGTGTAATCAGCCATGGCCAGCGTGGACGCATGGACGACCAGCGCTGTTCCTTAGATCCTAGCAGGAGTGCTCCCTGCACACCCAAACACAGAAAGCCTGCGGCAAGTACCTCAAACACAGGTGAAAACTAAAACTGTCTGTATTCATCTCTGTAAACATTTCCAGAAGTGTGGTGCAATTTTTGCAATTGCCTCTTACTTACCATTTCTTCCCAACAGATCCAGTTTCAGACAAGTTGCATTTTTGTTTTTAATGTTCTATATAGTTACTTAACTATTACAGCTGTTTTCACATGTCATCTTCCCAGGTATAGATTCTGAAATGTTGTTCAGCCTCTTGACCAACACTCAGAGCCAACGGCTTGACGACCAGCGAGTGTCTCTTCCATCAATACCAGGATTAGGAAAGGAAAATGCCACATCTGCAGGAGGAGATTCAAGCTACTTGTGTTACATGGTCTCTAAAGTCCAGGTTAGTACTTCCCTTTATTAAAGAACAAAATATTTTACAGTTTTAACAGCAATTGATGAAAGTACCAAAATACTGTGGTGATGTTGGCTGTGGCTTTAAATGTTGCACAAATTTGAAATAAGATTGTGGACAAAATATTGCACAAATGAGATGTAATCAGAATCAGAAATACTTTATTGATACCCAGGGGGAAATTGGTATGCTATAGTTGCTCTTATATATAAGCATAAAGAAATAGAAGAAAAGTAGAAATAAAGGACTTTGTAAAATGGAAATTAAGTACATATTGCGACAATATATAACACAATGGATGTAGAGAATATAAGTAAATAATAAAGACAAGATATAAGGAATGACAAATATAATAAAATATGTACAAATATATGCATGAGACATACAATATACAACCACAGTGTACAAAGTGTAAAAATGCTAAGAAGTGGGATGTAATAAATGTGTTCAATGCAAATTTCAAAAGTAGTATAAATGGGAATTAGATAGGATTTTTTTTTAAATGTACAGTATAGATGCAGTATTAATGGCATAGTATTGCACAATTGAAAATGTGTTGCAGCTTTTTGCACATAAGAGTAATACATTATTTTTGGGCTAAGATTCTTATGATTACATTCTTACATGAAGTCATTATTTGCTCAATGCTCTGTAGAATGTTATGTGTTAAAGTGTGCCTCCTGAGACGTGCTGGTGTAATGCATTTCAGGGTTCCAGAATGGATGAGCAAAGGTGCTCTCTACCTCAACTCCTAACCCCGGCAGCCCACTGTGCACCAAAAAAGTCTACGTCTGGATCTGGTTCAGGCCCTCCACGTTCAGCCTCATTCAGCCCCGGCTCAGACATAGAACGACCAAAGACTAAAGATAAAGCATCTCAAAAACAGGTATATGCTCAAATCACAGCTATCATTTTTATCCCAGGAGGTAAATTACATGTATTTATTTAAACAATGATGTCTGCAGTCTGACCGCCCATTTGTTTTTTGCATGCAATTTATATTCCAGACTATTTACTCACCTTTTTTTTCCATCTAGGCCTTGACTCCAGCTGAACAGGAAACATTTTTTTCCTTAATGAGTCATTCCCAGCATGGGCGAATGGATGACCAGCGATGTGTCCTAAATGTTAGTTCCCAGTCCACACCCAAACACAAACCCAGTCAGAGCACTGTGCCCAAAGGTTAGAATAATATGTTTGCTTTCTTGTTTTTATTCTTGCATTTAAGGTTTTTACAATGCTAATTTAATTGCGCTTTAATTGATAACATATTCTACCTTAAAACTAACGTGTCTCTTTTTTCACTGTCCCAGGTCCAGATTCTGAAAAGTTCTTCAGCCTGCTGTCCAACTCTCAGGGCCGACGGCTTGATGACCAGCGAGTCTCTCTTCCTTCATTGCCAGGGATACAGAATGGAGGCACCACATCAACATCAACTGCTGCAGAGAGGGATGCAAGCTACTTGTGTTACATGGTCTCCAAAGCCCAGGTTAGTCCGATACACAGAACGGTGCAAACAACATTGTGAAACCATTATGAAAAGTTTTATGCAGGTGAAGAATATATGCAACTGATTCAACATTACAACAATGAATCCTATTTTTCTCTCACAGGGCTCAAGGATGGATGAACAGAGATGTTCAGCGCCCCACATTTTCCAAAATCTGGGTACCCCATCTACGCACCGTAAAGAGCATCCCAGTTCAGACGCATCTAATAAACCTCCCCAAAGGTCTCCCTCCTCAAACTGCACCAAACCTGACCAACATGGGCAGGTGAGACGTCATGTTGCGCAAAACACAGCTTATAGTTTTGCCAACACATTTATTCTCCTGTAATCGTATATTTTTCAAAATAAGATGTTAGAATTACATCAGTGATGGTTAGGGAGGCTCCTCCTCCACAGTCTTTTGAAGAAAAAATGTACTTGTTTCATTTCGTCCTCTGATTTTTTTGCACAATTCTTTTTTCAGTGTCATCCTCTATTTGCTAAATTGTCTGTAAGTTGTCCCACCTCTCATTGCCTTTCTTTCTTTAAACCTTTATTAGGAGACATCTCCAGCTGACCAGGAGCCATTCTTTAAAATGATGAGTCATGCACAAGGGCGACGTATGGAAGACCAACGTTGCTCTTTACAGCCCAGCAGAAGTACACCTGCCACACCCACACACAATGGAAGCGCTTTAAATAGTAAACCCGCAGGTCAGAAAAACACACAGGGAAAGGTCAAGTATGTGTTTTCTGTCTCTGAGTTGTCACAGAAATAACTCTTGTCTTTCCGTAACAGGTGCAGACGCTGACGCATTCTTCAAAACCATTGCCTCCAGTCAAGGACGACGGCTAGATGATCAGCATGTTGCACTACCTACCTTCACAGGGATAAGTGGGAATTCTGAAAGAAATAGAAATGAAAATGGTAGAAATGCAAAGGCTGGAATCCCAGTAAGTTACACAACATTTAAATCCTTATTGGTATAAATATAATGATTATTGCCAATTGTTGCTTAGTTCCTTGTCATTTTTATATCACATTCCCACAAGATGTATGTCTGTCAATGTGCAGGTATATTCATGCTTCTACAATACTCAAGAACTATTCATGGCAGAAATATCACTCTTGGACCCCTTATAGATTAGCTGAGTTAAAAAGATTTTGGAGCATTTTAATATGGTTCTAAATTCCTGATGTGGAGCATTTTACTGTATTTGCATATCTGTATTTTATGTAAAGGACGAAAGTATGTTGGCATGGAAATATTTGATTAATTAATAGCCTCATACCCACAATTAATTATTATTCTATAAATCACAGCGGAGTACTTGACAGCTCAACTGCCTTTTGTTTTTATTTTTCTTCTGCAAGGCTTCGCCACTACACATCACCGTGTCTGAAAGTACACCAACAACATCAAGGAAGGACTGTTACAGACCTACCTCACCATCCCGCATGGCTTATGCAGAATCTGGCTCCCCCAGAGCCTTACCCAAATCTGCTTCATTTACCCCTGAGACAGATTATCAGAAAAAGCAAAATTCGCCAGCACAGGTGACTTTTTTATTTTAATATGCTTATACTGTATAACGTCGCATAAAGTAACGCCAGTAGACTGCATGCATTTACCAAAATGGTTCCTTAATGATTTCAACTAAAGAAAATCAAATTGTTGAAAATGAAAAAATCTAACTTGTGTGAGCCCATAGTTTGAAATACCACACCTATCCCCAGTTAAGTGTTTCAGTTAGGGTGGAAGTGATGCTCCTTTGTCAGATTCCCATGTGTGAGTTTTGCTGATAATGATACATCTTTCTGCTTTAAGTGATTATTTTAAACTCTAGTCTTTGAACTGTTCTGCATTTGGCCACCAATGAATGAACAAAACAACTAAACATTCATCGCCGAACAACTTTGTATAGAACAATGACACGCTATTTCTTCACAGGTGACAGTGAGGGTGTCCATGAGCTTCACACCAGAGCAGGTAAGCTGTGTCACAGCTTGTGTAGATTGTGAGCTTTTTGCCTGCTATTGTCTTAATAAAAGATTAATTTCTTCATCTATACTTATGTGTCAAAGGGGCAGAAGAATATCAACCAACCATGTGCGTTCCCAGAAGTCTTCCTCACTCTAGGAGCCCCTGGAGATAACCTTGTGATCCCCCTGAGCCCAGGACCTGGCGGGCCCCTGTCCTTCAACTTAAACCTTGTTCCAAAAGAAGATGTCAAGTCCAGGCACTGCTCTCCAAGCCATGCAAGTCCCAGAAAAGCCAACTCAAGGCCGCCATCTCCCAACTCACATGAACAGGGTAACATGACCAACCCCATCAATCAAGATGAAGACTGCTTCTCTCTGATTGAGAAGATTCACACAGCCCAGCTGCAGAAGGGTATGGCTCAAGGTGGACATAAATGGAAAGGGGATCCTGGAAAGGGGAGGGAAAAGGCAGTGCAAGGAAAGGGAAAGGGGGGTGGAAAGAAAGATAGGAAGGATGGTGGCAATAAACAATAGTCAGGTGCCACTTTGTAAATGATCTTTTGAGGAAAGCAACAGAGATGAATGTAAAGTGTCAGTAATTGGCTAGGAAAATAATTGATTGAACAATGTTTATAAAATTGTATCCGTAGTTTTCATTTTCCCACACTAATTAGAAGCTCTTGCTGTAGTAAAACTCAAGTTTATTGTTTTTATTTTCAGAACTGGGTAGGTTATTTGTGAAGGCGTTTGATTTCATTTTATTCTTTTGCTGGTTAAATGTTACATATACATATACACATGGTCTATTTTGTTTCAAGCTTAGTGGTGTGGATAAGAACTCCTTGCTTTGCTTTTTCAAATGACAATGCAATGTATGCAGTTAAAGATAATGCAGTTTTAGCTGCTTATCCAAAAAGAGAAATTGTAGGTGGGTTGAAATTAAACCCATTATTCTGCCAATAAAAACTGAAATGAAACCTTCGTGTTTGCTCTTGATTAGTTGAAACACATAATTCAGCCTAGAGCATACTTTTAACATTTTACATAATTACAGAGCTACAATATCAGGCACTGTTTTCTGTAAATTATTTGTGTGTCTCAACTACACACGATGAAAAAGAAACGGAACACTTGAGACATGTTTAACATTTATTGAAGAAAATTATCAGGGGCTCATATTGTATGAACTCTGTTAAAATGCCTCAGCTTGGTCTTGTGTCTCATTCAGCAGAGTCACCTCCCTGAAAGTAAGAGAGAGCATTAGTTACTTGGCCAGTGTTTGTAGGAATGTATTAGCATTACAATAACATTCAGTATGTACTGATGGAAAAAGGCAAGCAATGCAACAATGACAAAACCATGAGGTAAGGAGAATAATCAGCAATATGGCTTGTGGATTAGCACACTGCACCTGGTCATTAATGTCAAAGGTCATAATCTATATACATATATTTATTTGTATATATGTGTGTGTATGTGTGTGTATTTCACATTGGAATGTAAAATACTGGATATTTAGAGGAAGAATATGCACATAGTTATAATATGATATAAAGAGAATGAAAAAGATACCTTTCCAGCATCACGGCTCTTGACTCTCAGCTTGTTGACCTGGGACTCAGCGATGTCAGCGCGCTCCTGAGCTTCTTCCAGCTCATGCTGGACCTTTCTCAGCCTGGACATGTGAGTGTTGGCCTGCTCCTCCTGTGTAAGGTTTAAGAGTATTAATAATTTAGTTGTTAATGGTGATAACATTCATTTCATTGCCTGATAAGTCAAATTAATATAGTTGACTCACAGCCTCCTCGGCCTGTCTCTTGTAAGCCTTGACTTTGAGCTGCAGCTTGTCCACCAGATCCTGAAGTCTGGTCACATTCTTCTTGTCCTCCTCAGTCTGTTCAGATAAAGAATTGTCACTTATGGAGTGTTGAAGCAGAATCAATTTTTTTTGGAAGAGGTATTTAGATGTTTCCGTAAGTAAAAGTAGTAATACCACAGTGTAAGAATACTCTGTAACAAGTAGAAGTCCTACATTAAAAATATTACTTCAGTAAAAGTACACATGTATTATCAGAAAAATGCCCATAAGGTATCAAAAGAAAAAGATTAAGCCGAGTGGAACTGTTATATTATTAAATATATATACTTTGTTACAGTATATTGTGATGTTGTTGCTAGTCAATTATACATTTTGGTAGTTTTACCAATAATAATCATGTTTTTTAAAGGTACCATATAATTTGTATGTAAAATATTTAAGGCTCTGCTCACCCATATTCCACCCACATAGGTGTGTTCACTTATGTTGCCTAATTAGTGCTTGATTGGCATCTCCCTCAACCTTTTGTTGATTTTGTTGTAGGGTGGGGCACTTGCGTATGTACAGTAGTGTGGTTTAGTTGGGTTTAATTCCCAGCATAGCTCCACCCTACTTATACCTGAGTAGTGGTCTAATCAGGCAGGGTATTCGGAAACACACGTGGGTGTGCTGACAATTGAGCCAACAATATGCAAAGAAATGTAGTTGAGTAAAAAGTACAATATGTGCTTCTGAAATGGATAGGTGACTTGAAGTATAAAGGGAAAAACTCAAAATACCTCAAAATTGTATTTAAGTACAGTACTTTAGTAAATGTACTTTCCATCACTGTTATCAAGGTTTGAGTGAAATTAATTGACCTGGTATGTCAGCTCCTTCACTCTCCTCTCGTATTTGCGAACACCTTTCACAGCATCAGCTCCACGTCTCTGCTCGGCTTCAACCTCAGTCTCCAGCTCTCGCACCTGTAATGTGATGATAGAAATAATAAATAAAGATTTTCCTTTCTTCAACCGTGTGAGCATTTATATATAGTACATACCCTGGACTCCAGTTTCTGGAGCTGCTTCTTGCCACCCTTCATGGCGAGGTTCTCAGCCTCATCCAGACGGTGCTGCAGGTCCTTGACTGTGACCTCCAGGTTCTTCTTCATCCTCTCCAAGTGAGCACTGGTGTCCTGCTCCTTCTTCAGCTCCTCTGCCATCATGGCAGCCTGAAATGATACAATGGTCTCTAATTCTTTCACAATCTATAATACATATTGTCAGTGCATGGAGGTAGAACAAAAACACAACATAGGTGAGTTAGAGATGTAAACTCACGTCAGTGATAGCCTTTTTGGCTTTCTCCTCAGCATTTCTTGCTTCCTGAACTGAATCATCCACTTCACCCTGAACCTGGACAAGATCAGTCTCCAGCTTCTTCTTGGTGTTCATAAGACTGGTGTTCTGTATGTTAAAAATAAGGAAGCCATGTTTAATATGATGTTTTTTTATTGTATTTTTTAAATACTAATTTCTTGTGAATTATTGAAAACAAACCTGAGAGTGAAGCAGTCCCACACGCTCACTAGCATCAACCAACTCCTGCTCAGCCACTTTGCGTCCTCTCTCTGTCTGCTCTAGAGCGGCTCTCAGCTCCTCAATCTCAGCCAGCATCAGGCCATTTCTGCGCTCCACCATGGCAACCTGCTCCTTCATGTCTTCCTGTCCTCTGAGAGCATCATCAAGGTGCAGTTGGGCATCCTGAAAACAAAGAGAAAAAAAGATTTAACTTTTTTGTTTGTTTCGTCTTCGTCCTGTTTTTTTCATTCAGCAATCCAACCAAACCCACCTTGAGCTGTCCCTGGACGTTCCTCAGTTGTTTCTGGGCCTCAGCCGACTGCCTGTTGGCATGGCTCAGCTGAATCTCCATCTCATTTAGGTCTCCCTCCATCTTCTTCTTGATTCTCAAGGCATCGTTCCTGCTCCTGACCTCAGCATCGAGAGTGCTCTGCATGGAGTCAGTCACCCTCTGGCTGTTCCTCTTGATCTGCTCCATCTCCTCATCCTTCTCTGATATCTTCCTGTCAACCTCACCTTTGATCTGGTTGAGCTCAAGTTGAACACGGAGAATCTTGGACTCCTCATGCTCCAGTGTACCCTGCAAGAAAAGCTAAGTTTAGCTAAAAACCACAATGACTGTGCTGCCATTATAAAAAAAAAACATATTTGAAATTAGTTAAACAACTAAAGGCATAAGGCACCATGAAATTAATTGTTGCAATAAATAACAATTGAAATAGAAGTGATGATACCTCAGCTTCCTCAAGTGCAGTCTGAATTTCAACCTTCTCACTTTCTACAGCCTTTTTGGATTTTTCCAGCTCATGGATGCTTTTTCCAGTCTCACCAATCTGTTCAGTCAGGTCTGAGATCTCCTCTAAAGAGTAAACACAAGAAAGATAAAGAGTCTTAGACTCTTCACAACTGGTTATACATTATTGTTTGCCTTTACTGTCGATAATAGTTCACACATACGTTGCAGGTTCTTGTTCTCTCTCTTCATGGTCTCCAAATGATCCAGAGCCTCCTCATAAGAGTTCTTCATCTTGAACAGTTCAGTGCTGAGAGAGCGAGCCTCCTTCTGGGCTCCTTCCAGCTCTGCCTGGCTCTCCTCATACTTCTGCTTCCATTCTGACAGGACCTAGAATTGTGGAGGTTAAAAAAGGTTAAGTTAATCATATAGGTCTGTATTTCTTGTGATAAAACTGGCTTTGGATTGCAGATTAACCATTTACCTTGTCAAAGTTCCTCTGCTTCTTGTCAAGGTTGGCAGCCAGAGAATTAGCTCTCTCCACATCAATCATGAGGTCCTCCACCTCACCCTGCAGCCTCTGCTTGGTCTTCTCCAGAGAGGCACACTTGGAGTTCACAGCTTCAATGGATTCCTCAGCATCCTGAAGGCGCTGGGCAAGCTTTTTCCTGTAAAAGAAGTGTATTTGATTTTGCCAAACTATCTAAAAAGTGGTAAAATATTGAATTCAAAACATATATACATTTGAAGACATAGAAAGGTTTTATGTACTTTGCCTCCTCCAGCTCCTCAGTGCGCTGGATAGCATCAGTCTCATATTTGGATCTCCACTGAGCCACCTCACTGTTGGCCTTGGACATTCCTCGCTGCAGCTCAGCCTTGGCCTCTTGCTCCTCCTCAAACTGCTCTCTGAGCAGATCACAGTCATGGCGGGCGGACTGAACAGCATGAGCCAGGGCGTTCTTGGCCTATAAATTCATCACAAGAAGCATGGAAGTCTTAATTAATTCTGTTTAAATACTGTAGTACATACACAGAACATATTTTCTAAAACAAAAAATTGAATTCGGTTTACAAAATAAATAAGCGCATTGCCGTTTTTTGTTCAGAAAAACTTGTTGTTCCGAGATATCAATTTAGATATCATACCTGATAAATAGACATACATACAAGCATAAATTGCTTTATAAAGTGGACAATGTAAATATTAGATATTGTACCTTTACTTCCTCCTCAATGTGTCTCTTAAGCTCTTCAATCTGCTGAGTGTAAGCCTGTTTGCCTCTAGTGAGCTGGGAAATAAGAGCTTCTTTCTCCTCAATCTGGCGAGAAAACTCCCCTGAAAAAAAATAAGAGGAAAAAACGATTGGGATGGCTTCTTTCATTCCTGAAATATTGCAGGAAAGTCTTTCAAAACAAACAATTTGAAATAGTAGCACAACACACAGGTAAAAGAAAAATTGTATGGAATTCTCTGCAACTATGCCTGATAGGAATCACATTATATCCTGTAAGTCAATCATAATTTTGAAACATTTGAATAAATAATATCTGAATTCAAAAGAGGCACAAATCAATATAGTATTACATATTTCACATCTTTGAATACATACCGTTCTCTGTTTGCAGTCTTGCCCTCTGTGCACTCAAGTCATTTAGCTGGCGAACGTTCTCATCATTTTTAGACTTGATTTCACTTAATTGGTCTTCAAGAGTTCGGCTCAATTTCTCCAGATTGGCCTATAATTGGGATGTAATTGACATAACTCAAATGCAGTGAACATAGAACCTACTCATCAGATATTCTGTGTTTATTCTCCACTTTCATCATTTGGATATTTTCTGAAATCTTATGTAATTGCAATTTTTCTGAAAAACAGTGCACACCTTTGCTTTGGCAACAGACTCCATGTTGCTTGAGAGGTCATCAATCTCCATCTTGTACTCGCTCTTCTCCTTCTCCAGCTTCTGCTTGACACGCTGGAGGTTGTCGATCTGCTCTCCCAGCTCTGCAACACTGTCAGCCTGCTTCTTGCGGAGAGCTGCTGCGGTAGCTTCATGCTGCAGGGTTGACTCTTCAAGATCCCGACGCAGCTTCTGAAACTCAGCCTCCCGCTTCTTGTTCATCTCAATCTGAGCTGATGTTGCTCCACCAGCTTCCTCGAGCCTCTCACTGATCTCCTCGAGCTCCCTGGAGAGGTCAGCCCTCTGCTTCTCTACCTTAGCCCGAGCTGCCCTCTCAGCCTCAATCTCTTCCTCCAGCTCCTCAATACGAGCCTGGATTTGATGATAGTAATATCAATGCAACATATTAACCTTAACATGTTTGTTTTGATTCACTGAGTGTAATATTCATGTCAAATACATTACCTGGAGTTCCTTGATTTTCTTCTGAAGCTGGGCACCAAGAGACTGTTCATCCTCAATCTTGCTGAGGAGCTGACTGGTCTCAAAGTCCTTCCTGGAAGAGGAGACCAAGAAAAATGTCACTGTCATAGTTTTACTGTTGTTTGAGTGTAATGTGTGGTATGCTGATACGAGGATTAATAAACTTACAAACAAACAAAAACTTACTTTTTGATTTTCTCGTCAGATTGCTGCTTGTCATTCTCCAGATCCATTATGGATTCCTGGGCCAGTTTCAGATCTCCCTCAAGCTTCCTCTTGGCTCTCTCAAGGTCCATGCGAAGCTTCTTCTCTTGCTCCAGTGATCCCTCAAGCTTTTGAAATAAAATGTTTTGTATTTATACAATGGAACATCAATCCTAAAACCCAAACTGTTTTATAGTTTCATAACTTTGAAAGCAATGTTTCCTCACATCGTCCACTTGCTGTTCCAGCTTTGTCTTGGCCTTGCTCAGAGTGTTGACTTTATCTTCCTCTGCCTGGAGATCATCAAGTGTTTGCTGGTGAGCCTCTTGGAGGGCTTTCTTCTCCTTGGTTAACTTGGCAATGACCTCATCTTGAGATGCCATCTCCTCCGTCAGGTTTTTCACCTAAAAAAAGGAATGAAGGATACACTTTAGTATAACTTAATCCATGCATATGTGATTATGTAGACATATTTTATCGGTTTGTATCAGTGTATATTTCAAGTTATGTGAACCTTGTTTTCTGTGGCATGTTTCTCCTTCTCCACTTTAGCCAAGGTGAGCTCCAAGTCATCAATGTCTTTCTTCAGCTCAGAGCATTCATCCTCCAGCTTCCTCTTCTTGGCAGTCAGCTCAGCATTCATTTCCTCTTCATCCTCCATTCTCTCAGTTGTCTCTTTGAGTTTGGCCTCAAGCTGGATTTTGCTCTTGATGAGCCCTTCACACCTTTCCTCTGCATCACAGAGGTTCTCACCTTCCTATATTTTGAACATATATATGGTATTATTTTGAGTGAAAAATTATTCAGTTGGTAAAGCAAAAAGCTTGACTGTTTGACTGAAGATCTGACTGACATAGTTAACTGACAAACAGAACATGAAGTCTGCTTAAGTATTCTACTCACAGAAGCCACTTGTAGTTGCAGGTCATTCTTTTCCTGCAGCAGAGAAACCATCTTCTCCTCCAGTTCCTTCTTCTTGGCTAATGCAGTAGACAGGTCTGTTTTCATCTTATCATAGTTCTCCTTCATCTGTTGCAGCTCCTTCTCAGTCTCAGCAGTCTTAAGAAGAGGCTTGATCTTGAAGTACAGATGCATCCATGGCCAGTTCTTCACATTCATGAATGATCGGATGTTGTATTGGACTGTGAAGATTGCATCTCTAATAAGATACCATAAAAAAATATTTTGGTTAACACCACACAGGACTTCAGTTCATAAAGTATGTTGTATGAGAATCCTACCTCCTCTCCATCATTTTAGCAAATTCCTTCCTCATGAGGAAACCTCTGCAGCGAGCCTGAGTCATGGTCACCAGCGTAGCCAGTTTGTCATCTCTCATCTCCTCCAGGGTACCCAACAGACCAGCTTTGAAGAACACCTATTATGTCAAGTGAAGGAAATTAGTCATTAGCACACATGGATGAAACAGGACAACTGCATTCGTGAAAGTCTGTTAATATTGTCCAAAATAATGTACCTTTGTGTGCCCAAACTTGTACTGAGTGTGGTCCACATCAATGGACCCCAGCAGCTTCTCTGCAGCTTTTTTGTTGTCAATGAACTGTCCCTCAGGGATGACACTAGCATTCAATACTTTGTATCTACAATAGAATTAATGGTGTTACTTATACCTCACTCATCAGCCCCATGTATTACCTCATAATCACTTGAATTACTTCTACAGCCAATTACCTCTGCTTAAAGTCACCATAGAGGACTCTGCTGGGGAAGCCCTTTCTGCAGATTCTGATGCCTTCCAGCACACCGTTACACCTCAGCTGGTGGATGACCAAGTGGTTCTCCATAAGACCTGGTAATTGCAAACACATATTGGGTAGAATTTCTCTTTTTTTACTATGTTTCACAAAGTGCAGAAAGAAGTATTATGAATGTCTTACCTGGGGTCTTTGATTCATTAGGAATCAAGCAACGGACAAAATGAGGGTGGGTGCTCCTCAAGTTGGTCATCAGCTTTCCCAAGTTCTCCTGTGGAGCATCATAACAAGATAATAGGTCAACATTATTTGAGGTTTTTGAATTGTTATCCAAAGATATGAAACAATACATACTCTGAAAAGGGCAGACACAGTCTGGAAGGAACCTCCCTTCTTCTTTCCAGCCTTCTTGCCAGCAGCACCCTCTGTTTTGCAAAATATTTGAATTTCATTAATGGGACTGAATAAGTAACGTTTTATCAGTGTTTAAGCATTTTTCTTTGTGAAAAATGGATTTTGTAGTTCAGAGACGGTCTGAAAGGAACCATCCTGCCCGCCAGTTGGTTGTTCCAGAGAAGTTACAACAATACCACTGAATCATTGCCTTTGTTTCTGCTCAGGTTTTATCTCTTTACTAACATAAATTACCAGTTTGTATAACGTCTTACCTTCAGGTGCATTGTGGCTTAAATACAGTAATGCTAGCAGTTTGTTTGCAGATTTCTGGTAGAGCTGAATAACTGAGTCATTCAGGGGGTCCTTGTTCTTGTCCAGCCAGCCATTGATATTGTAGTCCACTGTACCAGCATAGTGAATCAGAGCGAAGTGAGCATCGGCCTTGCCCTTTCCAGGCTTTGGCTTCTCAAAGGCCTTGGTCTTGCCAAGATGCTGATCATGCAGCTTGTTCTTGAAAGATGTGTCTGTAGCCTTGGGGAACATGCACTCCTCTTCAAGGATGGAGAAGATGCCCATCGGCTGAAGAGACATTTTGTCATATTAGAAAGAATCAATAATTTAGCACACACTCAGAAAACAGGAATTTCGTTCTACCTGACAGATTTGTCTTACCTTCTCGATAAGCTCAATGCAGGCAGCCAAGTCCATACCGAAGTCAATGAACTCCCATTCAATGCCTTCTTTCTTGTACTCCTCTTGCTCCAGGACGAACATGTGGTGGTTGAAGAACTGTTGCAGTTTCTCATTGGTGAAGTTGATGCAGAGTTGCTCCAAGCTGTTAAACTATAATTACAGAAATATTTGATTTTATAGCAAAATGGGGTTGAAATTAAAACTGCTCAGATACTTTTCCGCAACTCACATCAAAGATCTCAAATCCAGCGATATCCAACACTCCAATGAAGAACTGTCTTGGCTGCCTTGTGTCCAGCATCTCATTAATACGGATGACCATCCACAAGAACATTTTCTCATAGACGGACTTGCACAGAGCACTGACAGCATTGTTGACCTAGAAATAAGGATTTTAGTGTGGTAATCTATCAGAATAGCCTAATATTTTCATATCAAAATGCAAAACTTTTTATTTTTGTTACCTGTGGCACTGTCTGACCTTTGGTCACCATCTCATTTCCAACCTTGACTCTTGGGTAGCACAGAGCTTTCAGCATGTCTGCTGAGTTCAGGCCCATGAGGTAGGCAATTTTATCAGCCTCTGAGTGAAAGAAATTTTTTTTTCCATTTATGCAAAGAAATGCACAGGATCTAACAAAACAATGTTAACACTATGAAGCAAGAATATGAGCTGTAACATTATTAAAATCCACATTGAAAACACTCCTAAAAACGTAGGCAAAATGTACTTAAAGTATCAAAAGTTGTCATAGTGCAGAAAAATGGTCCCAGGTAGTATTTTACTATTGTATGTTTTTTTTAAAGACATTATTACTGCTGCATTATTGTCATTTATTTGTCAATATCATTTTTCTGTTGTATGTGTTTACTGTTGTGCTGAGTCTAACTCCTTTATATCCTGTTAGGTATTTTAATCTACAGCAATGTATCATATTCTGTGAGATCATCATATGTTTTTAGCTCTCTCTCCTGTGAGAACCATGTATGCTGCATTCTCCTGGAATCAGGTGGAATCAACTTCTGGACAGCATCGGAAAAACAAACAGTCCGAAGGAATGCCAGGATGGCAAAAATAAATATGTACGACAATATCTTGCTATGGTAATAAATTACATTTTTTTTGGTTAATTATTTTCCGTAATTATTCTAGTAATGCATGTAGCTATATAAGCTTTCTCTGTAAATTTAGTCAAGAAGGACAGTTACCGTTGCCAGTATTCTCTGCCAGCCTCACCCAATTTTACTGTCCTGCTCTCGTCCACTATAATGATATTCGGTTCCAGTCCAAGAGGGATTTATCTAGTTTATAGGTTATGAAGGTGAAAAAGTCACAGTTTAATGCAGTAATTCTACAGCAATATACTACCATACTATATCCTTTTAACTGACTGTGAAGTCACAGTATACAGCTGTTATTCTACTATGATTTACTTTAAAAATGTCACAGTACGTTGCTGTGAAAGTAATATGACTAGAAACCAGTAGTTTACTGTACATTTACAATCAAATATTAAACAGTGAGCTTCTTGTACAAACAATACTATGTACTATAATTGTCTTAACCCGTGAAGGAAAACTTAATCCTTCAGTTTATCAGAATTCAAAGTTAAAATCACCAAATTTGGAGATACATGGTTTTCACTCGACAGGAAGGATGTGAACAATTTTAATCTGAAAAGTATCTAGTAACTACAGCTGTCAGACAAATCCAGTCTCGTAAAAAGTACAATATTTGCCTGTGAGATGTAATTTAGTAGAAATATAAAGTTGCATTATAAGGAAATACTCAAGTAAAGCAAGAGTAACTAGGATTTGTACGTAAGTACATTACTTGAATCAATGTACAGTTACTTTCCACCAGTGCATGTAGAATGTTTGTTGGCACTTAATGTCTTACTTTGGGCTGTTTGTCTGTCATATGACTTTTTGTTAGTGACAGCTTGTGACTGTTTTTTCTCTTTATTCGTGCAATGTGTCTGTTTGGAATATGTTATCATGCTGTTTTAGACTGTTCCCATGACATAGTATATCCTTTAACCGTTTTCATGATTAATGCTATTTTTTGGCCACAGATGAAATGGCATCCATACCGCTCTATAAGTTATCTCATGTTGCTTTAAAATCTCACACATCAGAGTGCCAGACCTTCTTTGTAGGTGAAATATGCATTCCACCAATATAATCCACTGTTGTAGCAGTGTGATTAAGTTGTGATTACATTCTTGCAGTATACGTTTATGCAAAAAAGTGAGGTGTTTGTATTTAAAGTTTACCTGCTTAATATCCTTTGATGTGATATGATGTAGTTTGATTATATAAAATCACACTATTAATACAATTACCCTCAGTGCCATCGGGTTCACCCTGCTCCTCGCGCTGTTTCTGCTTGAATTTCATGTTGCCATGATGCATCACAGCGCCGGTCAGCTTGTAGATGGCAACCTTCTCCTCACCAGTGAAGCCCAAGATATCAATAGCAGTCTGCAATTCATGCACAGCAAATCCTTTTTTGAAAATCAGTTATTCTAACAATCATCTACTGTTATTGTACAAATTACAATTAACTTACATCGGTTGCAATGAACTCCTCCACATCATCGATGCTTTTGACAGTGATTTCACCCTGACTGATCATGTGGTAGTCATAGGGGTTGGTGGTGATCAGGAGAGCCTCTGGAAGAAATGAGAAGAAATTGATAAGTGAGAACACACTCTTACTTTTTCTATTATATGTTTATTGTCTTATAATGTACCCAGGAGCTCAGGCTTGTGGCCAGTCATCAGCTGATAGAAGATATGGTAGCTCCTCTCAGCAGACAACTGGAAGGTGACACGAGACTTCTCCAGCAGATCTGAGAGTATTTGTTAGATATGAAGAATTGAGGATAAAAGCAAATCAAACAATTCAAGACATATTGGGACAATGCTGTCCACTACAACAGGAAAATAACTAGAACTTACATGTTTCAATATCAGCTGAGGACAGCTTCCCACTAGTGCCAAAGTGGATTCTGATGAATTTACCCTAAACATTTACCAGAAAGTGTCAGTTTGACTCGAGGTGACAATAAGCATAAGAAAGGCAATGTGAAGGTCCATAATATGAATACTTACAAAACGAGAGGAGTTGTCATTCCTCACAGTCTTGGCATTACCATAGGCCTCTAGTAGAGGGTTGGCTGCAATGATTTGATCTTCCAGCGAACCCTATGTAGAAACATTATGAGGCTGTATAAATTATTCAACAACAATCAACTGCAGCAAAGATTTTTAGCGAACAACAAATTTTACCTGGATTTTGCTAGTTTCTGCTTTCTTTCCTCCAACCACTGCAATTGTTGCAAAGTACTGGATGACACGCTTGGTGTTGACAGTCTTTCCTGCACCGGATTCTCCACTGGGTTAATTATAGGATATTTAGTTATACTTACGAAGATAGTCACAAAGTTCCTAAAGAATTGTCTTGACAATTTGTGTTGTACTCACGTGATAAGGACAGACTGGTTCTCACGATCTGAAATATAAGCATACACGCTCAAGTTAAACCTATAATTGAGATTCTTCTTCGTCCCATCTCCTCAAATTCTGTGGTAACTTTGATCTTACCAGTGAGCATGAACTGATAGGCATTATCAGATATTGAGAAGATGTGGGGTGGAGCCTCAATCCTCTTCTTGCCTCTGTATGCATTGACAACCTGAGAATCGTACACAGGAAGCCACTTGTAGGGGTTCACGACGACGCAGAACAGGCCAGAGTAGGTCTGTAACACCACAGATAGAAAGATTATCACCTTTGATGCACAGGCTTTACAGATAAACGAGCACTAAGTTATGAGATTGAAGCTTACATAGATCATCCATGATGAAAAACGCTCTTTGAGGTTATACAGCACAGCTGGCTCATTGAGGTGGGTCATCATGGCCATGTCCTCCATTTTATCATACTTGGGTGGATTCATGGGATGGATTTCATCCTCTTTTACAGTTAGAGTCTGAATTGGAAATACAATAAAGAAAAAAAATCTAAGGTAGTCATAAAGTCTCATATAATAGTTTAATAAAATGTATCTTGTTCTCTTTCGCTAAGAAAATATGTGAAGTAAAACAATAATATCTTAATGATTTAGAGAACTGTCTGTTTGTTTGGGGTCATTTGAGTTTCATTGCATGATTACACTTACCTTTGATGTCTTTCCCTCATATTCCAGTGTGTCAACTGTGGCTTTGCCACCCTCTCTTTTAGTGAGTTTACCCTTGGAATACATGTTGTCAGGATCAGTTACAAAGTAGGCTGTTTTGGCATCAAATGGAGAAGTTTGAGCCTCAATCCTCTCCCTCTCTGGTTTTCTGAGGTAAACGGCCGCAGGGCCATAGGCCTCCATCTCTGCGTCTGTGCTCATGATGGCACCTTAAGCGACTGCAAATAAAAAGAGGTCTACTAAATTTCTCTAGTATTTGTTAAAATACATGTTAACATGCTGTTAGTAGGCATTTCAGGTGAGGTATGTTTTGAAATTGTAATCACTTAAAATAAACAATAATTTACCTCCTTTGGTCCCAACAGAAGATGGAGTCAGGTCTGTTCTTTTTTTATCCTATTAATAAACAGTCAAGCATGAGTACATGAATCTATAAAGTAATATATTATTCACTAAACTATCCACAAATTATTGTAAACTATTTTCTGGCATCTAATTTGTGTACAGCACTTCAGTGGGAATAAATAAATTATAATAAATTAAATAATTTTCAATAGTGCTTCTAGGCACTGCAGCAAATACATGATTAATCAATTACTAATTACACAATACTGATCAATTGAAGCTGATGAACTTACCTGAGCTGGAAACCTACCAGTTATCGACAGAGTGCTGAGCAGCCTCTTTTATAGAGGGAGGATTGTCTCCTCGGTAGGTGTGCCCTGCTCAGTTTGGTCATGCATTCTTGTCATGTTGTAGCTAATCCTGTGACACTGACATTTACATTGATTGATATTACCTTGTACTCACATTTGTTGCAGAAGATATTTTTTGCCTGTACCCAAACTGATGGGTAAAAAACATTGCGTTAGTAAAATGATTTCAAATGTTAGCGACTTTTAGACTTTATGTTACAAATATATGTATTATAATGTATATATATATTATATAGTTTTCCAAACACATGACTTAGTTGTTGCATTACACATTTATTAATACAATTGCTTACAATACAGTTTATACATGAACTCAAAGTATAAAAGAGCAGGATTGACGTTTTTTATGTTTTTTAAATCTTGTTAAATATGTTATTGCAATCATTTTAAAAATGTGATACATTTATTTAAAAATGTTTAATATTGCAGCGATTAAGAATGATATACAATAAAGATAATGACTCAATCTGTTTATTTTTATTTTGGAGAAGCACTCAAACGTCACTGATGTAATGTTGAAGGACATTCACAAATGTCAGATTTAGTAGTCCAATAGAACAGGGTCATTCCATTCAGGGTCACAGATATAAAAAGTATCTTAAGACCCGTGGCTCTTATTGTTCTCTTTTCTAAAATGTATTATTAATCTATCTATCATTTCACAGTACAAGTGTAGATCATCAAATATTACTCAGTAATTAGTAGGACATTCGTTGGGGGTATATTTCAAGTGTTTGTATTCTAGAAAATAACAGACAGATCTGTCACCTACTTGTTTCAATAATACAATGTTATTTCCTTGATGATCGTCCATGTTAGTAATACTAATCTTTCTGAAGTGTGCCATGGCAGGCATAGTCTGTGGTCTTGGAGAAGCATGTAAATGTCACTGGTATACGGTTGCAGAACGACTGACCATGATGTCTGAAATAAAATTGAGGCTGACCACCATTCCATAAAAGCTGTGGAACTGCGGAACAGTGCCATCTAGACAAGGATAAGACTTCAAGTCCTGTGCCAATAAACAAGATGTTGGAGATTCCAGAACTGTGTGCTGATAAAAAATATCCTGCTTGATTAACTTCAAAGAATTAATGCAACTTTTTGCTTCAAACTGTATTATTATGTAGATCAAGCAAGACTAGTATTTGTATAAACTACTTAATTTGTTTTTCGTAAAGAATAATTTGCAAGTAAAGCCAACTTCTTTTTATTGTGTAGATCAAGCGAAACTTGTATTTTACAATGATTTAAAGCCGTATTTCTGATAGTATTGTTTGAGAAAATAATTATTTCAAACCAAACCTCAAGTTTCTATTAAGATCATTTTTAACATTGGGACAATTAGTGTTACTACCGCACTTACCTTTTCAGTGGTGCAGTGTTTGAGAGATATTTAACATCTACATCCACTCAGATTTATTTATTTTTTAACCATGAATGAAAAGCGTATCCAAGATTAATATAAGTTAAAATGAGTGAGGGAAAACAAATTTGTAGTTTTATTTTTTTTCCCCAATCCCTTGATAATGTATTTTCCAATCTGTATTGTTGAGTGAAGTTGTTTGAATGCCTGTTACATTTACCGAACATTCTTTCTTCAGAAATGGCGATGTCCTTGAAGAATGACACCTCAATAGATGGGCTATTGTGCAGACATGTGTTGCACACAAGTTATTTGAGTAAGGTCACAGGTCCTCAGTCATTGTTTCTTTTGACAACTTGTTACAGCCTTGGTGTGATGCTATTTTTGCACAACAGAGGGAGAGGATTTATTTGTTTAGTTATGGTTTAGCACTTTGCATCATACAAAGATGAGCCTGTTCTTCCATTATATTCATCTGGTAGCAAATGTTAATTTTTTAAGGCTGGTAGTTTGTAACAGATGGTATGTATGTATGTATGTATGTGTGTATGTGCTATATGTCACCTTAAATGCAGAGCACGTTGTGCACACAGGGCCCATTATACTGTCTCACTGTGACTGTGACAGAATGCATCAGCTGATTTAAGCTGGATTTAAAGCCTTGTTAGAGGTCAACAATGACATCCCAAACTAAGTTTGCCATGTAATTAGTATTGTGTATATGTTTTTGTTGTGCTTCAGTATGATAGTTATAACATTTTTAAAGTATAAGGGACACAATTATACAATTAGAAATAAAATAATTTCACTATGCAGAGTTCTTTGCATTCAACCAGTGTAACTGCCACCAGTGCTACAGGAAAACTCTGACCTGCTTAATTGCAGCATCGAGGTGCTACCTTACATTTTGATCTATTTTAATAATGACATGATTCACTTTATGGTTTACTTGCTATTTACTTGCTGGGGATAGGTTATGCTTCTCTCTGCTTACACTACCTACATTTTTGACGATTTTGATGATTTTGTGTTGCCAATTACATGTTCAATGCCACTTACATAATTTATTGTTTAATAGCTAAAATTCAAATGGAGCATTTGTGGAGTACATGCTAGCATTTGAATAAGAGTAAAAGCTAAAACATGTTTTGCATTATTACTGCAAGTTCTTAGTTAGGCCTCAGTGAAAAGCCCAAACTTCTTTTAGATGTAGGAGACAAATTGTTCTGACTTGTTCTCCTTTGTATGTCCTTGAGTCTAGTAGATGTTTATAGATGAGCCTCTGCACTATGCCCTTGAATTGAAATATGATATGCCTGATGCTTCTGGCAAGGAGGAGCCTGAGAAGGTTTAAAAGAGAGTTAGACTCCTCAACAACTGGGTAGTAACACGAAGAGAACTAAATGTGGTGTGTGTTAAGCTCTCTCTCTTTTTCTTTGATTGATTTGTTTCATGCTTTCAGTAAAAAAAGGTCACAGTCAGACCATGGGAGGATCCCTGGTGTGCTAACTTTTTACTGTTGACTTTACAGGATTTATGTAACTGACATTCTAGCTCGACAGTCTAACATGAAATGCAATGATTTGGGAAGAGATAACGAATTTGGAGGGAAAAGAAAGTTGGAGCGGGTGAGCCTAAGCGTAAAGCTGCCTGTGTGTGCTCCAGCAAAATATACAAGACAATTATAACTCAATGCTAATTAGCATGTTGTAACCAAAGCCTTATTTACATTCAAATGATATTGATTGTTGTGTTTTGATTTGTTATCTTTCATATAAGCACAATGGTTAGCTGGAATATTCTTAAACATAAACAAACAAATGTGTTTTTGATCATGAAAAAAATCTGGCATGAATTGAGGCTGATTAACAACTATGTTATGATTGAGACATGAGACAATATTAAACAGTAGTAATCATATCATTGTAGCATGCCAAAACAGTCATTCATTAAAGACATACAGACAGCTGTGTTGAATGGTCATATGATACTGTCTTTGTCATTCTTTCTTCATTCATTCAAAGGGAATTGTCTTTATGTCACATGCCTTGTTGGCGACTCCCCTGCAGTTGGCAATAAGAACAACAAAGCCAAACTCAACCCCTAAAAATATCTTGGCAGACAAATGGACACCCGGTTAGCCTGCAGTGCCCACATAAATAGCATCTTCTCCAAGGTCCAAGAACACCTGTGCTTCCTGTGCGTTTGGTGCCACAAAGGCAAGAGTACCTTTACCATGCTGTTAATGAATTATTCCTGGTTGTAACAATATATAACCTACTGTACACAATATAAAGTTACATCCATGTCCTTCAAATTGTGATGTTACACTTTGCTGTGCCAAATAAATAAATAAATCACGTAAAATCATATAATGGAAAATAATTATTAAATCAAATACGATGAAGTGGCACATCCTGTTACACAAAACACAACAACAACTTCTATAGTCCTGTAGATTTTTAATTTTTAATTTAATCTTTCACAGAAATCATTTGTATGGTACATCATGGTATGGTATCTTTCCCTCATACTTAACCTGGTCCTATAATCAAGTTAAACTGTGCTGCCTTGGTGCATTGAGTTCGGCTTTGGAGCAAACAAAAAAAGGAAGGCACAGTATATCACAATAGGTTGTTGATGTTTTATGAACTCTGTTAAAGGTTGTCCACCAGATGTTTTCTCGACTTCCTTTCTTCCAGCATTTTCAGATTGTTATGTAGTTAAGAAAAATAAGAAATTAAGTTTTCAAATCACACTGCAAGACTTGAGTTAACCTCTGTTTCATTTCATGTTTATGAATGGGACCTGTTGGCAAAAGGTGAGGATCTCTAATAATTTATTCTGACTATGGCCACTCTGAACACAGCCAAGACAGTACTTGAATACTTGCAATGGTTTTGAATTTATATTAAGCCAATTGTCATTCCATAACAGTGAGTGTCTCACTCTGACAAGTGTCATTGACTCAATGTTAAGTCCTACTATAATCTCAGAGAGCAATTTGCCAATGGTTTCAGATTTACATTCTTAAAGTGATTTGTGTGAGCTTGTAGTATGATGACCCTGGGAGATTGACGCACTACAAATTAAGTCAACATGCTCACTAGCATAGGTAACCGGGGGTGGGGGCTATCACCGTGGTGCAGAGTTTAGTAAGCTGACAGCTGAGGGGAAGAAGCTGTTCCTGAGCTTGTTGGTCCTGGAACGGAGATTCCTATAACGCCTCCCAGAGGGGAGGAGGCCAAACAATGGTAGGGAGCTCCCTCATGTCCTCCTGTCCTCTAAGAGCATCATCAAGATGCAGTTGACCATCCTGAAAACAAAAGGTCAGTCTAGCAAATTGTGATGTGAATGGTAAATCACATAATTATTAGCCTGTGACCTGAATATATCAATAAGAGATCAAGTCAAGTAATTTGTGCACAATTCTAATGTTATTATTGACCATCAACAGACTGAAAAGATACCTTTCTACCATCGTGGCTCTTAGCTCTCAGCTTGTTGACCTGGGACTCAGCGATGTCAGCACGCTCCTGAGTTTCCTAAAGCCCACCCGGAACCTTGGACATGCAAGTGTTGGCCTGCTCCTCGTGTGAAGAGATTGGACTACAACACCTCTACTGATATCAAAACTGTGGTCACTTCTGCTTTAAGCTAAATATTTATTTGTATGATCATGTAACATAAAGCTCAAAAGTATGACTATGGGCTTCTGACCATGAGTCTTTGATTTATTTGGAATCAGGCAACGGACACAATGAGGTGGGTGCTCCTCAAGTTGGTCATCAGTTTGCCCAATTTCTTTGTTTGGATCATCATAACAAGATAATAGGTCAAAATGATTTCAATTTGAGGTTTTTATAGACAGACTTGCACAGAGCATAGATAGCATTGTTGACCTAGAAGTAAGGATTTGAGTGTGTGATTTGCAGTGGTAATTTCTTAAAATAATATTTTCATATCAAAATGCAAACATTTCTCTTATTTTTACCTCAAAATGGAAGCTGATGAATTTACCGTAGAGAATCAGATCCTGATTAGCTTCACATTTGTAGCAAGTAGAAAAAGTCTCAGAATCTTACCTTGATGTACCACTTACAAAATGAGAGTCATTCCTCACAGTCTTTGCATTACCATAGGCCTCCAGTAGAGGGTTGGCTGCAATGATTTGATCCTCAAGAAAGCTCAATAGAAAACTGTAGTTATATAAGCTAAATATCCAAAAAAAATCCAAAAAAAAATTCCTCTCACAAACAGTTTTAACAACAAATTTTACCTGCATTTTGCCATCATTTTAAACTTTATAAAGTTTCAAGTTCAAGCCTATGTACACATTTCAACACATTTTAACATCGTAACTTTGCTCTTACCCGTGAGCATGAACTGATGAACTTGTAAGAGATAGAACAGATGTGGGTTGGAGCCTCAATCCTCTTCTTTCCTTTGTATGCTTCCACAACTACACCATCATGCACAGGAGTAGGTCTGCATTAGAGAATAACCCAAAAAATGCACATACAGATCTAAATGATAAATTTAATACTCATTCAAGCAAAGTAAAACTTTAGTAGATCAACCATGGTGCATGACACTCAGCTTTGGTGGGTTCCTGTGATGGATTCCTCTCGTCTTACAGGGATTGATACATATGTAGTGAAAAGGTTTTGAGATTTTGAGAGACGTTTCCTATACAGTTCACCAGTAACCTTGCATAATAGCATGGGTCTATGTATAGGGTCACCTACCTTTTCTCCATCTTTCTCAACTGTGCCTTTGCTATCCTGTCTTTTGACAAGTTTCCCCTTGACATTCATGTCATCAGGATAAGTCACAAAGAAGGCAGATGGCAGATTCGGCATCAAATGGCACAGTCTGGGCCTTGATCCTCTCCTCGTGGTTTTCAAAGGTAAATGGCCGCAAGGCCAAACTGCTCAATCTCTGCATCTTTACTCATTGTGGCATTTTAATGGAGCAAAGTAATTGTAAAGTGATACATTGAAGCAGCCTTTTATTAATATTATTAGAGACATTGGATGCCATTCAGTTGGAGCTGCTTTTATACACTCAGCTTAAGTGTCCCACACAATTTGGTAAGGGAATGCTTGACCTTGATGCTTGACAGTGATATGTTCACTACGTACTGTATAGATATTATAAAAATATAAATATCTTTTTAGTTATTTATAGTATTACAAAACAAAGTCAGTAAAACAACATCTAATGGGTTTAATTGAAAGTCTTATGATTTGTACCAAAATAAACATGGTACAGTGTCAAATGACTTGTATTTGTTAGTTTACTTTACATAATGCCTACATTGTTGATGTATAGATCTCAACTCAACACAAAATTGGAAATTGATATAATTGTACTCCTCGTGAAAAAGTACTGTCAGTAGCAGATGACAATATTATGAGTTTGACATATTTTGGAACTTGATTGTGCTTATAAATGCTGAGTACACCAGTAATGTCCGAAGTATACCCAGTGGTAAATTGAAAAAGAGCACTGCATCACTTGTGGATTATTTTGTCTAATAAATAAACAGTTTATGATGGGCATATGTGTCCTGTTAATTTTTATATCACAACCAGTGATGAGTTTTAAATGTGGAGAAGCCTTGAAATGTCACTGGTGTATAGTTACTGGATATGCTAATCTCAGATATCCGAAATCAAATTCTGGCCATGGTCTCTCCATTAACACTAGACAAGTGTCATGTATCTCCTGGGATTAGAAGGATTGCCAACTCAGATAATTTAACACCAGAAATATGTTCCTCATAAATAGCATGAATATTTTCCTGTGAGGGGTGAAAAAGAAGCAGTTTTTGAGTGGAAGAGTTTATACTGACTGACTGATTTAATGAAGGCAAACTCTGAGATCATCTCAAAGATTTACTTTCATTTTCAAGTTTGACCAGACTTGGCTCATTATTTGTCATCATACTTGAAGATCACAAGGTATTACCATGGTCAAAAATAAATCCAGCTAAGGGAGGGAGCAGTGATTTGTATTTGGCATAAAGAGAAGGATATATTTATAGGGCAGATTTAGTATGTTATTAACACCATATCAGAAGTTTAAAAAGATTTATTTTCTTAAATAATCTATTTATTTCTCAAATATAATATATATTTATGTATTTTGATCAAAAGAATAATGTATGTGTAGGTAAGATCAGGGCAATATGTTCTGAATGGTAATTGTTGTTGCCCTAGGATCGGGTAGAAGTGCCAGAAATGGGCTGAGCTGGCTCACAGAAAATGACTGACTTGTTTTTGTCCCTGGTATGTTACAGATAATGTATTGCTATAGAGCTCTGCCAGGTGTGCAGCATCAAGCGTTGCTGTAGTTCGACCTCTAATAAGAATAATGAAGGTTCTGCATTGTAGCCCGTGTTCTATGAGAACAGATGGAGTCTCCTTAAGGACTCCAACAGATTCTATCAAGAGAATGAATCTTCTGTTGTTGCATTTCCTTTCAAGAGGACACTGCCATGATAGTCACAGGAATTACGCGAAGACTAAGCAAGGCTGAGGCAGAAGAAAAATATTCAGTTTAAACAACAAATTGACATTAGCAAGGGAAGAATGGATAAATTGACTAGATTCATGTTTATGTTTTATGAGCAAGAGTTGAGAACTGAATAGAAGGCGTGTGGAGCTAGAGAAAACAAATGACTTCCAAGCAAAGCTGAAATAATCTAAGTGTTAAAAAACTGAACAGCATGACTGATCAGGAAGGTTTGGGTTGTCTTTTACTTCTGTCTTAATACTTAAGTATTAGTGTATGAAGTGGGCCTAACTCATATTTATGAAACACATTCTCCGTAACTTTTTGTTGTCCGTTAACAACTTTTTTTGTAATAATTAGATTTTAATTACTGGCTTTACTTTATTTACTAGATGGCTTTATTTATTATTAAAATAGAACTTCTTCAACTTCTTCAATCTCTTTACGTTTAACATACTGTTACTTAATATGGGTATGAGCTATGCTGTGAGGGGGATATCAGATCTTGTGAGGGGCTTGTGTATTATTTGATGACTGCCCACACTTTCAAGGTTGTACCGCATGATCAAAAATAGAAAGGCATCTGCAAGTCTGTCGTCGTGTGTCAGGAAGCATAAACCGATGACAGAGACAGAGAGAGTACATATAAGGTGGTATAAGGTGCTATATGCCTGTACTTTGCTGATTTCCTCAGTATTGTGTGACTGACTGTTTTAACCACAAGTACATGTCCTGGTTTGCTACATGGCCAATAGCCAAGGAATTTAGAATGTATCGCTTGTACATTTTGAAGAGGCCTTTTTACAATGTATGCACAGAAGTTTTGGCTTACATAATTGAGAGGAAAAAATCACTCAACTGATCCACGTAATCACATGTAAAGTGGTGATTAAGTAGTCGATTATTAAGTAGCCGATTAAGGTACCCATATCGCATCTTCAAAAACAGAGAGAGAAGGCTCTCTGTATTAAGCTAGTTCTAAGTGGACACAACAGAAAACAACCCTCTGATGACTGACAAGTAGATTAACGATGTCTATCTGAAAAAATTATAAATTGCTGTATTTCTGGGGTTTTGCAACCTGCTTTTTACAGTTAACCAAGCCAAGATTATTCATGATACCTACTCTTGTTCGATATGGTCAGTGAAGAAAAATGAGAGCTGCTTTGTTCTGAGCTACCTGTTGTTTTGATTACATGTACAGAAATCACTAAACAATGATTTAACTCTGATAGCATGCTTGCACTAATCATTTAGTTAAATAGCTAGGCATACATTTTCTACAATGTTTTATATCAGCCATGCCTCTGCCCATTTTTACCACGTGATTAATTTGGCTTTTCCAAGAAATTTTACTATCAACAGTGATCCCTAATAGCTTTGCATCTGTTACTTGTTCATCATCATATCGTCTATTGTTAAGTGTAAAAATGGTGTGACTCAAATACCATACATTTTGTCTTTTATATCAAGAACCGGTTTATTAATTATTGTTACCCATTCTTCTATTAACTTAATTCTTCATTTAAAATCCTACAACCTCCAGGTGAGTTTGCTGATGTATACATTGTATAATTGTTTGCATACATTCAGTGATTGCATCATTTTAGAGGTATATCATTTGTAAAAATGTCCTGAAACAACTTCCTTGAGGTACTCCTCAATTCTCTTACCCCAGAATATCTACCTTTAAAATGTACAGCTAATTGGTGTGCTATTTTTTTTTTTAATCTGAGAATGGTTCTTTACTGTTAGTGCTAGTGGAACAATCTTGGCTACTTTCCATTCTGAAGAACAGACACATTTTTCTAAACTTAAATTAATATTGTAAGAAATAGCTACAGGTCTCGGTAGCTTCACATCAAGGTTATCTGGCTTGGTTTCTTTGCACTATATATTCTTTAAGTTCGGGATCCAGCCATGGAACCATAACATTTTTCACGGTTTGCTCTCTTACAGGGGCGAGTTTGTCAATAACTGGCATTAACAAGTTAATAAAAACATCCAAAGCCAAATCAAGATCCTCCTCCCGAACTGCTGACCAGTCAATATTTCTTTCTTCATTACATTACAATAATTATTTTCATTAAAATATTTAAACATTCGCTTTGATAAAATTTCTTTGACCAAGTTTCAGAACGTTAGTCCTCCTTGCAATTGCAGTTAGATTTTGATCAATGCAGTCTACTGGAATCAATCAATTAGATCATTGCATGTTGATGATTTTGAACACTAATACACATTTAAGTCAACCAGGAAGTAAATCTCATTATTTATAATATATTTATATCACCACTTTGGAATCAGCCTCCGCTACTAGATGATCCGTGATTTTTTTATTCTTCCCTTTCTTACTCTCTTGCTGTTATAACAGTGACATGGTGTTTCAGATTGTTTCCATTGATAAAGAAGTCTGTAAGTTTATCTGTACAGTTCCTGCTTGCTGACTGCTCTGAAATTGCTTTGGTTCAAAGAAGAGATAGTACAGCATGCTTACAGAAATGGAAGGCCATTATTGTCAAAGTTCCAAAGATTGTTTATTTATCCTAAATTAGCTATAGACGCCACAATTGGTATTTTCACTGTGAAATGCAAAACATAAAAGTCTGTCAGTATTTTATATATATTTTATATATATATATTAACAATTCAGATTTTTGGCTGTAATTACACAATATGAGCTGATTCTTTTCTTTCTAGCATATGCATGCATTTATAATAAATGTGTATTGTTTTCCGATTTTAGCACAAACTGAATACCAGTGCAAAGTGACAATGCAGCTTTGGGGGACACTGTCCACATGGATCATGTGGTGTTATTGTGGCTATGGGGAACTTTAAGTAGAAAGCTCTCCTTGCCCTCTGTGAGCATGACTCATGGTTATTCAGAGTGAAGGAAAATGTTTAGCTGTAAGAGCTCACCCACCCAGCTAACCAAATACGCAGTCTACTGCCAAACGAGTCAACTGATGCTGCTTGACCTAACTGCTGGGTGACTTTTATAAATAAAATAGAGAGTGAATAAAGCGTAAATATTATTATTATATGAGGATACAGTTTTTGACATCACAAGAAAACATTTCAACAGCGAGTTCAAATTTCATGAATGCTGTCAAAATGCTCCAGAAGGATGTTGTTTCTTATTCAACTATATACGTCCTAAACTTCATATATGATGAGCATTTAAAGTATAAAATACATACCCTGGACTCCAGTTTCTGGAGCTGCTTCTTGCCACCCTTCATGGCGAGGCTCTCAGCCTCTTCCAGACGGTGCTGCAGGTCCTTGACTGTGACCTCCAGGTTCTTCTTCATCCTCTCCAAGTGAGCACTGGTGTCCTGCTCCTTCTTCAGCTCCTCTGCCATCATGGCAGCCTGAAATGATACGATGGTCTCGAATTCTTTCAGAATCTAAGTGTAATGGCAACTTATTTTACCGCCCTTCTTGGCCACTTCTTGCAGGATGTAAAGGGTTCTGACTCGTGTAGACTACCGTGTCCAATTTACGTGCTCTTGCAGGCTAAACTTTTCTTGTTAGCTGTCCAATGATGAGGCTCGTAGCTTGTAGTTAAAAGTAGTTTTATTCCATGTCAACAAAAAATAAACAAAATCCTTATGTAATAAATGGAATACCAAAACACTGACCTTCTGCTAGCTATAACTAAAAAGTCTATAATCTGCGTCTACAATCTGTGGTCTATAATCTGCAGAAAAATTGTTGCTCCACATCCTGCTTCATCAAAGCCTTACTAGCACTGAAAACCTACTTAAAGGAGTCAACCAAAAATTATCCAATAGCAGGACAGTGGAGCCTTTATCTTAATAGGGCAAAGCACATATGTCAAAGCACATTTTGCAACATGACCAATTACCTTAACTATATTGTATAGTAAACATTCTAAAGGACATAACAAATATACTTTTGCAATAAACATAAAATACAAAAAACTGTTAACAATATATAATGGCTCTTACACTAAAACTTAAGACCTCATTCTGCTCCAAGATTCCAAGTCAAGCTTTAATTTCTTCCAAGAGATAGGATGCAAAGACTTGCATGACTTGGCACCCTACATCTATTTATCGCCTGTGACATCCCAAATAGAGCATTGCATGGATGCAGTACAGGACACATCCTTTTTTGAGTCCTAAGCAGAATTTGATTTGCTCTGATCTGAGATAAAATAACCAGGTCATTTTTCTTTTTCTTTTTTTGATGTCTTTTAAATTGAAAATACTGTGGTCTATGGTTCAGGTAAATCTAGATTTTGAGGGTTAAGGAGGCATTAATAACACCATCCTTGGAACTCAAAATATGTGAATAATTTAGTCTAACAGCTGCACACATTATAATGGAGATTGCCATGTAGGATGGATGTAATAGAAAATCATAATGTAAAATTCAGCCAAAAATTGAAGAAAAATGTTCACATGATGTCTCTTACAGATAATAATTTTATCATAATATTATCCTTGCACCATATTGCAAATCTAAGGTTCCACTTCCCAAACACATGTATTTCCATTTTGTGCAGGTTTATACTCAACAACATTTCAGAAGAACGTATTGTACACCGAGTGTAAAGTGGTCGGGATTAGTCAGTACCTCCAATTCTGAAGCCATGCTTCACTGTCGGAAATCATGGGATCGCTACCTCTAGGTTGGGAGTGAGTCACTGCCCCATGCTAGGGAGTTTAAGTATCTTAGGGTCTCATCCGTGATGTAGGGGTTTACTGGACGCTGTGGTGAAGAGGGAGCTGAGCTGAAAGGCAAAACTCTTGATTTTCCATGTCTATCTACATTCTTACCCTCACCTATGGTCATGAGCTTTGGAAAGTGACCGAAATGAGCTTCTTTTGTTGGGGTGCTGGGCTCAGCCTTAGAAATGGGTATACCCAGAACACACTGGAAGGATCGTATATATCGTCTGGCCTGGGAATGCCTTAGAGTTCCCCAGGAAGAGCTAGACAACGTTGTTGGGGAGAGGGACGTCTGGAATACCCTGCTGAGCCTGATGAAGCTCTACCGTAAGTTCAGTCAGGAAGACTATACTCTTGTATACCTAAGCCCGTAGTTTTGCTGCTGTCTCTTTTTAAATATGATTGTCTCTCTACCTTCAGTACGTTCATGCTGCTGTTACGCACCCCTCTACCTCCCTATCAATGCCCAGTCTTCGCAGACTTCATCAACTCATCATTCTATCAGCCTTATCAGCCATCTTCTATCTTGCTGCTGCTCAGGGCAGACGCCCCTCAATTACACATCTCCCTGTAGAGTCCAAGCACCAAAGACTCTGTCAGGACTTTATCATCACATATCATCTGTATAATAATAAACTATTATCTTTTCTGTTATCTGACTTGTCTTTCCTGATTGAAATTCCCCTGCAACCCGGCCCGGATAAGTGGAAAGAAAATGGATGAATGGTATTGTTCTTACACACTCATAGTGCTGCCGATACAATAAGATAATACAAATTGTCTTATTGCTTGAAAGAGTTTAGTTGTCAGAAAGGAAATGACAGGATTCTGGATTGTGATGGCAATTATCATCTTTATTAATAAGTTAAAGATCCCCCAGCCACTGGTTCATATTTAATGAACTTTGTTGGAAGGCCTCAACTTGATGATGACTCTTACTCAGCAGAATCAGACTAAAGAAAAAGAGAGGAAAATCAATTAGCATAGTTATTCTCAGGTGGAAATTCAAATATGTAATGATTGGGTACAATATAAGCTGTGCTATTGATTTACACTGTCAATGGTGAAAGTGCACAGCATCAAATAATTTTACTGACTTCTTGTGTCAGTACAATTGATACTGTGATCATGCAAAGAGCCAAGATACCTTTACAACTTCACGGCTTTTGGCTCTCAGCTTGTTGACCTGGGACTCAGCGATGTCAGCGCGCTCCTGAGCTTCCTCCATCTCATGCTGGACCTTTCTGTGCCTGGACATGTGAGTGTTGGCCTGCTCCTCCTGTGAAAGGTTTGAAATTATATTGACATAGCTACAAGGCAGTTAAGAGTGATGTTATTATTATATCAACTGTAAATTATGTGTCACATTATCTATTTCACTCACAGCGTCCTCGGCCTGTCTCTTGTAAGCCTTGACTTTGAGCTGCAGCTTGTCCACCAGATTCTGAAGTCTGGTCACATTCTTCTTGTCCTCCTCAGTCTGTTCAAATAAATATTTTTTACCGACGGATTCAAACCATGATAGTTACCAGTTAAATAATAATTTACCTGGTAGGTCAGCTCCTTCACTCTCCTCTCATATTTGCGAACACCTTTCACAGCATCAGCGCCACGTCTCTGCTCGCTTTCAACTTCAGCTTCCAGCTCTCGCACCTGTAATGTGATGAGAAATAATTCATCAAAAATATTAGTGAAAAAGGCTGAATTCATTCTACTCATTGAATGTACAATATACGTCCTAAACTTCATATATGATGAGCATTTAAAGTATAAAATGTATACCCTGGACTCCAGTTTCTGGAGCTGCTTCTTGCCACCCTTCATGGCGAGGTTCTCAGCCTCATCCAGACGGTGCTGCAGGTCCTTGACTGTGACGTCCAGGTTCTTCTTCATCCTCTCCAAGTGAGCACTGGTGTCCTGCTCCTTCTTCAGCTCCTCTGCCATCATGGCAGCCTGAAATGATACAATGGTCTCTAATTCTTTCACAATCTATAATACATATTGTCAGTGCATGGAGGTAGAAAAAAAACACAACATAGGTGAGTTAGAGATGTAAACTCACGTCAGTGATAGCCTTTTTGGCTTTCTCCTCAGCATTTCTTGCTTCCTGAACTGAATCATCCACTTCACCCTGAACCTGGACAAGATCAGCCTCCAGCTTCTTCTTGGTGTTCATAAGACTGGTGTTCTGAATGTTAAAAATAAGGAAGCCATGTTTAATATAATGTTTTTTTATTGTATTTTTTAAATATGAATTTCTTGTGAATTATTAAAAACAAACCTGTGAGTGAAGCAGTCCCACACGCTCACTAGCATCAACCAACTCCTGCTCAGCCACTTTGCGTCCTCTCTCTGTCTGCTCTAGAGCGGCTCTCAGCTCCTCAATCTCAGCCAGCATCAGGCCATTTCTGCGCTCCACCATGGCAACCTGCTCCCTCATGTCTTCCTGTCCTCTGAGAGCATCATCAAGGTGCAGTTGGGCATCCTGAAAACAAAAAATAAAAAGACATTTTTTTTACTTTTTTGTTTCGTCTTCAACCTTGTTTTTTTTCATTCAGAAATCCAACCAAACCCACCTTGAACTGTCCCTGGATGTTCCTCAGTTGTTTCTGGGCCTCAGCCGACTGCCTGTTGGCATGGCTCAGCTGAACCTCCATCTCATTCAGGTCTCCCTCCATCTTCTTCTTGATTCTCAAGGCATCGTTCCTGCTCCTGATCTCAGCATCGAGAGTGCTCTGCATGGAGTCAATCACCCTCTGGCTGTTCCTCTTGATCTGCTCCATCTCCTCATCCTTCTCTGCCAGCTTCCTGTCAACCTCACCTTTGATCTGGCTGAGCTCAAGTTGAATACGGAGAATCTTGGACTCCTCATGCTCCAGTGCACCCTTGGTGTAATTTCAACAGTTAAATTATGAAAGTTAATAACTCATAAAAGATTTCCTCTAAACATAATATCTCTTTTGTTGTGTGATGAAAGAAAAAAAATTCTTGAGAATTACTTGAACAAATCAGCATTCCAAAAGGTCACCCAGACATGAAAATGACAAAATTATCAACTTTCTTCTGTAGGAGCAAGCATATTCGTTTTAGTTTTGTATATGTGCCAAACCAAAGTAAACTTGAAGAGCCAATGTCTTTTAACATTGTCAGTATGTTTGATTACCCACACTAAAAAACTGACTGTTTTTTGTGAGTCCCTGTCAACTTCTGATGTTGTTGTACCTCAGCTTCCTCCAGGGCTGTCTGAATTTCAGACTTCTCAGTCTCCAGAGTCTTCTTTGCTTTTTCCAGCTCGTGGATAGTTTTTCCAGTCTCACCAATCTGTTCAGTCAGGTCTGAGATCTCCTCTACAGGAAAGATAATACAAAACAAAACAAATTACACTTTTAGAAGCTGCTCTACAATCAGTAGTATTTTCCCTCAAGTATAACTGTTCACATACGTTGCAAGTTCTTGTTCTCTCTCTTCATGGTCTCCAAATGATCCAGAGCCTCCTCATAAGAGTTCTTCATCTTGAACAGCTCAGTGCTGAGAGAGCGAGCCTCTTTCAGGGATCCTTCCAGCTCTGCCTGGCTCTCCTCATACTTCTGCTTCCATTCTGACAGGACCTAGAATTATATACATGAGGAAACATTATTGGTTTCATTTTAATAAATCTGGATTTGTTTTTTTCTAACATTTACGTACCTTATCAAAGTTCCTCTGCTTCTTGTCAAGGCTGGCAGCCAGAGAATTAGCTCTCTCCACATCAATCATGAGGTCCTCCACCTCACCCTGCAGCCTCTGCTTGGTCTTCTCCAGAGAGGCACACTTGGAGTTCACAGCTTCAATGGATTCCTCAGCATCCTGAAGGCGCTGGGCAAGCTTTTTCCTGTAAAAGAAGTGTATTTGATTTTGCCAAACTATCTAAAAAGTGGTAAAATATTGAATTTAAAACATATATACATTTGAAGACATAGAAAGGTTTTATGTACTTTGCCTCCTCCAGCTCCTCAGTGCGCTGGATAGCATCAGTCTCATATTTGGATCTCCACTGAGCCACCTCACTGTTGGCCTTGGACATTCCTCGCTGCAGCTCAGCCTTGGCCTCTTGCTCCTCCTCAAACTGCTCTCTGAGCAGATCACAGTCATGGCGGGCGGACTGAACAGCATGAGCCAGAGCGTTCTTGGCCTGTTTAACATGAGAAGAGACCTTATTTACTGACCTACATATACACTGCAAATAGGAACTCTCGGTACTAGGGATAAAAGATTCTTGGTAACTTCCACAAGATGTTTGTTTCACTATTAGTCTTAAGTTGTGGCGTATTTTGTTGAGAGAATGGGTATTATAATACCTTCACTTCCTCGTCAATGTGCCGCTTAAACTCCTCAATCTGCTGAGTGAAGGCCTGCTTGCCCCTGGTCAGCTGGGAAACCAGAGCTTCTTTCTCCTCAACTTGACGGGAATACTCACCTGAAGGACAATGTATGAACTACTTTTTGAAAATGGTTAACCCACCTACGAAGTGCTTTTCATTACAGGTGTACAGGTGACTTACCATTCTCCGTCTGCAGTCTGGCCCTCTGTGTATTGATGTCATTCAGTTGGCGAACATTCTCATCATTTTTGGATTTGAGCTCACTCAGCTGGTCCTCAAAAGTTCTGCACATTTTCTCCAAGTTGCCCTATGAATAATAAATGTGGTACATTTGTATTCAAGCAACACAGACATTTACTGCTTGTCAATAGATCATTTTTGTATAACTATTCTTGGTATTATCCTGTCATATTCATCTAAAGATAGTAAATATGTTAATATCTTTAAACCTAAGGCTACAATGCTAAAACATTGACTTATAAACAAACCCCACACCTTTGCTTTGGCAACAGACTCCATGTTGCTTGAGAGGTCATCAATCTCCATCTTGTACTCGCTCTTCTCCTTCTCCAGCTTCTGCTTGACACGCTGGAGGTTGTCGATCTGCTCTCCCAGCTCTGCAACAGTGTCAGCCTGCTTCTTGCGGAGAGCTGCTGCGGTAGCTTCATGCTGCAGGGTTGACTCTTCAAGATCCCGACGCAGCTTCTGAAACTCAGCCTCCCGCTTCTTGTTCATCTCAATCTGAGCTGATGTTGCTCCACCAGCTTCCTCGAGCCGCTCACTGATCTCCTCGAGCTCCCTGGAGAGGTCAGCCCTCTGCTTCTCTACCTTAGCCCGAGCTGCCCTCTCAGCCTCAATCTCTTCCTCCAGCTCCTCAATACGAGCCTGGATTTGATGATAGTAATATCAATGCAACATATTAACCTTAACATGTTTGTTTTGATTCACTGAGTGTAATATTCATGTCAAATACATTACCTGGAGTTCCTTGATTTTCTTCTGAAGCTGGGCACCAAGAGACTGTTCATCCTCAATCTTGCTGAGGAGCTGACTGGTCTCAAAGTCCTTCCTGGAAGAGGAGACCAAGAAAAATGTCACTGTCATAGTTTTACTGTTGTTTGAGTGTAATGTGTGGTATGCTGATACGAGGATTAATAAACTTACAAACAAACAAAAACTTACTTTTTGATTTTCTCGTCAGATTGCTGCTTGTCATTCTCCAGATCCATTATGGATTCCTGGGCCAGTTTCAGATCTCCCTCAAGCTTCCTCTTGGCTCTCTCAAGGTCCATGCGAAGCTTCTTCTCTTGCTCCAGTGATCCCTCAAGCTTTTGAAATAAAATGTTTTGTATTTATACAATGGAACATCAATCCTAAAACCCAAACTGATTTATAGTTTCATAACTTTGAAAGCAATGTTTCCTCACATCGTCCACTTGCTGTTCCAGCTTTGTCTTGGCCTTGCTCAGAGTGTTGACTTTGTCTTCCTCTGCCTGGAGATCATCAAGTGTTTGCTGGTGAGACTCTTGGAGGGCTTTCTTCTCCTTGGTTAACTTGGCAATGGTCTCATCTTGAGATGCCATCTCCTCCGTCAGGTTTTTCACCTTAAAAAAGGAATGAAGGATACACTTTAGTATAACTTAATCCATGCATATGTGATTTTGTAGACATATTTCATCAGTTTGTATCAGTGTATATTTCAAGTTATGTGAACCTTGTTTTCTGTGGCATGTTTCTCCTTCTCCACTTTAGCCAAGGTGAGCTCCAAGTCATCAATGTCTTTCTTCAGCTCAGAGCATTCATCCTCCAGCTTCCTCTTCTTGGCAGTCAGCTCAGCATTCATTTCCTCTTCATCCTCCAGTCTCTCAGCTGTCTCTTTGGCTTTGGCCTCAAGCTGGATTTTGCTCTTAATGAGCCCTTCACACCTTTCTTCAGCATCAGCGAGATTGTCCCCTTCCTATATTTTTAACATACATGTGGTAACACATTTTAGATTATCCATGAAAATATGAGTTTATTATTTAGTTTTTGTTTAATGTATAATATCAATTATTTATATAGTAGATTGACTATGCAGAAAGGTTAGATATTTGGTAAAGCAGGTACATAATGCAAACCCTGCATTTGGTCTCCCAGTATCTCCTGAGAGATCTGATTGATGAATTCAGTCCAAATAACTTCACTTACCGAAGCCATTTGCAATTGCAGGTCATTCTTTTCCTGCAGCAGAGAAACCATCTTCTCCTCCAGTTCCTTCTTCTTGGCTAATGCAGCAGCCAGGTCTGTTTTCATCTTATCATAGTTCTCCTTCATCTGTTGCAGCTCCTTCTCAGTCTCAGCACTCTTAAGAAGAGGCTTGACCTTGAAGTACAGTTTCAGCCATGGCCAGTTCTTAACATTCATGAATGAACGGACATTGTACTGGATGGAAAAGATTGCCTCTCTAAAAAAAAAATATATATATATATATATATATTAACAAAACTTGTATTGTAATATGATTATGTAGAAATGGGGAGGATATCAATATATCACTTAGGATAGTGCATGTTAATTGTACCTTCTCTCCATCATCTTAACAAACTCCTTTCTCATAACATATCCTCTGCAGAGAGCCTGAGTCATGGTCACCAGCGTAGCCAGTTTGTCATCTCTCATCTCCTCCAGGGTACCCAGCAGACCAGCTTTGAAGAACACCTATTATGTCAAGTGAAGGAAATTAGTCATTAGCACACATGGATGAAACAGGACAACTGCATTCGTGAAAGTCTGTTAATATTGTCCAAAATAATGTACCTTTGTGTGCCCAAACTTGTACTGAGTGTGGTCCACATCAATGGACCCCAGCAGCTTCTCTGAAGCTTTTTTGTTGTCAATGAACTGTCCCTCAGGGATGACACTAGCATTCAATACTTTGTATCTACAATAGAATTAATGGTGTTACTTATACCTCACTCATCAGCCCCATGTATTACTTCATAATCACTTGAATTACTTCTACAGCCAATTACCTCTGCTTAAAGTCACCATAGAGGACTCTGCTGGGGAAGCCCTTTCTGCAGATTCTGATGCCTTCCAGCACACCGTTACACCTCAGCTGGTGGATGACCAAGTGGTTCTCCATAAGACCTGGTAATTGCAAACACATATTGGGTAGAATTTCTCTTTTTTTATTATGTTTCACAAAGTGCAGAAAGAAGTATTATGAATGTCTTACCTGGGGTCTTTGATTCATTAGGAATCAAGCAACGGACAAAATGAGGGTGGGTGCTCCTCAAGTTGGTCATCAGCTTTCCCAAGTTCTCCTGTGGAGCATCATAACAAGATAATAGGTCAACATTATTTGAGGTTTTTGAATTGTTATCCAAAGATATGAAACAATACATACTCTGAAAAGAGCAGACACAGTCTGGAAGGAACCTCCCTTCTTCTTTCCAGCCTTCTTGACAGCAGCACCCTCTGTTTTGCAAAATATTTGAATTTCATTAATGGGACTGAATAAGTAACGCTTTATAAGTGTTTAAGCATTCTTCTTTGTGAAAAATTGATTTTGCAGTTCAGAGATGGAACCATTCTTCTTCTTACGCCCACCAGTTGGTTGTTCCAGAGAAGTTACAACAATACCACTGAATCATTGCCTTTGTTTCTGCTTAGGTTTTATCTCCTTATTAACATAAATGTATTAATTACCAGTTTGTGTAACTTCTTACCTTCAGGACCACGGACTAAATACAGTAATGCTAGCAGTTTGTTTGCAGATTTCTGGTAGAGCTGAATAACTGAGTCATTCAGGGGGTCCTTGTTCTTGTCCAGCCAGCCATTGATATTGTAGTCGACTGTACCAGCATAGTGAACCAGAGCGAAGTGAGCGTCGGCCTTGCCCTTTCCAGGCTTTGGCTTCTCAAAGGCCTTGGTCTTGCCAAGATGCTGATCATGCAGCTTGTTCTTGAACGTTGTGTCAGAGGCCTTGGGGAACATGCACTCCTCTTCAAGGATGGAGAAGATGCCCATCGGCTGAAGAGACATTTTGTCATATTAAAAAGAATCAATAATTTAGCACACACTCAGAAAACAGGAATTTAGTTCTACCTGACAGATTTGTCTTACCTTCTCGATAAGCTCAATGCAGGCAGCCAAGTCCATACCGAAGTCAATGAACTCCCATTCAATGCCTTCTTTCTTGTACTCCTCTTGCTCCAGGACAAACATGTGGTGGTTGAAGAACTGTTGCAGTTTCTCATTGGTGAAGTTGATGCAGAGTTGCTCCAAGCTGTTGAACTACAGTAAACAGGTAGATAATCAGTTAAATTGGCATGCAGTGTTCATACTATATATCATCTCTACTTATGTGTTTTTGTAACTTACATCAAAGATCTCAAATCCAGCGATATCCAACACTCCAATGAAGAACTGTCTGGCCTGCTTTGTGTCAAGCATCTCATTGATACGGATGACCATCCACAAGAACATTTTCTCATAGATGGACTTGCACAGAGCACTGACAGCATTGTTGACCTAGAAATAAGGATTTTAGTGTGGTAATTTATTAGAAAAATATTTTCATATCAAAATGCAAACATTCCCCTATTTTTTAAAAACCTGAAATCTTCTATTTATTACCTGTGGCACGGTCTGACCTTTGGTCACCATCTCGTTTCCGACCTTGACTCTTGGGTAGCACAGAGCTTTCAGCATGTCGGCTGAGTTCAGGCCCAGTAGGTAAGCGATTTTATCAGCCTCTGATGGAGAGAAAAAGAAGGAGTACTGATTACATATTCACTGGTATGGTATTTTACACACCAGAAAACTTGCATGATGAGAATAGTATTCTTTTTTTAAACAATTACCCTCATTGCCATCGGGTTCAGCCTGCTCCTCACGCTGCTTCTGCTTAAATTTCATGTTGCCATGATGCATCACAGCTCCAGTCAGCTTGTAGATGCCCAATTTCTCGTCACCAGTGAAGCCCAAGATGTCAATTGCTGTCTGAAATGTAAATTAACCAAAGTTATTTGTATGGGAAACATTTTCCCCAGTATATCTATTTCACTAATTGTTGTCTTACATCTGTTGCAACAAACTCCTCCACATCATCAATGCTTTTGACAGTGATTTCACCCTGACTGATCATGTGGTAGTCATAGGGGTTGGTGGTGATCAGGAGAGCCTCTGGAGGAGAACAACAGAAATACATAGTATTGTTTAGAGTTTTTTCTAGCATTGTTTACATTTCTATCTCAAATTTGAGTTGTAACATACCAAGGAGCTCAGGCTTGTGGCCAGTCATCAGCTGATAGAAGATATGATAGCTCCTCTCAGCAGACAACTGGAAGGTGACACGAGACTTCTCCAGCAGATCTAAGATTAACAAATCAATGTCAGATTACAGTTGACTTTTAATCATACTATTATTATTGATAATATATAAAAAAGGAAATATTTGACACATATAAATGTATGCACATCCTCACCAGGAGGCATCGTATCTTTGTACAATATTGCCAAAAGCATAGAAAAAAAATAAAGCTCAAGATTTTAGGACTCTAGGAATGTTTCCAATAGATAGTTGAGTTTAAGGCTTGTACCTAAAACTATTCCACATAACTGCTGCCTTATATATTACATATTGCATATATTATCATACAGTGACAACAAATATTTTTAAGCTATTTGCAAAACTACCACCATACCAAGAGCAAATTCAAACAAATGTCTTATAGCAAAATGTAGAAAAATGACTTACATGTTTCAATGTCAGCCGAAGCCAGTTTGCCAGTGGTTCCAAAGTGAATTCGGATGAATTTACCCTAAGCATATCAAATTAAAGTTAGCAGGATTTTTGACACTCAGTTCAAAAAGTTAATGCTTATTTGATGCCCTTTTAACACTTACAAAACGAGAGGAGTTGTCATTCCTCACAGTCTTGGCATTACCGTAAGCTTCAAGCAGAGGGTTGGCTGCGATGATTTGATCTTCCAGCGAACCCTACAAAAATATAAAAAACATATTGTAGATTGCAAAGAATCTATTAACAAACAATTACTTTTCCATTTTTTCATTGAAAGTGACCATATATACCTTTATTTTACTAGCTGCTGCCTCGGTTTTCTTTCCTCCAGCCACTGCAATTGTTGCAAAGTACTGGATGACACGCTTGGTGTTGACAGTCTTTCCTGCACCGGATTCTCCACTGGGGGAAAGAAGAGGGGAGGGAGAAAACTTGAGTCATATCAATGTCCTATAATATATTATATAGATACATAAAATATAATATTATATAATATTATATATTTTATATATATACATATATATTATTCTGTTATATGTGTATTCACTCACGTGATAAGGATAGACTGGTTCTCACGATCTGAAATGAACAAACAAATACCATACATTGTCGAACTACAGTCACTTTTGAGGTCATAAATGCTATGTCTTGTTTAGGGTTTTCACATGAAGATAAATTCATCTGTCGTCTTCTCAAAATACGATATCTTACCAGTGAGCATGGCCTGATAGGCATTATCAGAGATTGAGAAGATGTGGGGTGGAGCCTCAACTCTCTTCTTGCCTCTGTATGCATTGACAACCTGAGCATCGTACACAGGAAGCCACTTGTAGGGGTTCACGACGACGCAGAACAGGCCAGAGTAGGTCTGGAAAGGGAAGACGGTTCACTTTTGACTTCATTGCTTCTACATCTGACATACTGTATACATAAATTCAATCTGAATTTCATTTAGAGCAGTGGCTGTAGAGATAGAAAAGTTTTAATGCAGATCTAAACACTCACATAGATCATCCATGATGCAAAACGCTCTTTGAGGTTATACAGCACACAGGGTTCATTGAGGTGGGTCATCATGGCCATGTCCTCAATTTTATCATACTTGGGAGGATTCATTGGATCGACTTGATCTTCTTTTACGGTGAGAACCTAAAAAGAAAACGCAGTAAAAAAATAAATTAGGATGGATTTCATCCAATTTAATTTTTAACAAGAAATGTATAGAAAGCATGTATTCACCTACCTTTAATTTAAATAATATTAGTCAAGTCACATAGTCATAGTCTCATATAATAGTTAAATAAAAAGTATCTCATTCTCTTTTGCTAAGAAAGTCTGTGAAGCAAAACAGTAATACCTTAATGATTTGAAAGAACTGTCATCAGTTTGTTTGGGGTCATTTGAGTTTCATTGCATGATTACACTTACCTTTGGTGGCTTTCCTTCATATGCGAGTGTCTCAACTGTGGCTTTGCCACCCTCTTTTTTAGTGAGTTTACCCTTTAGATACATTTCAACTTGATCGACCACAAAGTAGGCTGTCTTGGCATCAAATGGAGTAGTTTGAGCCTCAATCCTCTCCCTCTCAGGCTTGCGGAGGTATATGGACGCAGGCCCATACTGCGCCATCTCTGCGTCTGTACTCATGGTTGCACTTTATTTGGGGCTGAAAAGATAAGAAAGAATATGGATTACTTTCAATAATTTCACTGTGATAGTATTTGGTGGTATTATATGGTAGTATTTGTATCTGACTGTTGTGGAGGTTGTGTTATTGATGATGTCTTACCTCAGTTTATCCCAAATGAGTGCCACAGCTTGTTGCCTTAGAATGCTGTTAAAGGCAGATTGACTTGATCATTGAAGAGGTAAGACAATTTTAATATTTTCCACTATCTAAACAGCAGTCACGCTACATGAATTTTAACCTGTTACAGCAAACCTGCATGGCTCCATAAGCTTTTATTGCTGCATTGTAGCATTTTTTCTTCTTCTTTTTTTCTCCCATTCTTTTTGGTCTATCTTGATTGATTTTATTTTGCTTTTTGTTGTCCCTTTAATAACTTTATTTGCCTATAACACCCTTTGAATTGCCTCTGTGTTTAAATTGTGCTATATGAATAAATCTGCTTTGTCTTTACAATAACGTCAGTTATATAAGCTCCTACACGACTGTTTCATAGTATCTCCAGTGATCCAAAGCTATTTGGATCATTAAAATAATATCAAATAACCAACTTTTCTAAATTCACTATTATTAGTTGCAAAATATATTTAGCAGCTTGCTTTACAAAAGAAAATAACATATTCGTGTATCCCTTATCATTTCAAGACTATTTGACATGAAAAAACATGCAGACAAAGAGTCACATTACATTAATGCAATTTTGATTGTAAGCAAATTAGATGAGCATAAACACACACAAAGCACTAACCTGTGATGCCTGTCAGTTCTTAGAAGAATCTGAAGCTGCTGCTGCTTTTATAGAGGCTGGAACTGCCCAGTCAGCAGCAGTCCCCCTCTCGATTTGGTCAAGCATCCCTCTCATCTGAGACCTATCTTAGTAAGCTTTTTACATGTTTAAGATTCAACATTGGTTAACTGTCAAAAAATAAATAAAACAAGAAAAATTAAATGTTAAATGAATCCAGCACGATGGGATCAAAACTGTTATACAATTATTTACAAAACATAGCTAATTCGACAAATACATATTCATCTATTTAGTAAATCTTTTGACTTTCTTTTGTGAACCCATTAGCTCTTTGCCCTTAGTGAGATGAACTCAAATGTCATTGGTGTTTAGTGTCGGAGCTTGTCCACATTTCAAATCTTTGAAATGCAATTAAATTTAATATCATTGGAGAGTATTACAAATATAAGTAAAATAAAACTTAGCATTGTAGCTTACAGTCCCTCACACACCATACAAACATTTTGAAGAGTATGACATGTAGTATTAATAATGTCATGCACATGTTTTAAAGAGAACTAATGGACTTAACCAAAGTCCAAAGTATGTCCCAAAATAGATGCTGTGCAACATGTTTGTGTTTATGTTATTTGTTTCAACAAATAATTTAGTCAAATAATTAAATAACAAATGATTTAGATTGCAACTTAGCCTACTTGAGAAGGATTTCATAATTTTATAATAGAGCTTGTTTCTATGTGCCCTCGCAATTAAACATGACCATAGCCAGAAATGGAACTTAATTTTGGAGAAGCACCCAAGGGGTGCTGGTATACAGTTGCAGGACATTTGCACGGCTCATGTTGCTCTGGTAAAATTGAATGTAAGGCCCTTTCCATAAAGTTCAAGTGATATTACACCTTGCCTTAAAAGGAATACAAAAGTGTTTGCCAACAAGGCTGAGATAAGACCTATAATAAGTTCCACTCAGATGTCAAATTTCTTTATCCTCGTGCTACATTTGATAGGATGTTGTTGCTGTTATGGAAACACAATGTCCTTAAAAACTATGTCACTGTGGTTTTGAGACAGCAAATTATACACTAATAGGGTTTTTTTTACAAAGTAAAAAAGGTTTACCTTATAACTTTAAAACTGACTTTACAGCATTCTTAACTTTTGGAAATTCGCTATGATATTTAATTTACATAATGTTGTATATGTTGTCATTTGAGCCACACTAACTTTCTTACTGTAAGTTTTATACTAGACCAAACTGTCTCATTAAGACTGGGTCTGTTCTGGCTTCAGGTTATCACAACAGTCACTCCAGTATCATGCTGTATGATATACCCTACCAGATACCTATCTATTACGACCTTTACCAAAATCAAAATATACATAAATTAGTGTGCACTACTGTATATTTCAGATGTAAACCTGATGTCAGCAGTATGCTCAAACAACTGGCCAATTTTGTCAGTGGTAAGTTGACACAATATGATTTATAATACTGACTTTGTAATACGCAGATCAAGCACAACTACGACATTTGTTACAATATCCATATTTTTGCGCACAAGCTAATGGGATCTGACGTTACTGTGACGTAATATGACGAAGCCGGAAGTATCCCACCTCCACCCGACACGCTTTGAGTTGTCTGCAACCGAAGTGTTAGCTACAGTTAGCATTACTTTTCTTTTTAAAACTATTGAGCGGCTATTCTCCCCTGGAAGAAATGCCTTCACTAAACGGAAAACCCGATGTTATGTTCGTAAGTTACACCACTACATATTATTATCTAATCGCATTTATTGACAGGGAGTGTTAGCTAGTTAGCCAACATTAGCTAACTTTTACTGAAGCGCTAACGTTAGCTTGGCCGTGTGTATGTGTGTAACAAGTTAGCTTGTTATGGCTCGTAAGCTATGAATCATAGAGATTTGTTGTCAGGCATTCTTGGCTCCCAACTAGTGGCTATTTATTTATGTTTAACTTACAATCTGTAAACGGATGTATTGTTAACGTTATAGTGACGTCGTGCTAATGCTAGCTTTATCAAACTCTTTCCAAGTTAGTCATGTTTATAGTTGTTACGTTACTCGACGTGTTATGTGCTTTGTGGCTCTAATAGGAGGACGATGATCTGCCGTACGAAGAGGAGATCATCAGGAACCCATACTCGGTCAAGTGCTGGATGCGTTACATCGAATTCAAACAGAATGGAGCCAAATCCACCCTCAACATGATCTACGAGCGCGCTCTGAAAGAGCTGCCTGGCAGGTAGTTAACATGACAGGGGATCATTATAAACAATAACAACATTGTACTGAAAAGCAGTTGGGTACGATTACCTGCAAATCCAAATTATAGCAATCACATTAAAACATGCATGAATATTTTGCCTTTGCGATTGAGACTATATGAGACTAAAGACTATTGTTATAATAATTTTATACCTTGTTTTTTTATTTAGGTGATGAGTGGCCTGATGGCTATACCAGGTTTTAAATTGTGCACAACTACTACTTGCTTATGGTCTAACCTTTTTCTTTATTTCTTTCCATTTTACAGCTACAAGCTGTGGTACAATTATCTGAGAGAGAGACGGAAACAAATCAAAGGGAAATGTGTCACTGAACCAGGATATGAAGAGATCAATAACTGCCATGAAAGAGCATTGGTGTTCATGCATAAGGTAATACTGAACCACTTGACAGTACAAAATAACATTCCATTGTGGTCTGTGTGTTGTCAGCTGTGCGTGAAACTTAACACATGTCTTTCCTTAAACTAGATGCCCAGAATATGGCTTGATTACTGCCAGTTCCTTGTATCTCAATGCAAGATCACAAGAAGCCGGCAAACATTCGACCGGGCACTCAGAGCTCTTCCTGTTACTCAGCACCCACGTATCTGGCCTCTGTATCTCCGCTTTGTCCGTAACCTTCCCCTGCCTGAGACAGCAATCCGAGTGTACCGCAGGTACCTTAAGGTGAGCGCATGGTACCAAAGCTAGTCCCATAAAACAGCTGTTATTTAGGAGGAACACTAATAGTTGTATTTGTGCACTGTCAGTGGCAACTAATGGAAGTGAAAGGCAGCTGGATTTACTGATTTTTGTCTTGAGAATGTTTTACCAATTATCCAAAAAGCTTTAACAGCATCAGATGTTGATAAAGAAGCAAAACACACTTATTTAGAAGAATGAAAATGTCCTTCACATGTGCTGTCTGCTATTTGTACCATGCAGCTTTCTCCAGAAAATGCAGAGGAGTACATAGACTACTTACGGTCTGTTGGCCGCTTGGATGAAGCAGCTGTGCGACTAGCAGCTGTTGTCAATGACGAAAGCTTTGTGTCCAAAGAGGGCAAATCAAACTATCAAGTAAGATTTTAATATCCTAGGCACTTCCAAATTTGCCTGTTTTTTCTTAAGCTGACTAGCAAAATTGATCTTGTTTCTACGTGTATTTGTTGGACAGCTGTGGCATGAGCTGTGTGACCTGATCTCCCAGAACCCTGATAAAGTGACGTCACTCAATGTAGGGGCCATCATCCGAGGAGGCCTCACTCGCTTCACAGACCAACTTGGAAAACTCTGGTGCTCTTTAGCCGACTATTACATTAGGAGTGGTCACTTTGAGAAGGTGTGTATCGTCTGAATAGCTTCAATTTCTACATATCACACAGCACTTCATCGTATTGAAATATATTTAAACAAAATACGAGATACCGCTGCTTAATATTAAGCTAGTTGACTGACTGTCTATGACGATTTACGTGTCTTTACTTTCTCAGGCCCGTGATGTGTATGAGGAGGCCATCCTTACAGTGGTAACAGTACGGGATTTCACACAAGTGTTTGACAGCTATGCCCAGTTTGAGGAGAGCATGATCGCAGCAAAGATGGAGACCACAGCTGAGATGGGGAAGGATGAAGATGGTGTGTGTGGATTCATTAATATTGCAGAAGTTTCACTTTTCTTGTCATGCATGCCTTACTCTCTGTCCCTCTCCTCCCAGAGGACATAGACATGGAGCTCAGACTGGCCCGCTTTGAGCAGCTGATAGCCCGGCGGCCCCTCCTGTTGAACAGTGTTCTACTGCGGCAGAACCCTCATAATGTTCATGAGTGGCACAAGCGGGTAAAATTGTATGAGGGCAACCCACGGCAGGTACGTTTTAGGTCTTTTTATTTTGTATACACAATTCATACTGGTATAACATTTAACAAATGTTACACAGGTAAAATTGCATTTATTTTGTACTATAATAATATATCTGTACTCGCTGTATACCTTCTGCAGATTATCAACACATACACTGAGGCGGTGCAGACTATAGATCCAATGAAGGCCACAGGGAAGCCTCACTCTCTCTGGGTTTCCTTCGCTAAATTCTATGAGGAAAATGAGCAGCTAGATGATGTAAGTCATTGAGGGTTTTCCACGGGCATTATGGAATCCCTCTACAATTCTGAGATGCTCTTTTTTTATTCCTGATATTTCTTAACGTTTACCGACTGTCACTCAGGCCAGGACCATTTTTGAGAAGGCTACCAAGGTGAACTACAAGCAGGTGGATGACCTTGCTGCAGTGTGGTGTGAATATGGAGAGATGGAGCTACGCCATGAGAACTATGAACAGGCACTGCGCATACTGAGGGTGAGACGCATAAGTTATTATTACCGGTGCCATCAGTAAAATAGTAGCACTATTTACACTAGATGTTCGGGGACATCTAGTGGCAGGACTGAGAAACTACAACAACATTGGCATATTTTTACTTCCTCAAAATGTTTTTTGAAAGCATATTCTCTGTCTTGGTTTATCTTATGATTTTCAAACTTAACACTTGGTAACAGATACAGCAGTCCATAGATTTTACCCGAGGCTGCATGTCATAATGGTGTTTAGTGTAGTGTTCGTCATTAAACTTGAACAATAGCTTGACTTGTGACTAGAAAAATCATTACATACTGTTGGTCGCAGAAGAGATTTGGGGCAAAGTTGAAATCTGAGCAACAGATAAATGACGAGCATGATTTGAGTCCCTGCCAATGAATTATGGCAATTCTGAGCAAGGACTGGAATATTACTGATTGCATGTGAGACCACTTGTGTATTTGTGTATACATGTTTTGTGGATATAGAGGTAAGACGTGTTTTTCTTTCAATTATTTGAATTTAGAAAGCTACAGCAATCCCATCCAAGAAGGCGGAGTACTTTGATGTATCTGAGCCGGTCCAAAACCGAGTTTACAAGTCTTTGAAGGTCTGGTCCATGCTGGCGGACCTGGAGGAGAGTCTCGGCACTTTCCAGGTAAATTCACTGTTTACAGGTGTATGTTACTACACATGAGCCAATACAGAAGGTAACATGACAGGTGAATTCTAAGATATTAAGTATTGGGTTAGAATTTGGATCCCCTGGGTCTTTGAAACCATTCATCTCTGTGAGTGGTATATGTTTAGTTTAATTCTTCCTCCATTTTCCTTTTTTTTTTTCTCAGTCTACCAAAGCAGTTTACGATCGCATCATTGACCTCCGCATCGCCACGCCGCAGATCATCATCAATTATGCCATGTTCCTCGAAGAGCACAACTACTTTGAGGAAAGCTTCAAAGTAATAACATGCCACTAATGAACTAATTCAATATTGTCAAAATGTATTCTAGCCTTGATCAACGTACCACCTGTTTAAACAATTTTTCCATGTCTTTGTTGATACCTCTTTAGGCATACGAGCGCGGTATTGCTCTCTTCAGGTGGCCAAATGTTTATGACATCTGGAACACTTACCTCACCAAGTTCATTGATCGTTATGGGGGCAAGAAGCTGGAGAGAGCCAGAGATTTATTTGAACAAGCCCTGGATGGCTGCCCTGCCAAGTTTGCCAAGAGTAAGTACCTTTGTCAAAATGTATTGACAACGTGTATACAGCATAGTCTTCATTGTTTCTAAAAAATGTTTCCTTTATTAAATGTATTGATGCTGAATGTACCACTGTGTTTTGCTTTCCAGCCATTTACCTGTTGTATGCCAAATTGGAGGAGGGATATGGATTAGCACGACACGCCATGGCTGTCTATGAAAGAGCAACGCAGGCAGTAGACACTGTTGAGAGACATCACATGTTCAATATCTACATCAAGAGAGCAGCGGAAATTTATGGAGTCACGTATACCAGAGCCATTTACCAGAAAGCTATCGAGGTACATGTGATAAACATCGATGCGTATGACAACATGTGGTGTTGACGTTTTTTTTTTCTGTTGAAATAAAGGAACAGTGTGTAGCATTTAGGAGAATATCGGCAGAAATGAAATATAATGTTAATATTGATGACAAATCCTACACAATAGACCTTTTAATAAGATTTCTTTCAATACGTTCAAGTTATTATCTATGCATTACAACACAAATTCTTTTACTATTTCTTACTCATCAAAATTACAACGTTTGCTGTTGTATTCATTATTGAAATAACTCAAATCTGAATTATACCTTTTTGATTTTAACCAGGTCCTTCCTGATGAGCATGCAAGGGACATGTGTCAGCGATTTGCTGACATGGAGAGTAAACTTGGTGAGATTGATCGGGCCAGAGCAATCTACTCCTACTGCTCGCAGATTTGCGACCCGCGGGTAAGATAAACCACCTCCTGCCGTTGCCCGTTTCTGAGTGAAATGCCACATTTCCATCAGTGATGTGCACATTGTAATTCCTCTTGATATATTTTTTAACTTGGGTCTTTCAGGTGACTGCAAATTTCTGGCAGGCCTGGAAAGAATTTGAGATCCGCCATGGAAATGAGGACACGATCAGAGAAATGCTGAGGATCAAACGTAGTGTCCAAGCCACATACAACACCCAGGTCAACTTTATGTCCTCTCAGATGATGAAGGCAACAACAAGCTCCACAGGCACTGGTGAGGGAGCTTGCACTAACTTGTTAGCCGTGAGCTGAATAGGCAGTACGGAACTTTGGGAGGGGATGTTTCATAATATGGATATGGTAGCCATGCATGCTATTTTTCCAATATCCTGAGGTTTCCCCTAAGAACAGCACACAAATGAATGTTCTCATGCTATGTTTCTGTTTGTCCAACCATTTGTTTTGTAACCAGTGTCAGATCTTGCTCCAGGCCAAATGGGAATCGATGACATGAAGATGCTGGAGCAGAAAGCACAGCTGCTTGCTGCAGAGGCCGAGCAGGACAAACCTAAGCCCAAAGAGAAGATTCTCTTCGTCAGGTCGGTCTTTTGACTTTTTGTTTTCTCTTCTGAAAAGTTATGCCTTTTTAATCAAATTGGACTTCACGCTCCAACCTAAATGGAGACACATGAATCTTATTCTCTTCGTGTGCCTTTGCAGGAGTGACACCTCTCGCAGCGAGTTGGCTGAGCTGTCCAAACGAGCCAATCCGGATGAGATTGACATTGACGATGATGACGAGGATGAAGGTGATGAAGACCAGGGACCAGAAGGTGAGTGACGGACACAACAGGCCTAGCCTCAGCAGTAAAACAGGAATATGTGGTGTTTGTTTAAACATTCATGCAGACGTGTTTTATTCATGAACATGCATTTGTAAATTGTTGTTTTCCTCCTGTCCTTTTGCAGAGGTGCAGCTTGAACAGAAGAGTGTCCCCACGGCCGTCTTTGGAGGCCTTAAAGAGGACTAAAAGATTGCTCCCTCGCTGTATCTCTCAAAGATGCAATCTTCTGATTTCTCTTGTAGATATTGAATGTCATTTTTTTCAAATTTGTGTAATTGCTTAGTTGTATCAATTTACTTTATAGAATGGCAGCATTTTTGCCTTTCTTCCATCCTGGTGGATTTTTGTAGTACAGTACACAAATACAGGAACTTGTATTACTTTTGGCCATATGGTGTCAGTCTTTCTCAAGTATGGAGCTCAAGATAATTGTGCAAATGAGCAGTCTTCTGTTACAAAATACCAATATGTGGTTACATGATAACTGTAACTGAAGTCTGGTGAAGTTCTTGTTTCCGAATAACATTTTGTAAAAGAATTAACACTTTTGTACACTTAATAAATGCAGAACTCTTTTTCTGACAGGAAGCTCTGCCCTAGAAAACAAAGGGGAGGAGCATTGTTTTGTTTTTTTTCAACGGGAGGCATTCATTTGAAAGTGGAGCTGAGCATTCAAGCCTCACATTGTTGGCTCGACGATCTCTAGTATGCGAGTGTCTGGCAAAACCCAATGATCCTGAAAAGATTTCAAAATTAGCAAAAGTTCACCATCCAAATATTAAAATAAGTTTCTGGTTGTACATGTATTGTACTAGTACACTAAAGGAACAGCTTGTATGACTGAATTGAATAATAGGAGGGCCGTAAAGCATTTAAAACGTATAATTTAATAGCCCTGCAGTCAGTTCGTCATGCCCACTTTTGGTGACAGGTGCAGGTGTTTACTTTCCCACTGATCATTTTAGACGCTGTAGGTATTAATGCTGTAGTTTCTGTCAGTCGGTGCTGTCTAGGGTCTGCTTGTGACCCAATGCAGTATGATAGTTTTTGGTATAGACTGTTACCAAAAACTGTTATTGTCACTGCATAAGAGTTTGCGAATTATACACCATCAATTCTAACTGACAAGCTGGTGTCTTCGAATGTCTGAAACTTTATTTACATGTCTTGAAATTGCAGTTGTAATAAAAATTGATTTATATCTGTGCAAAGCAGTGACTTTCATCTGACGGGAAATTCTGCACTAGAGTAATTTGTTTTTCTTTCAGAAGGCACATTTCATTTATAGAGGAGCATTCAAGTCTCACAGTCACTGAATAGTGGATGCCTTGCAAAACTCCTTTCTTTAGTCGGACACTAAACACATTAAGATTGATGTGCTCCAATAATAGATGTGCAAAATATTTGTCTTTTGAGATTAAATATGATGTACATCTAGTTCAGTATTTAATGTAAAAGGCCTTTTAATTGTTTTCATCCCACCATAAGAGTTAAATGAAATAAGGGATAAATTGCTTCTTTCATAATTAGATTGAAATAGCTGAGAGGTAATCCTCTTACAAAGTTACTGCAGCCGGGCACTGAGTGCTCTTGGAACATCATGTGATGAGGCTCTCTTGAGATTTCAGTTGTTCAGTGGGATGGTGCTTCTGGAAACAACACTTCAAAACCAATTGAAAAGAAACTGTTCTGAGTCAAAATTCTAATTCAAATTAGAGGCAAATTGCACTATTTTCATAACTATTTCCATTTTCCCCTCCTGTATAGATTTATCTACAATACTATATTTACTCTGTTCCTCTCGTTTCAGCCTTTCTGTTTATACACCAGGCTGCTTTTAAAGTGCAGCAAGGTATGTAAACAACTGAACATATTTGCAGTTTTTTGACATTTCTGCTAATCTATAACTATTATTGTTAAATCAGGAGCTGATGTATCCTACTGATAACCCAGCATTGTAATGTGTCATATGCCTAGCTCTTTATTTATTTTTTGCATGTTGTTGGGCTCTGGAGAAGAAGAAATAAAGGACCAATTAATGTGTTCAATTTACATTGCATGCTGACATATGACCTTATATTGTACTTTAATTCAGGACAAACTTAAAAGAATTGACTAATACAAGCTGCTTTGGTTATGGTGGTTTCTAAATGTCTTCATCTCAGCAATAATTGGTCCAAATATTTTTTTGTCAGAACACAATGGGATAAAATGTCATATTTCTATGGTAATCAAAGTCATTAAAATAGCTTTCCAAAGATTGTTAATGTGCTTCAGTGATCTTGGGTCAGAGTTTATCTTTTTCTTTTCTGTCTGCAAGAGGTCAGGGTCCTTTACAGCAGCACCCCTAAGGCTGATGGAGTTTGCCCAGGTCACTGCAGCACGGCTGGTGTTTTATGGTGTTTAACCGGGGTCATCACATCTGAGACACTCATAAACAGAAAGCTAAAGACCTACATTTTTGCTGTGTATCTTGACCCTGAATTTACCGCCTTCCAAGTGTGAGAAAATAAAACGTGAGACTTTTCAAGTGTAAATACAGCCAGTTTAGGGACCACAATGTCAACTTCAGAGGTGGAAAGTATGTATATTCAGTTTAGTACTGTACATATGTACAATTTTGAGGGTACTTGAGTATTTCCAATGTATGCTTCTTTATACTTTTACTGCATTACATTTCAGAGACTTTTTACTCAACAACATTTATCTGACTGCTATATTGCTAAATTGTTTTTTACATTAAAAACATGACATCAACTTTTAAAAAAATGCATAATGCATACCCACACAGGTGTTAGCAGATGTGTTTACTCGTGTACATTCTGAATCCAGGACTTTACTTGTTGTGGAGCATTTTCACATTGTGGTTTATATATAAAAGATGAAATCTTTAATTTTTGTGTCACAGTAATATTTGTATTATGAGGTCACTTTTAGCTGTTTGACGTTTCCAGCCAGAGGGTGTCCGGTCAGGCGTTCACCTGATTGAGCAGATGAACCTGTAGCAGAAGCCACACCAATACCTCCACCTGCTGTCTGTGTTCACACAGGGAGGTCCCGCCCTCATGGTTCAAGCTCGTTTTCTATTGGACGGAGAGATGAGCGAGTGATGCCGGTGTGGAGCACCTGGTAGTCAGTCATCGGCCCGGGCTTCAGTGGAGCTGCGCATAGTGAACCGAGAGTACACAGCAATGCGGACGAAGAAGGGCAAAAACGAGGGGAATAGTCCGTTTTTCCTCTAACATCCCGGCGGATCGGGGCTTTGCTCGGTCGTACGGAATGATTTAACGGGGATTACGCACACGAAACCGCACAGAAAAGGGACATTAACTGGCTGGGAAGCAGCTCCGTGGCGGATATTTTCCCGACAAAACCTTAACCTACATTTGTATTCCCAGCCCCCGGGTCCTGTGGAACAGTCCGCTATAAATAATGATTGCTTGAATAATTTTTGTCTTGTAGCGTTTTTTTGCCAGCAACGCTTCACGTTTTTTTTTTTTTTTTGCAAACTCGCTATGGTGGACTCCCCTACCATGAGGAAGACTTTTGTGGTCCCAGACATAAAGCCATTGGATTTGTATGACTGTACTAAAGCAAGAATATGCGCAAGTGTCGGATGGCTGTTGGCAAAGTCCTACGGCAGTGCAGGTAGGTTCGTCCCAGGCTGCGGGCCTGGTGAGTGTCAATGTTATGTAGAGAAGTCATGTGAAGACCACTATCCCTCTGTTGACCATCAATATTTATATCCTGCTCAGCAGTGTAGCGAAAAGCACATGCATGTAGGGAAACTAGAGTGTGTGTGTGTGTGTGTGTGTGTGTGTGTGTGTGTGTGTGTGTGTGTGTGTGTGTGTGTGTGTGTGTGTGTATAGCTCAGCGGTTTTCAGCACAAAGAGCAGCAGATGAAAGGGGGACCATGCACGGTGCGGGTTTTTGTGACTCTGACACATGTCATTTGTTCTCACTCAGTGAGTGGTCACATTTTAAAGGTGAGCTGTGTGTGAGTCAGAGGAACGGGCCTCCTCCCTAGGCCTTATCACGATAACCCCATTTTGCCGTATTTCTAGCCGCCAGACTTCAGACACAAATTGCAGGCTTACTGGGTATGTTTTTTAATCCGGTTACATATAGCACATGGGGCGTAGATGATGGCTTTCAGTAGCCTATACCCGGTCCTCACTCTCCGCGTTGACAGCCACGAGGAGCCAATGTGAACACCAGTTTTTAGTGCAGTTCATATTCAGGATCAAATAGCTGCGTGTAAATAGCTCATTGTTCACTTTAGTGAAAAGAGTGAAATACCTTAGCAATTTGTCAGTGGCTTTCTTATATTCTCAGTCAACAAACGCTTGTGAGAAAACCAGCCAGCCACTGTGGTGCACAACACACCCACCTAAGAAATGAATTGTGTTGTGTAGACCACACGTATCATAAGACATAGACTTGCCTCAGGTTTCCAGAGACAAGGAGAAGGACAGCGCCAGCTTCTGACCCTGAGGTGATAAGAAGTCTTCTTTTGTTTTAGAGCACTCTCTAGTAAAGATTAGATCTCTCATAGAAGACACCAAAAACACTATGCTCCTTTGTTTCATTTTGAGTGCACACAGTAGTCTAATGATGGATGTCTTGGACTGTTTTTCCTAAAGTACTTTGGTTACGTTTACTTAAGTGACACAAGATAAAAGGCAGTATATAGAAGCACATTCTTATTCCTGGGATGTGCATGTAAGTAAATACTCAAGGTTTGGATCACAGATGGCTAGAAGGATGTGTGAGGTTTACTCTATTTTACTATATTCTACACGGTCCCAGGCCGGCCTTGTGTCCAGAACTACAGGCTGCTGCAGCTCTGTTTAGCACCTCAACCACGCCCCTCTGGTCAAAGTCACTCTCCATGCCGAGATACAAGAACATGAAGAACATTTCTGCAAAGTCAAGATGACATCATCTAGTCCCCTCCCAAAAAGCTCAGATGGGTGGAACAACAGATAGCACAACAGGAGGCAGACCGGGTCATCTGGTCCTCAGCTCTTCCAGGTCAATTAACCTAATGATAACAATAGGCGACATTTTTAATCTCTGAGTCTTTACACTACAAAATGGACTTTCACATAGACGGCACACTGTTTGCGTCTCAAAACTTTATTTAGATAGAGTAATGCTAAGGTTAGACAGTAGCTTTTAATGGGAACTGGTAAGCGCTAAATTATAACTAAATAAAAAAAGATCTCTAGTCTTTATATAGGTTACCCTAAATTGAATCCATGTGCAATCACGATAATCTGAAAGCTGCTTATAGGCTTGGCTTGGACTGAAATACCTATGCTAGCATGAAAACCCCCCAGGAAAAACCAATGCACAGAAACCAGTTTTAAACATAGTCACTACAATATTATGAGCCTCATCTTCACCACTATTAAACCCATAGTGTAAACATCTCAAAAGACTCTATAAATATATCAATTTACAACAGTGCCTAACATTAACAGTTTCTCTAAATGCTAAAGAAAAGAGCTGCTGCAATTATTTATCTGTCTCCTTTCGCTAAGGAAACACAGAAGCATCCTTTTTATGAGAGGAAAGGAGATCTAGCATCCCCACAATTCTTTGCACCAGCGATAGAAAGCACACAATGTGGGTGTTCCCTATAGGCTGTTTGATCCACCTAGTGACATCATGTTTGGACTTTCATAATAACATCAAGAACCAGCATAATATCTCATTACTTGCTCTAATGCGCTGTAAATAGTTAGTGCTGGTTCATCACAGTTATAGATGTCAAAAAGTACTTTACTCTTTTACTCCTTTTTTTTTTTTTTTTTGCACATATTGGTCTATTCATATTTCCACATTTACTTTATGAGGCTTTATGCGTTTTAAGACGTGCATTGTAGATGTTTGGCTGCTCAGTACCCAAACACAGAGACTGTCTTATGATCTTTTATAATGCCTTGACAAGTCATTTATGTATAATGTTATAATCAAGGTGAAAGAAAAGAGGTTGGGCAAGGTTGACATTTATGATCTTCCCCTGTAGTCGTTGTGACAGATGAATCATTAAAGCGTGACTCAAACTAGTTTGTAACTTTACTTCGGAATGAGACCAGAAACTCTTGATTCACAAGTTTGGAGGCTTGGGAGGAACTAGTTCACATAAACTGTCCATACTTTTTACCTCATCTGTTAATAAGTATATTCCCACTGATGAAACGGCTTATTGCCCATATGTTTTGGCCATCAGTCTCTTTGTTACCCTCCCCTGATTTTTGGGGCAGTGAAACCAAACCACCTTGTACCTGCATGTTTCAAAACGTGTTTCTTTTACATATTAGTTCCACCTAGCTACAAAGCTGCATGGATCAAACTGAAAACCTATAGGAATTATTACTCATCATCTCACCAACCATGTAACTATGGTGAGTCAACAAGGGACAAGGACCTGAGGAGGATGTTTAATTGCTTTTAGTGTTTACTCAAGATGTAGGAAATCCTATTGGTTCACTATATGAAACTCCCAGACACGGGTTAACCCCTTGATACAGTTACTGAGTCGCATTGTGTTACTGGATAATGTGAGACTTTATTGAAAAATAAGTAATTTCACAGGGAATACGCTACATAACGTTATACAAAGATTTGATTGGTAGATGGTGTCTAACTTGAGGACACTTCCCAAAGGCAGATGCATCCTGCACACTTTGTTACTCTGTTAGGCTCTCAAGCACCCATAATGTAATCACTATCTCCGTCTATAGGATGTGCGTCTGTGTACTCTGGCCCTTTAATGCAATTTAAAGCGACTGTTTCTCATGTTATGCTAGAGCACTGTCAGTGAGGATGTAGTACAGGATACACAGGGCTGTTAGGGACGGCATATTTGTGGCAAGTTGACCTGTGCATGTATTGGGGGTTGGGAGACGCCTCGTGTGTATTGCTTGGTGTGTGCTTTTTCCTTCTGAGCACAGCCTATCAGATGTTGGTTATTGATTCATTGATTTGTGTGCATGCATATTTTTTCCGTTTCAGCGATTGACCAAGGGAGTGGAACAGATGAACTGTCACATTAGCTGAAGATGCAATGCAATGGAAGTTTATTGATGATTTAAGAGATTCCTTCGAGCAAGAAGATGATGCATACGTACATCTGATAAATGCATCATCTCTTCCAGTCTTGTCGTAGATGTCTAAGCTGTAGTGTTTGTGTCAGCTTTACCATTTCACTCAGAACTGGTGGTCACAAGTAGGTTAGGGTGTTAACATAGCCCCTGTCATTACTTCTTGATTTTGGGGCAACAAAACAGAACCTGCTTTGTTGTATGAGAGTGGATAATCATCTGTGTTTGATCCACCACGTGATGAGTGTTTATAGCTCAGTTCTCCAAGGAGGTTTTGGAAGTCCCAGTCAACAGCCTTATCGAAACACGTAATGCTGAGTGAATACTTTTGTTCTCCTGAAGTAGCATTCTAAAAAAACAAAATTGTCACTAAATGGGTATTTTGATTGGGCAGCTATGCATGCACTGATGCCTAAACATGACGGAGGGGGGGGGGGGGGGGGGGGGGGGGGTTAAGTATGGCTGATCTTAAACTTCCTGTCTGTATGCTTACCTTGCACACTTCTGCATATCTGAGCTCTTATGAATTATTTAATCTGTGACAGGGTTCCTGAAGGGTTCCAGTAAGCAGCCGGTTAGTTAGGTTTTGCAACCTGCTGTGCCATGTCATTAATAGAGCGGGTTAATTCATATTAACTGTGACAACCTTCTTGCAATCCAATGCTGATTGTTCCACTTAAATGTAAAGTGAGAAGGGATGCATGGTGGGGGTCTTGTCTGGTTTAAGCTGTGGCTGATTTTCACCAACCTCTGTTTGGACATGTTTATGCTGCTCTGTGACATCACCAGCACGCTAGCTCAGTCAGCCAATGAAGCAGAAGGACACATGGCTCCTGTTATCAGTAGGCGATCAAGCAATGTCAGTCAGGACAGACGGGAGCTAAACACGGCTGAACTGCTGCAGCCATGACGGCAAAGCTGCAGCAGTCCCACTATACTTTTTATTGGCTTATCTTTCTTACAGTTTTACACACCAGCTCACCACTGAAATGGTGCTGTTGTCTTACTCGATTTGTTTTTTTTTTTATTTTGAGGATAATAATAACAACGTGGCACTGCTGTAGAGGAATTCTCATTTTGTTTTCCGCCTACAGTTACTGTACAGAACACCTGCAGGTGGTGGGGATTAAGTCTCTTGGTCAAAATCTTCTCAGTATGCTCCCTGGAACCTCTCCACTTTATGACTGATCGTCCTGCTCACCCACCATGATAATGTGGTAACGTGTTAATAAACTTTGCCTGCGTTTGACTTCCTACTTGGAATAGACGATAAGCACTGACCCCATGACCTGTGACAGAGAGGCTGTTGCTCCAGTTTGTGCGCACACACACACACACACACACACACACACACACACACACACACACACACACACACACACACACACACACACACACACACACGCTTGTGTTTTTAATCAAAATATTTCCCTGGAGGTCTATTGATGTCAACATTATGGAGGCATCACAGTCCTTTTGGCTTGGGTGACCCTTAAGGCTGCCAACTGGTCATTATTTGTTGTACATTCTATTCCTTTTAGTTAATTAACATTAGGTGTGTGCTCTCTGATGATTGTTACAGTTTTGGAAAATTGTGTAAGGATACACAACCTTGAGTTTGTTTCTGTGACACTAAGTCATTGTTCACGGCCAGACTGTCTCATATGGAAATCATGCTCATATCGATCTCTCTCATCTCACATCTCACTTAGTTGTGGCATTTGCATCCTGCTTTGCCTTCTGGGGGGAAGTTTTTTTTTTTTTTATATATATGTCATTGTGGGAGGAGTTTATTTTCTTTTACATGTATTATGTAAGTACAAGGGACTAGAGCTAGAGATGGGCGTGTCACAGTAAATACAGCAGTAAAGTGTAGCATTGTAGTTCTGGCAACCAGGAGCTTATTTACAACAAAATGGACCGTGTGTGTGGCATGACTGACAATACCGTCCGACAACTATAGTCATCATGGTGTGAGAGTGAGAGACGGAGAACAGGGCATTGTCAAATCTTTGAAGCTGGGCGTTTTGTTATGTTGATCTCAGTGGATTCATTACATGACTTTATAATGATACAGCAACATACTGACACCTCCCTTGTAATAACCCGTTTGTTTTCTGTTTGGCACATCTGTAGGCATGCATAAGTTTCTCTTTTCAGACAGAGAGCTTGTCAACTTGTTTCCCCAGAAGGCCCTTTAACACTTATTCCAGTGTGTTTGCACAGAGATGAGGCTGTTGAGTGTGGTGCTCTGGATGCAGAGAAACCAGTTTCACAGGGGGTGTGTCCAGCATATGTTTTTATAATTACGTTTGTTTGTTATTTACAGAAAGACCAGTTAGAACAGATTCTTTAAAAATCGTCAGCTAGCTACTAATAGAGAGTGCTACATATTGCTTCACTACACTTTCCTTGAGTTGAGACATAGTTTGAGTTTTCTCATTTGCTGTTAGTTTTTCATCTGGTTGCTTATCTCTGCTTCTGAGATTGACAAAGTCTCTAAACAAGTGGCAGAGCGTCTTGTAATCTGCAGATGCCAACCTCTGAGCTCATCATGCCCCACTGCCCTTGATGCTTGCTCTGCTCTACTCACTCGTATGATTACAGCTCGAGGGTATTTGGTCTTAATCTGCCGGCAAACCTGGCAGAAAGCAGGTTTCCATGCCATCAACAACAAAAAAAAAAAAACATGCTCAAGATGATCATTTACGACTAATTAGAGAAAATTCCTCCTATTTTCAAACATTCGGAATTTCACCTATACATCTCCCTCAACATGTTTGTACAATTTTGCAACCAGTTCTCTCCAAGCTCCACTGTTCAATGAACTTATCTAACTGTGTCTGTATGTTTTTGTCTCTTGGTAGAGAGTGTCCCTGCAGAGCTGCGTGACCCCTTCTACTGTGACCAGTATGAGCAGGAGCACCTTAAACCGCCAGTCACGCGCCTCCTGCAGTCCTCGGAGCTCTACTGCCGGACGTACGGCCTATTATTGGGGGGCACCGGCGCCGAGGCACAGCCCAAAGACAACGTCGCCCTGCTGCAGCTCCTCTCTCAGAGAGGCATCGTCTCCAAAGACCAGGACACACCGGTGACCGATGCAGACCTCCGACACAAACCCATCAAAATGGTAACGTTATGCTTCGGTCATAGGAACCGTAAACACATAGGTGATGAAGCCACACAAGTCTGGCATGCAGTGTTGTTGGTAGTGGAAGGGATTGAGTCAAAGAAATGTCAGAACTGTTGTTTGTCTATCGCCCTAAGGAGTGAATGTCTCCTCCTGTGGAACCGGATGCTTGTGCGTTTCTACAGACTCCTGGATAGCAAAGGGGTCGAGTAGGCTCGGTTGTTGATATAGGGGCTTGTTTACGCTTTGATTCTAGGGATTAAAGGACATCAAAAAGACCCCACTCATTCAATCCTGTCCCCATCCCCCCATGCTGCCCCCCAGCTGATCCCAGAGGATGAGTGGATCCAGATGCTAAGACAAGGGGCAGTCATGGTGACACAAGGGAGGACTACTTTGAGAAGGAGGGAGTGTCAATAGATGTTCCAGATCCGGACAATGGCTAAATCGTTCTAGTGAAACTTTAGATTCTGTGTTGAGAGAGTGCTCAGGGCTGGCCCAGTGAGTTAAATCAAGAGAAACTGGTTTGTCCTCTTTCCCCTTGAAAATGGATCTCTCTCTCTCTCTCTCTCTCTCTCTCTCTCTCTCTCTCTCTCTCTCTCTCTCTCTCTCTCTCTCTCTCTCTCTCTCTCTCTCTCTCTCTCTCTCTCTCTCTCTCTGTGTGTGTCTGTGTGTGTGTGTGTTGTACACACATAATATAGTACTGAATTCTTCAGCCTGAAGACCTAGAGATAACTAGTCTATATTCAAACTAGGAATCTTAACAGTCTGAAAGGAGAGGGATGCTTTTAGGTTTGTTAGAACATATACTTCTTTCTTGCTTCAGCCGACTCAACAATGACTCATTGTAACTACATTTTAGTATTGATACAAAACCTCTCTCTATACAGATTATTATCTTCCTCAAAAAGTGGCATACAACTGCATTTGCCCGGCTATCTTGGTTCATGCATTTACAGGCTGTTAAAGCTAAGTAGGGAGTCTCCAGGGATCTGGGTGGATAGTGTTGTTTTTAGGTGAAAGCTGTTTGTTCCGCCGCTGCTGTCTCCTGGCCTCTGTAGCAGGTGCAGCACTGCTGGTGATGATTAGCTTAATTGTATGTAGGAAAAGGTGTGCATGCACTTGTAACATTTTCTAAATTAAATAACATAATTGTGTGACCATAAGCAGTAAAGCCTGGTGATATGAGCATTTGGATGTTAGTTAATGTAATATTGTGGTACAGCTACATCTAGTATGAAAAAATGAATGTAAATACTTGTTGTTGTACTTTGGAACCAGACAGATTGTTTTGTACAGATAAAGATGAAAGACTCAGCACAGGAAGAGCGCTGGTAAAGTGGAGAAGGTTGCTTTAATGGGGATTTCCTTTCTATTTATAAATACCAAGTGTTTTGCCCTATCCTGTACCTACCTACCTCTATTTCCAAAAAGTAATTACATAACAATGTAAGTCTCAGTATCTATTTCAATCTTTTGCCATCAATTTCAGTGCTTCTATTGTGCTTTGGTTTAGTCTTTTGATAACATCTCATCAATCATTAGCCTAAAGCATGTCACATGCACTCTCCTTATGCATTGAATGTGTGGTCATATAGTCCACCTACTAGACAGGATCACATACCTACTTGCCCTGGATGGATTTCTGACAATAACCACCTGCACTGACAGATATGCCATTGTATACCGTGGCAACAACAAGGCATTCAACGGAAAACATTTTTTATGCTAGCATGAAAGATTAAAAATTGTAGTTTGTAGACTACATCATCATCATTACAGCACCAGCATTAATGGGCTGATGACACAGTAGATCTCCTTCATGCATGATGTTGCTGTACTTTGTGTGTGCGTGAGTCTGTCTGCTTGCGTGCTTCTCAGTTCTGGGTGATGCATTCAGGCCAGACCATGGACCATCTCAGCTGTAAATCCTAACCTTTAAACTCATATTTCGAATGGTACTGTTAATGCTGCATTGCCTGTTTGATGCTTCGGTATATGAGCCTTCCAGTCGCTGCTTGGCCCTGGGCTCCACTCTGAGCTCGTCTGTCACTGACTGGCACTGTAGCTACAGTGTGGCAAGCAAAGAAAGTGGGTCACGCTGCAGCAGCATTAGAAGGATGGAGCATCAATGTGGGTCTTGGCTAGTAAATGGCTTTGGAGCAGCAGCAATCTGCTGCAACACTGCTGTATATTAAATCTTTAAACGTCCATGTCAAACCAGAGGATAAGATGTACTGCATGTACAGAAAAGTATGTTGAGTCACGTTTGTCGCTGACAAGTTAACACTACTGCCAGTTAATCTGCCAAGCCTTAAACTGTTGATGGCGTTTCACTTTGTTATTGATACATCACACATATGACATTTGTTGTTCATTGCCGGTAATTATGAAATTTGGCCCATGTATAAATCCAGGGATGTAGGCTTACACTAACCCATAGATGCTGGTACTGGCTTGAGTTGCTGGACCGGCATCAGTGCAGAGCGCCAATGACCCACTCTATATAAAACTACACTGTCGGTGCTCTGATCAAAGTAGGGCAACAAAAAAAAAGACACATCAAACTGTAAGCTTCTGCTACATGATGAAGAAGCGTTTACTGTTTCTAGACCTTGAAATTCCTTAGTAAATAATTTGATAAACAAATATTCACGAAGAAAATGGTATGAGCCGCGTGATCTGGGACAAGAGGAAGGTCCCTCTGAACTGTAGGTAATATGAGGAATGAGGTCACATCTAAAAATGAATTAGTTTGACAAAATAAGCTCAGAAAAGAAGGCAAAATGTATTTATTTACTTATCTTGTTTTTTTGCATGCTGCTGTTACCACTATATCTATAAACTTTTTAATTTAGCTGGAAACATGGTCTAAAAGTCAATCTCAGTAACGTAAATATGCATTATTGATTTATATGTGTATTGTAAACCAACGCACGCTGGACATATCTGTAAAAAAAGGTACTGACAATAATTTTTGAAATGTTATGTTATTTACCATTGACATTATCTTGTAATAGTTTCCACAAAACCCCAAAAATGTTGAACCTTGAGAAAATAGGTACATGGATTTGGTTAATTTAACACATAGATGTGTATTGATGCAACTTGAAACAATAAATCAATGTCACTTCTCCTGCTACCCAAGCTAGCATCAGTGTCTTTACAGGCTGGAGTTGTCATAAAAGGGAAGCTTTGTAGATGGCACATCCTTGGGGCTAAGCAGAGGAACCCCCAGCTGTGTGTGTGTGTGTGTGTGTGTGTGTGTGTGTGTGTGTGCGCGCTCCCACCCTACTGGTAACTGTCCTTCTGGTGGTGGCCCAGCCCAGATTAGAGATAATCTCCCATGCAGACTGAACGTCATCATCGACGATTGGATGACACGCCAGAGATGACCACCATTGCATCTACCATGTCTCACAACATCAAACTGATTCGTTACATTTCTTGGTTGAGACAGTAGAATATAATCCTAATTATCCATTTCAAATATACTGATATTGATTACACTAGAGATGGGGTTAAGCATTTGTTCCCACAGTGACAAAGTAAGTCATGTAGCTATAATGCAGCTAACCCTCTTCCCGGTCCCCTGTTGGTTTTGGATAGGCGCTGACACTTTGTCTTAAATCATACTGCTGTGTTGGCAGGTTTCTGGTCAAGTGAGCATCAGTCAGGAGATTAGTTGAAAATAGAAGTGGCACACTATCAGAAATGCTTTCCATCATTTTACACCATTTGTTCTGCTTTGGGCCTTCACTGATTGTAGAGTAGTAATTGAACGTATCTACCGTATGTTAAACAAGTTTGGTGTAAAGCTGGTTTTCCTTGCTGAAACGTACAGTTCTTATACATATAACCATTTGCTTTGAGAGAACTTCTTGTCTAAGATCCCCTGCTGGGCCTCAGACCTGGCTGATCCCCTTGTTTGTCTCCCCCTCGGTAGGCACCAGGCAGGAAGGGGGGGATGGGGTTAAGTCATATTTCAGACATAATCAGATTTTGCTCTCATCGTAATCTCGCTTAATGATCCACAAGATGCCTTTGCCTTCTTTGTACGACTGGTTGTTGACATGATTATGCAAGCAAATTCGCCACATAGAGCCTTTAAAGATTTTATGTCTATGGGGTTACTTGATGGGGTATTACTTTTTCCTCTCTCTGTTGCATTGTTTTGATGAGTGCTAACTAGTTTGCTGGTTGGATTTTTCAGAGTAGAGGGCCGGTACTAAGCCAGTGGCACGGAGCAATGCTGTGGTCAGGCTTGTGTTGAGATGCATTGTGGGTCAGCTGGTTGGTTGTTATGGTGATCTGGCAGGCACCTCTCTCCCCTCTCATTAGGGAGACTTGTGATTTAGCTTAGCGAGCTCTCCTGGGTCTGCAGCGGGAAATCCACTAGCAACCCCCCTTCTTCCCGTTTATGCTGCACTTTTTTGTCATGAATCACCCTCTACTCTCTCCTCTGTTGTACAGTAGGACCACAGGGCTGGCCACTTTCACTAGGGCTGTCATTCTTTCTGCTTCATTTCCTTTTTTCTCTCTCTCTCTCTCTGTCATCCTGTCTCCTTTCACACTGTGACAATAGCTCCAACCTATGATTACACTTTGTGGCTAAATGCAAAAATATGTGACTACATTAAATCGCTTTGAGTGTTTGAAACACAGCCACTGGCACAATTCTGCAGCAGTCTGTTTCTTTTGTTCTCAGTCCTACTGTACCTTTACAGAGAAAATAATGCTGCTGAGTTTTGTAGTTGAGTATAATCTCAACACAGTTGAGTTGAGTATAATCACAGAAACACAGGTCAATATAATGCTGCCCAGTACAACCCCACCACTAACAAAGACCCTATTAAAAAACGAAGTTGAATTAACAACTCTTACATTTTGTATTAATATTGCAAATGCACGCAAAACAACAACAGTGGTTTGTCTGTTTGCATCAGAAAGAACTCATGCGAAACAGTATCTTACATTTGCTCAGGATTCTTATTTTGGGCTAAGTATTTTTTTGTTTTAAATGATAACATAATATATTGATAACATAAATTAAAGTGCCAATCCCTACCATGTTTTAATAATCTATGTCAGATTGTGGCTAGCCTTGAGAAGCCCCAGTCCCTGTAGCAGGCCATTTGTCCCCTTCTGTACTGCAGACATTTCCTCTGGACAGACAAGTCATGCCACAGACGCACAAGCAGCATCATTCTGGCAACAGTGTTGGGGAGGGCAGGCCAGCAGTGACTGACTGCAGCACATCCAGAGAGCCTGGACCAATGCTATCTGACAAGCCTTTGCTGGCATAGCCCGCCCTGCCTGCCACAGCACCGGGTCTGACCAGGTCAGCACTTTACGTCAGGGTTGAGTAGGCAGACATGCAGACAGGGCTCATGCACGCAGCTGGACTGCCACCAGCACCCATCTGGGACAACGTAAGAGGTTAAAGGAAGAATGTCTGGCCTCTAAAGTGGAATTCATAAGTAGTAAAAGGGAACAGGCACTGATTTCCACAGATTAGGCTCAAAACTGAAGGTTTGAGATTGAAGGAGTGGCCCCATGACAGGAATGTGTTGTTTTCAACCTGCCTGTCCTCTCTGTTGTCCAGAATTGATTATCATAACAAGGTGCTGTTGCAATTAGCCGATAGCCAAAAATACAAGGATCATGCGCTACATTTCTTTACCATAAACAAAGGAGTTATTAGAAAATTATTATTATCTTAATAATTGCAAAAGAAAAGAAATGGATGAAAACCTGGACAAATGAAAGGAGTACTTGATCAAGCATAAACCCCCTCTATAAATTAACAGTACTTAAAGTGGTTTAAATATCCAAATCATTTACAACAATGTGGAGGTCAGACATATAAAGTGCTGTTGGTTGTTGATCCATGGCACATACCCAGCAAAACTTCTAATGAGCTAACAGGTTTATAGAGTTAAGGCGCTCTGTTGGACTGAGCTGACAATGTTGATGGTGCATTTTAATGGGCTCTAGTCATTAGAAAGGGCTCTTTGATGTTCTCCTAATTATAATGAAATTCACTTATGTCTGTTGGATGCAAATGCTTGGCAACGTCAAATATGACATTTTTATAGTTTGATTCTTGTATTTGTGTGTTTTAAAAAAAACTATCTTCATTAGATTTTATATCCATTATGTTGTCTGACAAAAACAGATTCATATGCCAAAACTGCAAAAAAAAGACATGGAACACCTGTTTATTACCGGGAATTCATTGTTGTGCTTCCTGGTGATCTAGTAACAACACCTCATCCTGTAGTCTGTTGCACATGAGTCATCCAGCAATATTTCACTGTGCAAAAGGGAAGGGCAGCACGCTGAAGAGAAGGCAAATAAAGGTAAAGCAGCTGAGGAATGACAGTCCTAGGACACGCATGTTATCATATTACGGGTCCATTGCTTATTTAAGGACTTAATGATTGTACAAACATGGGTCCAAAGTTCACCCGCAACTACTGATGTGTGCGTTTGCTTGTTGAAAACTCGCGTTAGTGTTTCTGCTGACTCACAGTTGACTTCTGGGGACCTCTGGAGGATGTTGCTGGTAAATAATGGTCGCGCCGCAGCAGTTAGCTGTGATCTCTGCTCTGCAGTAAGCAGTGCCCTGCTAGAGCAGTAAAAGTGTCAGTGTCCGCCATTATTGTGTTTGCTGTAATTGATTGACGCTGTCTTTTCCTTCTCCCATGTGATTGGTGCAGAGTGCTCACCTGGCAGTGATAGATGCCTTGATGGCCATGGGAGCTATGGAGACGGTGACTGCGGTGAGGACATGTGGTTCTGCCGAGCTCCTGGGTGGAGCCTCCAACTGGGAGGAGGCTCTGCTTCTTTGGGTTAATGGGGTAAGGAAGCTAAACAGAAACAATGCTCGTTTCAAACACACATCTTTGTATCAGTTTGGAAAATTACTTGTTCAGAATTTTACCTTCTTAAAACCACTGTTGTAGATAATCCAGTGTCTTAGCTCCATAAATAACGATGCTGTAAATATTTAACCCACTGTGTCTTACAAAGGTGATAATGCACAGTATACCGTAGATCTGTGATGTATGCATGGTAACCATTTTGTCGTCTTGGCATGCCCTCAGTTAAACCAGAAGTTAAGAGAATGTACTGAAGGAGCCCAGAATGACGCGTCTCAGGCCATGGCAGAGCCCCAACCTGTTCAACCCTCTGTGAGTATTGCATTACACATCCAACATATTTCTTTCTCTTGTCACACATCATTATAACCAGACATGCATGATAATCTGTCGAGGATTATGCACTCAGTGCTATAAAAAGGCACCCAAAGTACTGTGGATTAAGATCACATTGTTGGTTCTGCTACACTTGTAGGCATCACCCATTCGAATGCTACAAGCACAGCCAGTATTGGTTGACACAATAACACTAAAGGGTAGCGTCATTGCTTTGTCAACAATGTTGTCTTGTCATTACAAGAAAGTACCGTCATCACAGCCCTTTCTCAAGTTTGTCTAGTTCTTCCACTCTAGGCTTAATACCTCTCCTTGTGCTCCTGTTCTCCATTTCCTTGTCTTTCTCTATTTCCTGTCCCTCCTCCTCTCTGACAGTGTCCTACTCGCTGGTACTGGAAACTTGTTCCTGTAAGTTCCTTCCTTTCCTCTGCTCCTTCCCCCTGTCCCTCCATCTCTCCAGTGTCTTCATCAAATTTATCAGCAAATATCTGATGGTCAGGTGTGTTTTTTTTGTTTTTTTTTGTCCATATGCTGGTGTGAGAATACTAATGTGCATCACATCCTAACCTGCATTAAAGTGCACGTCACAGCAGAAATGTCAATAGGGCGGTTCACTGTTTGTTTGACAAACGAGTGGTGCATGAATCACAATTAGTACTCCAGCCGGTCTTGAACCTGCCATGTACAACCGGTTTCTCTGGTCCTGTGATTGTGTGTGAATGTCTGTGGAGGTTAACGGAGACCAGCTTCTAGTCAGCTGGTCCCTGCAGACAGTGAGCTGTTTGTATGTATACCGTAGTTTAACTGTTGCACCTGAAACATTTTTTTCTCCCTCTCTTGCCTTCTGAGATTCTCATTTGTCCCACTTTCTCCTGACAAAACCTTCCTTCTTTCTGCTCTGATTAAGTCACTCACATTGCATCTATCATTTGTTCACCATAGCTCTCTCTTGAACACATTAGCATGACCTTTCTTTGTTTTCCTTTCTTACATTCATACTGCAAGTCTGTTTTTAACATTTTCTGTTATCATTGTCACAGTGTGGATAGACTTTAGGGCGTCCAACCATGTTTGGAAAACCCTGACTTTGATGATGGTCTTAACATTAACTAATATATGAAATATTGTACATATAAACATTAACAAATTACCACTAAGGTCACTCTGCAGTATTTTATTGACTTGCGTGTGTGTTGTTGCTTTTTTTTAGCTCCGTTACAGGAAGGATAAAATGCAGTCTAAACAAAAGCCCATCTTTCCTGTGGTGAATGAAGTAAAAGACCTGTCCAGTGGTTGTGCTGTTGCTGCAGTCATACATTACTATTGTCCTGGCCTGCTAAGACTTGAAGGTACCAGCAAACATTATAACCTTGAACAGCTTTTTAATACTTAATATGCTTCTGTCAGTATAACACTTTTCCCCCACTCTCTGTAAGATGTTTGCATGAAGGAGTCCATGTCTGTAGCAGACGGCCTCTACAACCTGCAGTTCATCCATGAATTCTGTGACAGCTGTCTGAAGAGCTGCTGTCACTTGGCACTGGAGGACATGTTATACACCCCACAGGAGCTTCAGGTGCTTGCATTTAAACTCCTGATCATTAATCGACTGATTGAGACATTAACAAAAATATTCTTCTATCTTCTGTATACCTGATTTATTCTGTCTGATTTATCTAGATCAATTTGCTGAGCTTCCTAGCAGAACTGCTTAGCTGGTTTGAAGTACGAAGGCCAGAATTTGTTCAGCCAATAGACACGTTGGGTAAGTGTCGGCAAATGTTGTGGTCCTGTGTAATACTGTGTAATCCTATCAGTGAGATTATTACAATGAGTATCCGTGACAAAGTCTGATTGAGTGTTTTCTTTTTTGTCAGATGGATCCACACCAGTAACACCAAGTAGCTTGAGTGGTAGCAGGTATAGAAGCTGTCTGAATATGATTTAGCTTTTTTAGTAGTCTGGCATATTGTTTGGATGGTGCATTTGTTTGAACTAAAAGATTGTTTCTCTGTCTTACAGTACCTCCCCTTCTATCTTCAAGAAGCCTTTCCTACCCATCTCCTCTCCTGCGTCAGGTAAGATTGTCATCATTACATCAAGCCACAGTGTTTTGTATATGTTTTTACCATTTTACAATCTGGTTCACCTATTCCCCTCAATCCTTGTTTGTCTTTTAGTTGTTTTTCTTGTTGTGTGTGTATATATATCTTTTTTTCTTATTTTCCTTTTTATTGGTGTATTGCTTGATTTGTGCATCCCTGTGTGGTGTGCATGCCTTTACGAGTCTGTGTGTCCCCCATTGTACTCAGGATCTTTGACTCAGTCTACCTCAATGTCTCATATAGAAGGAGTTGGAAAGACATGGAGCAAAAAACCTCTCAGGTAGAACTCGTATGTTCATTACCATTAAAACACTCTTGTTTTACTTATTTTTATTGTACTTACACACGCTTATTTTTCTTCTTAGCCGCCCCTTGTCAGCGGTGTCCTTCAGCATTCCTTTTGGCCTGGACAGTGATGTGGACATCGTGATGGGCAACCCTGTGATAACCCGCTCTGTGAGCTCAGACCAACTCAACCCAGCAGGCCAAAATATGACCCGTGTGCCCTACTCCCCTCCTGAAGACCTCAGCCATTTGCTGAGCAAACCCCCTGGCTCCAACGGTCCACAAAGAGCTTCTTGGGCCACCCAGACTCCTACTATTCCAAGGTTGGCAGAGGAGAATGGCCTTGTGGCAAGTGAAACGGGAGAGCTGCCTACCATTGAAGAGGCTCTCCAAATTATCCACAACGAGGGCAAGATGGAGCCTCGTTTACACCCTGATGGTGCTCCTGATGGCTTCTACCTCCACTCTCCTGATGACCCTGCTAGTTCCAGACATAACAACTTACCACCCATCAGCTGCTCTGCCCCTACACGCTCAGGAATGATGTACCGGCCCACGGGAGAGTCCAAGGAGCCCACTCGCATCAGAAACGCCTCTGAATGTTCTCGAGATGATGACTCGGTCTTGAGAGATGGCAGTGTAGACTCTGATGCATCAGAAGACCTGCCTAAAGCCCAGTCCACTCCAACCACACCAGCTGCTGGTTCACACTCTGCCAGAGGCCATGGCAAAGAGGTGTCTGATAGTGGTGTGAAGATGACCAGCTTTGCAGAACGTAAAAAGAAGCATATTATGGATTCTCCTAAAGCCAGCGACCCCTCTTCTTCTTCTCAGATGACCACATGGGCTCAAAAGTCTGAAGAAAGCCCCAGCAAGAGCCCTCAACTCAACAATGAGATGTCTGAGCTGGGAACTCGGCTTGAAGAAAAGCGCAAGGCTATTGAAGCCCAGAAAAAACGCATTGAGGCCATTTTTGCAAAGCACCGACAAAGACTGGGGAAGAGTGCCTTTCTGCAGTTAAAGAAGGCGCAGTGTGAGGACGAAGGAGAAGGGGAAGGAGGGGATGGTCAGATCAGCACCTCATCCACAGAAGAAGACCTCTCTCGCTTGACACTTGAAGAAAGGCTAGCTCGAATGGAAGAGGAAGAGCAGCAGGAACAAAATGAACAGCGCCCCTCAGTGGAGGATGACGGTAATGTCAAAGTAGGACTTCAGCTCAACAAACAGGTCAGTCACTCCAAAGAAAAGGCAGGTACACCAGGAGAGAAGGGCTCTGGGACTCATGGTGAGAAAATGGTAGCTCCACTAGGGGACTATAACAATGCCGTGTCCAAGCTGACTGCAGCTCTTAGCTCTCTGCAAAGTGACATGCAGAGGCTGACCGAGCAGCAGAACCACTTAATCAAGAAGAAAGCTGTAGGTTCCAGCCCCAAAACCTCCACTCCAGCTCCTTCACGCCTATCGCGTGAATCCACCAGAGATTTTAATTCAGCCTCCTCTTCTCCATCTCCATCCCACAGACTCATAAACCACACCACTCCTCCTAAATCCCCTAAAGTCCACCGTAGAGCCCAATCTGTGCCCCCTAAAAGCCCCAAACCCCACCAACACAGCCGTTCCGTGGACGTTAAGGTTCCAACCCTATCAAGGGTCATGATGACCGCACCTCAAAACGTGGACCGCATCCCCCACCTTCGTCGTGTCAATCCTTGGCAATCGCATGACCAGTCTTTGTCCTCATTCACCATTGGTAACTCTGACAACCTAGATGAGCTGCGCTCATTTGGACCAACTCCTGTCCCCACGCCAACACTGACCCCTATACCAACTCCTACCCCAACTCCCCGTCATGATGACGCAATGTCAGAGGTCGGCTCCAATGACGATCATAGTATATTTAGCATGGACCTGGAGGCCGGGTCCTCGCATGGTCTTTTGTCAAGCAAGGACAGGCTTGCAGATGGGGGCTGCAGCTCTGGTGCCCCATCAGAGTGCTCCTTCGAGAGTGATGCCACTGCAGGGATGTTGAATGGCAAACGCAGTAGTCTGATAGAGATCTCGCTGTCTGCTATGCGAGGAGATGGGGAGGAGGACGACCAAGTACCGGACGCTTTCTCCGACTCAATGAATGAACGGACGGAGCCAGAGGCAAAAGGAGGGGTTGGTTTCTTTTTCAAGGTAGGCAATTATTATTGCTGTATGTCCTTATCTAAAAATGCTGCGTTTCTAAGGTCAGTGCATTCATGCCTTTTTATTTCGGTCTTAATTATTAGGATGACAAGGAGCGACCAGAAGATGAGATGGCCCAGCGAAGAGCAGCTTTGCTGGAGAAACAGCAGAAGAGAGCAGAAGAGATGAAAAGACGCAAACTTGAGCAGGAAAAAGAAAAGGAATCAAAGTGAGTCCCTTTTTTTGTTTCAGATACCTGCAATCATAACAAATGAAGACTGTAGCATATAATATCATACATTAAGATTGGTCATATTTGGACATTATTGTAGCCATATTTTTTAAGCATATGTCTGATTAGGATTCACTGATTTATTGGTGTGTATTGAATAAAACAAATTGTTGCCATCATTTGTCTGATACACCAGTTATGTTTTTATGCCTTCGCACCAGCAAAAGCCATGGCCATGGTCTGTCCATCTGCCTCATTCTAGTGAACGTGATATCTCAGGAACTCTTTAGGGAGTTTCTTCAAATTTGGTGCAAATGTCTACAAACAAGGCAGTAATTCTAGTCATCATTGGTTTAGCGATAGCAGTGTCACACATTGGACGTTTTACACAGTATCTTCCTGTACTTTTAGCAAGCCTCAGTGGATGATCATCGAAGGCTGGGGCAACAAAAGTGAGGACAGACCCCAGACTCCAGGCACCCCTCCAGCATCACGCACCCCACCAGTTGAGGGGACTCCTCAGCGCAGAGGAGACTTCACTCGGTTGGAGTATGAGAGGAGACACCAGCTGAAGATCATGGAAGACTTAGACAAGGTGCTGAGGCAGAAACCCACCACGGTTCGCGGTGTCAAGAAGCAGAGACCCAAGACTGTGTTCAGAGATGACTCCGTCCTCTCTCATAGCCCTGCCAGGGGTTTCATGGGTAAATAGTTCTTTACCCACCTTGGTCTCAGACTTTGTATGCCATCTTCCTACACACGAATGTATTTAGTTACTCAATATGGTTTATTTTTCTTCCTTCTAGGCACCAAGGTGTACTCCCGCTCAACCATGAACCTGTCCTCCATGGCTAATGACGCTGGAGGCCTGACTGTCAGGAAGTCTCCCAGGTAACTTGCACAGTGACGATGGCTTGTATTTTCTTAATAAATGCTTATAAAGTGGGAGGCACATAATATAGTCTAAATCAGTGTTCTGTGTGGTTATACAACAATAATATTTGAAGTCCCAAAGAAATACAAAAACGTCTTTTACACCTTTTTAATATATTTTTCATAGTAAACTCGGGCTGGGCAATATATCATTAGAAAATGTATATCTTACATATTACATGAGATAAACTATGATTCAGTGTAGTAAAACGAACATGGATGGTGTTTGTTGATTATGTACATATTATTATTGATCATCTATCAAAATGTGTCTGTAAATATCTCCTGCCAGCACCAATTACCTCCCATAAAATATTGTCAAAATATTGGTATCGAAGGTATTCTTTGTGTGCGTGTGTGTGTCTATGTATAATTTTAGATCGACAACTATAGGTTTTGTAGTAACTGTTATCAGTGTTGTCAGGGGCAAAGGTACATGTAACAAACAACATGTGCACACAGCCTCAAGGTCTATAACTGACTTTTCTCACAAAACTCTTTTTTTGCCTCTAGCCGTTCACACTCTCCCTCCAGGCTAATGTCACCAAGACGAGTCAGTGCTCACAACGGAGAGAAGGACTGGGAGAATGGCTCCACTATTTCTTCCCCTGCCTCAATCCCAGAATATACAGGTCAGTGACGTGTTTCCAACTAAACTCGATTATGAAAATGATTTCTATCTCATTGTTTTGTTGGCCTAATAACATTATGAAATGCTCTGTCTTACAGGACCAAAGCTGTACAAGGAGCCTAGCTTTAAGTCCAACAAGTTCATCATCCATAATGCTATCACCCGCTGCTGCCTGGCCGGCAAGGTCAATGAACCACAGAAAAACAAGATTGTAGAGGTAAACCATCCTCCTGTGTCAGAGTCCAAAAAAAAAGGTTCACCCTATCTATGTTATAAGTGACTGTGATTGCTACTGTACTCATCTTGTGTCTCTTCCTCTTCAGGAGATGGAGGCGAGCACGGGCAACCACTTCCTCATCCTCTTCAGAGATGCCAGCTGCCAGTTCAGAGCAGTTTACACCATGAACCCTGAAACTGAGGAGATGGTACGGCTCACTGGTATTGGCCCTCGGATTATTGCACCTGAGATGGTTGAGTCCATTTACAAGTACAGCTCTGACCGCAAGCAGTTCACTGCCATCCCGTCCAAAACTATGTCCATGAGTGTTGACGCCTTCACCATCCCTGGTCACTTTTGGCAAAAGCGCCCAGGAACTCCCAAGAAGCTTGGCACCCCCAAATAATGTCAGAGAGCTGGGTGAAGATAGGTAGAGATGTTACCATTCAGGGAACCAGCTCCCAGCTTGACTAGCTCCTTTTGTCCTCTGTTTTGGCCAATGAGGCACTTGAGATTGTGCAAAATCCAGCTAACTAGCAATGGACAGCGTGACTGATTAGGCTTTTGGCCAGCTATCAACCTGGACCCTCAGAGCAATTCAGTCAACTCTACACGCCAAGAGAAAGGGCCAATCACTCACTCATTCAGCCAATGTAGTTACAATAGTTTCTTTCTTGAGGGCTTCTGATTGGCTCTGCCTCGTCTACCTAGATTGTAAAATGTAATGCGACTGATTCTGTTGGGATGAAGAATTCTGTTTCCCTTGCACCCTGCCTCCTCATGCCTTGCCTTACCCTGCCCCTGGAGTCATTTTTGCAACTCTTAGGTAAGAAAAAGAGGGGACAGCCACACTGCCTTCGCCCACACAGTATTTTGGGCCAGAGTAGTTCCCGCCCCTCTCAATTCTGCTTGCTTTTCCTTTTGCTGCCTTTTCTTCTTCTTCCAGAGCTCACCCTCTCTCCAGTCTAGTGAGACGAGTGGCTCAGCTCTCAGTTCTGATAGGAGATCTTAGCTGAAAATGAATGGCAGGTAATGCTGCTCTCATATGAATGTAGAGCACACACTAACCACTCATTCCATTCAAGGGTGTTTTCACTTGGTTTGTCAGGACCAGAAAAAAAGTGTAGTGGGTGGTTCCTATGTGGGCTGCACTGGTGGTGGCTACTGTGGTTGTCTTTGGACTTGCACACCTAGAAACTGCCTGTGCCCCCATAGTTTGCGCATTCCACTCAATTCCAACTCCTTCAGCTGTAGACATCTGGATGTTTTTTTTATACTATTTTGACATGTTTTTGCTGGACAACTTGCTTCAGCCATTGAGAGCTGAAAGAAGAATGAAATTCATGTGACTTTTTCCTCTAAACTTGCTTTCTCATTTTCAACATGTGATGAATTGAAATGTTATCTGAGCTTATCTTGAAAAAAAATACTGGAAACATGAAGGAGGGCTTTACCATGTTTATTATTTCTTGGATACAGCTATGTGTGAAAATGATAATCAATGCTGATTTAATATATATTGAATGCTGATCACTTAGATTTTTTGACAATGATTTGTAAAAAGTAAGTTGACCTTTGTAAGCTACGAATAAGCTAGCCTGCTGCTTAAGCATTAGTGAGATGTATGTTTGAGATGAGTGTAAGAGAATGAAAAGAAATTGTCAAACAACAAAAAATTGCTGAAACCTTTTGTCTAGGATTAATACATCCTTTAGGTCACTAGGAGTCTGTTTCCTATTATATGATTCCCTGTTTGTGTACACCTGCATATAAACAGTAGGTTTCTTGTCGAAGGATCATTCTGGACTGTAACAGCCCTCATCTTCCCCACAGTCTTGAGAGACTCCTTCATATATAACTGGGGGGAATGTAAGACGCCATTGTAAAACACTTTGTTTGGCAGTGTTTCCACGCTGTTAGGAAAAACACTCGACCCTGCAGTTGCTTATGATCAGGTCAATATCACCACGCACCCTGTTGGAAATTGTGCTTCTTCCCCTCCTTTGCAGTCTTTAGCACTACAGCAGCTGCCGTGGTGCAGCTGTCTTCTTTCAAATCACTGACTGCCTCCAACAAATGTGTTTTGAATGTGATTCAGATGTGGGACAAAAATGTTAAGAGCCACATTCAGGAAATATGATGATTGATTAAAAGTGAGTGTGGAGGAGTGCATATGGAATTGGTGGATGTTTGTATTTATGTGTTTGTAAATAGTAGTATGTGGTAGTTAAACACTATTTTGATTCTGTGCAATTCTCCCCTAGAAATCCCCACGTTACCCAGAGGTGTATTTATTTAGTTTGCATTTGATGTTTAGTTTCAGGTTCTACCTATGTCTTTTTAGTTTAAGGTGGTAAGTCTCGCATTCATTTCATAGAAGTTGTCATAACATTTATGTTGTTTCCTTTCTCTTTTCTTATCAAACCTGTGCCAGCGCATTATGTATGATCATTTCATAAATTGACTATCCTTGGCAACTAGACCAGATGAATAAAAATCCTTTTAAAATCATTGTCATCTATGTTTTGTCATTCCCATTTTTATTTTCCCATTTGCCTTGTTAGTTATTAGAATTTTGATTGGGTGCAGTTGATCAGTTTGTGCTGCAGAAAGGAGCTTTTCTGGCAGATACTGAAAAAGCAACACTGATATGTTAATACATGCTTGAGTCAATTCAGTTATGGGTTTTGAATACACATTGGTTTCTTTATTCAGATATTTTGTTTTTACACAGTTAATCGCTTCTGCCTATTGGTAGTGCTTGGATCTCAAATCTGTCTAACAATACTGACAGCAACATATATTGACTGGACTATTTGGCGGTGGTAATACTGTTAATAATGGACTCTTCGGTAAGTATGACACAGGTTTACAAAAATGTTCCCCTTCAATGCTGATCCTAGATCACATATTTTTGAAGCGGCAAGGGCTTTTAAAGAGAGCGTGCCAGTTCCTATTTGCAACAATCATCCCAAATAAAAGACACGGTTGTGTCTTAAAGGCCTAAAGGCAGGTACCAAAGCTCACAGCAGCACACTCGGACTGCACCACTGTTTGAAGAGGGTTTGAAGATACAGCAGCATCTTCTTAGCTGTGCTTGGTGTGCAGCATCTCAGTGAGTAGAGAGTTGCATGGCAAATCTCCCAGAAGATGGCGCTGGTACAAATACTCCTCAACCTGCAAGCTAATGCTGCGTACTTCAGGAAGTCGTAGCAGCAGCTGGCCAAACTTGTCTGAGTGTCTTGGATGACTCTGTTGGGTGTGCTCCATCAGGGCCCTGTTCACGCTCTCTTGTGTCTGCTCCACCTGCTTGCGGCTCTGCACTGACTTCACATCTACAGCAGAAAGTAGATAATTCATACACAAACAACATGCATGACTGACATGAAAAAGAAAAAGGTCACATTGTTGATCAAAAAGCTACATCTGATGTGTATCTTCTATGAAGAGTCTAACTAGACTTTTAAAAGGAAAAGCTCACCAGGGTTGAATAGCACTAAGTGTTTGAGACAGACAAACTCATGTCTGTCCAACTGGAATGCCTTCAGTTTGGACACTAAGTCCTGGGTCCTTGATACCAGGCTACTCAGTGTCACTCCTGCCTGAGAGATGATGGTCGACACCTCAATCTGCATCAGAATGAGTTCAAAATGTAAAGTTTCTGTGCAACCCAAAACAAGACATGTTCAATCCAAAGACGATGATCGTAAGAATTCCGGATGTTGTGATGTTAACGGTAGACTTTACCTGTTGTCCAGTGACCAGATATATGCAGTCCTCTTTGCTGTAGATCACCTGTCTACAGAGGTGATCCAGGACCAGCAGCTCACTCCAACAGCTCTGCAGCAGCACCATCTGGTCCTCCACCTGAGGGAAGCATAAAAATAGATCTGATGTAGTTGTTAATGAAAGACTACAACCTCCGAGCTCAAGTAAGTACCAATCATATAGCAAAAAGTGTCAAATAGGTCTGCTCACACAGCAGATTTCTACTACTGCGAAAAGGTTACGTAACTTTATAATTCATGATTCATCACCTTGAGCTCCTTGAAGAGTGCACTGTTCCTAGCCCACTCCACAAGCCCAAACAGTGTCTGGTCTGCCATTTTGCACATGATGCTGAATGTATTTAGGCGGTCGTGCTTGCCCCGGTTGGCCTGTTCTCTCTGCAGACTGGCGAGGACCTTAGCGCACAGCTGGCTCTCATCCTGCTCCCCCTCCAGGAGTTGATTGAGGAAGTTGTGTTTAAGAGTGGCCGATAAGGGGGTGTCTGGTGTTTGGGTGGGAGCCTGTGAGAGAGGGGTGGATGAGCTTGGTGTTGAGCAAGGGGATGATGCTGGTGTGCTTCTTGGTGTGATGGAATTGTTTGAAATTTGGTGCACATAGTTTGCTGGAGCCGGGGTGTAGCTGTAAGGCATTTCTCCTTTCTCCTGGAGGTATCCGGGGAAGGTGCGGTGGTACAGTCCAGAGTAGGGCAGCGAGAGAGGGGTGAGCACTCTGTCTGCATTCATAGTGCAGTCCAGAGGCATGGGAGCACCTGACTGCCCCATGCCAGAGGGATATATGTGGGACTGATGTAAAGCATCAGAAGACAATGAAGCAGTTGTGTGACTGCCCATTGGGTGATGCTCATTTGGAGCTGTGGGCCAATGTGTTTGAGTGGTTTCCATCTTAATCCTGTAGGGAGCAGTGTTTGACTGGTGATGCACCTTTTGCTGTTTCATCTGCCTGTCCCGCCGGTACAGCGGGCCAAATTTGTTCCTGCCACCTCTCATACGATCTGCTCTTACTGCTGTTGACAGAAGATGAAACAAACAATCAAGATTTCACAACAAGATTTCAGACATTGCCAGAGATGATTTAATTCATGTAACCGTTTTGTCTTAGTGTTCAGATAGAAAGTCGTCATTTATAATCTGGGGCGTTACAGCACTGCATGGTTTATGACTTCTTAGATAAGTCATATGGAGGAGAAAAGAACATGCATGTCAGTGGAACAAGGCACGTCACAATGGAGCAGAATACAAGTACAAGGCACGAGTGCATGTGTGTATGTTTCTGGGAGGGGTAGCATAACCCCTAACCCTATTTACTGTACCTTCTCTTTTCATGCCCACCGCCAAACACTTTTGGAAGCGGCAGAAAGGACAGCGTTTCCTCTGCGAAAGGTTCATGGGGCAGCTCTGTTGTTCTGCACAGGTGTAATTCTTGTTATTCTGCACTGAGCGTTTAAAGAAGCCCTGCAGAGAGAGACAGAGACTGTAACTCTATTGCTTCATTCCCGGTGGATCACAAGACAATCCTGCGTGTCTTGTGAGTGACAATATAAAAAATAAATCATGATAGTTAATATATTTTAGTTCTATAGTTGACTGTGAGTATTTGGTCAATACAGATGCCAAAGCGCTTTATGGTGCTGTTAGAGAATACATACTTTTTCATGGACTGTCAAAAACTCTATCCCTTACCTTGCAGCTTTCACAAGTGAGCAGTCCGTAGTGGTATCCTGACACTTTGTCTCCACAGATGGGACAGCTCTCTTCTGACACTGGTTCTGCCTTTAATTCCTGAGCTGGAGAATGACACCACCATTAACGCTGAATGTCAAATGTACAGTACGACACAATCTGCTGACGCTGAAGACCGCTAATGTGGCACAAGGTGAGAAAACAAGTGCTGGTATAAAATGGGGTTTTGTTTTGGTGATGTGCCAAGCAAATCCTGCTTCAACCTTCTTTTCTCTTCTTATTTTCTCTTCTCTCTTTTTCTTTTTTACTTTGAGAAAAATACAGAGACGCCAAAGGTAAGTACACTTTACATTGTGTTGTATCTTTTATTGGGAATGATTTGTGTATTTGGTAGTTATAGAAACACCATTACAACTCCATATTCCAGTTTTGCATCAGTGCAGGTTGTTGATAATACGTCTGGAATAGCGACAATAATACTGTCAGTTAAAATAACGTAGATTACTCTGGTTCAGTGCTATGCTGCTGACACAAGTGTGTCATTTAATGGGGTTTATTGCTCAGCATGTTGAGAGAATAGAGAACAGTACAGGACGATCCCTCTCTTACAGACACTACCTTATCACTCAGCTTGATTTGCTTGACTGTGAACACAGATATGACCCTTACGTAACCCCCAGTCTACCAAATTTAAATCTGTAGCAACAACTTTATGCCTTTACTCCTGTGGGGATTTCAACATGGAAATGATCAATATAATTTCCGCACCTCTTCAAAATATACATTTCCAGACACTGTTGTTTCCAACTTTAAAACAAGACATTTAAAAAATTGATACCTTCATAACACTATACAAATTCAAAGATTATTTTCTGAAACCTGTCTACAAGGGCATCATCTAACTAACATATACTCACATGTTGATGATCCTTCCAAAGTTAACAGATCCTCTGGGTAATTGCCAGTGTAGTGGACAAGTGGCTGCTGTGGGTGATAATCAGGTAGGTCCATTATGGCTGATGGGACATGAGCTTCAGTGTCAGCCCAGCCTGATCTTCATTGTTTCAGAGATCAGGAGACCAGACAGACACAGGAGAGCCACAGAATGGCCCGCTGGCAGGCCTAACAGCCCCGGTGGACTGATGGCTGTTCGTGGCCCACAAGTGAACTTCGATCTGTAGTCTGTGTCATAAAACCTCTCCTGACCGGCACTCCTACCCATTCAGTCAGTCAGTCAGCCAGCCAGCCAGCCAGCCAGCCAGCCAGCCAGCCAGCCAGCCAGCCTGCCCGCCCGCCCCTATACGGGGGACAGTCGTGAAATTACTACACTATCTTTGAGCCATCCTGGAGCTCAGCTGATAAGATAAGGGTAAACTGAAGAGTGCAGTTAATCACAATCAAAACTAAAAAAAAATAATTTTAATTTCTGAATTATCATTTTGTATTGCGGCATTGCAATTCATGCAGCGGTGTAAGAATACACATGCTGTTTACTTTAGTAAAATTACCAATGAATCAATGTCAAAAAAGAATCTAATACTTTACAAGTAAAAGTGCCTCATTAAAAATCATAATTAAGTTAAAGCGCAGAGGCATTATTAGCAAAAGTAAAAGTACTCACTGCAGAAAAAAACTGTCCTCTTTGAATGATATGTTGTTATATGACATTATCAGAAAGTTAATAGTGTTGCATCAATGTGTAAGTAGCATTTTACTGTTGTAGCTGGTCAAGGTGCATCTAGTTTTAACTTCTTTATATACAGTATACACACACACATATATACAGTATATACAGTACAGTGGGTCCCATCCTAGGGGTCTGGCCCCTCCAAAGGTTCACAAGATAAACATGAGGCATTGTGAGATGACTGTTCGGCTAAACAAGACAAAATAAAGTTTAGTCTTTTTCTTTTACTTTTCTCCTTTTTTTGTGAAAATGTTGATGATTTTTTCTCTTTGGGTAATTTAAATGAAACCATCTGAGAGTGAGACCTTTAGCAAGAAAGTCACTCTTTCTTTAGTATAACTGGTAACTAATAGACACTGGTTGTTTTTTTATGTAAAATGTTAAGCTGCAAAGTAGCTGTCACATAAATGTAGTGGAATTAAAAAGTATCATATTTCCATCTGACATGTAGAGTTGAAGTATAAAGATGCAGAAACCAACTACAAGTAATCCAAAACTGTAGTAAATTACAGTACTTAAGTAAATGTACTTAATTACTTTCCACCACTGAATTTAAGTTTAACATCAGCTGCTCATTTAATGTATCCTCCTTAATACTCCAATCAAGAACAGGCCAGTAAACCTAACTCAGTATAATACAATGTTAGCCAATTGCTGAAATCAGGGACTGTGATTAAATTGTTCCACTTCCGCAGCCAGTGCTTGATAAGGTGCAGTGGCTGCTTTGATGAAGCTCACAGTGACGTCAAAGCAATAGGGCAGTTCAAGGGTGGATGGTTATGACAGCTGCACATTAGCTTGTAAATGGATTACAACATTCATCAATAAAAAATAGTCCTCACGCTATTTTTACCAGTTTGGCTTCAGACACCTGACACTGTCTCCCCTCATTCATAAGGTAAAGCCTCAAAATCTTCAACAGTCCTTATCATATATCAAGGAAAAGCTTGAAATGTCAGGTAGTATGTGTAATCCGTAATGGTATTCTTGAAGTAAGCAGTGCCATCTAGTGGTATTGTAGAATAATTCTGCTCTAAATTGGAGTTAGACATTGTCTTTTGCAGGCGTCATCTATTGTTAAACCAGCTGCTTTTGACACATTTTAGGATACGTCTAAAGACGAGGCCTTTTATTGGTTAAGAACCACCAAAATGCAATGCAGTAATTTTATTGAATAGAACAAAAAACAACAACAACAAACAAGCCAGTGTACAACCATCTTCACAAGTACTACATGGTGTATTCAATTCATTCAAATCCAACAGCAGTTTTTAAATCTGTGCTCTTGCTGGCAGGTTATTTATATGACACTTTATGACTTGAGGCAATGTCCAGCTACAACATTTCTTTTTATACCATGTTTACTGTAAGCTGTCATTGCACAAGGCTTATAATATTCAATCCAATTCCTCACTGCTGGGACACATTGGCTCATCCTCAACGATGTACCACACCTCATTGTGCCTGTTAAACATCTTCATTGGACTGCAAAAAGCAAAAACAAACACAATGATTTATTGCACAAAATAAAAATGATCAACAAATACTGAAGTTTCTCTTTGAGCTTTTCTTTCTGATTATCGATGATTCATTTGTTTACCTGTTATATCCAGCAGCATAGTGGAGGCCTTTCTTGTACTCTGCACCCACTTTATCAAGGTCATTGCGCAGATTTTTTGCTTCTTTTTTTTCAATCCAGCTCATCATCCATCCTCCGTAGCGGCGTACATACACTTTCATATCTGGCATCTTGTTGATGTACACCTGCAAATTAACAAAGTTTCATTATATGCCAGAGCTGAAGGTAGACTTCACAGAAATAATTCAAACATGGCATCTTGACATCACTAAATTAAGGTTGATGTGTTTCATTGTTCTCCCATGTTTTGTCAAAGAAGCTTACCTTATCATCAGTAGGTTTGGGGGGATTTTTTTGATGTTCAACTGGCAGCAAGAAACTCAATGTGTAGATACTCTTTTGCCAGAATGGGATATCATCTTGGCATTTCACGATAACAGGAGCTGTCATTTCAATATTATTTCCTGTAGGTAAACATTTTGAAAGTACAACAGTTTGGGTTTTTTTAATTGTCAAAAATAGGAAATGCACAGCAAACAAAATGTTCTGGCTTGAATATTCAATAATACCGCCAAACTATTTCTGCTCTCTGAGCACAGCTAAACACAGTAATTATGATGTCAGGTCAAAGGGGCATTTTGACTTTAGCTGCACAACATATTCAAACAGAGGCTGGAAAATCTGCTTTTAAATTCTATGTTCCTTGCAAACTGGCTGAGTAACAAAACGTTTCAAACTTCATACTCATTTTGACTAATTTGATTAATTTCTGTAATATTGCACCACTGTATTTTGTTGGCAAATGGTGTGCTGTTTTGATTGTCTGTGTGTCTCTCTTGAAAAAGACATAGATCTCAAAAAGACTAACTCTTTCAATAATAGATCAAATAAAACATATATAAATAACACTTGATTCTTGTTGGTACCAGCGATGTAGGCAAACAGTCGTCTGAATGCTGTCACTGTTGCAATGTCCATGAACCAGGATGTTTCGTTAGTTGAAACCCAATTGACAGAGTCGTAGTGACGGACCTTGTGGACATGAACAAACATGGTGGAGAAGGCTTTTAGGCTTTTTGAAAGTCTCTTGCACCTCAAATGTGAAAAGGTTTCTCTTCTGCTTAGACACACTCACTTCGTAATCATCGGTGCTACAAATCAGATCAAACAGCAGGCACTGTTCTGTCTCAGTACAGAATTCCAACTGAGATGAGTTTCTGTATAGTAAGAAAGGCAAACATTAAAAAAAGGCACAAATACCAATTTTGGTCAAATGCAACAATCTAATTAAAGTGGGCGTTAATTTCTTACCCAACTCTGGCCTCAGCTGTTAGGACAAACAGGAAGCCAACAAGCACCAAAAGGCAAATCCTGAAACACGCATATAGAGTTTTCACTAAATCATTTTTGTTCACCCAGAAAAAAAAGGATAGTTTTCTCACAGCATTGAAGCTTAGTTCATATACCAAGAACTGTTTATTCATTGAATATCATCCAAGACAATATGAACCATAAAATTGTACTTACATCGTGGCAGAGAGTTGGGTTCTGTGTTTTCGAAAACTGTATCTTTGCAGTCTGGTCCAAAGCAACTATTTATTCCATGTCTGGTTATGAAACGAAAACTGGCCACTCCCAGGACAGACAACACAAACCAGACTTGACCAATGGGAACCAAAAGCAGTAACAGAATTATATATTGATAATGTGAAGAATTATATAACAAACAGAGAAACGTGTCATTTACACATTTTGTAACTTCTGACATATCTTTACTGTAGATGATCTTAAAGAGATCTAGTTTAAACTACTCTGTGTCAGCAGGGACACAAACGTTTAACACAATTCAATAAAACAGCGCTGCAACAAATACGCAACTTTCAATGCTCAGTTCTGGTTGAGGCAGCCAGGGAGGTGTTGATATCTTTTCATTGACTTTTAAAAAACATCATCCAAAGGTCAGCTAGAAGTATGTTAAGTTATGTGTTTGTGTGCATATAGGTGGGTGAATGTGTGCAACATGATTCAGAAGAGGCGTATAGATGAGACACAGGTAATCCTAATCTGGCCGGCTGCAGTGTGATGTAGGATCTCTTTTCATGTTTAAAATCTGATCTCTCAAGTCACTATGGAAAAATATAAAACAGAGAATTCTTGTTATTGACAAATGTCATTTGTCTTTAACCTTAAAAAAAGAATAGATCAAATATAAAAATAAGCTTGTCAGTAGTTGTTGACGCCTTTCCGACTGTGTCAGCATTATACACTTGTAAAGGTAGAATTTAAGACAAAGCTGATTTATTGGATTCCATTACATTTTACAGCTGAAGTGGCCACTGTGAGTACGATACCAGATAGAAAAGAGAACTGCCAATCAATAAGCAAAATACTCCAAATGTCCTTTTGTTTCACTTGTGTCACTTGCAAGTATAAGTCCATGAAAACCTGATTTATTTTCTTTATAATCTAAATATTAGAATAGGTGAATAACCAAGTAGGATTCACCATTTAAAAGTAAAATAACCAACAAACATTGTTGTATTTAACAAGATCATCTGAGTACAAAGCCATATCAGGAGGTATACATTTTGACAAAACAATCACGTGAGGTGGTGGCTCACGTTTCTCAGAACATAAATTAAACTTATTTAGTTCCCACATGGTATTACTTACCACCATGTTGTACAGAATGTCCCAACCTATAGCTCTGGCATGCAGAAACAAAGTGGCTCGTATAGAAATGATGGACTTAATATGTGAGAATCATGTCACAAAAGAAGTTCTTGCTTAGCACCTTTTGTTAGCAAAGATCACATGATACCGTTTTTTGTGCCAGGGGACCACCAAATCTGTACAGATGGTTCCAATTTCAAAAAAATGCATTCAACCACAAAACACGAGTTCCAGTTACACTCAAACAGATAAGAGAGCTTTAGTGCACAATCAGGCTACGTGAAAAAAAAAACTTTTATCAATTAAAATGAAATTGTACACTGAAATGTTATAGTAAGAGCCATTTTGTTGATTTGTTTTTGTACAACCTCCCACCTTTTGGGAGCGTAGTGCCGGTGTGAATCAGGGCACAGGTAATGTAATCAGTGAGGTCATTTGATACAGGTGTTGCTGGACAGAAGGGAGCAAACCGTTTTTGACCGTGCGACATGTAACAAATATGAATGTTAGGTTTTTTGGTCTATGTAAAGAAAATTAACTACAACAGAGAAAGTGGTTGGCTTCTGTTTATGTAGAAATAAAATGCATATAGTGGAAACTGGACTTCGTTATTTAGCACGTGTCTAAACAAACATTTCAGCAACCGTGGTGACTTTGTTAAAGAATGTGATTGTTAAAGAATTATTTGAATTATACACCTGAGCATGAATGCTATTTAAATGATCACTGAAAGAAGGTATAAAAAATACCAATCATGCTAAAAAAAAAGAGAAAAACTGTAAAATTCAAAAAGAAGAAAATACTTTTTTGTTACATATTCTTATCCAACATATTTTATTTTATTTTTTATTATTCCATCCCCTTAGTCAAGTAAGTGACTTTGAAAGAGTTCTTAAACATCTGTGCTTTGCTTTTTTAAAAAGCAATGTTGACCCTGTTGATTGTTTTAAGTGGCATAATTGAACAAGTATGGAGACTATTTTTTGTTGTTGAACATTTATTAGAAGAAATTATTGTGTTGAAATAAAGGTAAATTCACGTGAATGCCTTAAGGTCTAATATTTGACCTCCTGTCGACTGTAACTCACTGAGGAAAGTGTAATATTTCATACTAATGTTTTAGAGAGGTATTTTTAGTATGAACATATATTTATAAAAAACAGTACAGGAATATGTTCCTTATTGTTATGATGACATTTTAATGGCATACTATAATGTCATTTTTAATTTTTTAATAACTTTTTTCTTTCATACTATGAACTTGTTTAATGACATTTTAATGACAAACAATAATATGACTTTTTTGAATTACTTTATTGTCATACTATACTTTGATAATGTTTTGTGAAACACTATACTATTACTTTTCGATGGCATAAAATACTATAACTCTTTGATTAACTTTTAATGGTATACTCTGTGACTTTTTTATGATATTTTTATGGAAAACTATACTATGACTTTTTTTTAATTACTTTTTTTGACATACTATCCAATGAGATTGTTTAATGACACATTATACTATGACTTATCTATGGCATACAATACTATGACTTTTTGATGACATTTTGATGGCATACGACACTAAGACTTTGAATGAATTGTGATGACATACTATACTCTGAAATTTTATGACATGCGACTTTTTACACATTTGAATGGCAGACTATACTGTGATTTTCTATGTGACTTTCTTACAGCATATTTTTTTAAATTATACTATGACTTTTTATGGCATAACTTGTGGCATACTATACAGTGATATATTTACGACATTTTCATGGAATAGTATAATATACGTTTTTACTATTTATGGTATAATATACAATTAACTTTTATGACATTATAATGGCTTACTATGTTATGGCTATTTATGAAACTTTAATGACATACTATACTATGACTTTTTATGATATTTTAATGACTTGCATAAAACCCCCCGTTTCTACCGCGACTTGGAGCATTCCACTTCACCCCTTGCATTTGGAGTGTCAGTACGCGCAGGATTAATCTTACACTAAAGGGATTACGAACTGGTGGTGCGTATTTAAATTGTGGACATTTGTATGCGTACATGAACATGTAAGTAGGCACATGTTCTTGCTGCAGGTAAATTGTTGTCTGTTCATGTCTAAAATACAGCAGTCACCGGTGCAACACAAGGTAGTTATCAACAAATGTAAACTAGCACTGGAGACCACGAGGCACAACAGTGTAGTCGTGTGAATTGCTCGCAACAATATACTTTTAAGTATGTGACCAATTGGTGTTGTATTTGAAGTCAACAGATTATTATTTGTTCAAGATTGTTTGTATGCATTTATAACTATTGCATGGATAGTTTACTGGCATTTCCCCACCTCTATCCTGTATCAGGGTTTCGCCAACAGAGGGCAGCATAAGCAAGGTAATTTGACATTTATCCATCCATTCATACATTGTTGAGGTGGAGAAACTAATACGTTACTTCCTGCATTATTCTTATATATCTGCTCTCACCATTACCAGCAAGTCTGCCTTAACGACTAGTTATTGCATAGTCCAACACTTTGACCCTCTTTTGGTGGCGTGCTGCTACCCAGTGAGAACCAACCGGGATTTCAACGTTGATTTCTGGCTGAAAACTGGTTGAAATTCGGTCTGAACGTCAACGTGTCACAAAACACCATTTTGTTTAAAAATGTTGATGGTTTGTTTAGTTGTTTGTTGATATTGTTACTGTGAATGTATTTCTAAGTCATATTACACTGGTCAGTGAAATGTGGTCTACACGAAGACAAGATTTGAACGCATTTAATGTTTCATATAAAACGTCATAAACATGGAACTATAGACTGTGTGATGTCAACAAGAAGCTCCCAGGACATCGTAATGAGAGCAGAGTACATTCTGTCCGAACATTCTATAAGAGTGTGTGTTTACTGCTGGAACACGCATGCGCAGGAACAAACGTTATAAAATAGAGTTTTTAGGCCATTTTACAAGTAAAATACACGACAGAAAGCGAGTGGGGCTGTACACAGTTTAAATGTGGAGGAAGTGAGTAAAACAAAGTGATGTACAAATAAGAAGACGGTCAAAACATTGTTGTTTGGCATACAGCAATATACAAACAATATAAAGTATAATACTGTGGAATAGTGAGCATCTTTCCGTTGAAAAGACGTTTAAAAAACGACTATGGTCACCGGTGAAAAGACGTAAAAAAATGGTCCAAAAATGAATATTTTTTTCTAATACTTGTTTTATTTACAGATGTCCTCCTTGAAAATATGGCAGACCATCTGAAACCAGCTCCTGGGTGGCTTTGACAACGACATTTAAAGAAGGAAAAGGAGATTTTGTTCAACAATCGAGTATTTTCAGTTGCATTGATGGTATTTAAAGAACACTGTTTGTTATATTTATATTGTTGCTTAATAAATACAAATTAATTATTGTCTGTATTTTCTTTGTCCATTAAGTGGAAACAGTTGATGTGTTACTATGACTCTGGCCAATTCATTTATATAAAATTGTTACATACTATGACTTTTTTATGGCATACTTTACTTGATGTTTTATAGCACTCTATGACTTGTTTAAGACTTTATAAACTATTCATATTTAAGATGTACTATACTATGACATTATGTGACATACTAAACAATGAATTTTATTAGTGTTTTGTAACACTACTATACTATAACGTGTTATATGACATTTGTGTGAATTACAATATTAGAAGTTGTTTTTGTCATAGTGTATGATTTTGATTTTTTTTTTTATTTACTTTGACTATAACTTCTTTTTTTGTATTTGTCTTTTATTGACTTTTTGGACAAACTATGTTTTTTTTAAGTCCTATTTCGATGTACTATACTACTTTTATTGACTTTTTTACTATTTTTACATGCTATAATGTGATTTTTTTTTCAGAACTTTTTCATGACTATTTTTTCTCTTAGAATAAATATACTATGACTTTTTGGACAACTTAATTTGACATACTGTACTTCGAATTTTTGGGGACTTTTTATTAGATATTATACTATGAATATTTTAATGACTTTTTTCAACATGTATTAGGACTTTTTCGTGAATTTTTTCAACATGCTATAGGCCTACTATGACGCTTTTGGACATGCTGTACTATGACTTATTTAACTTGCTATATTATGATTCTTTTTTTTACTTATTATTCTATGACTATTTTTGACATTCTATACGATGACTTTTTTTGACTTGCTATTATATGATTTTTTTCTGGCTTTTTTGTACTTGTGTGGTCGACTTCAGGAGGAAGATGATGGCTCCACAACCGCTGAGAGTTCTGGGAGAGGATGTGGACATGGTGGAGGAGTACAACTTTTTTTGACATGCTATACTATGACTTTTTTATGACTTATTTTAGATACACTATCCTAGGACTTTTTTCGACATGCTATACTAGGATTTTTTTTAATGGCTTTTTTCGACTTATGAAACATTTACTTTTTTGAAATTTTTTGACTTGCTATACTATGAATTTTTAAGACTTCTTTTTGACACACTATGAATTTTTTTCGACTTGCTATTCTATGACATTTTATGACTTTTTTTCATATGCTATACTATGACTTCATGAAAAAGTCATTCTATAGTATAGATTGACTTTTTTAACTTGCTATACTATGAATTCCTAAAAGACCTTTTTTGACACTATCCTATGACTATTTTTCAACATTCTGTACTATTGACTTCTTTATGACTTTTTTTGTGACACACTATGACTTTTTTCGACATACTATACTATGATTTTTTTAATGACATTTTTCAACATACAAAAATCTGACTTTTTTTTTCTACACAATACTTTTGACATAGTATTGTTGTAACGGCTTTACTTTTACTTGGACACACAATGCAGACACAAACGAGGAGACAGAATACAACAAAAAACAGTGAATTTAATGAAGTAATTGTCTGTGATTCCTTGATGCACTAAGTGTTGCTTGGTTGTAGCAGAATTCTTGGTAGCAGAGGGACTGAGGAAAACAGGGATTTCCAGTTAGTTAGATGGCTGGGTCAAACAGAGGAGAAACAGGTGGCTGGGATCTGGAGATCTAGAGGGAAACAGAGTCAGAAAACAGAGCAGTAGGCAAAGAACACAATCCTCAACCACAAGATGTAAACGGATAGTCACGCTATGAGTGGAGAGCCAGGCTTTTATGCAGCAGAGTGGAGTTGGCTTGATTCCAGATGAGCAGCAGATGTGCAGGCTTGAGTGGCAGCAGCCAACCAGGAAACCATGACACCAGACAACACAAACAGGAACATACAAACAAAAAGGGAGAGCATAATGGGGAAAGGGGTGACAAGGACCGCTATACTATGACTTTTTTCAAAATACTATCCTATGACTTAGTGCCAAATTGAATTACTCCTTACTTACTTAAGAACTGAGATACCAGAAATGCAACATTTTGAAGTATCACTACCGGTAATTACTTTCAAAATTAAAAATGAAGTGTCAAAATTAATTAATTAATTAATTAAAACAATCCAATTCTTGACGAGTATTAATAACAATATTCAAACTTTAAGCACTAATGTTAATCATATCTGTATTACTGTATCGTACTTTGTCACCAACTCCCGGGTTGCTGAGCAGGAATAGATGATGGAAGAATGAAAAAAGAAATTATAAAACTATGTATTGCAAAAAGGACCGTATGACTATTGTGACTTAATTAAAATTACATTTTGATAGAAATGTATGGAACGGACATATTTTGTTGTAATGCTGCTACTACTACTACTACTACTACTACTACTACTAATAGATGTGACGAGTCACCTCAAGAACTACAACTCCCACACACTGACTCGCCCTGTGTGACCCATTTAGATAATCACCGAGCTTATGTAGCCGCCTGTACTGCTGTGTCGCATCGCTCCTCTCACACAAGCAGTAACGTTACGCTATCGACCCGCTGGTTTAGTGGGGAAACAGTTTTTATTTCCACTATCTGCCGCTGTGGAGGACGCGCTCCACGCTCTACAGGTTGGTAGAACAACACCTACAAGCGGAAACAGGCCTCCGACTCTGGACTTTGATGAGGTTAACTCGTCCTATAGGGACTTTAAAAAGCAGTCTATGGTGACGTTTTGTAGGCTATATTTCATCCCCGGTGGTGTCACTGTAATTTGGATGACATGCAGTGGTGGGGAGTAACTAAGGACACAAGCCTATAAGTGCTGAGGTTCTTTTTATGGATTCTTCTTCAAAATTAAACTTTTTTTATTTTTTTTTATTTTTATTTTTCCTGCTTTAATGCCAAAAGACTTGTATTTCCATAACCATTAACTCAGAGGCATCCATGTAAATATGTGAAAGTATTAGCATTCATTACATCACACACTGATTGGAATGGGACTGGATTTCCATAATTTTTATTATTTTATTACCATGTTGTGCATGCCATGACACTTCACATAATTGAGTGAGAATGAAGGGCCTCTATAGACACCAAGCTTGCATTTGTAGGCAGCTAAACATTTCAGCATACATAAATCAGATTAGAGCCAATATAATCTTTGAACAAATACCAAAGTGGCTTTATGGGTGGTACATTTTCCAAATCAACAACATAAGGTTTAAACATTTGGATTTGATATCAGCATACGAGGGAACAAAGAGATAACAAAGGCATCTTAGAAGGCTTATTACTTTGCACCAGCACTCAGTGATCATACAGGGGAGTAAAGATAATACATTTAAAAAAGGAACTATACAGTAATGCCATTAAATCATAATCTAATGCAGCTGCAATATTTGTTGCAATTTGAGCATACAATGCTATGTGTTGGTTTTTATTAACTGGACTCTTGTTGTTACTGTGCTTTTCAAAAATTACTCCCTCACATCAAGTATCTTACACATTTTCTGGGTATGTTGAAATAGCATTCAAGGCAAAGAAATAAATCAATAATTTAAATATATATACACATGGCATATTAGGGAAAATGGGTTGACCTTGTTGTAAGTGAAATACAATGCTGAATCACAAAATAACATCTGTATTGTACAGAATGGTGATAATATTGGGAGGATTTTCCTTTAATTAAATTTCCCTGACTGGGCAGCCAGAATCCTTTTAAGCTGTGAAGTCAGAGGTCAAACAGCCATGGGAACCAGGAGGGTGCTGGTGACTGGGTGCTCGTCTGGCATTGGCTTGGCTGTGGCAGCGCGGCTGGCCAAGGATGAGCTCAGACGGTTTAAAGGTCAGCCATTCACTCTCCTCAACCAAAAAAAGAGTGGACGATAGATATAACTACAGCTACTTACTGCCTGTGTATTCATTGTTTATCTGAGGTAGTGGTTGCCACAATGAGGGATCTTGGGAAACGGGGGCCCTTGGAGAAAGCGGCAGGTGACTCCTTAAACAAAACCCTGGAAATCAAACAGTTAGATGCCTGTTGTGAAGCCTCCATCAAAGAGTGTATCAACAGCCTGCCGGACAGACGGGTGGATGTTCTTGGTATGTAACCTCTCCTTCGCATCCTCACAGACCTTTTTTTTAAGTGAATTAAAGATCTCTCCATATATAATGACATAGAATACTCTGCTGTTATAGTGAACAACGCTGGCGTCGGCATGATCGGACCACTGGAGTGCCAAAGTATAGATGCTATGAAGGAGCTCTTTGACACAAACTTCTTTGGCCTGGCACGGCTGGTGAGAGAGCTGCTGCCTGACATGAAGCGGAGGCAGAGCGGCCATATTGTGGTGATGAGCAGTGTCATGGGAATACAGGGTGCGTTTGTTAGTGTCAGTGAAATTACAGAAGAAGCTAACAATTAAAAGAGAGTTACAGAAGCAGGTTTCCTTCTGTTTCCACGCAGGGCTTCTGTTCAATGACGTCTACTCAGCCTCCAAATTTGCTGTGGAAGGATTTTGTGAAAGTCTGGCAGTGCAAGCAATGAAGTTTAACATCAAGTGATTACATGTCCTGAAAAATTTTGACAACTTTATGCAGTCACCCAACAACTTATGTAATGTAACAGTGGTCCAATATGTATGTTTTTTTATTTTTATATCTCTGTCACAAGGACAACTCTGGTGGAACCTGGCCCTGTGGTGACAGAGTTTGAAAGGAAAGTGTATGAGGACGCTGAGAAGATGGATCTATCAGGGACGGACGAGGAGACCGCCAAAATCTTCCGGGAAGTTTACCTGCCATACTCTATAAAGGTCTTCGCCTCGTTAGCCCAGACACCAGAGGAAGTGGCTGAGGCAAGTGATGACAATTTACATTTGAGTTTAAACGGTCGCAAACAAAAAATGTTTTTTGGCAGGGGAAACGCATAATGAACAAACCCCTCACAGTGTTGACATATTTCTGTTTGTATTCTAGCAAACTGTTAAAGTGATCACAGCCAAGGAGCCTCCTCTGCGCCACCAGACCAACCGCCTATACATGCCCATGACAGCACTGAAGCATGCAGATCCGACTGGTCGACTGCCTCTGGACACCTTCTACAAGATGATTTTTAAACACGGCAGCGTGTTCAATGCTACTCTCGGGGTGCTGCGCGTGCTGCAGCGGAGGGCAGGGAAGAAATAAATATTTTACTGTCAGCTACCATAGACTGAATGTTATTCTTAAGGAGACAGTGATTGACGGTGATAGCTACCAGCATCCAACGGTAATGTGACAGAAGTCATGACATGAGCCGTAGGATGTTGTCTGTAAACTGTACATTAACTCTAAAAATAATGTGAATTACTTCTGTACTGTAACTATATGCATGGACCTTCTTTCTTATTGTAGAATCTTTTTTTGTTTGACTTTCTTTTGATCTGTACAGGCAAACACTTTATAATAACAGCAATGTGAAATGTCTTTTTTTCTCTTCTCATTAATTAACTGTACTACTGTAATGAGTCTAACAATAAAGAATTGGTGAAATATTATTATAAAAGTAAAGAAATTGTGGATATTTTTCTCATCAGTCTACAATACATCAGACAGGTAGATGTCATCCAGAGTAGGCTCTCATCCCCACAAACATTTTAAGGGAATACAAGTCTGGTAGTTGACAACAGCATTGCTGCATCGACTCATCGCCAAAACTACTTTCCCTTTATTGATGTCTGCATAAGCAATATCCTGCCCATGTGTTGGACGGGGGAAGGTTAAAAGGGCACGACGGCGATCAACCTTCATTTATTAAGGTATCGCAAACGCTCAGGTTTAGGCAAGGTCGCAAAATAAATATTAGGGTGTATAAAACAAATTGTTGTTTCACAAGAGCTAGATGCATGCAAACATGTCAACATTACCATCCAAACACATCAAATAACATTGACATCTGTAGTATCGATGGATTTTATCCCCCAAAAATGGCGAGGCCTTGACATTTTGAATACTACCAGTATAGACCCTTTTACAGTTTATAAACAATGGAACGGAAGGGGTGTGCAAAATCTTGTCAAGCTACACAAGGCCGAAAACCACCAAAGAACGCGAATGCAACCGAAACATGTTGACTTTCCAGATGGGTGTGAGTGCAGTGGCTCACTATTTAGCGGAGAGAAAATACGAGCATGAGAGTTCCCGTTCAGCTGCTACGAGGATCTTTAATTTGGTGTTTCCAAGCACCAGAGTCCCTTTAGTGAAGAGACTGCCGGGAGGACGGATCTGGGTCAGTCCCGGTGGGCTGGTCGCTGCCGGAGGCCCCGCATGGAGTCTGAGCTGAAGGAGTTTCTAGTGATTTTGTCTAAATCCGACCCAGTGGCACCGATAACAAGCATTAACAGTAACAATGTAGAAATAGCCAATCCATCAGCTTGTTGCTGATGCTCTCGTTATTATAACTAGGTCATATAGAGGCATCAGTATTACATGGAGGCTGTTTCATTACCAGTTACAGGTAGTGATGCTGTGCTGAGTCTTCGGAGCGTGGAAGACTCAGGAAGTTTTCTCTGAAGCACCTATCGAGGCTTGTATCGTTTTAGACCAATTGTGTTACTGATGACACCCGAAGCCCGAACATGTTGGAAAATGATTGTTCCTGGATAAAAGAAGTATCCCCTCTACATCATTTTCATAGTTACACAAGCATATTCACTGGCCTCTGTCCGGTTAAACCACTGCCACTTTACAGTTTTAGAAATTATTATAATATCACTAGTTGAAAGTAGCCTAAGTGAAAAATCAACAAGTTACATTAATACAACAGTATCAGTCTTCTCTCCCCGCTACGGGAATCCCCCTCCAGAGTTGTCCCCACTGAATCGCTCCAATTACAACGAGAACATGACGTCATATTTACACAAGACGGACACGTGTCTTAACTCTGTAAACGGTCCATGTGCCGGACTGATCTACGACGTGTTTAGTTCGCTGGAAAGTACACATTTCGAGCTTTCCAAATGACACAACCGCACCATGACTGGAAACACACAGTGTCCGCTATTAACGAAGGGAAACGAAGGTGTGACACTTCAACGCATACAGTTGCACTTGACAAAAAATCTAGGCATTAGTTATTGATGCCAAAAACACCGGATTGTAGTGACTTACGGTTCAACAGTTTACTTTGTTCCGACAGGAAGTCAGTCGACATGTCATTAGTCAAGTTAGGCTGACTTGCACCGTAGGGCGCAACATCCATGCTCTTTTGTTCTTGGCCAACTGGTGGTTGTATTGGAGAACTCACGCCAACAATTGTTTGTTTTGACGAATCAGTGAATTTTTCATAAAGCCCTCTCCAGTTATCTACCTATACAGCATGGAGCTCTTCAGTCAAATATAAATATTGATCAATATTCATTATGGTTGTTACTATTCCAATGCTTTTAGGAGGTTTATGTTAGTTGTAACATGGCTATGTATGGATATAAATAGTATTTTGCGCCTATTGTTTGCGAGTATGACTATAAATTGTGTCATAAATGTTGTATACCTGTGTATTGTCATCAAACTTGCAGTCCCAGTTTTGGTAGAATACGTTCTCTTGCATCATTACCCATAACATCTTGGTTTAAACAGTGGCATTGCCTTTGAAATTTAGATGATACACTAGGCGAGGATACAAATCGTATTTCTTCCTTTACTGCATCTCAGTTCACTCTGGAATGGTAATCTGAATAGGTTTACTGACATTACTTACATGCCAGTGCCCCTTCAAAGTCTTGTCTACCCCACAGTTCATAGCTCTTCCTCATTCAATCTCTTACAGAGACAGTATTTATACCCTGATGGGACAAAGCAACACAGAGTATTTATACCCTGATGAGACAAAGCAACACAGATGAAAAGTGGTCCTGCTTGTCCTGTACTCGTCCCATCACACTCTTGTAAAGTCTAAATAAACGGAAGTTGTTAGTGCATTAAAACATTTGCTACAACGATATTTGAATTATAAATAACATGTGCCACCATGAGGTTCATCCTCACAGCTCTACACCCCACTATGACTAAAACCCCTGCTGCACATGTCATTGCAATTGACTGGAAGAAAAGCTGAGAAACAAATTGGGATCAGAAGCAGAAAAACAATAAAACCCTGTGATAAAACACAAAACTTTCTCTGAGCTCTATTTTTGCAATGTTATTTTAGTTAAAAATATATGGCATCAGTTAGACCAAACTCACTATTATTACTTAAATGAAGTATCACAGATTTTGCCTACAGTTTTGCACCATAATTGACAGAGTCTGGATTTAATCTCCTGTGCCAAATTTAAAGAGCAAGCTAAACTTCAAGAACGTAGCAACTAAATATAAGATGAGAGATCTCAATTTGTCCTTATTCAGAAAGTGGATTGTGTCCAAGAATGGGTTGTGGCCATTTTAACCATCTTTTCCCATTTTCTTTCTTACCTTATTTGTAATCGTTTCAAATATATTGGGTGGAAATGGACATAATATCACGAGCAGCTACATATTCAGTCTAATACAATAATCCTGCAACTAATGCTACCATTAAGATTATTATAATGTAAACCTTGCTGATCCAGAGAGCTCAGACAGGTGTTCAGTCATCATTTTGGTAATTATTTTAGGTTGTAGCTTGTGTTAGTGTGCAAAAATAATAGGTAATTTATATATAATGCAGTCCAATACCACAATCTCCATTCAAAAATCAAGAATGTATTATCTAACAGGAGTCCCAAAACAGCCCTTATTATTTGGCTATTGTATTGGACAGAAAATGTAACATTTCAGATTATAAAATCGTTGAATAATTCATCTCAGTTTTATTTTAATGATGAGGACCTGAATTAATGAATATCCTCCTTTAAAAATATGAAACGATTACTGAAAACCAGGACACAAAAAAATGTAGTTCCCTACAGTTTTTATTATAAGTAACTTTACAATTTTTGACTGTAGAAAGAATAACCGTGGAAAGGATTATGTACAGTGATTTTGAACTACTTTTAAACAAGTATAGAAATTAATAATGATAGAAAATATCTATGACTGTTCTAATAACACAAGACCAATAAAATATCAGTCACAGCCTCAGCTTCAAATAATGCTAAATGAAGTACATTTTATTTTTGTCCTTTTTAGTACATAATCATTTCAGAAACATAAGACTTCTCAAGCAAAGATCTACCCAGAACAAACATATTTACAAACAGAAGTTGGGAGGTTGAAATGTACAAAACACTTAGTGCGACCTGGTAGGAAAATTGAAAGACCAGTTATATATAAAAATAAAAAAAACAAACAAACAGTTTTTGTAAGTAAAATGTGAACTGGACTGTGAACAACAAAATGTTTCCCAGGTCTGATCAAAACAGTAGCTGGGTCTATAGTGAACAGGATACAACAATGAATGAAAGACAAACTCTATGACACAACTAGGGGCTGCGTTAGGTCACCACAAAAGTAGTAGCTAGGAGTGGTGGCCTACTAATTTCTGTCCATGATGTCACAAGATGAAAATGCAATGGTTACTTTCTCAAAATTCTACTAATATCTACGACTTTATGCTGAAATGTCCACAGTAAGTGAGAGGATGACCTCTATCCTAAACACTCAGGTCATGTGGGGGTAAAGACTTGGTCAAACATAACAAGGTGTAAGCTGAGAACTGGGAGAGTCATCTCAGAATTTTGTAAAAAGTTTAAGGGTGCAGCACTACATAGTAGTGTTCTTTCCTTTCAGTCTCTTCTAACAATCATCTTAAGAAGCATCTCCGCTGCCCCTGGACTGGGAGCCACTGTAGATGCAGGGGAACTGTCCCACTGCATGCCATAAAACACCTCCCTGAGGAGTGACAGGGCATAAGCAGTCACAGCCCAGCAGCCACACCCTCACACTGACCAGTACTCCACCACAGACACTACCAGGGACAAGGTCAGAGTGTCGACGAGACCTCAACTGCCACAGATAGTCCAGGAATGTTTCCGTTTAGTCCAGTGACGGACGTGGACAAATTTAACCTCAATCTGTCTGTCATCTGGCTCTACTCTGTGTCGGATGCTGCTGAAAGGTACAGCATCCATATTCAACAAGACAGGCAAAATGGAGGAATGTTTGCAGGGAAGAGTGACATAAAATAGCAGCTGATGAGCATAGCTTAGTACATCCAAAGTGATTTAAAAAAAACCAAAAAAAAAACGGTATCCATGGTTTTCACAAATATACAGAGTATAAAACAAATTGAAGAAAAAAAAAAACCAATCTAAAAAAGGCAGTGAGAGGCTGATTTTAAAAAGGCAAAACAATACATGTATCAGGGCTAACAGTAGAATGGAGGTAAGATTCCTGTCAGTCAGCGATAAATTGGAGCATTACACCTAAACCTTTACGCTGCTAATTTATTTTGAAAGCTCATAGGGAAAATTACCATGGATTTAATGCCACACATATATTATAAATATCCATTGCAGTTAAATGTTGTATTTGACCCACACTTGCCCTTTGAGGCTGGTCACTTGAAGTGCTTCAGAGACACTCATCTACATTCTTATTCATAATACTCATATGGAAAGTAATCAATAACCACAATTCAATCAAATCAGAACATATCACTACTGCTGAGCAACTTTTAAAATATATATCTGCTAGAACCAGTTTCTCATCTTTACCAGTTGTTGTTGGCCTAAATAAATATCAGTTATTAGAGGTGAACATTTCTCTTTCTGTCTGTTAACTGGTCTGAATGATGAATTATATTCCTTTACCATCACTTGCCACACTGGCTAAATAGAAATGTTGGCGGTCCGTATAAAATAGGAGGGAGTGGCACATTATGTGAGAGGCTAGGACAGAAAGAGGGTGAAAACACCTAAAAAAGCAATTCAGAGAGATAAAAACAATAAATAAAAATAAATGAATTCCCTTCAACATTGAACTTTTTTCTCTTATCTACTTTTTTAAATGTTTGTTAGTTTCCAGGAGAGCATCCCTAAGTCTTTGAAATGAAAGACTTGGTTTTCTTCATATACTTTTTTTTATAATAAAAAACAAGTCCATCTGTGACAGAATTACTTCATTAATTTGTCTGCTGTTTTTTTTCAGACAACACACATTTCCCTTTACTTTTTTTCTCTGCAAAATCACTAGCAGACGGTCCTCGTGATAATCAGTCAATCCAAATCCAATGAAAATCTTGGAAACAGGCTGACACATATAAACAGACGGGCCTAAGAGCCAGTCCACAAATTATTTTACCCCAGGTCCCTTTTCAAGCAGGGGCCGTGAGATCTTCATGCAAACACCTGCATCTTGCCATTGGCCTCTGGGATTTGAGTAATTTGGGTCTGGGCAGGGCCAGCAACTGCTGGGCTGGGTGTGGAATCTGACCAATCAGAGACACAGTGAGGAGAGGGGCTAGACCAGGGCTCTGGGGACTCAGGGGAGGGGGTCAGGTAGGGGTGCTCACTGGGCAAATGGAGGTAATGCTTGGGCGTGGCATCTAGTGCGGATGAGTAGCTGTGCTGAGAAGGAGGGGTTGGGTAATCCTCCGTTCCTGCAGTGCTGCCACTCGGCTGGGAGGGTACAGCCTGAGTGGGCTGGGCTGCTGGCGTGGCTGCCTGTGGGGGCTGAGCAGGAGGCTGGGGCTGAGGAGGTTGCTGAGGCATCTGCTGCTGCTGCTGCTGCTGCTGGAAAAAGGATGGTGGGGGCTGGGAGGTCTGGGGTGTCGGTGGGGTGGAGGTACCCATGCGGGCCATGCTCTGCTGGTTGGCGATGGTGTGGTTGATCAGCTGCTGCTGCTGTTGTTGCTGTTGTTGTTGTTGTTGTTGTTGTTGTTGTTGTTGTTGTTGTTGTTGTTGTTGTTGTTGTTGCTGCTGCTGCTGCTGCTGCTCAGCAATGGAGGGCAGCTTGACTGGGCTGATCGTAGGTGTGGAGGTAACAGGTGTGGGCTGCAGCATGGCATTGCGGTAGAGCTGCTGTTGGTGCATCAGCATGTTCTGCTGCTGCATGGCTGGGCTCTGTGGGTGCATGCCTGCCTGGCTACTCTGCACAAGATTGACCACCTGCTGACCACACTGGGAGGAGGACATCCGGCTGTGCCAGTCAAAGGGTACACTGACAGGACTGACCAAGCCCATGTTGAGCCCCATCTGGCCTGAACTCAGCACATAGCCATGGTTGACATCTGAAGCCATGGAGCGCAAGGACATTCCTCCCACTCCCAGGTCATTGAGTTGTGCTAGAGACACAGCAAAGGGGCCACCTCCATCCAACATGCTACTGTGTACCATTGGGGTGTTTGGGACAGACATGGAGGAGTGGTAGAGCCCTGGTGACTGCATGGCCACAGGGGAAGTGGGGTTGGTTATGTAGCCAGCATTGCTAGCTCCCCCGTGGGGTGAGTCCAGTGAGTCAACTGGGGACAGGGTAACTGAGCTCTCCAGTAAAGCACTCTGCATGTCCAAGGTCAGCTTCTTATTACGGGCCTTGACTGACTCCTTCAGACTGGTAGCATGTTGGCCTCCCAGGCTTGAACCCTTGGCCCCAGGCCGACGGTTCTTCTTGCCCTGTGGGGTGTTCTTCAGACTGGGCAGGAAGGCGCTGGGAGGGCACATGAGTGGAGACAGAGTATGTACTCCAGTGAGGTGGTGTCCAACCCCTCCATGGCCCTGGGGACTCCTTACTGTGTTGTACTCATCAAGAAGCTGCACAATGTCGTGGTGCATACGCTCCTGAGCAATGTCCCTTGGCAACCTGTCCATATGGTCTGTGATCTCTCTGTTTGCAAAGTGAGCCAGCAGCACCTTCACAGCCTCACAGCTGCCCTCACGAGCTGCAAGGAACAGAGGGGTCTCCTCCTGAAAATAAAAACAGCAACAAAACAAACAGATGCTGTGTTAGATACAAACACTCTATTTAAGCCAAGCTGCTGCGAAAGTCTAAGTGGATGTCATACCTTCAGATCTTGCATGTCTTTGTTTGCGCTATTCTTTAGCAGGGCAACAGTGGCCTCCACATTGTTCACGGCAGCAGCCCAGTGCAAGGAAGATTTACCTTAAAGAGACAACAAACAATGAGATTACACATCTATACTTTCAGTGAATATTATCAGAAAACTCTGAACAAAAAAAGAGTCAAAATTTGCACACACTTACCCAATTCATCTACTGCATTGACATCAGCATGGCAAGTGATGAGCTCCTCTACCATGCCCTCTACTGCCAGCCGTGCTGCCAGGATCAGTGCAGTAGAGCCATCATACATACGGGAGTCAAGATCTGTAGCCCGATTTCGGATCAGAATCTAGATGAAAAATTTGATATTATGATTAATACAACACATGTGCTAACATCAGTTATAAGCATTTTTACAAGTGATGTGGCCAAAAAACAGTACTTGTTGATGTTTGTTTACCTGGAAGACACCCTGTGCATCTGCAGCCACTGCAGCATGTAGCGGTGAACGTCCTGTGTTATCCTGAGCGTTGGCATCAGCTCCGGCATCCAGCAGCCTCTTAGCAGCATCAGCACGGGCGTAGCGAGCAGCCAAGTGGAGCGCTGTCTCACCAGTGCGGTCCGTTTGGGCAGCAAGGGAGGCTCCCTGGTAGATTAGGTCAGAGATGATGTTGGCTGAACACTCCTCATTCTCCTCCTCCTCTGCTACCTCGGGCTCTAAGCCGCCTCCACAGAATGATGCCAGCATCAGAGGTGTAAAACCATCTGGAAGGAGATGAGAAAACGGGCATGGATGAGTTTATGTCTATTCAAGCGCTCAACATAACAGATCATAACAAAGAAAGTATAGAAAACCAGCAAATCTTAATTCCAATTTTAGAATTTAGATTATCTCACTACCAACCTGGGCCTCGGACATTAACATCCATGCAGTCGCTTTCAAACTCTCCTTGAGGTGGGGTGAGGGCCATGGTGGGGGGCACACGGATGTCTGCGGCTGCAAGGTGATGCTGTGTCCACTGCCTGCTGTCCACTGCATCTTCACTGTCTGAGAGCATACTCGGTTCCTCAACCTGAACTCACAGAAGGAGAAAACGCTAATTCGTTACTTATTGCAGGCTTTAATACAGGCTAATGTGTTGTTGTAAAAGGTATATACACAAACTCTTGTGCTTGTATGTAAGTTGACTAGAAACATTTATTAATGTAAAGAAGGTGTGTAACTGACCTTAAGCCTTTTTGGCTCGGGGCAGTCTGAGTCCATCCAATGGTCACTGTGATCTCCAAGGAGAGATTCCTCCACGGTTTTTGGCATGTGTCTGTGTACAGATGAATATGTTAAACAATGTAAGCACAAATAGCATTGCTGAAGTAATTCAGTCCCAACAACATCATTAATATTACATTTTGCACACATATAACTTACTTCATTCCCAGAGCATCCTGGCCCACGGGTTCCCTGCGGTTCTTGTTGCTGCTGGGTTCCTTCTTGAGGAAGAAGCCCTCAGGGAACCAAAGGGTACTGTGTTCTCTCTTTCTACGAGCAATCAACATGCCTATCACAAGGATGACCAAAAGGAAAAGAGAAGCTATCCCCACCAGCATCAGCTTGCCCCATTGAGGTATGGGATCATGATCAATAATCTCTTCACCTGTGGTGAGAAGACAAAGTAGTAATCACACATGTGCCAAATTAGTCTTGCAAGTTTATTTTGTGCTCTTTGAGTATCCCTACTCACCACGAACTTCTTTGAGGGGGTAAGGAAAGCGAAGCATTTCTACAGCTGACAGGGCTCCTAGGTAGTCTGCAGCGCTGACAGCTGTAGGGAAACAGTCCTCAAAGCCCTGAGAGCACAGACGGTTGTCTATTTCCAGGTACACTATCGAGCTACAGGAATAGCAGAGAGGCAGGTGTTTAGTTGTATTGTACAACCTACAGGAAACAGTTCAGCTGTTATGTTTATTGTAGGCCTGACTTACCCGATGACTTCCTGATGAGGCTGCAACTCCCGCTTGAGGCGTGCCTCTTTGCGGGTGTAGGGGCGGATCATGGCATCTCCATTGTGGTCCAGTCGGAAGCGGATTGTAGTGTGTAGGATTGCACTCAATTTCTGCAGAAAAGCTGTGCTGGTGCGGAGAAGCTCCTCTGGAGGCAGTAGGACTACCACAACCAAGACACCAGCAGCAAGGTCTTCTGGAACTTTTCCTGCGCAGTCCAAGCCATCCCAGCCACACTCCTCTGTGTTGCAGCCCTGGTCACACTTTCCATCAGCATAGTGGTCTATACAGTAGGCTTCGTATATTGGACTAGAGACAACACAAAAAATGGATCAGCTCAAGTTTTTCTAAGATCAGTAGAGAAACATTTTGAGGAATCCTGTTAGCAGTAAAAATGAACTCACTTGCAAACTTTCCCCTTGTTTTTGCAGTCAAAGTTGTCATACAGACAGTCAAGGTTATTGCAGGACTCATCACACTGGCTGTTGTTGAAGACCTGCCAACAGTCTGCACAACGAGCCCAGGGGTTCACTGCCAGAGAACAGTCACCGCCGTCCCATTGACAAAAGAATGTGTTGCATTCTTTGTCGCAAACACCATCATTGGCTTTGCTCTGACAGTCTGCTAGAGGGCATGAGGGTGTTGGATCCTCAATGGATCTGCTGCTCTGCTCGCACCGTTTACCTGTCCAGCCACTGGGACACTGACAGTGGAAGAAGGGGAAGCTGGTCTCTTCAGTGCACAACCCTCCATTCCGACAGGGCTGGGAAGAGCACCCTTCATTACTGCGATGCTGACACTGGGGCCCACCATAACCTGGCAGGCAGGAGCAACGCGCCCCCCTAGTGGTGAGTGCACAACTGCCTCCATTGTAGCAGGGCAGCTCCCGACAGGACATGCTTCTTTCACAATTGGGCCCAGCATAACCCTAAGGATAAACAATCATTCATGCACTTAGATGTTGATCTTTCAATAAAAAAAAAATAACAAAAGCTCTAATGCACAAACTACAATATTCAATTAGGTGTTTAAATCCTTAATGTGAATGTGTACTTACAAGCTGACACGTGCAAGTGTATCCCAGTGCAGAGCTGCTGGATACAGAACAGACTCCTCCGCTCTGACAAGGCTGAGACTCACAGACACTAAACCTGCTCTGACACCTCCGGCCTGTGAATCCAGGCTTGCAGACACATTGGTAGTCATTGGGCAACTGGATGCAGTCAAGACTGTTGGAGGGACTGCAGGGGTTAGAGAGACACTCATTTATGTCTCCCTCACATCTTTCTCCTGTGAATCCAGGGGGACAATTGCAGCGGTATCCACCCACTCTGTCCACACAGGTGCCATTGTTCAGGCACTTAGGGGGAGCACTGCGCAGCCTCAGAGGTGGCGCACAGTCATCTTCATTGATCTCACAGAGAACACCTTTTAAAAAGAGAGGATTATTAAATACTATACATTTATTATATTTTAGTCCCATAGTGTAATCTCTACTAATAAACTTTTGAATATGTGCTTGCATACCCAGTGTGCCAGGGGGGCAGGAACAGATGTAATGTCCCACCAGATCAATGCAAGTGCCTCCATTCTGGCAAGGATGAGACTGGCACTCATTGATCTCGATCTCGCAGTTCTGTCCAGTAAAGCCGGGCATACACTGTAATGACATGCAGATGACAATTACATTATTTCCACAATTGTGATGAACACTGTGTGAATACTGACTTTGCTCAAATCTGACAGAGAAGCACAAAATATTGTCAAAAAAATTTACTCACGTCACACTGATACCCTCCCACATATCCCCTGCAGGTGGCGCCATTGTGGCAGGGCTTGTCTTCACAGTGGTCCACTTGGCTTTCGCAATAGCTTCCGGTGTAGTCAGCAGGACATTTACAATAGTGGGCATTCCCAGTGTTGACACAGTGACCACCGTGGAGGCAAAGCTCATCTGTCTGGAGCCCTGATTAGAAAGATTTGGAAGAAAAATTTAACCTTGATGACTCAGTTACAACACAATCACAGGCCAAGAGGTTAAATAACAATACCCGCATACCTCTATTGCGAGCAGCTGTCTCACAAGAGACCCTGGAGATGTCACAGTAACGTCCAGACCAGCCGTTAGTACAGTCACAGATGAAGGAAGCATCCTTTTGGCGACAGCGTCCTCCATTTTTGCAGGAAGATGAGCGTCTGCACCAGTCGACTGGTGTCTGGGTAGGCAAGAGGCAAATGGAAAAATTCTCAGGATTAATTAGTCTAAAAACAAATTCATGAAGACACAAGGCCCTTACAAGACCTTTCAAGATTAGTCTGTGAGTGTGTGTGTACCTGGCAGCGGTTGCCAGTGTAACCCTTAGGGCAGGAGCAACGGAAGGACTCCAGAGCATCTTGACAGATGCCTCCGTTGAGGCAGGGCTGGGAGTCACACTCATTGACCTCATATTGGCAGTGGGAGCCAGTGAAGCCTGAGCGGCAGGTACAAGAATAGCCGTTGATTTTATCTGTGCACGTCCCTCCATTGAAGCAAGAGCTGCAGACATGAATGAACACATGGACTTAAGTTATATTGACATATTCAGTAGTTATATAAATGTGTATATGAGTAGGTTGATAAAGTACAATGTGGGATGTCTCCATGACTCAAACACTCACCTTTCAGTGCAATCAGGGATGTTGGTTTCACAGTGGATGCCTGTAAAGCCAGGCCTACAGGTGCAGGTGTAGGAGTTAACATAGTCTGTGCATGTGCCACCATTCTTGCAGGGGGAGCTCTGGCATTCATTGATCTCTAAAGCACAGCGGGGTCCAGTGAAGCCTGCCAGACAGCTACAGTAGAAGGAGTTCACACCATCTGTGCAGGACCCTCCACTTAGGCACGGATCTGATAGCACAAAAGGATAAGATGACTTTGGTTAAGAACAGTATACACTTGGTATTGTGTTGGATAGCAACAGACAGTTATAGTAATTCAGCACGCTAGGTTTACGTGGCCACTCACTAGGAGAACAGTCATTGATGTCCGTTTCACACGTCAGCCCAGTAAATCCAGCTCTGCAGGAGCACACAAACCCTCCAAGTGTGTTGGTGCAGGTCCCACGGTTCTTGCAGGGGTTTGAGATGCATTCATTTACGTCCACATTGCACAACTGTCCTGAAAAAGGCAAAAGAAGTGTACAATAAGGTTTAAGTTCACGGTCAAGATCATAAGCGTTTATGCATTAAGACTTTCTATATGATTCAAGGCCTATTATTTCACAACAGATGAGGAGGCAGTGAGATAATAAGTACAAAATCAGCTTACCTTGCCAACCTGACTGGCAGTTACATTGATAGCCCAAGTAGTCTGGTGTGTGTGTGCACATAGCATGATTTGCACATGGGTTAGGGGAACAAGGGGTGAGGACCTCAGCACAAGTGGGTCCACTGTAAGGAAGCTCACACAGACAGGTGAAACTTGCCACACCATCCACACAAGTGCCCTTGTTCAGACAGGGACTGGATGCACATTCGTTGATGTTCACCTGGCAGAGGTTACCTGTCGAAGGGGCAGAGAAGACATTAACACATATTTCAGAACTCAATTTTGATGAGTCTGAGACTTGGCCTAACACTGGTGAATGAATTTGGCATATTTTTAATACACCACTAGGGGGAGGTAAATGATTGGCATTCAGGAGGAGGAAAATGATGAAGGACATAGTATGAATCATTTAGACAAAAAAAATGTCTATTAAGTCTATAAGCTACTCAGTTACAACTTTACTGCATGTGCTGTACGTGTGTATTCCTCTCTTTGTGTTGTACTTTTTGATGTTGATGACTCCAGCGGTTACTGCATGTTGTGCTACCACGACACACACTTACCTCTGAAGCCTTGGCGACACTTGCAGGTGAAGCCATTGAGCTGGTCGATGCACGTGCCAGCATTCTGGCAGGGACTTGGCAAACAATCGTTCCTGTCCAGGTCACAGTTCTTCCCCACCCATCCGGGCTCACAGTCACAGCGATAACTAGAAATACAGGAGTACAGTCAATACACCAAAAGATGCCACATTCTACATGTACAAGTTGTAACTTGTAGGATTAGCAACAAGCTTGCAAGGTGTTGATGCCAAGTTTCTCCTTGATATCACATAAGATGCCACTTCAAACTGCGACAAAGTCTGAAACAAATCATACCCGTTGATGTCATCCCTGCATGAGCCATGGACACATGGGCTGCTGCCACACTCGTCCACCTGGGAGTAACAGTAAGGGGGCTTAAACCCCTCCGGACACTGGCAGTGAAATCCATTTTCTTCATCCACACATGTCCCCCCATTTCTACAGGGGCTAGATGCACACTCATCTATCTCCACATTACACTTGGAACCTGGCAGGAGAGATTTTAGACACAATCAGAAGAAAGAAAATATGAAACATTTCCAATGAGGACTGATTTACTAATCTCAAATTTGTGCTTTCATTGTCAAAGGGCCTTACCAGTGAAGCCAGGTTTGCAAACACAGTCATAGCGGTTTATGCCATCTTTGCAGATGCCATAGTCACATGGGTTGCTGGCACAATCATCAAAATTGATTTCACAGTTTGTGCCTGTGTTGACAAAAAGTAACTTAAAGTTAGAGTGTTTACATTGATGTGTGAGCATACACCATGATTTAGCCTACAGTTGCAGTAAATTCACTGGAAATTAATTAATCTTATTAAAAAAACAATTCAACATTTTTAAATTAACAAGGTCCGACTATGTGATTTTGAAGGTATTCCTCTTACCAGAGGTTCCATGTTGGCACTGGCAGATGTACTTGTTGACCAGGTCCACACACTTGCCCCCATTCTGACAAGGGTTGCTGTGGCACTCATTGAGCTGGTTCTCACAGCGATAGCCTGTGTAGCCAGCGTCACAGTTACAGGTGTAGCTGGCAATGCCATCTATGCAAGTACCATGGTGGCATGGGTCAGGCTGACAGTTGTTGATATTACTCTCGCAGAGTGTCCCTTCATAACCTAAAGATGAAAAAACAGAATAAATGTAGATTGTATATCTTGTCATTTGATGCAGCAAAGGTTATTTTCTGAATGAAAGCATTTATAATTCTCATGTTCCATTTTTATCCAATGTTCCTCCTTTTCTCAATTGATTAGTGATATTGTTGAACTTCCTCCGTCTGTTTCCCACTTTTTCTTTATAGAAGCTTCTAGAGTTTTGGGTTGCGATTACTGCGGTTTCCATGTCGACAATGTCTGTGTGGTATGTGTGTAGTGCAGTGCTGAGTTGGGCAAAGCAGTAAAGAAGGGCCCTACGCAGGCCTCCCAGTCCTGCTTTTGTTCTCAGTGGCGGAGGGAACAATAGACTGCGCCACGTCAAACAGGGCCACTTCACTCAACAGAAGGGGCCCACAAACAGAAGGAGTACCAAGCAGCTGGTCACTGAAACAATGAAGCAGGCTCCCTTGGTAGGTTTAGGTCCAAACAAACATGTTACATTTCAATGTATACACACAGTCAGCTCATACATGCAGTCTTTGTGACAAACGTTTATGCAGCTCACTGTATTCGGGCTTGTTTTCAAACTTGGACATGACTGAATGTGAAGGAATGAAAGATCAGATGCAGCATGAGGTGGTGTGTGGGGGTTTAACAGATGAACAGATGTCGGGGTGATGACCAAGGCTCCTTTCTTGGCAACTGCTGGTCCTCAGTGACCCCATGATCCTGAGAGCCGACGAGGGAAAGAGGGGGATTAGGGGCCTCAAGTCAGTCTGCTTGGCCAGCAGACATCCAGGGAAATAGCTGACCCCCCCAAAACAACAAACACTTAACAAAGACCAAATACAGCCCAACAAGTGGTTAAGGCTCATCTGCTCTTCTGCCTGGGAAGACATCTTGAGCTGTGTACATCCTCACAAGTATTCACTGCCAACTATTTGGTACAGAAGCCCTTACCTTCAGCACAGCGGCACTCGAACCCATTGGGCCGGTCGTAGCATTTCGCTCCATTCTGGCAGGGGGTGCTGGCGCACTCATCTATGTCGATCTGACACATGGTGCCAGTAAACCCTGGGACATACAAACATAGAGGTGAAGGGTCAGAAAGAAGGTCCAGTGGAATTGTCCATGCTCAGGTCAGAGGGCAGTTCTGTCTCTTTTTAGAAGGGTAGAGGTCTTTAGCTAGGTTAGTGACGTCTGGCTCAGGTTGGGTTTGAGAGCGTCTCGACTGGTTAAGGACATGTCATCTGTGCACTTGGACCAGTGCCAAGATGACCACTACAGAACGCATTGGAAAGCCTGTGACCTTGATAATGTTTATGAGAAGGGACTTACAACGTAGTGCATACAAGGTGGATGTGAAAATAAATGAATATTGCTATCAGGTGGTTTGAAATATCTGGGCAGCAAAATCAAATTTATGCAGCTTTATTTCACTTCAGGTTATGTCACATTTCTGTGTGTTTGTACAATGGCTTCTCTACACTGAAATTCTATAAATTAAATGTGTGGAGAAACAGCTCATTTTAACATCAACCTCAATAACAACAACAATAATGTGAATAATGAATGAATTATGAATGATAACAACAGTAATAATATCTCAAATCTACTGGCTTGAAAAGCTTGAGAAACTGAGCAGGCTTGAAATCAGTGGGCAAAGTGCCCAGACAGGGGTGAATTGGTGCATTCGTAGCACACTGCTCAGTTGATTAACAGTGTCGCGACGGTCTGTGTGTTGGTGCCTGGGCTGCTAAAGGGGGGGGGGGTTAGAGGAGACGGTGGGATTGTTTTCTCTTTTAGGGAACCCCCCCATCCCCTTCCTGCATCAGCTCCACCGGCTCAATAGCTAGATGGGGGGTGGAGAGGGGACGTCTGTCCCAGATGTAAATTGAGGACCTGGAAAAGAATCTCATTAGCAGGACTGCTGTTCCCCACCACCACCAGGGCAGGATGAGGGAGACTGCTGTCCCTTCCACATTCCACAGAGGAGGGGAGCGGGGGTCACAATAGTGTCTTTGTTCAGGCAGGAGGAGAGGACAGGCTGCCTTGTGGGCTCTAAACACCAGCAGGCAGAAGTAGCAAGGCATACCCTCCCTCCTCTGTTTCTGTGGACATTTAAACTTTGGCTCTCCGAGTTGTTAACAGGGATAGAAATAAACACAGGTAATATAAATCACGGCCAGGCAGAACAGTCTTACCTGGCTGGCAGGTGCATGTGAAGCCATTGACCATGTCCCGACAGATGCCATCATTCACACATGGGTTGCTCTCACAGTCATCTACGTCAACCTCACAGTAAGTCCCCATGTAACCTGGAAGAGAGAAGTTCAAACTGAATCACATACGTTTTTGCAGTTGAAGCAGATTCATTATGTTCTGTTTTTATGTACGGGTATGTCAGTAGTAGTGGGTATTCTTTGCTACGGGGAAAGGATCTGTGGGAAACTTTTCTCTCATGGGAGGCCTCAAAGACTTTGACACTTGTCTCTGCTGAACCACAGAATGGATAAAAGATCCCTAGAGCATCCCCAGTGTTCCCACTCTACTGAACTCAAATCAGAGCATTTTCCCTCCCTGGGTCAGTGTCCCATTCAACAGATGTGTGTTATACATTCTGCGTTAGCAAACTATGGAGGGTTCCTTCATTGAGGTGAAACAGAGTGTGGATCAGAGTGCTGGGGGAGAGGCTAGCGTGGAATCAGAAATAATCAGCAGCTCCACATGAGCTTTGCCAGGCTGGCTGATGATGAGGAGGGTTATGAGGAAGGGCCTGTCTCTGGAAAAGAAGGGGGAGGGGGAGAGGCTCTGGGAAAAGGCCTCTTTCCCTCTCTGTGTATGAGGGGTGCAAAGTGGAGCACAGAGGGGCCCTATTGTTCCGCTCCATTCCCACCACTCTACCACTCATTAGTATTCACAGCACACTCCTCCCCCTAACTGCTCGCCCTCTCTCACATACAGTCCTATAGACCCGACTCCCAGCTCTAATTTGTATAGTTCCCAAAACCCCAGGATGCATGTAGAACTGTGCGTGAGAGTTTCACTGTGTTTTTGTCACTGAGTGTTCAAACCATCACTTAGTCCAAACTAATACCCTGTCTGGCTGTATAGTGCACTGAGAGTAGAGCAGACCCTCCACACCCCCAACTTCAATGGGAATGCATTACATAACAGTCTACACTGGCAGTCAGTCTGGCAGAATTGTAGATGATGCTTCAAGTTTAAATAATAAGTTGTTCCACTCTGCTATGGGTTTGTGGCTGTCTTAAGTGGATGATCAGGGTGAAGTGAGGTGTTCTGTATACTTTTATTGGCAGTGCTGAAATACAACAGGCCTGAATACCTGGCATGCAGATGCAGGTGAACTCTCCAATGCGGTCCAGGCAAGTGGCGTCATTCTGGCAGGGCATGGACAGGCATTCGTTGATGTCAATCTCACATCGCGGGCCGGCATATCCCCGGCCGCACTGACACTGGAAGGAGCCCTCTGTGTTCACACATTTACCAAAATGTTCACATGGGTTGGCACCTGTGGGCAGAAGGGTGAAGTTCAGTATATGAAACACACTAAAAAGGGAAAAAGACCAAACGGAGAGGTTATGACCACAGTAACTGACAAATGGTTAGAAAAAAAGGCAGACTTACCAATCGAACACTCATCCATGTCCTGGTTGCAGGCACCTCCTACAAAGCCGGCAGGACATGTGCAAATGGCACGGCCATTAAGGGGGTTGGTGTCGCACACTGCCCCCTCGTTGCAAGGGTTACTTACACATGCATCATCAAGGTGGCACAGCAAACCTGTGGGGACGGCACAGAAAGACACACACAAAAACATGAAATAAACTATTCAGCAGCCAGAACTTAGAGGCACACAGGGGCCATTTGACGAACCCACGTACCTGTCTTTCCAACTGGGCACTCGCAGAAGAAGGATGCTACACGGTCATGGCAAGTGGCACCATTGAAACAAACGGCTATGGCACAGTCATCGATGTTCTCACTGCAATCATCTCCAGTCCAACCGTTAACACAGACACAGGTATGACCACCGATGGTGTTGAAGCAAGTACCCCCATTATGGCAGGCATTTGGTTGCATGAGACACTCGTTGACATCCTCAGCACAGTATTGCCCTAGAGTGATTAGATGATATATTTGCTTGTACATACTCACCATGAGATATATACATTTAAAGTTGATTTAAAATATTATGTTAATAGATATGTACCTGTCCATTCTGGTGGGCACTGGCAATTGTAGGTGTTGACTCCATCCACACATATTCCTCCATTCATACACTTGTGACCTGGACAGTCATCCACATTATTCTCACAGTTGTGTCCCTCAAACCCTGAGACAGAAGGAGAGAAAAAAAGAGTTATGATACACAGACAGAGTAACATACACCAACTGAGCATTTACTAAACATTCAGTGGTTCCTGTTCCAGAAACAGAGCATCTCCACTCATGACGTTGAGTTATATTTCCCACACTAGAAACGTTGTGGGTTAACGTGGGCAGTAAAAAGGTTCAGAGGGTGTCTGAGTGTTTACGTCTTCTCATGATGGTTCCCATACGATGCCAGCAACAGCCGTGACTCCTGCCTGCTTCAGAGGTCCGCACTCCCCGCAGTGTTTGCTTGTTTTATAATCTCTCACAGTTTCAATGACTTCCTCTCTGGCAAGAGACATTTCCTGTCAGCTCCCCAGTGGGAAACCAGGAGGCCCATAAAGTAAATTCCTTCTGTTGTGAAAAGAGCAGAGTGGAGTAGAGTGACGGCGGGCTGCCTCTACAACTCTCCCACCATCCCATCTCCCATCATTAGCTATTAATAGCAGACAGGAAGCTGACCTGGGAGAGAGGAGTTAATCCCAGAAACAGCACTAACAGCTACATCATCAGGCTGGGAAAATCCGTATGCCTGTGCTAAGGGCCTGGGAAAAAACGGGGTCTGCACACTAACTTTTTTATTTTGTGTGTGTGTGTGTGTGTGTGTGTGTGTGTGTGTGTGTGTGTGTGTGTGTGTGTGTGTGTGGGGGGTCTATTACAGATAAAGAGTTATTCTACCTGGTAGGCAAGCACACTCGTAGGAATGGTCGCTGGTCTGGCGACAGGTGCCCCCATTAAGACACTGAGATGGGGCACAGGGAAGGGTGGACACCTCACATGTGCGCCCGCTGTATCCAGGTTGGCACTGACAGCGGAAGGACCCGTGGGTGTTAATGCAGAGGCCACCATTGAGGCACACGCCAGGCTTGCGGCACTCATCAATGTCATTGCGGCAGTTCTTTCCCTGGAAGCCAGGTGGGCAGGAACAGTTGTAGTGGTTATTCCAATTGGCACAACGGGCCCCATTGGCACAGGGACTTGTGGCACAGGCATCAATGAGGGAGCAGTCTTGGCCTGGAAATTAAATAGTGAATTGTATTAAGTTAAAATAGGAACTTTCAATCTCCTTTCTCAGATCCAATCTCTCTAATTAAGACAAACTCTGATAGATGTACCTCTGAACCCTCTCTGGCACACACAGGTGTATTGTGGGATACCATTGACCACCTGGCTCTTGCAAGCTGCTCCGTTCAGACATGGCGATCGATGACAGGGATCCAGGTGCTGACAGAGAGGACCAATGAATCCCAGACGACATCTGGACAAACAAATTCACACACACATTAGGATGTCTTTGACCTGGAGGTCAAAACAGGTCACAAGATGACAAACTAAGGTATTCAAGACCGAGCTGTGACACTCAAACTCCAGTGTAGCCCAAATCCCATCAAGTTCTGGGTTTGGCAATGAGGGCCCCTGACACCTTGGCAAGGCCTGCTGGCTGACTCATACATTGGCTTGAGTAATTCTTCTGCACCCTGGAACAAATTTGTAATAACATAGCTTACCCCATAAGTACTTACCATGCAGTACATATACACACACACACACACACACACACACACACACACACACACACACACACACACACACACACACACACACACACACACACACACACACACACACACACACACACACACACACACAAAGTGAGACATACATACACTCAAACAATTTCAAAATGAAGATGGAGGGAGGCTATCTCTTTTTGTCTTACGGGCTTCACAAGGCACATCCTGTTATTTCCAACTAAAAAGCCTCAGTTTGTCCATGTCAGCTAACATTCTTCTTACACTGTTACAGTTTTCCGCACCTCAGCTCTTGCTCTGTTCTCATATATGAAAAAGAACACACCCAGAAACAGCACTCTGGAAACGTATTACTGCCAACAATTACTGACATGAGAAAAAACGGAGGACTACACACAGCACACAAGAACCGAAGAGGAGAAGCAGCTGTGGTATCTAAATGAAACAACATATTTTCGGTCATCCATCTCACATGCAACTTATGGAACAGACAGGCTTCTTTCTATATTAATCAATACAGCAACTTACAAACAGTGGCAAAACACAGGTGACATAAACTTAATAATGTGCCTGAACGCATCCTGTGTAGACACACGTGAGGAAATGAAGCTTCTGCTTCTGCACTGCTTTCGCCATGTTGGCTGTGAAGACGTTTTGTAAGACCTAAACCTGCTCCACTCAGAAATTGAGATAAACATATAAACATGGCTTCCTATAGCTCTCTGCAAAGGTCCTATGGGAGTTTAGACAAGGTTTGGACTTACTAAGGAGTACAGTATGAGCTGGTAACTCTATACCCACAATGGAGCCCCTGGCTGGGGACAAGCCCCCTCTTCAAACAGGTTGTTTGATGCTGATGACAGGGCAGTGACGGCTGGGTTTTGGCCCGCCCTTGGGCTCTGTCTTCTCTTTCATTGGAAAGGAACCCCTGGGTAGGATCAACAAAGGGTTTTCATCTATTCTCTTTAACAGGAGCATCACCACTACACTAATGTTAGTTCATCGTTTACTGTTTTGATGTACCTTCCCCCCTTAATAAACTATATGTCTCCAAAATAATAGTTTGTTTGTCAATAAAAATAATCAATTATCTGTATCAACTATAAATGCTGTTGGGAATGACGATTTTTCCCATGATCAGCACTAAGGCACTGGAAGTTGGTGTGAACGTTAAAGTGAAGCTGCACTAGAGCACCACTGTTGAGCGAGGTTATTCAGATAGTTATTACAGCTTCTCTTCCATCTCCTAAAGCCCCCCTGAACGCCAGCTTGGCTCCCCCCCCCTCGGCAACCCCCTTCTCTCACGCGCTGAGAGGTCAAATGTCAGAGGTCCCCCATCTAATTGTGATGATAATGTCACTCAGGCTGCAGGGAATGGGTTGGGGCTTCTCTGCAGGAGAGAATGTCTTTAGAAGGTAGAATTGGTGGAGAGGGCAACTAAGAGGAGGAGAGAGCGGTCTGGTCTAGCAAGAATGTCATGTCATATTTCCTGTAATCCCTCGTCCCTTGCTATGAAAACACTGGACCCACTCCGAATGCACAATCTCTGTTGTCCTAGCAACCGCATAGACGAACAAGCAAGCCTGACACCCGACTCAACACCCCCCCCCCCCCCCACCCCACACACACACACACACACACACACACACACACACACACACACTTTTTGGTCACCATGGCTATTTGTCATGGCTTGGCTGGGTTTATTTAGAGGCAAATTAACTATGTCTGGAATCTAGGGTGTCACTAAAAAATGAAACACAAATGTGGCACAAAGAGGGCTTTGAAAGGGCCAGGGAAGAAAGTTGCTTATAGAGCTGAAAAGTACAACACAGACTGACAGTCAAATTCTTCTGGAGCCACTCTGTATTGCGGGCATTCGACTGCTCATGAAAGCCAAAGAGCTACAGTCTTAACAGACTGTTGTTCTCGGCAGACCATCGTGACTCTGTGTAGACAGAGAATAATTCAAAACTCATTCCAGAAAGTATTGTGTGTTCAAGTGCATGTTGGTGTTGCACTACAGAGACTGAAATACTAGATATTTGGATTAAAGTGTGTTCAGCTATGTGTTCATTTGTGTGTGTCTTAACATAGATGTGTGGGTGTAAGAATGCCAATAGTAGTTGTGTCTGATAAATAATTTGTCCTCCCGTACAAATGCACACTGAACTGAGCAGCCAAAACACACAGTCTTTTGTCTAGGTCTGACTCATAGCCTACATGCTACTCCCATAATACACAAATCAGAGTGCTATCAGTGTGGACACTGTGAGAGACATGCAACTTTGTCCTGGTGCACCTGAGAGTCTCCTTATCAGGCTCTTTACAACCTTGCGGATTCCATTACCTCTGGGAACAGCAAGGCAGGAACTATGCCTGCGCCTAGGCCCAGCCTTATTTGTGGCGGATGTGGAAGGCAGGTGCTAGCTGCTGTTGCGCAATGGGCCCGAGTCATATTTAGTGAGTGTCGACTTCTGACCTTTGAGGAAGAGAGTGGAGCAGATGAGGAGAAGGTCTTTGAGTACACTGGAGGGATGGCCAGAATGGGTAATCTCCCCGTGTCAACACATATGAGGACTTTTGCCAGCTGCAGCCCTGGCACCATGCATCTGTCCACATATGTCAGTGAACCTCTGGGTGTCTGGCATCTACATCTCCTGCCAGACTTTAAGCCAAAACAACTGTACTGTTTTACTCATGGGAAATTCCCAGTAACCAACGCACACGCACACGCACACGCACACACACACACACACACACACACACACACACACACACACACACACACACACACACACACACACCATTTCACAACACTCAAGAGATGTGGTCATCGTTCACAAACACATGCATTAACAGTTCCTCTTAACAAACTTTACAGCTGACACGAAGGCACCACTGCAACAATGCAAACACATGCAACAATCACTACACACCCAAACACAAAGAAAAGAAACTTACAACCAGCCTCAGCCTCTGAGGAAGGGTAGTATCGTGAACCCATAAAAGAGAAGATACACAGAGAAAGTAATAAAAGAAAGAAGAAAGACAATGGCAATTGTTAAACATTGTTTGAAGTGCAAATTACCCTCCAAAACATTTCTTTAATATGAAATAAGACGTTACAGCAGTGCACTGTGATTTCTCAGTTGTTCTACATCAAGTATGAGGATCATCTGACTAAAACAGTTTGATTTATGGAAGTGAGTTCTGTCACCTTTATGTGTGTAACACAATGCCATTTTTCCTGCCTTCTGGGTCACTGAAGCAGGGTAACCTGAGCTCATCCTCTCCTATACAATAGCAGCTATTCTGCCAGAGGTCAGAAGGTGACTCACCTGTGAACAAAGAGGCTGTAATCTCTGACACGGTTCATACACACAGTCATGCTCCACAAAGCAACAAGTATAAAGGAGTCTTCCTATCTCAGAGGGCATTTCCTAAAACTAATGGAGAGGAAGAGCAACAACAAGACAACCACTATCTTTTGGCTTTGGGCAAGAATTCAACATATATTGCATGAGAAAAGCTGCTAAAATACAATATCAGGATCTTTGGGAAACAGTGTCTCCTTCCTTCTCTCAACACAGACGTCTTTCCCTCACCCCCTCCTTTCTACAAGCAAGCAGCAACCAGATCTTCTACTTAATGCGAGTCCATACTGACACCACACTGCCAACAGGATCCCATCCACATCCCCCCCTCCTTCCAACAGCCTCCTCTGCTCTGCTCTCCCCAGCTTGGCTCTCCCTTTCTCAGCAAAGAGCCAGATTGGGGGTTGGGGAGTGTTTTGTGGCCCAAATAAAAGAGCTAAAGTAGTCAGAACTCCTTTGTATGAAAGTGCTGGGGGGGAGCAGTGACCCAAACAGCTAGTCTTTCAGGCCTGGGCTTACATGGACCAACAGGCCTGGGCTGTAGCCTGGCAACAGTAACCCATGGTGAGAGAGACCAGAGTGAGAAAAAGGGGGTGTTGGGAGACAGGGTTTCGTAAGGACAGTTGGGGCACTTCAGAGGACTGATCCCCTTCATATGCAGGTAGCACTGAGCGCTGTGCGGCACCAATTCAGTCTGGTAATTAAGTATGATCATGTCTAAAAAGGATGCGTGTTTCACAGTTTAAAGTGCAAAGTTTGTTCCAACAATTGTGCTTTGACACACAATGGAGGTATTGAAATCTCCAGAAGGAGGTTTCCAGAGCCCCCCCAGAGCATGAATATTAAACATGTGAATATAAGGACATTTAACTATCTCTTGAGAAAAAGCAGTAATGAATCTGACTAGAAAGCTAGGAAGGCTGCCAGTGCGTCCTTCTCACCTCTGATTCAGATTCACATGTATACGACCATAAATCCAGAAATGTCTGGCATTTGCCTGGCAGTGGGGACTGCACAGATCTTCTGCACCAAGTGAATAAAAAAAATGTAGCCTTGTTGCTAAGTGCTCTTTAATGCTGCTATGAAAAGGACCCAATGAGAGATGGAAGTTTTTGTCTGTACACTATCCGAACCAATTTGCCTCAAGTGTCAACAGATTTTTGGAAGACTACTCCTTGACATTTTTCAAATAGCAACGCATTTGCCCATAACCACATTGCATGAATCCCAGGGTCGAGGTCTTTCAAAGCATTCTCCGCTGAACTCAACCACAAAAACCCCACCCAACCACCTAAACTGAACCAGATTCCATTAAACTTTGAAAGTCAAATTTTAAAAAGGACCCCATCCCCAACCTAACATGAAAGTTCAACTTCAATGCCTTGTCCAATGCTTCTCATATTAGCCTTAACAGTAAAAATATGACGTGACAAAAATGATCTCAGAACTTCTAATGGCCTGTATTGCTATTCATTTCACAGCATTTGCTGCACAATTAAAGTGAGTTAAACAGAACTATAACTGATCAACCACACTCCAATTTAACAATGTTGACTGAAATAATTAAATTGTTTACGTTGCACTGGCAAAGGCTCTTATTAATAAGCAAAAGATAACAGCCAGAAAATGTCTATTACCTTAACTGCTGTCACCCAAAGAAGTACTAGTTAAAGAAGACTGTGGGCCAGTCATACATAATAAAACTACAAAGAATAACAATAATGTAGGAAGTTTGTCTTATATCCATGTGGAAAGGTATTTAAGTCCCAAAACCTTAAATATAGAGAAGGTAAACATTGAAATCAAGATGTCTGTGGAAAATGTGCTTAGTGGAGAAGTGAATGCCTTTTCCTGAATCATTTAATGATGGACCCATCCCTTCCTCTTCTAAAGGGGAGGGAGAGACTGGGGAAATTTTGCTGGCGGGCCTCAGTTATTCCAATCACGCCTGCCCGAATGTCTCTTCAGAAGTCATCTTCTCACGGATAAGAACAAACAACCAGGGGATGAGACTTCAGAAGCAGGCTTATCCCTACAAAAGCATGTGGTTCGGACATACATTGACTCCAAAAAGAAGAAGAATACACAAATTCCAGATGTTCCTGTGCCAACTCACAATAACGCAAAAATATGAAATCAATTAGCACACTGGGTTTGTTTTCTGCAAATGTGTGACGGGTTAGCTCTCAAATTTTTTTTTTCTTTTCCACATACTCAGATATAAGTTCCAAGTAGTAAATGATAAAACGAGTTTTAGCATATGTGAGGAGGGTGAAATAAAATGACTCAAAAGACGAGAAAGTGAAGGAGCATGGAGACCTGGCTGGACTGAGTAAGCTGCTTAAGCTTCTCTGATAAGACAGGATGTGCGTAGCAGGGAGGTCAGAAGGCACAACTTCCTGTGACGGGGCCTGGGAACCACAGCTCAGTCTCAAGTCATGACCCAGAGAAAAGAAAAGACAACAAACCCAAATCTTCCTCCCTATGGTGTAACCTCTTGGTCAGACAGTACTCATCTCCTTATAGATATGACAACTGCTCTCCTTAAGTCATTTCAAACTACTGGGTCTGTAATGCATTAGCTTTCCTGGATAATGACATGACAATGGCTCCATCTGCCTGTCAGGACAGCATGAGTGATATGGGCTACATGTCGCCTCACAAAATTGCAAAGTAATTGCAAATCAAACAAGTCATTCCAAACATCCCATTTCCAATGAGACTAGGCTGACAGTATTGTTGAAGGCATTCCTGAAGGGGCTACCAGAGTGAATGGATGGGAGGTACGGACAATAACCTGAAAGCACAGAGGGACAGGAGGAATCTTACTAAGCATTCCTTTCTAATCCACCATAAAGATGCCAAAGAAAACACTAGCCCCGAGGTGCTCTGAACTAAGCCAACAATATAAGCTGTCTCTTTACTATGGTCCGTCAGTAAATATGTGCATTGGCATTTGTGTATATTTCTGCTTCTTAGTGAATTGCAGACCTCAAAAATGCATTTCTTTTGTAAATTAACTTGTATTTGCCCCATTTCACATTTGGAAAGGTTGTACCCTCTCCCTTGTGAAAATTGAATTTGTCCTTATTGAAAACATCTAAAAGAAGATGTGTCCTTTCTCTTCTCTCTGGACCCTGAGTCTGAAATAAAGTATATCATATCATATCTTCAAACAAATTAACAGTTCTTGGTATTTTTAAGTGAAATAAAATTGCCATATGGAATCTTTTTACGAGAGAAACAGCAGTCTGCTCCCTCGCTGGACAGTCTGCTCCCAATCAAAGTCAAAGATGTCCTCTTCATCATGTTCTAAGAGGCTGGGAGTTGCCGGATCATAACAAAACACTCACAATTTATATGCTAACTCTGCTACTGAGGCCAAGGGCAAAGCATTAATAACATAAAGGGGACCACTGTATCCATCCATGGGCCTCACGCAGCGAAGAAGCCACACATTTATTTCCATTCAGCTCAGAGGAAAGAGTTGGACGTAATCTGTGATCTGCCACTGTGTTGAGACACAGAGGCAGAGGATGAGCCGCCAGAGCTGGGACGACACGCAGAGAAAGAAAGAGTGGACTTGGTTGCCATTGCGCTGTGAGAGAAGCAACATGTGCTAGAGGGACTGTGAGCTACCGGCTTCATTCCTCCACGAGCTTGTCTCTCACAGTATGGGGGCGGCTGACTGCTCAATGGCAGCACCTGGCCCTATGCTTCCCCTTTGTCAAGATCTGACTTCACTGGATTACCATCACAACATCCACCAGCTGTCCTCTACGCAGACCACCCCCCTTCCCCCACTCCCTCGCTTCAACCCAGCCTCCCTCTACCCACTCCCTGCCCCCAGTCCGATCCCTCCAGCTGGATCCTCTCTGAATGACACCCTCTCAATCTGCCTAATTATCTCTCCTCCGGCCACGCCGCTGTGGCCCTCGCAAGGCAGCACTTTCTGCTCACAGGGTGGAGCTGAGGGGCCCAAGGCTCTTCAACTGGACTTCCTGATTGCTCACCTAGAAGGCTGCACTCTCTGTGACACTATCAACCCTTCACTGTCAAGTTCAAAACTCTGGCCACAGTAAGATCATAGAAAGAAGACTTATTGGTCACTACTTAAAATTAATTGTTAAGGAGAACAGTGTGTCAGAAAATGTAGATAAAACCTCATATTACAACACAGTATTTTGAATGTAAGCCATGTTGAGTAGCGCCATTTTGAACCTAGCAAAGGCTGGATTGCAGAGCTGACGTTACGGAGCATCTTTATCTCTGGAAGTACTATAAAATCTCACCTACATGCTGTGCTTATCTGCAGCCCTCAAACAAAGCCAACTGGTTGAAGATGGAAGTGTATGCTTTGGGATTGGATGAACATCCAATAGTAATTAAATTATGCAGCAGTTTATAAACCCCAAACAATCTAAATTGATTTTACCCATTGGGTTTATGTTTTGGGGTTTTACTATGCAACTTTTACATTCTGGTTTAGTAAAAGCCACACTCCCACCAGTGCATGTGTGAATAAAACTGTGTTTGCAGACTCAGACAAAAAGGCACGTTTCAGTGCAGATTCATATGGTGATGAAGTGCATCAATTTCAATGGTAATCATCTTCATCAAACGCATTCTACCTGCTTTAATTATACCATTTCTCACATAAACCCACATCTGACATGGATTCTGAGCTGAACACAAGTTGACTCATACCAGATTGCTGGTCATAGGTAAATATTGGATTTCCCTATCCACCCTATTTACTGATTTACAATTGTAGTTGCAATTCTTTGTTACTGCAGTGTTTGTACACTGGAGTTTCAAATTGGCACATGCATCTGCAAATTATTTTGTGTACCGGTAACGTCAAAACAAATGTGATCACTTTAGCAATAGTGAATGCAACCAGTCATTCTACATCATGTTCAACCATTGTTGCAATCACAAAGAAAGGAATTTATGGCTGACTAACAGTTGCAGTCAATCTCTGATGGAAGTTAGTACCTAGGATGGAATGCTCAACCCATTCAGACTAAAAGCATTGACTGATTTTTACTGGCCAACTGAAAGAGGTGAAATGGAAATCAGTATGTTCACTTGAACAGTTTACTACTGTAATCTCCTATCAGCATCTCTGGCCTGCAACCTCTACTATGCCAACTGAGGACTAGCCACCACACTCAGAGGCACATAAATGGCTAAGAGGCTAGAGAACCTTTCTTTCATGTTCGAGCTATAGTGCGTTTGTGTTTGCCAACAAGAGAGATGATACATTGGTATCTGGCACAATAACAATGGTAGCTGCCATAAACTCAGTTTTACTGTCACTTGAGAAGATAACCGCCATAAGAAAAATGAAACAGGCAAGTGTCTGGATAACAAGCAGGAACAGATGAACATTCTCTACAAAGTGCGTGTGGTTCTGTAGAACAGTAGTGATTTCAAGCAAAGTTATTTCCTACTGGTTCTCCGAATTCCTTTCAAATGCCAAAACATGTAGGCCTATCCGTTTGTATCTGCATTTTGTTTCTGTCTTTCTACTCTGTTTATCGGCTTAATTTTGCTGTGGCCTTTCTTCTCTCCCTCTCTACGCCCTGTTCTGATGGTGCCAGGTTACAGGCAGGTATCTGGTAGAAGAAAGGATCTTTTCTGCTGTTTGCAATCTCCCGTTTCTGTGGGCTCCCAGGGGAAGGGGTGGGGTGGCTCCACCACTCACCTCTGTCTAGGACTGGTCTGACCACTCTCAAGTGTCCACGCTCCGCTCCACTGCTCTGCCCTGCCATGGGACTCTTTCTACGCTGTGTGGTATGACATTTGATGTCCCCTTCTATTAGAAATCATTTCCCTTTGCACTTTAAGTGCTTCATTTTGTTGGCACTGTACCAGCATAGTGATTACACGTGCCCGACTTTTACACCCCTAACGCATGTGCACAGCACAAAAGGATTGAAGGAGCACAAAGGATGAAGAAATGGTATCTTCCATAAGAAAACATTTGGAGACTACTGTTGAAACTAAGTAAAACATTGAGTGTGTGTTACTTTTCACTTGTGGTAGGGAAGTGCTATTTCTGTGTGGTGTTGACACAAAATGATTTGCTTAGAAAAGCAATGTTGGATATGCTGAAGAAAGAAAAAAAAAAGAAAAGATGGCTGCATATAAAATTATACATTGACTCACTTAATGACACTCACCCATCTTGGCTCCAGCTAATGATTGAAAAAATGTGGGAGGTAGTTACTTGTTCCACATGCAGTCGAGTTACACATTGTCTAGTGTGCAATGGCGACTACTGGCAGAATAAACATTTTATAGAACTATGTTGTTACTTTCATGTATGAAAAAGAAATATGTATAGTAAAAATTCCCTCATGTTTGCTTGTAAAAAGTGCATTCCTGGTAATGGCTCAACTTTGAACCCTGCAGTATTGTTAAGTCCATGCCAATAAAATAATAAATGTACTGTTTTGGAGGGAAGCAGCCGGCAACCCAGGAGTTTTTGTTCTATCAATGAATGTATCTCCTCCATCTAAGACACACAGGCACGTTTCCTAAGCTAAAGGGTTCTTAAAAAGGACAGATGAGCCCAGGCAAGACACTGTAGGCCATTTAACTTGACTATTGTAATAGGTTCCTACACAACCCCCCTCTCCAATTTGAAAAACAAAAGCCTTATCACTGTCAAAAGATGTGAAAGCTCAAAAATGCCCGAAGCAGGCACCAAACAAAGACAGTTTATCAAAAAAATGTTTTAAAGCCTTGAAATTTACTCACATAACAAACAATGAAAAACACAGATTAAAAACTTGACTTGCTATGTGCAGCATAATGATGTGATACATGTCTGACAAAGCTCTTTAACAGGTGCAAAACATGAGTCTAGCTGCACAACATGTTGAGGCTTGATGGTGCTCATCTGTGTAGGCCTAGTCAATGTGTCCCATCTTTCACCACTTTTATGTAAATGTTGTAAATTAAATGCAACAAGATATAATGAGAGCAAATTCACTTAATTGTTTAAGACTAAGTATTAGACTAGAAACTTTTTCCCTGAACCTTTGAAGAACCAACTGACAAATAACAGCCTGTCAATTTACAAACAAGTAGTTTGAATGCCTTCCAAAAGCTGAGTTTAAGAAGTATTAATGCAGGAGAAAAGACCTTTAAATATGTTCCACTTACATGCACCGAGAAGCTGAATCTAAGCATGTCCCTCCATTTTCACAAGATCTGTATTTATCCACGCAACGGGACCCTGTGGAAATTAGAGAATTTTGTTAGAGAACCACACAACCACAAATTAATTTTTGTCATCCACTTCAACCTAAGGGGGGAACATATAACCCTACAAAAAACTAATCTCACCAATACTATCACTAATGTTCCTTTGAAACAGCATGTGATCTTTATAAACTATATGTAAAGTATTATGAAGATAGTCAAATTGATGTAACCTCCTTAAATCTTAAAACTCACTGATACAGAATTCAAGCACGTCTTTAGCAGGCCTTTGGCCACTTGTGGCATCTTGCAGACACAGGCCTGTTTGTTGTTTACTTTGTCAAAAAGCACATACACTTTTGTGATCCCTTGATAGAAGTACATGCTGACATGAGATTGTTTCTGCTTGGAAACAAGTTTGTCTAAGAGACGTTAATTTATCATATCTGACAGTCATTGCTCAACCGCTTCCAGGGGGGAAAAAAAATCAGTTGTTTAAAAGGTCTTTGTTTAGAAAGGGAGGGGGTAACTTCGGTGCATCACCCCCTAATTTAGCTTAAACAAATTGTTACCCTGCCCCCTCCCCACATACAATAAATACATTTTTGGAAAGTCGGCTATTATGTTAGGCATCATTTCACAAGCCCACGCTCCTCAGCCAAACATTTAAAGTGCTGCTGATGTTGGAGCCACTTCTGCAATTCGGGTTTTGTTAACTTGGTGGAGCAGCAGCGCTCATTTACCAGGTAACATAGCCCACCACCAGACTTCTCTAACAGACGAAACTAAGAGGGATCAATTATTATTTGTAAAAAAAAACCCTAAAAAACACTCTCACCTATCCAGAAGTAAGACATGTATACTCACACAATACTAATTGTGTGTACTATGGTATTTAGAGAAAAACGTCTTCGGTATCTATCACCACCCTATCTTTTGCGGTAACTCAAACTAAAATACAATACAAATAAAAAGTACAACATCCGTTTTGCACAAACTCATGTCAGAGCTCATTAGCGCTAGTCTCCCGATTTCATTTGGATCTAATTTTATTTGGTTGTCCAGATATGTCCAGTCTAGCTCTGGATGCATAGCTACGACATTTAATTAATTTGACTTACCTTCACAAATATGAATAAACAATAAAAATGACAAAATAATCCATGGAATATTCCCTTCCATTTCGGTGAAAAACTTCCAACGTTTCAAGTTGGGCTTTTAGTAGAAATACATCCTTTATAAAGTTCACTTAAAAATAAAGGCTCCAAAATTGATAGGGACTTTTTCATAAAGTCAGCCGGAAAGTGTAGCGTTAGGTCCCAATCCCGTATTATCCTCCGCAGCTCGGCCACGGCTGCTGTGATTCTCGGTTAACCTCCTGAAACTTTTGAAAAACTTTTGCTTCCCGATCTGTCCCAGCGTCTGATATTACTCCGCCTCCTCTCTCTCTCTCTCTCTCTCTCTCTCTCTCTCTCTCTCTCTCTCTCTCTCTCTCTCTCTCTCTCGCTCTCTCTCTCACACACACACACACACACACACACACACACACACACACACACGAGATAGTCCATGCGCAGAGCTTCCAAACATTGAGACTTTTACGCACCGACACAATAACCCCCATAACACACACACACACGCACACACACACACACGCACACACGCACACACACACGCGCACACACACACACACACACACACACACACACACACACACACACACACACACACGCACAAAAAACGACCAATACAAATTAATACTTTGCTGAGACATTAATTGAAAAGCTGCTTTTATCAAAACACATTTAGTAGATTTTACAGAAAAGAAACTCTCTGTCTCTTGTTCCAGAATCAGCATTCAATCAACATGGGATTTCTGTGGGTTATTTTAGAGCCACGTAGAGCCAAAAATTACAAAAAAAATTGTACTCATTCACTTTTATGTTAATTCTGGTGGGTGTTTTATATGCTGGTAAAATAACTAATGGAACTGTGGGTGAATATCAAAAAGCACTGTGAATTTCTGCTAATGCATTGACAAAAAGATAATTACATATCATTAGTTTCGAGTAAAAAAACAAATAAGACTCCTAAATTATGTTTTGAAAGAAGTAGCTGCTGTATTATGGCAGTTGACTAGAGTGTGTCCAGTCCTGTGCAGGCTTACTTGTGTGTTTGTTTGTGTGTTTACATTTGATGAATTGCAGATAAGAGAGTGAATTGTGTTTACATGATAGCAGAGAGTGCAGACATTCCTGTTATCCCCACGGCCCATGGTACTGAGTTGCAATCCTGCTGTCTCAGCCTGCACCTCCTCAGCCTATTGCAGTGGACTCATTTTCTCCAGCCGGCGTATAGTGCCTCGGTTGTTCTGCGGCACAGAGCGGAGCCGGTCGCTTACAGAGACAATAGCCTTGATTTGAATCATAAAAGGACTCCGGCATTATGACACAGTTTCTCTCTGCAGGGGAGGGCAGCACACTAATATTCAAGCACACTGCCCATAGACCACCGTCTCCCCCTCTCCATCACACTATTCCTGGTCCTGGGCCTTGAATAAATTACAGGCAGGGCCATGAATGTAGCTGGCTGGTTTGGAGTGAAGTTCGTTAGTGCATGTGACGTCATCTATAGGGGTCAGTGAAAAGAGCTTGTTAGGCCTCACAAACACCTGCTTCATTTGGCAGCCACCATGTGATGAAAGTTGGGCAGTGCAAACTTTTCAATAGCTGGATGCAGCTTTTTGTGCACAATTCCATGATTACTTAGTCCTGTATTCTTCATCAGCACTTGGATACTACTGCAACTGATTGAAAATCCTCTTTAAAATCTCACCCAATCATGCCATCTTAATGAAGGCTTGTATCCAAGATTATAGTTGCATTTCTGACTACGCCTCCAGATGAAAGTGAAAAAGATAGAGACAAGGAGGGAGGTGCACTATGCTTTATATATATATTACAAGTAGGTGTAATAAGCTGTATTTTTGTGTTTTCATCTGGCTGTGAAATTTCTCTTTCACCCTCTGGAGATGTGCACTCGCAGCTCATTCTGGCAGGTGTTGGCAGTATTTTGGCTTCCACTTGGAGAAGGTCCCAGGGAGATATTTCTCAGTGTGCTCAGGGACAGACAGTTGTATTTACAGTATTTTGCTATCTAGGCACTCAGTCTACAAATGCCCCATTCGCCATGTTTCTCTAAAAAAAAACGGAAGACCTTGATCATTTCATGAAAAACAAAGGCTGGCTTCTACATCTCTGATGGTCGAGGCTGTTATCAGTCACATTGTAACAAAACTGCTCAACATTGTATTTAATATCCTATCCAAACATGATCAGGATTGCATCACGTGTATCTTCCCGTTTCTTTAAAGAGCACAAAATAACAATTATAATAGTCACTTAAAATGAAATACAAAGAAACAGGCATCCAATCAAAAATAAAATATAATTCTTTTAATGATGTCAGGTATTTCATCAATGCTTCATTCTCCTATTAATGAATTCCCAAACCCCTGTATGTAATTAAACTTGTTGCATCCAACCTTGAAAGAGTGCTGTTGAAAAATCCACAAGAGTTCCAGTGTTCTTCACTCACAAGCTAAAATGCTTTGTTCGAGAGGATTACAATCTGTGCCGCTTGACTCCAGAAAATAAAGAGCCAATGAGAAAATTCCAGTTTGTCTTCTTTCTCTCTGATCTTATTAGTGGAGGTGGCTGCTCTAGCCCTTCCCTCTGGAAATATGACCTTTCCTTGATTGTTTCAGCAATAAAAGAACAGTGGACTACGTCTTGTGTGAACAACAGCAGTATAGGACAGCCTCTGGTTTCTCTGTGGAACATTTCATACGATAGTCTGTAAATTGTGATTTTAATGAATTCCTAATCATTTTACATCTTTGTCTTGTTATCTCTTCTGTCTCTCAACCCCAACACACACACACACACACACACACACACACACACACCACCCCCCTCACACACACACACACACACACACACACACACACACACACACACACACACAAACAGAGGAAATAAGTCAGTGTTTTGTTTGTATTGGAGAGAAAGTGTGAGAGTGGAAGCCTTGGCGACAAAGTTCTCGCGCAGGACTCAGGGGGAATCTCCAAGCGCACAAACATAGAGGAGACAGGTCAGGATTTATAACTCTGTGCTTTGTTGGAAATAGAGTGGCTCTCTTTGAACAGTTGTGAGCATTGCTCATAGTTTTTTTCAATTGCTAACACACTAAAATGACACATAAAAAACAATTATTGAGACTGACTCCTGCCAAACACCTAATTGCTTCATTTTCATCAATCATGTTAGCACTATCAAAAGACCACAGGTTGAGTTCTTGTTTACAACAGCAATGGAAGCCAATATAGCAGCGAAAGCATTAGCAATTGAATTGAACTGTATTCATGCTTTGTTTTTTGTCTCCATAAATGTTTTTGATTTTTATGTCCTATATTCTTTTTAGAATATGCTCTGTTCTGAATTTCAGTGACTGATTACAATAAGAGAAATAACTATTTCTATCAGTGTGCAGTAAGTACTTGTCTTGTCTGTTGAGTTTGGTCAATATATTCATGAACTACACTCTAACATTACTGTAAATCTACTATAGATCGACTATATCATTAGAAAAGTAGAAATGTTAAAAGTGTTTTAGATTGAGCACAGCAATGTTTCAAATGAGTCAGACCGAATGAACTGCATACGTGTGCCATATGTCATAAATTATTGAAAGTTTTCAATGATGTGTTTTATTTTGCAAAAGATCTGAGGTGTGCTGCTACTTGTGTGTGTGGTTGTGTGAATTGTGTGTAGTACTTTGACAAACAGCCCATTGTTTTTAATTGTGCTTAAGCAATCATAAAAAAAACTGCTAATCAGGACATCATAGTGTACACATTTATTGTAGAACCTGTCTTTCAAGCACCGTCTTTCTGCTTTTGTATACCCAGCTGTACAAAGTACTCTGTAATTCCTTCCATTGAGCATTTGATACCTTGGGATAACAAGCACTATTGTGAAGCACATTGCCAACAGAAAGGCTTTTATCCAGAACTGCATGTGAATGATACTATACGTTTGCAGTGTCAAGAGGGAAAAGCTGACCAAAGCCGTTTAAGGGAAGACCACCCATGGGTCTGAGGCAAAATGGTATAGACTGCTCATGCTGTCGTTCTTGACCCAGCCTTGCTTTGCACTCACACGGCAGGGGAGTGTGTCCATACACTGCAGGGGTCAGTGAGACCAACATCAAATAATATTTCTATAAAAAATAGTTTCATACTCATGAGCAGCCTGGTAGCTGCATAGCTGGTTGAGGTTACGCATTAACTTTGAGTGGTTAAGGTCAGGATAGCCCATTGGTTATAGGCATGGGACCTGAACAAAAAAAGGGGTTACCAGTGCCTCAGGTCATGGACGCCTGGCCAATCCTCAGGCTTGAATGCTACACAGGGCTTGTCTTGCCAAGAATAGCAGTGGGAATCATAATAACATGATCACTTCCTAAACCTACCAAGTAGTTTCATTGACTAAACACAACCAAGTAGTATTATATAAATTCACAAAGTTATCCATATGTTTAAAATTTCGACCATGTACTCTGTGAGTAGTTAGGCATTATTTAAAATTACGTACGAAAAGCTTGAAATGCTTATACATGAAAAGTGAAATGTTCTTAAAAGTGCCGTGCTATTGATATGCCTTCCCATGAGATCATGTTGCCATGAAAGACAAAGCTCATGGTAGCTTTTTTCCAACAGTGACAACGTCTTTTTTTATTTATTACAGTAGAGTGTTAAGTGGAGTTACCAGTAATGGCCTACATATAGTATAGCGTGGTCAGCCAGCGCCCTCCTTTCATGCTCGGTGGCCTTTCAGAGCTAGCACGCTCCATGTGATAGGGGTGCTAACAGGCAGTGTTTGTGGACACAGTGGACGTGATGACTTTACCACCCAGGCCAGACTGATTTATGTGGGAAAAGCCCTGAGAGCACCCACAGAGAGTGTGGAGAGGATTAGAAGCCCCTCTACAAAACCGGTCATGGCCAATCAGCAGCTGAGACCCCCTACAGACAGACGTCAGGGCCAATTGCAGCGCAGCGTTCAGGTCGATGATCTGTTTTGTCTCCTTTATGGCTGCTTCATAATTGTATGATCTCTTTATCATTCAGGGGTTGTGGGTAAGCTCTTCAGCTTCAAGTGTAGTGGGCTTCTGAGGTTTGAAGAGATCATAGGCACACTTCTGATGTTGTCTCAATGTGTGACAATAGCACAAGCAGCCCCAATGAACACATGCACGCAACTCACACACAACAGTGTCCCACAGTGATAAGAGAACTTATCTTTGTTTCTGCTCTGTTATGGGATGTTTGGATCTAAAGGAACACCTCTGCTTTTCCCAGGATTCCTACACTTTCGGAAACAGCTAAGACATTTCTGTGGCATTTGTGTTTATGTAGGTTTTAATCTTCTACATTTGCAATACTAATTGAAAGTAGCAAGGAAGTATTTGTATTTATGCCTTTTAATTTAATGTGAAAAGTTTGTATTTATATAACTACATTCTTATCTTCTGGTTTTGTCCTAATTGTAACTGTTGTCAAGTCAAAAGGTTTTGAATAAACTATTCAAAACACATTGTGCTTTGCTAGTCCCTGATTAATTAATTTCTCACCAAGCTTACATAAAAAACAGAGGTTTCTAATCGAGTTGTGTTCATACTTTCAGTATCCTCTTTCACCGTGATTCTTTTCTTCTTTTCCTTGCACCTACTCTCTGTGACACACACACACACACACACACACACCTATACACACAGTGACCGAGAGGTTGGGGCTTTTTGCCTAAAGTAAACACATGTGAATGATGGATCTCTTTTTGGATTGTGGGAAAACGTGTTTGACTTTCACACAAGCTCTCTAAATGGCCATTAAATCCTGTATGTGTACACATGACTTGTCTCTGCAGGGGACAGGGTCAGATAAAAGGAAGGAAATCGATTTTTTACCTATGGGAATCTTTTCCTGTCTCACTGTCCCGTGTATCTTGCTAAATTGTTCTCCCAGAAGACAGTGGGACAAGACACAGAGATCTTATGGAATTACAGAGATCTTATGGAACCTTTCTCTCCAAAATCAGGGTAATATGTCCCTAATCAAGATGGGATAGCTGTTGTCTCTTCCATCTGAGGTGTAAATCTGCAGAGGGGTGGACAGTGGACTGAGACTCAGTGGAAGGTCTGGAGGCATTTTCATCTACAGAGCAGTGAGAATGGAGGGCAGAGAGTGCAAAGGCATCTCTGTGCGGGAATGTATTTCAGACCAGGCTGGAGACTGGCCAGCTGGAGGAATTCAGAAAGCTATGACTCTGTTTCCGTGTGAAATAGCTACTTAAGACCACTGTGAACAGCTGCCGGACAGTGCCCCCCCCCTCCTTCCACCTCCTCTATCCCTCCGCGGGGCTGTAAATCTTGAAGGAGAACGGAGGTGCTGGCAACTTGCTGAAAGGCATCCAGGGAGGATCCTGGGGTTTAGTGCAAAAGGTCAGGTCTGTGTTAGCAGGCCCCGGTGCTGAGACTTTGGGCTGATACCCACTGATGACCGGACACACACGCTTGAGGCCGTGGCGCTGTCCACCCTGGAAGCACCATGTATCTCCGCTCTGTTGTTAGGATTAATTTAACTGGCGTAAGGAAAAGGGCACTGAAGGCCTGCTGCAACATGAAGGCTTATCTTAACGAAATGCAGAGGGTCATTGAAGCCATTTGACAAATAAAGCAGAAAATAACTTGAGTCTGTCTGCAGAATTGTTGCAGTGGCAGTCTTGAAACGTGTTTAGAGTGGCATATGCTGCACTAAAAATGTCAAATAAAAGACATATTGAGAAAAATGACTGAATTATAATTGCGACTGATCCCACATTTGCCTCTGAAAACCAGAGGAGAAAGACGTGGAGGGGTCCCGAGCTCTCTGTTCATCCTCTGTCCCTCCTGAGTCAATTGTTGGGGAAGCATGGTGTCAACCCTGCGCCATCAATCACCCCCTTTCAGAGGAGGGCAGACAAGGCGGGGACCCGCCCCCCAGGCCAGGGGGGTGGAAGTTCTCATGCCCTCCCCGCCTCCTGAAGCCCCGCGCCCCTACAGACAGAACTCCGACAGCTGGTCTGGCCATTAGGGGTAGGCCGAGACCTGAGGGCCCCCGCACACCAGCAACAGCTGCCAGCCCACTGCCCCCAACCGCCCCACCAACACAGCTCTATAAAATCTGTATTAAAACAGCAATTTATTGTCATTCCTTTACATTCCTTCACAGAGATGGCCACATTACACCGCAAAATCAATTATTTTCCCTTGAGCACAGCATACACTGGTGAATATGTGTAAAAATGCACGTATATACTTTTCTGCGGCAAATGGTTTTGCAAATTGTATTCATTTAGGGAAACATCTATTTTTTCCTGGGCACTAAACTAGCAATTATGTCATTTAGTTCTCAGTGGGTGGCTGAGTTTTAGTTGTTTTGAAGCCATATTTCACCACTCTACCCAAAGCTGAAGATGATAGTGAAATTTGATAGGCGTTATTTAGAATTGTCATCAAGTGTTTTAATCCACCATCTATTGTATATACCAGTTTATCCTTTGCAGGGTCTCAGGGGGCTGAAGTCTTTCCTAGCTGTCTGCATTGGACAAGAGGTGGTGTTATTACCATATCTGTGTGTTCACAGTATTTGTATTGTGAACTGCTTTTGAAAATGATTAAACTTGGTCAAATGCATTTAAATTCTGGTATTAACGATTCATTTTTATTAATACTCATGTAATTACTGTATGTCTCACTTTCATTTCCATTGGAGTTAATGATTCCCTCATTCAAACCAAACCAAGCTCCAAATTTGTGACACATACTTGTCTAACTGGTTAGTTTCATAATGTGATTTGTTATGCAAGCTCCTTCAGAAAAGTTCAGTAAATTTGGTCCAACAATGGAACCAAAGGTGTTATTTACCAGGCTGTGACTGTATTTACAATACAAATATGTCTGTGTCTATGTGATTTCAGGATGAGCTTTCAGTTGAAGATTGCTGTTTTTATTGCATGCTGATCGAGATAAATGCATGAATGTGCTCAGTCTTCTGAGTGAACGTGTGTGTTCCGCCGAGTGAGAGAAAGAGACTAGAGTATTAGGTGGAGATTACGCCACACTCCCTCAGGGTCCTTGTTACTCATGCACTACTGCCGGCTGAGTGGTTCCCACACTTACACACCGAGGTGAGAGAGGCTGTACCCACAGCCTCACCTGTGCCTCTACGTGTCCCAGCAGAGCCCTCCTGAGCCAGGATCTTCCTTAAGAAAAGAACAGGGAAAAAACACTAAACCTGACTGGTGCGCAATCAAAACAACAGCCAGTGAGCAACAATGACAGTGTACCTCTGAGGTATAATTACTACTAAAAAAAACAAGAATGGGATAATTAGCCTGTACCGGCCTACCCACCAAACCCAGCCATCTACACATACACATGCACAACATGAGGGTTTTTGCCACAAACACATAAATCTCCGTATAATCTACATCAGAGATGTCATACAGTACAGTTTGATTCTTGCAAGGTCTTACTGTAAAAAACAAACGATGGATGTATTTGTTGCATGAGTGTTCTTGTGAACTTGACTCATTATGGCTTTGTAGATGGACAGCAGCTATTTCAGTGTCTGGCATGAATCTCGCCAACACTGTCCAACGTGAGACTAAATCCTTGCCAAAATCAACAGGCCTGCTTGCTTTGTCGGCCAAGCAGTCTCTGATCGCAAAATCTGTCATGGAAGCCCTTTTGTCCCAGCCCACTGAAGTGGTTTGAGATTACATGTGTGGTTACTACCCCAGCCATCCTCCTCTTCATCACATTGGATTGGTTGTGGAAGGCAGCAGCAGAGCCAGATCCGGTCAAAGATGTTATCATACACAGACACGCCACAGCAGCTGTTGTACTTCATTAAAAAGTGTCTGACGATGCTCTGTGGTCAGTTTAGGATCAAGTCAAGAAAAATGGGTGAATTTGGGAAATGGCAGGTTTACTGGACACAGATTGAAAGGTGCACGCCACATTCCTTCCTCTGGCTAAGGCTAGCCTGAAGGCACACTTGAGTGATAAGGAAGGCAGTAATGGAATAAGACAGGGTGGGACTAAAGTGAAGTGTTCGGGGTCGATATGGCTTAAGTGCTCGGTGCCTGAGGGCTGACTACCCTGCTTTAAAAAGGAAACTCTTAAAGGTTTGTTGACCACGCTGATTGAAGTTTATTCCAAATACATACACAGACTATCTGTTGTGACAGGGCCTTCTAAGCCTCTCTCATTGAGAATAAATTATTGGATATGTGAATAATTCTCATTTCATTGCTTCGTTCTCATATAGAGATAAAACGTGGTTCATTGGAATTTTAAGTCTTGCTTACTGTTATTGTGTTGCGGTTATTATTTTGCTCTTTGTATATGGGTCACATGGGTCAAGTGTATTGTTTGAAGCTAGTAGTAGCCCTGTTCAGAAAGACTTGGTTGCGGTGCAGAGTGGGTAGAGAAGGTGACTGAAAGCAGCAGACATTCCACATCACACCACCCAGGGGCAGAGGAGAGAGGAGGGCTTGCAGTAATTCCACTTTTATTAAAACATATTGAAGAAAAACAACACACTGGTATATGGCAGGAGGAGGAGAAAATCAGCATGACGGCTGGATCCAATCTCCTTCTCACTATCTGGAAGCTTGTGCCTCTAAGCTCAGCCAACTCCTTTAATCTCTCTTCCTTCGTCTGTTCTATCCTGCCCATCCTCTCGTCCCCCACTCTATCAATCTCTTGTTTTCCTCTCCCATGGCCTTACTATCTATGTTCGTCCACCTCATGTGAGCCCCTCACGGCTGCAAGATTTTGCTGTTTGGAAACTCTGTGATGCTCCTCCCTCACTGCCTGTCTTGTCCTGTGTTTTGCCTGGTGTCCTGCAGCTTTAGGTAAAGGTTGTGTTCCTGGGTGGATCCCAGGCTGTGTAGTGCTAATCTCTCCTGAATGGTCACTACACCCTTATTGAGGCTGACTTTATTGTCCGGGCAATTTTACAACCATGGCTCTGGCCACACTGACCCCCATGACCTGGTCACTGTCTCCCCAGCAACTAATGAAGGAGGTGTGATAATGCATGAGAGGACGTTTCACCTCAGGATGGCCTGACTATTGGGCCCAGGGCAGACACCATGAGACTGTCACCAATATCTGACATGTTCAATTCCTCCGTCCCTGCTGTTCAGATCTATTAATCTTCTAATATCCACTGCTTCCAACACTTTGACTTAGCTGCAGCCATCTTCCCAGGACTCTGCGGAAGAGAAAGGCAATCCAGACAATCCAGACATTCCAGGGTCCTGTTGTGTTCTCTCCTACTCTCTAATTTAAGAGCAGCTGTCAGGCCCTGCAAACTCTCAACCATCAAAGCTGGGGAGGTGGGGGCGGGGCACATGAGGAGCACCGATGCCCCCTATCACAGTTTCCAAGGTTGTGGCACTGACTCTCAACAGAACACCTATGACAGGTAGGATGAAGGCTAGATTACAGGATAGGGGATAGTCACTGCAGGCCCCTGCAGTAAAAACAGAAGTCAGTTAAGTGATGGTCCTTATAAGAGAAACGCACCTATGCCCTTTAAGACCTGGTCCACACTAATGTGTATACTTATCTCCCAATTTTTTTCTTTTCCCTCAGTTATTAACCAACCTTTCCTCAGAATTTATCGATCAATTAAAAACTGACTCAACTGTGTCTTGTCTCACCTTTCCTGTGCTTCTGCTGGCACCGTCACTTGCTCTGGAAACAACAAAATACTATGGAAACAGAGGGGATATAACTGGTGAAAATAGAGCAAGATCTAAACATTTTTTTACTTTACTAGAATAGGTTAAAAGAGTGTTGGAAATGCCAGAAGGAGGTCTCATCTGTACTTGGACCTTCTTTGTTGTTCTCACACTGGAAAGTAAAAGCTCCTGCTGGGTTGTTTGGACTGAGGCAGGCACCTGCTGCTTTGAGGAGAAAACACGTCTTGAAATCACCTGTTGCTTGAGTCATTCATATTCTTTTAGTCAAAGGAAAGAGTAATGATTGCACTGTGTGTCATGAGATCCCATACGTCAGAGGCTTCTCACAGTGCCATGGCCTCCTCCCAACATAGCCAAAGTTGATAGAAAAAAAGGAGTATCTGGAGTGCCAATGAAATGTTATAAATATGTGTGAAAATTTAGATTAAACATTTAAACATTTTTGCAAATGAATCATTTGATATAAAACTTGTCATGTAAGATTATGATGTGGTGGAGTATTTGGAGCAACTCTATGTGTTTAGGTGAGTTCATGAGCTGGGGTTCTCACACTCTGGTGAACATGTTGAGGCACACAGTCCCTGGGGGATCGTAGATGTGGTACACACTCTGCTCCGTAGTAACCCCTAATTACACTATTGGCTCCCTTATGGGACATAATTACTGGGAATCGTTCTGTGAATCAAGCTAGTGGATACCAACTGATTTATTTTCCTTCTCCTGTCTCCAATTCACATGCATGCTGTTAGATACGTTACTACAATAACATGTTGAGTATACAGTGAACAGCACAGATTGTGTCAACACATCAGTCAACACTGTTTTGTGAGAGGTAACTAATGTAATCATGTATGTTGCTATGCTGGCCCGAACCATTAAATTGTCCTTTATACATGTTGCATTTGCTGTTGTCAGATCAGTAACATTGAATTTCCTCTCAGTCTATGGGCTGATTTTTTTTTAATAATCTTTGTGAATAGTTGGGACACAGACTTCTTCCTGTTTAGCAGTGGGTTTGGAGGTGGATTTCCCACATATATGAGAAAGGCCATCTTGGGGGTCTCCTTGACCTGCGCTCCCACGGAAATGCTGTTTCGACAGCTTGTTCTAATTCCCTGGTCTCTCCAAGCTCCTCTAGTACAAACGCAGGGAGGAGGAAGCACTGGAGTCCCACATTGCTACAATAAGAGCAGCCTTAGGGGCACAAGAAGGAAGAGGGTCAATGCAATCACAGTGGGGCTTGAGGCACAGGAGTGAGGGGGTCACAAATAAGGGTAGTGGGTTGCCCACGCCCTCATATACTGGGGAATTTCTCTCCTTCACATGGGGTCGCCTTATTTAGTGGTTTTACGCAAACTGGCCTCCAGTCCCAGACTGTTTGAAGTTCCTCTGAAACCTGAGTCCAGAGTCCTACCCTCAACTTTAATGTTTCCATGTGAAGTTTTAATCCCAGTGACAGAATGATCTGGAATAGGCAGTGAGAGTTCATTTTCAAACATCGAAGACAATAAAGAAGATTGTATAGAAACACTGAACTGAATTCCTGGATCTGTCATAATTCCTTTACAAAACAAACCACATCTCACACACCACAATTAGGCACCACCACCCCTGTGGTTTCAAAAATCAAGGCTACATGAATGAATGCAGGGGCACTGTTTGAATAGTAATCAGATGTGATGCTCAAGAAGGAGACATCAAAGAAGAGCAAAATGTGGCAAGTCCCTAGGAATCCTTTCGTTTACTTGAAGTCAGAAAGTCCCTCCTGTGACAGCACTGAAGGGGCCCGAGTGACTAATGCCTGGATTTCCTTTTCCGTACAGCCCTCACAAAATACATTTTCCATCATGTCATGTCTTGGGCAAAGGAGCGTTGAGTGGAGAGTTGTATTTAGCCAGTATTACTGACTGACTGAGTAAGATGACAAATACCAGGTCTGACGTTTGCACTAATTACAAATAAGGTTTCCCATTTTGTAAATGGGAGTACAATATATAACTTGAGCATAAATCTGGTTGTAATACCGCCAAATGCAGTTTTCAAAATGTAAGTTACTGTGATATTTGGAAAGGATAGGTTTGACCTGGACTGAGTTGAGTGAAACCTTTGAACAGGTGGGGGCTTCATTGTTGCATACGCAATACTAGATTTTGAGTTATTCGGATGTTTGGTCTTCTCTACTCACATGTGTTGCTCACACAAGATATTTACCCATGCTTTAACAAGGCTGAAACCTGTTTCATCTGTATGTCCTGATGGGGGCTGTGGCCTGAACGCTGGCATGTTCAAAGCAACAAAAAACTCCTAAAGTGATCGGCACTCAGGGCATACAATCCTCCTGATGACAGAAACACATGCTCTGTGTGGGCAAATGGCTTTGGCTTTATGAACCTAAATGACTCAGCCTGGCACCCTCCACATCCTAATGTGTTCCATCGTTTGGTCCCCTCCAACTCTCTACATCCTTCCTCAAACTACTCCTCTCATACCCTGATGAGACTTGTTCTTTATTCTCCTTTCTCTACCAGACATAGCACAGCTAGGCCACTGTGAGCAGGTTTCAGTAGCTCTGATGTTAGTGAATGAGCCCTCAGTGTGTCCCATGTAAGCTCTGCTGCTCCACATGCAGATGGCAGGCTGTGTGTATTTGTTTATGCTGCTGAGTGAGGGGACTCTGTGTGGGAAAAGCTGCTTTCTGAGGTTCGGGATCGATGAGGGAGAGATAAGAGTGCTCAGTGGCCTTGGCTGAGCATGCATGAAAATCCTTTTCTTGTGTGAGAACTTCCTCATTATTGTAATTTCTCCACGAGCACCATTAAGGTCACCCTGGGAATTGCTCACTATGCTGCAAATATTAGAACAGCATTTAGGGGCTACGGTGAAATGAGCAAAATTTTGCAATTTTAACATTATGTGAGCACCCTCATATTAGTTAAAGCACTGGTGAAGTTGTGTGTCACTGTTACATGTAGTGTTTTAGCTGCTGCTATATTTGCTGCCTACTCCAAAACAACAGATGTGGACAGCAGAGGTCCAAAAATGCCATTAAACTACTCCATCATCTGGATATTTCCACTCTCACAGTAAAACACTGTGTATTACAGCACTCAGGTGGAGTAGTCTCAATATGTTCTTGTGAGGAAGAACGTTGTTTACAATTTGTCACCAATAATGAACAGAAAAAATACCAATATGCATACCAGGTTGATGTTTTGCTTTAGAGGTAATTGGGCTATAAAATAAGAATGAACTGAATACTTAATACTCTAAATAAGGCAAATCTAGTATAAAGTAAATATTGGGCAAAATACAATCATCTTGAGTTTAGAAGAGCGGAATTATTTTGCCCTCTTTGAAATTCTAAAAACACAGGTCCTTTGGTATTTTAGAGAAGGCTGAAACAAAGCTGTTGTTGTACATTCATCATCATCCATTATGGTCCAATTTACAATTTCATCAACACAGCCCAAAACCGACACTAGTGGGATACGGAGCACTATTTGAAGTGTAGGGCCACTGACGAATAAAAATATGTTGCCTAAAATCAACTGCACTGTGTATTTGCCATGTTCAGCATTCTCTGTGATTTAAGTACAATAGGATTCTAAGACTGAAAATTTACATTTTTGCAGTGCGCCAGTTTGTCCTTTTTTCAGTTCTTTATTTTTAAGACAGACAGATGTGTTTTTGAATTGTTCCCATCAGTGCTGGTGCTTAGCGTGGGAATCAAGGGCAACGATAGGAGGATGTGGGAGAATAAGAACATGTAACACATAACATTTAAAGGAAAGGGACTCAGATAGGGAATGCACCATGACCTCCTCTACTCTTCTTCCCTCAAGTCACAACTTTAATAACAAATCTCCCGTACCGTACGTGTGTCAGCCTTGAGTGCCAATAAGTCTCTGGGAACCCAACGGTAGATGTAGGGATAAGACAGCAACCTGTCCATACCTGATCTTCCTTCCACACCTTCCACTCAAACTTATCAAGCTGATCATTATCTCTCACTTATCACACTCACTCTCTAAAAACACCACCACACGTGTGTGTGCATACTACCCACTGTATTCTACTGTTATGTTGTTATATGATTTAGCAGTAGGAGTCTTAACTGTACAAATCTCAGATACCATTCCTGCACCCAGAGTGAAGGCTGATGAAGAATGCCTCAGGGTAGTGGTGTTCAACCTCAGCTTTTCCCTTCTATCTGTATCAAGCAGTAATGAAGGCCTTCTCTCTCTACCCAATAGCAAATATATATCACCTTTAACAGGCACACATTCCAGTGCTAGCGCCATGGGAAAACACAGAGCAGTAGCAGTACATTGTTCTCAGAGTGAGTATAGTGACAGAAAGAAAGAAAGGCAAGGGGTTGGTGAGGGGAGCTATATGTGACCATAAGACATCATGGACTAAAACTAAAGTAAAGGTCAAGAGAGAGAGAAATTCTTTCTTAGAGCTGTATAATCTTTACAGATACTAACTAAGTGACTTGAAGAAGTCATAAAGAGAGCATATGCGCAGTGAGTGTGTCTGCCTTCTTCCTCACTCTCCTTTGTGGCGGTTGAAGCGCCCCTGTGTGTGGTCTGAATAGTTCCCGTCTTCGAGGGGTGAGCAGATCTCTCAGACACTTCAGACTGCTGCAGTCTCACACACAGCCTCTGAGGAGCGCAGAGCAAAGAGGGAGAGGTCCAATAAACAAGGCCTGTTTGATCCAACCGCAGCCCAGCAGCCTGCCAAGTTCCCTTTGTCTTAGAGAGGACACCACAGCCGTCACACAGACAGCCGTCTACCCGCTGCTCTTAGCTGCGGTGAGGGGCATCATTCACATGCTGCAGTGCCAGCACAGCCAGAAACAGAGAAAGACACAAAGACATAGCTTGGAGAGAAATGCACATAAGACAATCTGCATGCGCATTGCTTTACTGTGCAACCAAATGTTAATGTCTTAACATTTTGGTTTCTGGTTTCTGTTTGTTTCCATCACCCCCACGTTCTCTAAACAGCTGCATGAAGTTGTTGTGCAACACATAGGTGATGAGGTGGTGATACTTTTCAGAGTTCCACATGGTACTCATCATTCTGTGATTGAGTCAGCCCATTGCTGCTGGGGAGACACTGGAGGACTGAGTTTGCGGATCCTTGCGAAACACGCAAGAGGAGAAAGCCAAATCCAGTAAACTTGATATTGCAGATAAGTGGAACCAGAATATTTGTGCTATTGTTCTTTTAAACAGTGACCTCGTCTACTTACTGAAAAAAAACAATAGGATCCCATTGTTTCATCTTCAGTGGTATGTCAACTTTAAAGAAACAGGCACATATTTACTGTAATATAATTATACTTTCCCTGATGTTCTTTTTTGCAAAAATAAAATAGAAAAAAAAATGTAATCAAAATAGAAATGTGTTCCATGTTTCTTTCTTTTTTCATCATTATCAAATAACAGACCAGCGTACAATTTGTGTCCAAATTCAGTTTTCTGCAGGTTTAGGATTTTGTACATCATGGACATCAGTAATGAATTCATACAACCAGGCCAAGGAATTCACCTTACCTGACCCTTATGCATGCACATAATAACTGCCGGCATGCCTCCTCAGTTTCACAGAGAGGGTGAGCCAAACTGTCATATTGTATAATGGAAATGGGGTTTTTGGGCAGAGAAATAGCCGGGCAAACTTGAGCTCTATGCCCCTTGGCCCAGTACTGGTTGGAGAGGCTCCAGCTGAGTGGCAGAGCTATGCTTTTCTTAATGAAATACCATTTTGTAGAGTCAATCTTCTAAGTCTTGTTTTGTGTGTGCTAGATCCCTGTGTTCCTCTTAGATAGGAGGAAACTCTAAACTGAGCCCTGGATCAGGTGCAACCAGCAAGACTATTTCCCACAGTTGAGGCCCAGGCGGCAACAGCCAGATATCTGACACTAATCACCCATTAAAAGCATCAGGCAGTTTTGTGCCAGGCTAGAGAGAGAGAGAGAGAGAGAGAGAGAGACAGTGACAGCTGCTGCTACCACGTCCAACTGGGGGATTCTAGGAACACAGACAAAACTTCTAGAAGACTGGGCAATTGTACTTTGTTCTTTTTCTCATTCCGAAGCTGCCATGCTGCTTTTGTTTTTTCAAGTCAAAGTTTGAGTAAATGAGACTGTGAATAAGTGAAAACAGAGGCAGGCATTTGAAAATTGGGACTTCTGAATGATATAAATCATACACATGAAGAGTGCACTGTCAGTCATCCAAAAGAAGAGACAGGAAAAGGGAGTAAGGATGATCCTCAGATCAAAGTTTTGCTCAAGCATAAGTTTTCTTCTCAATGTTTCATTCTTTCTTTCACTTCTGCCACTCAGTAGAATCTTCCTCTTTCCTATAGTGACCTTCTAGAGGGCTGATGTTTTGCCGGCCTGTGCTTTGGTCACAGATCGGCGTTTGGTTTAACAGCATGCCAATGAAAGGGCCATTACACGAGGCGTCTGCAAGAGGGGATCAACGTTAAGCCAAAGAGAGCGGTTTCAGGGCAGTTTTAATGCAGCACCTGTCAGGGCTCAGCTCAGACCCAGGATTCTGCAGGACCCTGCCTGTGCAGCTGTGGGTCCAATCTGAACCTTGGCCAGGAACATAGGCCAGGACCCACTCTATCCCCTCCTACTGGCTTCTGATCTGACACCACACATAACAATGAAGCTCCTCTGTGGGTGCTCTGACCTCAGCGGGCCTGTAATCTAATGATATGGAATATGTCCGTGGTGATATAATGGGTCCAGGAATGCAACTTGCACAAGAATGCTTGGTTGCAAAACAGTCTTATGGAGTTGTTTCAGACTGTGCATGTGTGCAACAGGCGGAACATGTGTCAAAACAAATTGTAAGCTGCATCTGACTTTCCTTTTCGTTATCTTACTACCCCTTCTTGTTCCCTTTATCTCGTTATATGCTGGACATAAATGGGAGAAGGCAGACAATCAAAAAATGAGAGAAGGAGACAAAAAAGACCCCAGTAAAATAGAAATCTGACAAGGTCTCTGGGGACTAAATGTTTCAGAGAATCAGTCTAAATTACTACTGTAAACATCTCGGGTTAAACATCCACTCAAAACATACCAGTGGATTTTTTTCTGCTCTGTTGAATGGAAAAATGCATGGCCCTTTGCACCTCGCTCTCAGAACTTTGGTCTCTTGAGATAGGGAATATTAAAGAGGCTAATGTGACTAGAGGGCTCAGGGCTGTGCTTACAGGGCTGCCTGCTTGTGAATGCCCATTTATAACCAGATTGGTCAAAATAAGCAGAGGAAGCGAGAGCCGCACTTTCCCACAGTACTGCAGGAGGCCAAAACGACTTCCCCTTTATAGTTCATGACTGCATGGAAACTGCACTCCCACTAAGAGCTCACAGAATGGGCGGACTGGTGGACCATGGCAGCCCAGATAACACAACACTGACCAACACTGAATCTGATTAGCCAACTTGAAACCAACCATGCACGCTGATAGTGGCAGCGCTGGACAATGTCATGGAAAGATTCAGTCCATCAGCCTGAAAATTAGATTCCCACCACACAAGTGATGAATGCATCAGTATTTACTAACCACAGAGAGTTACAGGCATAGCTCCTTTATTTGATTTTCCAAAAGGTATTTATCATTTGTTGTGTCTGATGTGCATGTGACTTGCATCTAAAATATGCGTTTTTGATCTTTGTGTTTGTCCGCACACTTTTTTTCCTTCTGGTTAATAGTTAACAATCAATTAACCAGCGTAGTCCAATCATTTTTACTTACGTACTCCAGGTAATCAAATATATCAAATCTGCTGGCCACCTGCTACCACCCAGTTGTTCCAGCAAGCCTGTGTGACCTCAACATCAGTCCAACTCACGTTCTCTACTCAACTTGACTCCTCTCAGAATCCTCATCTGCATGCCTGTGTCTTTGAAACCCCCTTTGTTTTTTTCCAGCGGCAGGTCCATTTTGTGGGTATCTTATTTCTTATGCTGCAGCTTGGGGCCTGTGGCTGGGCTGTGACGTTTTCGTTGTGGTTTTTAAAACTTCTGTAGCCAAACCCTCTGGAGGTTGTGACCCCTGTATGTGAGTGAGTGACAGGAAGGAACAAAGTCTTTTAAGAGGATTTACTGTGAATTAGCACGCTGATTTGATGCTCTTTTTCATCGCGCTGTGTTCCGGCAAGAGCAGACTGCTCTAGGCCCCTGTACAGATGGGCAGATTACATTTCAGCCACTCTTTAAAAAGCCATACACGCACAATGGATATATATCGGAAGTGTCATTGGTCAACTGTCACATCTGTCAGCTCTATTCTTTTGAAGTTGAATTTTAAGAATTGTATGTTCAAACACTAAATCTCTCCGCATCATTTTTCACACTAATCCCCTCTGTTTACAAACTCACGGTATTCTAACTTCACAGACGGCAGTCAATTACAGGTATGTCAAGGGTGGGTTGCCTGACCACATTTAATATCCTCAAAGTACAATAGACAGTGAAAAACAGCACCAAAGTATTCTTTCTTGTGCTTTCACATTTTGTTCAAATTCAGATTAAATAGAAGAGCACAATGGTGCTGGTGGAGTTAGCCAGCTCTCTCTAATCAGTTTGGAGGGCAGCTGTGTAGCAAAGACTCAACAGTTACCAACCAGCTGGCGCAGACTCTGGGAACCAGCGAGAAAGGCTAAGATGCACTTTACACCATTACTGGTCTCTGTCTCTCTCCCTATCTTTCTCTTTCACACACACAAAAACACAGCAAGATCACAAGTTTTCGACTGTTGCCCCCTGGTTAAACTATAATCTGTGGTTCTGTTCCAGGCCTTCTTCCAGCGTTTACAGCGTCATGTGGTTCAGGATTCCCACATTACAGAGAACTGCATGTGGTGTGGGCTGCATGTTCCGTTTCCTGCAGATTAACTTTGTATGCCTCCCCCTTTACTGTGACAGACTGAATCAATCTAATGTAAATAAGCATTCCCAAATTTCAACAAGCCTATGGCCCCCTTTAACCAAAAGCCCCCCTTAGCTGAAAGTGAGAGAATTCCACCAGGAGATCTAAACTTCCCACTCTCCCAGATCTCGAGCTTGCCTTCCCACAGACGCCCCAGGCTCAATGACTTTGACTTCCCACATGTAAGAGTCACTAAAAAAAGCATCTTCAAATTGCAACCATAAGTTGTCTCCCTTTTCCTCCTCCCACACACTCGCTCTAACAATCCTATGGGGGCCCAAACACTGGGAAAAGCCAATTCTCCAGTGAGAAAAAAAATAGTCGTATTTCCCATTTCACCTGTCAGTCATCAGCAACACAGTAACTCTCTGAGAAAGGCCAGCAATGTTGTTCTGTGGGATGCATACTGAGCTGGAGCTTACAGTGAGAAAACAAGTGGACTGCGGAGAGATGAAGAAAGAAAAAGAAAAAGAGAACCTCCTGGCTGACTGCACAAAGGGGTCAAAGGTCTGTGCAAGTTTGACTCCTCCACAGAATGAAATAGATCCACTTAGTGAAATCACTTCCTGTCCATGTTTACAGGGTGGTAAGAACTTGGGCAAGTGTGGCACAGCAGGAGAGAAGAAGTTGGACTTTGTGATATACAGCTTGAATAAATATTCAGCAAAGTTTGTCTGTTATTGTACGAGCAATTCATTTAACTGTGAGAATGTAACTTGGTTGTTTACAGATATTGTGGAGTAATTTTCATGTGCATTGTAAATGTATCTACAGCGCAAGCTTTATCTTGCTCAGGGAGTTTTTTTAAGCTTGATGGTGCTGCATGGAACTTGATCTCTGTGAGATAGTCTGACAGTTTATCTTTCACACTCATCCCAGCAGAGAGAGAGAGGGAGAGAGACTGGAGTATGATAGGTGTGTTATTGTTGCATTTTCAGCGAAACTATGCTGGTGCATTCATGGGACCTCTCCGATAAAGTTGACATCAGAAAGGCTGCAATACAACCGCAGTCTTATCTCACTTACCACGTAGTAGGCCTACATCACGGTTCATGGAAGCGTGTAAAAGCTTTAATGTGAGAAGTGTCAGACCAGGAAGCAGAATACACAGCTGTAGTAGACATTACAGAGTGGAGGAGGAAGACTTCATGGTCAACAACATGGGCCACGTGCAGCTGGATAATTCCTAGTAATTTAACTGATTCAGATATGCAATGTGCAGTGGGAATTTAATCATGCATTACTTAAGTACACATTTAAGTTACCTCTACTTTACTTGAGTATTTAGATTTCATGCTACTTTATACTTCTACTCCACTACAGTTCAGTCAGAAATGTTCAACTTTACAACATTTATTTGATAGCTTTAGTGAGCTCCACCTTGACCAACTACAACAGTGAAATGCTTCTTTATGCATCAATATTCCAGTAGTATAATATACGACTATAACACTTCCAGGGGCCATTTTTCTAAATTTTGTTAATATTTTGCTAGTTTCTCCAGTTTTCAATCCAGGACTTTTATTTGTATGCAGGAGTATTTTTATATTGCAGTACTGCAAGTTTACTTTACTAAATGGTGGGCTATGAGAAGGCAATTGGCAGCCACAATGGTGATGTTAAGAGATATGTCAATGGAAAATCTATTAAAACTTAAATGGGCATAAAAATACAACATAGTTACAAACCATATTATGCCCTCTGAGACTCATAAATAAATGTAATCATCAATTGTAGGGTGAGAAACTAGGCTTTATGTTAACTAGTCCCATTGGAAATATTCTGTCAGAGCTTGTAGCTACAGCAGAACTGTCACCAGCCCCAACAGCAGCCAGTCACACACCACTGCTGCTCAAAGCCCCTCGTCTCAAATGGCTGAATGTTTAAAAAAAAAACAACTCTATGAGGGTCTTAGTCAAACAGAAATATTTAATAAAGTCTGTCATGGTCCATAACTCACAGTTCAAATGACCCTCAATGACCCTTTCAATGTTTTCCCTTAAAACATAAATGCACTTTTGCTTTGACACACGCTGCATCATGATGACATAAAAGTCCATAAGGGGAAACTAACTGATGAGGTATGAAGCGTTCGCCCCATCATTCTATTTTTATCCTTTATGTTATATATATGTTATTGTTGTGGCGCTCAGTAGAGGAAAGTTAATGCAGGAGACCCTTTTTGAAACCTCTAATAACTGCCAAACAATCTGAGGACAGCAAATAAATATGCCAAGAACAGTTGTATGACCTTGTTTCAAAGAATAATAGAGCACCCTTCATAGCTGTCATTACAAAAGTGGTAGGAAAACAAAGTCATCATCTCCAAAATGTGGAGCCCACAAAGCATTTCCATGTCCTTGCAGCCTGTTAATGTTTGCAGACAAGTCAGAAGCCATTAATTACAAAAATAGAACAGCGTTTGCTATGTCTGTGTAGTGTTTGGCTTCATCCCTTCATGCTGTACTTTATGTGTGTGTGTGTGTGTGTGTGTGTGTGTGTGTGTGTGTGTGTGTACATTTTTGTGTCACACCCGCATACAGAGAAAAAATGTCTGAACAGAAACTCAGGGTATAACCCCACATTTGGCTCTCTGCAGTGAGAGAGAAGTTTCTTTCCCGAGGATCTCTCCCACGCCATCTCCCCCATTCCCCCATCCCCTCCCCTGTATATGAGAATAACCATAAATCACAGCCACATCAAGCTTTGAGCAGTAAAGAGCTAGAAAGTCACTCTACCAGCCTACCAGGGTTAGGCTCAGTGGTGTTGCAGAACAGACACACCTTTTGCAATAAGTTAGATATTAAGATTGAGTCATAGTGGTGCTTTGGCTCAAAAATACTGAACGCAATGATTATTCAGGCTACAGTCACACACTCACACACTCAGGCACGCAGACACACTCACACCCCTCCTCCTTTTCTCCCAACTTAAAGGCCAAAAACAACTACACGCGTCTCTCTCTTGGGCTTCATTAGATGGAAAACATAAAAGATAAATAAATGAACTAACCCCAAAATTGTTGTGCTTGCGTGGGAGAGTTCAAAATGCCCCAAAATAGTCTTTCGTAAGGCCAGTGGAATGAGGGTCTGCATCATTTCACCATACAAGGGCCTGTTCTCTGTACCCAATTCCCTGCCGAAACCCTCCACCACACTCACCACACTGACCAGTCTGCTTCCACAGGGACCACACTGCTGTGGGTTCCGCACATGTTCTTTGTGCTTTTGTTCTACAGCAATCTCTCTTGTGTGTGCAAACACTTAAATGCACACACAGCCACATTTGTGGGGGCGTATAACTTTTTCTTCTGCCCTTTCAAAGTGTGTATCTGCATTCAGTGCATATGCTCCTGGGTACTGGACAATGTGACTCCTGGTAGACTGGTTATGATGAAGCATGTACATGTTTCCACACGCACACACATGCAGACACACACACTCAGAGGGGGAAAGAGACACACACAGTTAAATAGACAAATAGCAGCAGGTTGCACATGGTATCAGTTTCTTGATAGCTGTAATAAGTCTTTAAGGAGTAATCTGAGGAGTCATTTGACTCTGCAGAAGCAAAACTGAAAAAACACTTTACATTGGCGGCCAAAGACTCACACAACCTTTTAGACAATAGAATGACTCTTAGACACACAAACAAGTACTCGCTGATCAAGTCCAGACACACTTGCCTTCGTCACATCAATCTTGCTGTGGTGTTGCTGCACCCACCTACATTTGTGTGCACACAGTGTGTGTGTGTGTGTGTGTGTGTGTGTGTGTGTGTGTGTGTGTGTGTGTGTGTGTGTGTGTGTGTGCACATGGCATGCATGTCTATAAAACATTGTGTGTGTGTCAGTAATTCAATATTTATATGATGTCAACACTGTCGCCAACATCATCAGTCCACTATGATTTCAGTGTTTATCTGTCATTGGCCCACAGATGGATCCAAGTGACACAAAAGCATACACAGTTGGAGCCAACTGTAATACTTGTCTTGCTCAAGAGTCAGTGGGGATAATCCTGTGTTCCTAGACCCTCTGACCTGCAGACGTTTAGTAGTGTTGGCACGTAGCTGGAGCTGTCAGCCCAGCATCTAAGGGAGATCTGTGTTTAATTTGCAAAAGCGAACTTTGCCAGAATACAGAGAGCGAATGAAGGAGAGAGGGGGAGCGATGGAAATGAAGCCAGAACTTTTGTCTGTGTGTTTGAGTGCCGAGCAGACCTGCGTTTCCTAAATCTGCCGCAGATGATAAGGCTGAGGCTGGACCTCTCTGAGCTATGCATACGTGACAGACAGAGACATTTCGAGCCTTCTAGTAGTTCGGTGCGTCCACTGTGGAAATTGTTGTGCAAGTTGTTGTATGTTTCAGTATATGGGTGTGCGCAAGGTTGCGGGTAAGGGGGGGGGGGGGGGGGGGGGGGGAGTAGTTAATAGTCTGTGTTTGTCTGCAGATTACTCTGGCACGGGCCTGGGCCCACAAGCCTGGGAGAATCCACTGCTCTCCAAGATTACCCAATGTGAGCACAACGCATCTCAAACAACTATTGTACGCAATCACGGAGAGTTGCTCGTCACAAAACCTCACACAAGACCGAGCAACTAATCCTCGCTGGTGGTTTCTTTGTAGGAATAGTTGTTTTGCTCCCAGTTCCTCGGTTTATGTGTCCAGACTTGTGCAAGGGAGTGTGTAGAGCCGGTGGATGACGGTGACAGGTAACGGTGATTTCTGTCAGGTTTTTCTGGTTCTACTCAGTGACTGGAGAAGTCAAGCTAAAGCCTGCCCTATTCCCTCCAGCCTGGGAACCAGAGCAGTGATGCCTGCTTACCTAAGTGCCTGGCTGCTCTTGCTGGGAGCTGTTCCCATCCCACTCATCTGTTTATTATATTCTTGTGTGGGCTTGTGTTGTAAGAAGAGAAAAGGGGGGGGTATGGAGGTCACGATGGAGGGAATATTCTCCCATGTTTCATTGACAATACCTCTAGAGACTGGGCTGGGCTGATGGGTTTTTGAACATGAACAAGTCATATATATATATATTCGAAGGGAACTGGAAAACGTTTTTACCAAGATCCTGCAATGTAATAGTCATGGTAAGCCCTTGATTTTACTAGGCGAGTGGTTTTGTGAGGAGCCCGCGCTGCTCCACTGGTTAGTTTGCTTTTTGTCATGAACAAAACATAGGACACTAACCCCAGGCAACAAGACACAGAAAACAAAGCTATAAAAGAGAAACGTGAAAAACAGAACAGATATACACTCTGTGCATAATAGACATGCAAGACTATCCCAGCTTACATCATGTCCTCCTTGAACACTAGCACATTTTGTTTGCAGGTTTACACCAAGTCTTACCTTACTGTGTGGACATCTGTCAAGATGAAGGTGTAAAACCCATGAATTGTTAATAACTTTCCCTGTGACAGTCTCAAACATACATGTATTTGTGTTTTGTCAGACTGAGCACAAGAAGAATTGTGTAGCTAGCTGTGTAGCCAGTTGTTTCCTCCGCTGCCCTGAGGGGTTTCTGGACAGAGTTGCAACATCAGCTGTGGGCTTTGTGAGCGAGTGGGCACTGGGTACATTTGACCTCTGACCTTCCCACAGCCTCAGGAGGAGAAGCCTTTTTTACTGAGAAAGGGAAGACCCACTTGCCGGTCCCACATGGTTCTTTCAAAGTCACATTCCAAAGGATGCTTTTCCCACCATGGACCAAACACATCACTCTGTTCTTTCCTGGAAAAAATCCAAGGAAGTGGGCGATCACATGAGTAGGGACCTGCCCAGCACTAATGCCAGACATGACCTTCAGCAAATGTCACAGTTAGGCCATTCTCCAGAGGTCAGGGGAAATATGGAGAGGGCCTGGATCTGGCAGAAAGGTCTGGTCTCTCTAATATGACACAGAAATATTCAGTTCTGATTCCATTAGAAATGTGTTCTCATAAGTAATTTCCAAAACATGGGATATTTGTACTGTAAAAGGTACAGTTAAAGAGAGATTGAAATTACTCTGAAAAATGACAGAGATACCGTTTACACATGCATACACACACTTGATACATGTCATAATTAACTTATTTTACCATAACACATGCTCTTTCAAGAACACTTTCTCATACTATCCTAAAAAGCACTATCAACATGTGGCATTACAGAATGTATAATTTTGTCTTTAAAAGGAGCTTTGCTTTTTTGGGGGCTAAACCATTATTCCATTACAAAACAAGACTGGCACCGTTGGAATGCTTTTTTTTACCGTCATTTCTGTATACAGCCAAACCCTACTAAATAATAAAAAAAGAAATTCACGACTATGATAAAACATATATATTTCTCTTTTTGTATTAGTCATTGTGGCCAAATGTGTCCTCTGGTTTAGACGTTACCTATTTATGAGCAGTGGGCAGCTAGTTAGGTTGCCCTGGGACCAATTCCTGTTCAAGGCAATGGCAGGTTCATATAACCCAATATGCATTATTTTTTAGGGGTTAGAATCTGGGGGACCTAGAGGCAACCAAGGAGAGCATTGATGCTTCATACAGAAAGGTTACAATTGTCCCCAGTGTGTTATCAAAGAAAAAAAGTGTCTGTATAAATAGTTCTAAGATGTACAAACAAACACCTGTGTAGGCTTTTTTTGTGTTTTGAATGCTTTGAATGTTTTCTTCTAGGTTTGAATATATTTCCACACAGGTATTGTGCTATGTACAAATATTGTATGTTTATTGCTGTCTTAAGCCTTCTTTGAACCCAGTGTAAATCTAAGCGTTCTGAAAAGAATAGCCTGTGTAAACATGCAGAGTGGGCAATACTGAATGAAATACTCTCCTCGCTGCAATATTTGACACATTGGTGTGAGAATGTGTTGTATTTTGAATGACAGTGAAAATACCATAGAAAATGTTTCTATTTATTTTATTGAATAGTTTTTGAATAGTTTATTTATTGTTTTTATAGTTTAAATAGGATTAGCATATACTTTTTAATAGATTTTATAGATTGCTACCAAAAAAAGAAAACATGACGGAGATGGGTTTTCCTTTTTTCGAGGGAATATGTAGCAAATGGCACCAGCTGTAAGTTCATGTAAATTCTTCTATGAGCACAAGCATGCTTTTTAGGTGGCAATCCAAATCACTCATATGGGCTCATTCTCTGCCCTTCAAATTGTTTGGGTGCAAACCCTCTCTAGGAGACCTCCCTCCCCACCGGCCCCATGCGCAACCACATTGCCTGCACTGTGCATATTTAAGCTTGTGAGTGGAGTTAAAACTAATTAATTCAGGAGCAGTATAGTTGTGTATGTGTCTCTTCTATGTAAGGAAACTGTAATTTTGAACATATTCAAGATGTGACCAGCTGATTCATCAGGAAGTATTCTCCCTCAGGGATTGTCTTTACGTCGCAACACTTCCCCTCCGGCAACTGAAACCAGGCTGTGCACAGACAAGCAGAGTTAATGTATGCCAGGCCTGAGTGTCTGTGCCTCAGGGAGAGACACACACCATCTAGATGAGTAGATTAGATAGACAGAAGATGAAAGAGAGAAAACAAATCAGAGGCCAAGGTGGGAGGAGGAGGGCCAGAGAGAGACCAACAGTGTGGTGTGATTTTCTTTCTACAGCACGAGCACACACATGCACACGCATTTGGATGAGAGAGGATGTTAAAAATAAAAGTGAAAATGAATTGAGGAGGGAGAAAATAGAATCTAATTTGTAGTGATTGTGTGTTAGTAAGAGACGGACTGAGCGAGAGGGAGAGATGGAGGGTGAGAGGGAAAGCAGCCAAATGACAGAGGCGTGTTTGTGTTCTGATTAGGCTGAGCCAAATGGAGGCGGCTCACCAATGGAGATAACCAACAAAGACATCTCTTCACTGGGTACAAATCTATGAACATCTTTTCATGGTCAATAGACGGAGGCATTCTTTTGTTTTCATGAAAGAAAAAAAAAAATCAGCCTCGGTGGATCCATGAATGCAGAACAAAGTTTACCGTTCATCTGGTCTTAAATAAAGCAGATGACCAACATGCTTTCTGGTTTTGGAGTTTGGGTGCATGAAAGAGTGTACAAGAGCCATTTTTCATTATTCCTTATGTTTAAGTGAGCTAATACTTGAAGCTATGTTGTCCTTATGTTCTTATGAACTAGAACGTCTATCTACTCTCACCCTGGCTGCCAAGATATGATGCACTCAAGCTGAATAAACAATGATGCAGGCTCTTTGGGCTAAGACAGGCTTCCTGGCATGGGCGTGCCCGCACCCTGTTCAGTTTCTCATCTTCATGGTTGGTGATGGTGAATAGATCAGATTCATGGCAGTTCTGATGGAGTCCGGAGTGAGTTTTTTTCTCTGGCAGGGAAATACGGCTGGGATATCGCCAGGGTTGCCAGGCAAGGCAATACTTACAGACTCTTTGATGAGGTCACTGTCTATCAAAGACTAACTGTCTCTGCCCCTTTGCATACTTGCTATCTATAGATCTATCCATCCATCTTATCTATCTATCTATCTATCTATCTATCTATCTATCTATCTCTCTCTCTCTCTCTCTCTCTCTCTCTCTCTATCTATCATCTATCTATCCATCTGCCCATTTATCCCACTCTTGAATCCTCTCTCTCTCTCTCTCTCTCTCTCTCTCTCTCTCTCTCTCTCTCTCTCTCTCTCTCGCTCTATCTCTCTCTGTCTGACTCACACACATCCACATAAACACTCACTCACTCACTGCCATCCTTGAGAAACAAATTAAAAGTATAATCATCCCTTGGATGAAAATATTCCCTCCTTGGTGTTGGTCAAACCAGAAAGCAAAGCATATGCTTATTTTTCTGTGAATTAAAAATATAAATGCTTCTCCGCACTAGATTCCCAGACGTCTAATTACAACATTGAAAGAGAGAAACAACTGATCCCTGGTGGAAGGGGTTAGAAACCCCAAGACAGATGATATGTTACAGGAAGAAATGTGAGTGCACATCATGATGAGAAAAGAGTAATGTGTTTTTTGGAGTTCATTTGTTTCCTTATCTGTTTATCTACTTTTTTAAATTGTTGGACGTCATACCCTTCGGCTTGTCTTACACACAAACAGGAGTTTCAGGTTTTAGCAAAATCTGCGCATTGACATCAGCGGCTTTGCTGTCAAACTCCTCTTGCGAAATTTTACACCAATCTTACCTCATTGTCCACAATAAAAACAAGAGGATCATGTTACCCCACCTCAGATTACATCATCTCAAAGCCCAGCACAATCAACCATCCTCCCCTTGTTTGACAATTATCATGCTTGTACACAGAATGAACCCTCTAATCACAGAGTTTCACAGTCATTGGAACTGGTAGTTTTGAGAGAGTGAAAAGAGCGGAACAAAACGATACGGTAGTGGGCAAACTGAGTCGCAGTCTGGAAATTCCTGCTGGATTGTTTATGTTCTGGAAGAGCAGTAGGGAAAGGGGACAACGCTAATGTTGTAATGATAGTGACAATAGCGGTTCTGTGTCGGTAAAACAATGTGTATGACTGGCTAGCTATAGAGCCAAAATTCTATTGATTTATGTTCTGACCTCCAAACGATCCTGAATGGCCTCGCAAACAAGCAGCTCTACTCAAAACGAGAGATGTTGACCCCCCACCCCCCTCCATGTGTGAATAAACAAGTGACCCACGTTGGGTCTGTGAGAGGTCACTGCACAGCGGAGTTATGGAGATGGACAGAGGAGAGGGCAGACAGACAGTGGGCCTCAGAGAGACTGAGAGTGAGTGAGAAGGAAAGAGAGAGGGAATGGACAGAAAAGGAGAGATAGATGCTGTGTGTTGGTTTCTCCCTGTGGCCTCTGCTGCCCTAATGGACCCGGACGCCACAGGCCAATCTCGGGGCAACTTGGGCTTCTCCTGTTTTGACTATATAAAGATTGATAGCTCTCTTCAGACCCCCAGATCAGCTCTTGATGGATAGTAATATGTCCCATGTGGCTACATCTCCAGTCACATGCCGCCATGTTAAATGGTGGCTGACCTCCACCTTTTCTTTCTTCAGTCTTATTGAATATATTTCTGATCCACAAATTATAAGTCATATGGCGGTTCTGTGACACTATTTAGAATTATTCAGAAAGGATCCTTGAAAGCAAGGGAAGTAATAACAAGAACAGATAAGTGGAGCCACATTTTCATCCATCCTGACCTGGGATTAGGCTGAAGCACCCTGTCTAGACATCAGCTCCACTTAATGCAGCATCCCACAGCACCCAGACCTCTATTCCTTTCCTTTGCTTCCTCTGCTTCTTTCACACTTTCCCTCTCTTCTTTTCTCTTTCCCAGTTCAACTCAGTTCTCAGAATTTTCTTGACCTTTGCAGCTCCATTTTGTTTTTGATCTCCCTAGTCTATCTCATCACTCTCTGAGTCAGGCTTAGGTGTGGTTCTTTGGTGATGATGACAGTGAAAGGAGGATGCGGTAAAACGGCTGAACCAGCAACAACCCAGCAATACACAAGGCAGACATATTTCAAAGAATGTCTCCTACAGACATGCCAAAGATAAATGTTGAGGTTTCCCATTTTTGTCCTTCTCTATACTCATGTTCACTGTCTAAAAATGCAAATGACTTGTTTGTCAGTATACAGCGAGGGTGCATGAAGACAGAGCTCATGCATGTTTAGCAGCTCAGTAATTGTGACAGGGTTACAATTAAGGGAAGACTTAAGCACGTCACGCTGCCCTCATTATACTACAATTATGTTCTTGATTGTGAAACAAAGGTACACAACAATGGTTTGATAAGACCTCTTGTTTAATGAGACTTTGCTGTAACTCCTGTGTTCATTCAATTAGTAAACAGGTCTTCCATTCAGGCCTGGGCACCCCAATTCTCATCTTCCCAAATGCGACAAAATCCCACCCCTCGCATCCCCAAAACTCCCCACCCACCCCCTGCCCTTAGCCTTCAGCGTCCCACATTGGGTCTTGGCATCCCCCTGAACATTCAAGACGCACAGACTCCTCCTCCAACCTCCCCCCTTCCCCACCACCCCCCGCACACACACCCATTTGATTGTGATTGACAGCGTCTTTGTCCCATTGTGCGGAGCTGTCGCCTCTGATGAAGACACATACACAGAGCTGAGGCACTGCACTCATTGTACACTGCACAGAATCTACAGGTCTGCAACCTGTGGTCTGATTATGCGCTCCGTGCAGTGGGTGAGTCTGGACACGGCAGGGCATGGCAGGATGGGATGGGACAGGTTGAGTGCAGACAGGACAAACTCTGGCTCGGTTATCCAGGCCAGACTGCAGGCCTCTCCCAGTGTGGACCAGGGGGTCCCTGGTCCTATGGGCTGAGGGGGCCAGCTGGAGAGGGAGGCTCAGTGCTGCGCAATGTGTCTGAGGAGGCCGTCATTAGGGTTAACCCCTCCTCAGGGATGGGAACCAGGTCACATTCTCTCACACGGCACAAAGCAGGGTGTGTGTGTGAGAGGAGTGGGGGTTCAAGGGAGGGGTTTTGATGGGGAGCAGGCCATGACCTCTTTATATCCATCAACAGATCACTAACTTGGCCCATAGACATGCTCATACAACACATTCACACATACACACGCACGCACGCATGCATGCAAACACATGCTAATGTATGCGTATGTGCACGGATACAAATGCACAGAATGCATAAGCAAAAACAAGCACGTGAGGCATTATGTGTGTCTTCACCTGAATATGGTCCCAATAGCTTAAAGTCTCTGTTAGCTGAGATAGGTTTGTTAGGCTAAACGAAAACTAAGCAAATGGTAACAATGCTTACCACTAAAGAATATATTTTTTCCAAATTAACCACAAAAAAAAATTGTAATTATGGATTGGTGTTGAGGTATATTGTTAAAAATCCAATGTATGAAACAATTCTGCTCAAAAAAAAAGACGGCCAGTGTCTGCAAGATATTAACTATTTAATTATATTGCACTTGTTTATCTCAGGCCACTGAGGACAAATTCCTTTACACTACAGCTCCAGCTCCTGCTGGCTGATCGTTCTATGAAATCCAAAGGTTGACTACAAGGGAAAAAAACAGTTAAATACTGCCCCCTCCTGGTGCCCAAGGAGTCTTGCAGACAGAGAGAAACATCTTGCAGAATTTACAGGAAAGTATCAATAAAATATATTAGTCAAAGCGGTCACATTTTGTTATTAATTTCCTTAAAAAACAAAAATACTATTGATGGTAAATCACAATTTTATTTACTTTTAAATCAAGGAGCTAGATTAAAAATATCTGACTCACCCCTTCACAAACCTTCAGCTTATCAAAAAGTGTAAAAATATGATTTAACAGCAGTTATGACCATGAGAACACTAAAAAAATGAAATTATGGGCACAAAACAATTAAAGAAGATAAATTCATTCGGACTCTGTCATACATGTTATAACTCCGGTGAGCCTGAGTGTACAGTTATCTAGGCTACAAGTTATATAATTATTATTTCTCAATAATTTTATTGTTTGTCTCCGTATCAGAGTTCATTTTTTTGTGCTTTGTTGTTTGTCCATGGGGCTCGCAACTCATGTCCTGTCTGTGAGTTCTCATTTAAACAATATAGACATCTAACAACTATATAACCACGGTATGTCTGACTAAGGCATGGCCTTAGCTTTATAGTATGTGTGTACAATAATCCAATGTTTGTGTGTGTTGCTTGTATTTCTGTGTTTTATGTATGTACGTTTCTCTCTGTGTGTGAGCCTGTGAGTACTTGATGTCATCCTGAATACAACATCTCTGTGACAAACTTGTGCAATTGTGCATGATGTCTGGCAAAGCTTATCATGGTAGTGTCTTTGAACTAAAAGGCACCTCCCCTTTCCTGGGCTACTGGCTCTTGTCTACCTGCTTAGCCCAAAACCTCAGGAAAAGGCAGTAGGAACTCGGTGGGGGTCAACAAACAGGGGGGGGGGGGGGGGGGGGCAAAGGTAAGGGGCAGGATTGGTCGACCCCATTTAGTTAGGTGAGACAGTGCGTCTACGCAGGCAGCTGCATGTCAGGCACTTGAGGATGCTCATGGTGATGTGCATGAGAGGGCCGAAATTGAAGAGTAGATTGTAGAAGGTGTTGACAGAAAGGCCGCCAGTCTCATCTGCGTACTTTAAGGCCACAATGGGTGTGTAGAGGCTGTTGGTCAGATTCCTGAAGCGAGGGCTGTTTGACTCAATTACCTTTTTAGTGCACTGGAGAGACGAGAAGCAAAATAAATGTTTGACTAATTTCATTGCTATGCAAGCCGGTTGAATATTTGTACCAGTTAGTGATCACAGAAACACAACATTGATCCTCATATCCTGAGCTAGATTTGTAAAATGTGAGTTAGAAACCTTTCTCTTACTTTGGCTATGTCCTCTGGCGTCTGGCCCATGGCTTCAAATATATCTATGGATGATGGCAGGTAAACGTCTTTAAAATACCGAACTGTGTCAGCATCTACTCCTGGATACTCCATCTTGGCCACATCCTCCATCATCTTTGTCTCAAACTCCGTGTGCACTGGGCCAGGCTCAATCATGGACAACCTTTGGGGAGTCAGATGTAGAAAGGCCCGTGTGAGAGAGCATTTACAGTACAAAGCAAAGACAGATGTGAAGGAAGAACAGAGGGAAGAGGGTAATCTACCGGATATTGAACTTCATCAATTGCACGGCCATACTCTCACAGAAACCTTCCATGGCAAACTTAGAGGCAGTGTAAACATCATTGAACACCACTCCTAAGTCAACAAAACAGGGAGATAAAGGACAGCATCACTGCATAGTATTTTCAAATTTGACAGTACTCGATTAATAGTAGACATGCGTCAAACATCATTCACACATAAAGGCCTAAGATGCTCAAATAAACCAAGTAACAGAGAGATGTCACATAGAACAATACAAGAGCCAGACAGAATAAGAAAGTCAGTTGAGCCTATTTGCATGTGATTAACAACTTTGCAACCCTAGTGAGGTAAGCAGACCGTTACTGGAAATGAAAGGCATAGTAGGCAGACAAAATAAAATATATTCAGATAAACTGCTTGCTAGCATTGTTAGCACTACTATTGGAAAACAATAGGATTCAACAGGCTACATAGAGATTTTAAAAAAGTGCCTCTGTTATGTAATGTTTAAAGTTTATGGTATTATAAACTAAATTGTGACTTAACTAATTAAATCAATCACAAACACTGATTTACAGGTCAATATGAGTGATTTTCAAGAATTAAGAATCTCCACAGGTCTGTCCTCCCAAAAAAAATAAATATATATATATATATAATATAATATAAATTAAATTGTATATATATATATATATATATATATATATATATATATACACACACACACACACACACACACACACACACACACACACATCCTACCCTGAAGACCCATGACACTGCTCATGACCACGATGTGTCCTGAACGCCTCTTCTTCATGTCTGGCATCACTTCTTTGATCATGCGAACTACACCGAAGAAATTTGTCTCAAATACTCTTTTCATCTCCTCGATGCTGATGCTTTCCACAGGTCCCAGCAGACCCACACCTGCATTGTTGACTGACAGGAAACACACAGACGCAGAGATGACCAACCCGCTTTTATCTCCATCACTGCACTTATCACAACTTTTAAATGGTTGATATTGTTGATGATGATATTGTTGATTTAACATGAAGAAGTGATATTGCACTGTTCCCTGATGGCCTTTCGACAACAACAGATCCTTATTGATAGATTGCAGATGGTATTTCTTGATATTGCCACCAGGTGTCAGTGTGTGACAACGACAGAAAGGTGTGATGTAACGACAGTCCATGTTGAAGGGCCACTGGGTCTTGAGTAATTAGGTGAAGGGGGATGTAATGTTGGATTCAGAGTGAGGTGGATGCAGGTTTATAAATAAAACTTTTGTCCAGACTAAAGGTTTAAACATGACAAACAAAAATAGACAGCTTTTCAAGAGTTATTAATCCTGCAACATACATTTTACCAAATTACAATAAAATGAGTTGATTAACACCAAGGCCCTAATTAATTGTTGGTGATGTGGTGAGATTTATGGGTTTCAAAATACATTGTATGTTCTTTTTAAGCTGAAAGGACCCCCTTCAGAAAAATAACAAGAAAAAGAAGGTGTCATGGGCAGATAGAGCTGCAGTCTCAGTTTCAGCTATATTTCAAACACTCAGTCAGAATATCAGTTTGGTGGTCCTATCTGTTTGGGTGCAGAATCTATCTGCCCACTGGAATTTCAAGACTCTCCCAATCTTCTCTTCCCCCGTCTGACTGCAAAACCACAGATGACAGTGCTACAAGAGATTTGCCACCAAAACCCTTTCAGTTACTTAAAAAACGTTGTCCTAAAGTTGTAGCTTTATAACAGTAATAACACTGTACTGTGATAGTTTGCTTGTCCACTTGACAAGTATGTTAGATGTTTACTGTTTCTCTCTCTCATGGAAGGTCGACATTGTGGTTTGGGTTAAAAATAGGCTACTATCGCAGGAAGGTCCAAGGTTTATGTTCTATGCATTAGATTATCATTCCTAAACAAAGACAAGAAACTCATGCAGTACATTTCTTAACAACTTATGGTTATATACTAAAACTAGTTATCAACTGATCTAAAAAATTCTGATAAAATAAAAAACAGAACACATGTATACACCCACGTTTAAATCAAATCAAAGACGCCCTATCATTCAAAGCTGGGGAAGGGGTCAAATGGCAAATGCAGGCCTAGTTTCAGGCATGTCCCACTCACTCAGGATATCAATATGGCGGTCCTTGACATTGTTGATGCACTGCTTGACCGACTCGTCACTGCACACGTCTAGTGGAAGCAACATCAAGGTCTTGCCATATGTGTCTCCAGCTGCCTCCAGAAGCTTGTCCTTCTTCTTCAGGTCCCGCATGGTGGCAATGACTGATAGGGAGAAACAGAGGAGTGGAAAGTATTATTTCACTTGTATTCACTTGTATGATGATGTGGCTTCAAACTTTACAAATAGAGCCTCTTTAGTACCAGGAAACGGTTCTTTAGACTCGTACAGTAACACACTGCAAAAAGCAACTTTATATTTGAGTCAGTTTTTTTCATTTTCTTATTTAGTCATTAAGAAAATCATGTTTAATTATTTACTGTAAAAGAAAAAAAAAACACCTCGACCCATTGTCACTGATAAAATGACACACTTTACTGTGAAACCTCTGATCTCACTAAATGACTTCCGCACACACACGGACACACACTCACGGTTGTGACAGAGTCATATGTGCAGGTCAGAGTTCCTAGCAACCTAGACAGATTATTGATTTCCTCTGAACTTTGACCCACATACAAGACACAAATCTGTCATGACCAATGACAGCAGCTATCAGCAGAGTGTTGACTCGGCTTTCATGGCTTCTTACATGTTGTGTGTTGTGCTAACACTTTGCTGACTGACGCTTTCTAGCAGAGAAAGGAGAGACAGTGCTGTTGCCCAATGGCAATCAGCGGGAGTAAATAACCTCTTCTTCACACATTCATCTGGATCTACCTGTTGTCCTTGACAGATAAAGATGAACCCCTTACCTGATTCTTGTCTGAACAGAGACAGGGTTGAATAAGTAAGATGGAAAGAGGGATTGCTATGCTTTGGAGGCTTTGCATTGCCATGCAATGTGACTGATTCGTAATGAAACTCTGCCCATTTTTTTTGTTAGAATGTCATTGTGTAAGTGTCATCATCCAACAAATACACACTATTCTTGTAATGACGTTTCATGAAGTCTAATTAAGTTTAATCTCATGATTTCAAAACTGTGTGTCCATGAAGCAACAAAGAGATTTAGAAGTGAACAAGAGATCTATTGTTCTTCTGGCTCCTGCAGGAATTACTCTTGGGCTGCTTAAACATTCTTGAATTAACCACATTGCATTGCACACACAGAGGTCTTTTTGGGGTTTCTCTGAGTTTTGGTGCATGTTACTGCAACTAATTATTACTTTTTGCACAATGCAATATTTAATCTCTAAAGACCTTGGGAATGAGCAGATCAGCTTCATTGCTCAGAGGTGGCCTTATCGAAATCAGGTCACATTGTGAAAAAAAATCAGCTCAAACCGGTGTTATGGGAGCAGTTAATCACTTTTGTTTTGCTCATCTATGGTGATAAATCCCATCAGACCCTGAGGGCCCCCAAAGAAACTTGAACTAACCCTTGCACAGTGGTTCCTGAAGGACAGCAGTACAAACTGCTTGAATTAGTTTAATTAGTTAATGTATAAGATGACTGCTTAAGTCACAGGTTTCACTGTTACCTCACTGACCCCACCAGGCCCACAGCTAATTATGTTATTCTGCATAAAGTCGCATGTAACAACAAGGGGGGTCTGAAGGCCAACTCTTACCAACGGGGTGGGGGTGGGAAGGTGGTCTAATGTAATTCTGTCTGAGGCTCCACTACATGGAAAAGGTTCTGGAGTGACACAACGATGGCTGGGAAGCAGGAGAGTAGACGCACAGACCAACAATGTCAAAGTGGGACACTCTTAACTCCACTGTGCACCAATGAAGACTTCAAACAAGGCCCTTGCTTTAGAGTGAACCCTCGCTTGTACAGGTCTCAAACTTTGTCCCCCTTTCAACACTCGCTCCAGTGAGGGGACTATAGGCACATTAGACACGGCACTAAACCGGAGCAGGCGGTCTACAATTCGCTGCGATAAAAGGGAGCTTTGTGCTGGAGAAGTCACTTGAAAGAGAACTGACAAGACTCCTTTTATGATTCCGCCTGGAAAGCGGCATCCTTGCAGAGCCCTACCCTGGAAACTGCGCTTTCAGATGATAATTGTTGAGCCAAAGGGGCGACTGGATCCCAGTCCTTACAAAAGGATATGGATCCGATATCACTAGAGTTAGTTGTTCCAATGGACATTACAACAAATCACTTATCACTTATAAGGCGGAGAGAATTTCATTGCGCATGAAACTCAACAGAACTTTGTGCGTAAAGGAGTGTTGGTGCATTAGCAGAGCATTGAAAGGAAAAGTAAACACGAAATAGGTTTTCCTAAGCGAACCACATTGTTACAGGCTTGCTACTTATAGGTCCGATCAAAGAAACAATGTAGAAGAAAGCGCATTTACCATGGTAACGCTTCTTTTCATCTTTGGCCAGCGTGACGGCGATTCGTAACCCGATGCCGGAGGAGCAGCCGGTGATCAGCACAACTTTCTGCCCACTGTTCGCCATGATTTGTCCGGATGGGCGCCGTGTTTAGCAGCGGTCCTCTGCTCTGGATGGTCGCTGCCGAGGGAGCTACCGATCACCGGACTTTAAAAAACTAAAGCGGATCATGCAGCCACCTCAGCCATGTGAGCCTCTAATTCAGTCACATGTTCAATAAAAATCAGTAACCAAAAAAAGACGCGGCATTGCAAACAGGATTTTTAAACTTGATAGGTGCCGCCTGCTCTGAAAATGGGGTTAATTCCTCTAAAAATGTGTGGCCGTGCATGCGCGCACGTGCGTGTTTTGTTGAGGGGGCAGTGCTTATTTGATTTCTGAGCTGGTGACCCTTACAACAAATAATCATGTAATATTCATGCTGTAGTCACGTGATGTTTTGGTCATACCTGGTGGTGTTTAATATTCTCAATAGTAATTATTCAAACGTTTTATTTCACGGTAGCCTACCAACGTTTTTTTTGTTTTACGTTTTTCTTATTATCTAATCATGTATACTTAAATGAAATTAGTTAATTTAATTTTAACAATACTTCAAATTAGCTATATTTGAGCAGCACATAACAAATTGCATTGTATTATTATTATCATTTGTATTATTATTATTATTATTAATATGCTATTTGCTGTTGCTAAGCTTGTTATTCGGCTTTAGTTGATTTATTTATACAACTAGTCATCCCATGTCTACCTTATTTTGGAAGGGAATGTTTATGGTAATTTGAGCGCTGCATTGTACTGCCATCTGGTGGTAAGGAACGGTGCAGCATACTTAGCACTAAGGCTTACTGACTGTATAATACCTCATCAAAACCCAATGCTAATAGCATCACTGTAATCCCAATATAAACTGAATATAAGAAGGCAAGAAAAATGGTGTGGGTTTGGTTATCAGCTATGTCTCACAATTTCACAATTATGCTACTAGCAGGGCTGTGTCGTGGTGACCAGTGGACCCTATTCTTGACGGATGTTGTAAAGGGTCAAAGTGCCGCTGATAACAAACCAGACTTGTTTCTTTTTCTCTAATGAAAGGCCATAGTGCAAGAGTCAGAGTCTGCTGTGTCTGGGCCTGTTGCTGAATGTGATGCAATCACATACAAACTGTAAGTCTTCCATATACTCTAATACTGATCCTCTTAACCCCCAAGAAGGGATGAGTGGCTGGTCAAAAGAGCAAGTGAGCGAGTGAGTTGTTAAAAGCAGTCTGTGGCTGATGCCATTCTCTGTTAACTCACTTTTTGCATCTACTTATCAAATAAAATGTATAAATACTTATGAGAATACTGCTAAAGAGACCGAGATGGAGTAGTGCTAGTGAAATGTTTGTGGCTGCACGAGTCAATACTTTCTTAACAGCTTATACAAACAGCTTATACAAACATTATTATGTATTCAACTAGTGCAACTAAAACGTTGCAAGCTATTTATGATTATTGCTCGACACAAAACATTTCTGCCCTTGAAAAAACTATTACAAGTATACAATGATGAATATAGTTCCCACATGATGTAATCCTCCCCCCTGGTTAACCCCTTTAACCCCATTCCCATTTTAACATGCTAACACAGTGTTAAGCATCAAGGTCACGTTTAGGACAAGACAAGAGGTTAGGTGAAAGCAGATACACACACACACACACACACACACACACACACACACACACACACACACACACACACACGCAGACCAACAGAGGGAACAGTGGGAGAGGACAGGGACAGGTTCCTGAGTTTTCTATCCTCAGAGGGTAAACTGAGGTTACTACATCCATCACCAACAGCAGACATTTCCGTCATAACTTTGAAGAGATTCTCCCAAAGGGAAGATATTTTAACAATGACTGGAGTCCTGGGTCAGCCAATAACCAGCCGACAAGACAGGTTTAGTCTTGCTATGAAAGAAATCAATGTCAAGCATGTGATGCATATAACTCAGCATATAAGAATACATAACGAAAATAATCTTCATCCAATCATCACTGCTTGTGATAAACTGTCTGTTGTGCTGACAACAGAGAGCGGGCTGTCAGCTTACATAGAGTTTGGGCCCAATTTCCTCTTGCTGTCTCACAAAGCTGATGCCTGCTTATTGAGAACATCCCTAAGCTATGACCCATTTCTCTCACCAGAAAGCAGAAGTTTACAATGAGATAATAAATGTATAATTTGCATTGTCAGATAAAGCGGCTTTAAATCCAAGCTGACAGTGTGAAAAAACAACATGCACTGCCGTGATGACATTTTACTTTATATATTTATATTTTGCAATGTTTCAGATATCAGGCATTTGCCTGAAAATCTCAGAGTAACCTACAGTTGAGCAATAGAATAGCAATAGAATGGCAGCCAAAAAAATTGTCAAACATGAAAAAAGAGTGTGTTTGAGCCCGAACTCTATTAATGTAACAGCAAACATTTTAAGAGCTTTACATTTTCATGGCAGATAGGCAGATAGGTCTGAGAATAAGAAATGACCATGAACCTATGACCCAGACCAACCAAGCAACACTGACTGAACAATTAACCAAGTAACCCTAAAGCTATTTTCCTACCAAATCATTAATTTTAAGTCAGTTTTCATTTATCTTATTTGACCCCTTATTTCATATTGATTATAATATATCATTATATTAATTACACTGCTGTTGAAAAGTTTGGAATCAGATGTTATGTTGATGTTTTTCTTCCATTCTTATATAATTTACATTTGAAATAGTTTAATAGATGATGTCCCCACAGTGTTGCTTGAAAGGGGAGAATATTGTTGTAACTTTGTTTTCCAGTCAAGAAAAGCCTAAGAGACCCTTGATCATTACTAAAACACAATGGTGCAACTGGACCCTTAATATTTTCATTTTTCTTTGGTCCCTCTGCAGTATACTTAGTGGGGAGATTGAACAGACATTATTTGTCAGTTCATAGTATGTTCAGATCCAGTTCCAATGTGCCAACCCTACAGTAACCTATAGTAAAAGCTTTTCTAAAGCAACACACCTGTTAATATTCCAGCTTGTTATAGGCATTATTGTGCACTTGACACTGAAACAAGGCCTGTTCCTGTTTAAATCTGCACACATTTGATACTCAGATTCCAGTTTATTTGACCAATGACTGGGGATTTCTTCTATTCTTATTTGACTGTTGCACAGAGGGATCTTTGTCTCTTTCTGCCCTTTCAATTGTCAGCCTGGTTGAACAATTGCACAGTGTTTTGTTCTCCATGTACAAAACAAACCCTTCAAACTAAATAACACCTATTTGTAAAAAGGACTCTCTCCAATCTAAAAGCATGAAAGACTATTCAAAACAATATAGAGTAGTCCTCTTAGCCATCTGACTGTAACAAATTAAGCTTTAGTGGCAGGAGATTCAAAATTTGAACGGTAGCGTAATATAAAAAAATATAACAGTTGTAAAAGTCAGCACAGACACATTTTAAAGCTGTCCTAAAGTGGATATGGTGCAAAAACGGCCAGAGTTAGCAGCTGGAATAAGGTCAGGGCCGTTCCTGGCATGTTTTCCCTTGTGTCCCTTGAGATTTTGGAGAAAGTGGACAGGTGGTGTGGCTGGAGATGAGGAGGGGTGCTGGGCAGCCAGTGATGTCTACCAGCCTCCAAGCTATTGCTGTGGAATTTCAGAAGATTGAAGCACTAAGACACAGAAGGAGTGAGGAAAGAGACAAAGAGGAAGGGATAACACAAGCCCATGCATGCTTTTCCACGCCAAAAGTTTTCTCTGTTTTTAATGTCTTGCTGTAAATCCTCCTCCTTTTTTCAACTCAAACTTTCTCCTCTCCACTTTCCCTACTGCACCTCTGTGTCTGTGTATCTACAATATTCAATCCTCCTAGTAGCAATTTCAACATCCTTTGTTAGAGCGTTCACCTGTTCTCTCTGACACCTGGTTTGAGCACACTCCAGCTGTGCCCTGAGCCTAAATCATCCATCTGTAACCTCTCCATCGCAGTCCAAGTCACAGAAAATGACACCGACTTCTCTTCTAGCCCTACTTTTATAGCTTAATAGTCAATTTCCGGTGTATTGACTTTAAGGATACATGAGCAGATGCTCCTCCTGGACTCTTCACTGCTTTCCAAGCTGACTTTATAAAGCCATTGTCTGTTTTCACTCATCCTAATTAAAGACGGATTGTGATTAGGTACTGTCCTAAATGTACAAAGTACATCAAACTTTGAGAAAACCACTTCATTTTTCCCAAAAAATGTTATACTTTAATATAAACCGTTTTTTGCAGGGTTATTTTAAAAAAAAAGTATTTTACAAAAAGTTCTACAGTAATATTCCTCATCAAGTACATCACACTGACTATCCCTATTTTTGGCCCTCTGCTTGGTGGCATCACCACGATAAGAGACTTGTTCTGGCTGATAGTACTAGAAGGATAAGGCACTCTGGCTGTGTGAAAGGGCCTAAAGGACTGGAATGTTTGCCACAGGTCAGGAGTGGCGCTTTCTGCTCCTTTGTGTGCAGTCTGCAGAGGAGGTGTGGAATGCAAACTTCATGAGAATAAAAGGGACGAAAGGGAAAGAGTAGCTGGGGGTCGGTGGGCGGGAGTGAGACTTAAAAACGAGAGAGAGAGAGAGAGAGAGAGAGAGAGAGAGAGAGAGAGAGAGAGAGAGAGAGAGAGAGAGGTAATGGTTGCAAAGGCTTAGAAAGGAGTGAGCTGGGAAAGTGTTTTAGGGGTTCTGAGGCAGACCGAGAACACAGTTAATTGAGAGAGGGTGCTAAAAAAAAAGTGGCCCACAAGCTGCAACCAAAAGAGGAGAGTTAAAACTATTGCTGCAGCTGCAGACAACACACAATGGACACTCTACAGAGAGTGCTTTGAGACCAATGGCACTCTGGAGATCATGATGTGGCATTTCTGAGCGCCAGTTAATGGCATTCTTAGAAACAGTTAAATCTCATCATCATACGTTGTTCGTACAGTCTCAGGCACATGCCTGTAGAAAAGCATTACTCAAAATACATTGACATTTAGATTGGCCTCAAAACAGTTCATATGAATAGGATAGCAACGTTTTTTTGTGGCACAAACATTTATTAATGCCAAAACAAGCTGAAACATACAGAACATTGCCACTTATAGTTTATTCATTCAAAGAAAAACAACAGCATGGTGCCAGTTACATCTGATCTAATGCAAACAATGAACATAGATGGGTTTCCAGGGGGGCTGTCCACTTAGCCACTGTGGCACCATGCTGAAAACTCCTCTGACCTCTTTGCTTACTCTGCACTTAGAGAAAAATACATTTTATATTGTAAATAAAATTACTGTAATGCATAGGAGTTTCCTAGCATATTTGCAAGAAAGCTGATGTTATGGGGAGCTTGAACTTCTGTCTTTCACACACAAGGACAATTCAAAGAAATGCTGCTTTGAACCATATTTAGCTTTTACCTTAAGTGCCCCTGCAAATACCAGTTTTCAACCTAACTGCCTTGCTATTTACAGATCAAAACACAATCACTGTGTTTTGTGCTGTAATCTAACAGTGAAGAGGAGGGCACACAGCAGGGTGAGCTTGAGTGTGGTCGCCGGTTGAGTTTATCTCTTCTATTTGTTTGAGCAGTTCATTTAGCAGACACGGTCCTTAGATGTTAATTGGTTTAGTCTCCCGTCATCTCTCAATATTATAATTATCACCAGACTGGCAGTTTCCCTTACTGGCCCAGAGCAAAAACGGAAAATTTCCACACACTTTCTAATGGTCCGTTCCCTGGTTTGGCAACTTAACAGCAGAGTTAAGCAACTGACTGTGTGGAGTAATATGTCTGAAAACACAGCTGATGGTGATCTTTCTTTCAACGAGGCTTGACTACAAAGTTCTTTTTTCAAATACCATAATTGGTTAAGAGAAGTGCAGTGGTGATTAAATACCAAGCTGCCAATCTTGTCCTGTCTGATGGGCTCAATCTGCCCCTGCCCCCCCTTTCTTGTACTGCAGGCAGCCAGAATACCTGTTGCAGGATAGATTTGTATCACAAGGTGTGGTTTGGTGTAAGCTCTTATGTAAGAACACATGCTTTCTGATATATGGAGATACTATCATCAGCAGTCAGTGGGTGGCACAATCCCATTTCTCTTGAGGTGCTTTTATAGATCAGGAGCTTTACCAGCCTCTGACAGGTTAACCTTCATTTTCCCCTCCAAGCGAAATGTGCATTTATTCAGCGCCTGTGTTTTCTTGCCTTTATACTTGTACCCTTGATCAGTTAAGGAATGTCAGACTTTTTTTTTCTAGTTTTGGATTCACTGTCAAAACCCACATTTTACACAAAAAGACCAATTGTTTTTCACCATTAGCCCCTGAGACCACATCGTCCCTTCCATGTGATATGAATTACAGTTGTTTTTAGAATCTCCATGTGCAGAAAAAAATGTAGTTGTTATCTGAAGGCTCATTCATAATTCTGCTATAAATGGTGAAATGATATGACAAGCTATCAGGCTCCACACACACACACACACACACACACACACACACACACACACACACACACTATATTATAATGACAGAAAGTAAAAACAATGTTTATTGCACAATATGCAACTAAAATATATCAGAAGCCCATTAGGAAGCAGTGGTGTAGGATCTGAAGTGATTTTGAAGTGAAATGACTGCATAGAAAACAATGATTTTCCCTTTGAACATACATAACTCAATATTTGGCAAGCTGAAAGAGTCAGTCTTCCTTTGCAACTTTGCATGCATATTTTTTCCTGACAGTTGGCCTGTTGTCTTGTTCTGGCATGTTCTTCAACCCAAGGAGCAATAATCCTAAATGCTCATCAGCTCCTCATGAGGATTAATGGGGCTTCACTATATCTCACAGGGTCTGAAATGTGGTGAGGACAGATTACTTCCCTTCACCTTCCACCCACTCAGTGATTCAATGATAAGGAAAGCCCACCATCATTTATCAGCACAGAATGACCTGCAGAGGGAGAGAGAGATACTTGCAATTTGTAACACACATCTCTGGGCTCATCTTCAAACTTCAATACTGGAAGCATAATTTATGTAATTATGAGGAATAAGAGAATAAATAAATAAAAAGACTAAAACTGAAATAGGGAAAAATACAGAGACACATCCTCTAGCTTTTTCTTTTTCCTTTGACAAAATTTGTGATGGATTCATCTCCTGCCAAATTTTATGTGATTTTTTTTTTCAAACAGCCTATCTATAAATAAATGTCAAAACACATATGAAGTATAATTTAGTATGTTGGTGTTTCCACATGATTTGAAAGTGTGAACAAAACTGTTGGTTTCTTGCTGATTGATTCAGAATAAAGAGACCGCCAGCAAGAACCGATTTCATTCTCCATGTTGAGCTCTGTTTAGCAACATTTATGTGTTTACATCAACTTGAAAAAGGAAAATCAATTTACCTTACATAAACCATCATCAGTCTGGTTAATGAAACCCTCTTCAAAAGTTCAAAGTTGATCCGCATTAGACAAACAGATCAACTTTGATTTTTAATTTTCCTGCACATTACGGTCACGTCACGTAATAATTTGAATATGTATTGGGTCCCAGTCTCAATCAATGCATGTTTGGTGGCAGCCATGTGGAACTCCAAAGTCTGGTGTCAGGTCTATTTCATAATAAAAAACTTAATCAAAACTAATTGTGAGTTTTTCTTTATTTTATTGTTTATTTTGTGTTTTAAAGAATGGTTATCTGTAAGTTGTCCCATAGTTGGACAAAGGTACATAGCACATGCTCTGGAAATATTTGTCACCCAGAGCTCAGACTACCCACTGGAGTCTTAGTAACTATCTGCTAAAAGCTGTTAGGAATGTGGCCCTGAATCAGGCTGGCTAAGCTGGTACTGAGAAGGGAGACGGTGGGAGGTCAGGGGGTCCGTTGTTTACCAACCAGATCAACCGCAATCTGTTCAGTTATCTGGGTGTTTCTGTCAAAACCTCTTTCTATCACTCACTCCCAAGGCCTTTTGTGTTCTGTCTAATGACTCTACAACTTGTGCTCCCACTATTTACTGTCTTCGAGGAAATGTACTGTATCCTTTCCTTTTCATGGAGGGTCCCCTTATATTGAAGAAGGATTTCTATTTTAATATTACTGAACCAAATTGTTTTTGACATTATCTATTTACCATGAAGAAGCATTTATATGTTTTGAATCTACATCATAACTGATGTCAATGATGTTTAATAATTTGTAGCCAAGAGTTGGGTTTGGCGAGGAACGATATGGAACAGTATCTTTGGATAAGAGAGAGAATTATGGCTTTTAAATGGGTGTGTTTCCCTCTTTCTGTGGTTTGAGACTCATCCCCCTCGAGAAATTACGGTTTGGCTTCTTTTCTCTGAACGTTCTCTGGGACAGCAGTTCCTTTACAAAGGCCTGTTGTAGCTTGGACGCTAGACACGTTATCTTTGGTAATTTTCCAATTAGACAAGGTCCTCACAAGTCCTATCTTAGAGCATGTCTCAACTGAATACCACAGTCTTTCTGGAATTAATTAGGCTTCTGGCAGGGCTATATTCAGCCTTTATAGGTAATCAACACAGTATCGGTTTTGGCAGATGTCACCGGCAGTATTAGATAGGTGACCACTTATTTCAGCTCATTGCTGTCAGTGAGCACTATGCCTATTTAAAGAATATTAACTTCACGCAACTTAATACAAACTCACTTCATATTATGTTATACCTTTAAAACCATGTTCATATACAACATGGTGCAACAAAATGGTGCAACACCCAATTATGTCTTTTTAATATTTTGATGAGATTGAACATGCACAAAATAGATGTTTCTGTTTTGTGGAAATAGGAAGTCATTATTGTCTGGTGGATTTTGTCTACATTAAAGAGCTACAAAAGGTGGGATGACTACTTTGGTAAAGTTGAGGGGAGTGGATAACACACCTTGTTGTTTTATATAATGAGCTTTAAACCAGGTATGCCTGCCTCTGAACTAACAGTCCACAACCTTTAACCTGAGGTGATTCAGCCTCCAGCCTCGCCGTGGTCAAGCACCGGTCTGAACAAGCATCACAGAAACGTTGCAGCAATGCTGGGCTGAGATTAGACTGATGGTGGAGATAACCTTCCCTGGTCTGCAAAAACCTTACTCCATGAACTGGCCCGGGGTGTTTTAATGTTGAGATGTATTGAACTAGCGCTGTGAGTGAAGTTCAAAGCTTGGATACATCCTCCGGCTTCAAACCTCTGATCTTCACTGTGAGGTGAACGTTAACTATATAATGACATATCATAACATTTTGCACCATTATCATCATCATCATTAATAGTATGATGCTAGTCATTGTTTCTATCATTCAGACATCCTGATGAAATCTATTTTAATCATAGGTGTGCCACTTGTTGTAGTCTCTGTGGATAAAATAGCTTACACTAGGTAGATCTGCAGGAATCAGAAAACTGATTAGGTTTTGTGACAGCGTCATACTCCACACACTTCTGTGGGTAATTACCACCTGTAAGAAGGGAGACCCCACACATTCTCGTCAGTAATAAACGTGATTTAGGAACGTAATCTCATCCTTGCGTTCTAGGAGCGTCCTATATGGGAGGGAAGAGGCGGAGGAGGTGGAGAGCAGAGGGAGGGAGTGATGGTGAGAGGGAGAAATTGAATGAGAGGGGCAGAGCGAAACTGAGAGGAGCCACCACAACAAAACTTCTCCAACAATCAAGCAAGTGGAACTACAGACTGACTTCTCTCCTTTTCTCCCCGCATGGCCGCTGAGTTCCTGCAATTATAACTTCAGTGTAAAGTTCTGGTGGCGGAGGCAGAGGGAGGGGGGGAGGGGGTCTCCGCTTGGAAAGATGGACCATTTAATAAGGACCAAGTCGCGCAGGAGAATACCGCTATTTATTTGTATCCTGCTTCACGTGACGACGACACAAACTGGTAAAGTACCTCGTTGAACATGCATGATGCGCTGTCCACTTAATCTAAGTTTCCGTGACTTTTTTTTTTTCAGTCATCTTCATACATCACTTGGTCCCCAGCCAACAAAAGTTATTGCGCAAAAACATAATCTTTACTCTCGTCTTTTTAAGGTTCACTTTGGATCCCTCAGAAACCTGGAAATGCAATTATGCCCAAGTTGCTTTCTGTATGCACACAAATGAATTATCCGCGTCGTTGCACGAAGAGCCCATTCGGATTGATTTGGCGTTTCCTCCAGCTTGCATTTTAATTGAACACATTTCAAAGCTTCCTTCGTTCCTGCGTCAGGTGAGCTGGAGGACGTGCAGCGACCTCAGGAGATGTGTATGATGTCACGTTTGCGTTTGCTTGTGATCAGCGTCGGTTTGCTGTGAACAGGTTTAACGTTGGCTTGAGAAAGAGGTGAATGGCTGAACACTGACCGAACCGAGTAGATTAAAATTCCTGTCATGGATCCGTTTAATGTGCCCTCTGCTCACATAGGTTTTAAGTGAAGGCGCTTAGCACTAACACTCTTACTGACTTAGTTATGATTATTCTGGCACACTTAAATATTTTACATTTTCTATTGCAGGCAACTATAGCTCAGCTCATATTTTACACACTTTAGTCGCACATTGTAGGAGTGAAGTAGCTGGACTTTTTTTTCATAATCCACCTGTAAGAAGAGGGCCTGGTCTCTGTCAAACATCTGTCACTCTCTGTCTGTCTATCACAGTGTCCACATTTGTAGCACTATCAGGATTGTTCAGCAAGTGCTGCACCCATTTTAAGACTTCCCTTTTCCCAAGATAGCCAGTAACGATCAGCTCGTGCATATATATTGTATGTCATTTGGCCCACTGCTATCTGTCACCCACACATGTCTCCATGCCCTGTGGCCGCGTCCTGTGTATCTCCACCTGGCAGCAGACTATTTCGTTGCAGGTGTTGGGGTTTAGAGACTCCCTGATGGAGCGACATGCTCCAACAGCAGGAGTTAACCCTGGTCACCAGGAGTGTTTACAGATGTCTCCTTTTTTCGCTCGTGGCTTTCCACATGCACCCACTTTATGGCTGGCAGGATTTGTTGGAATTGGCTGGCATAAAGCAATGGCAAAGGGGAAGAGAGCCAACTGACATAATCACATTCAAGTGACACAGCGGCTGTGATGTCCACTGCTCTCTAATGAGTTTCTGTGAAGTGAGGGGCTGAGATGATTTAAAAGTGCATGGGACATATGGCGGTGCTGATATGGCAGTCTTAGACACATGCATGCGCTTGATAATGTGTTTGTGTCTGTGCGTGCATGTGCGTGTGTGTATGTATTACAGTGCCAGAATGTTTTCCCATATGCTTTCTGTGTGTGTTCAGCAGAGATGAGAGGACTTTGTAGTCATGTTTGCTTACAGGAAGTGAGAAATTCTTGCACACGTCCATGGCTAGTTTCAGTTAAAATCCTCTGTTCTTTTGCCTCAACACATTTTTGCTCAGTTTTTCCTTTCCTTCTTTTATTTGTTTCTGTTCCTGGGAATAGGCAGTGTTTGTTTTATTTTATATGCCTTATCTCTTCTTTTACATAATTTTTCTCCTCTTGCTCTTGCCCTGCCTCATCCTCGACTGGTTCTACGACAGAGGGGAAATCGTGCATGCAGCCCCCTCACTGTGTCCCGTTTGATCAAGCCTCCTTGCCAATTCTGCACCAGACTCCCAAAGGAGGACAGCAAGCCTTGTTCGCCTTTGATCCAGCAACAAATTAGTGGCAAAGGAAAACAAATGAAAACAGCAGCCAAAATTAGCAGGGAAGAGAACAGAAAAAGAGGAAGTGTACGCCTGTTACAGCTCTAGCGTTTTCTTCTGTTTTGTGAGTTTGTGTTTCTGTAATGAAAACATTAAACATCAGAAGTGTCAGCCATGCTGATGTGTGTCCCCAGTTGCTGATGCTGCAAGTGCCATATCAAACTGCTTCTCAGACTTTTTGATGAGGCAAACTGTTTGGAGTTCCCCCAAGTCTTTAATATGTAGAAATTATGCTTAAACACTTCATGGCGTCAGACTGCAATCTATAGTATTCAACACACATCTGGCTTCCAGAAGCTCGGTAACTCCCTTCCCCTCAAGCCTCTATGGCTCTGAGTTTCTGATCACTGGATGATTCAAGAAGCTTTCTGAGGGACTAGTTGGAGATGCTCCTTGTAGAATTGCAATGAGCAGACATCAGAGGGGCTGCCTTCTTTGCAGCGTCTACTTACATGTCATCTGCCTGTTTATCCCACTTTATGGGCCTCAGAAAAGTTTTATAATAGCCATCCATCGCATGCACTACTGTGGCCTACATGCACATTTTAGTAGAGGCCACAGTAGTCAGCTTTAGCTCCAAAGCCATCTGTAGAGTCTCAGAAACAATATGCTACCCTCAGTGACATCCTGACCGAGCTCATTTTTCAACTTCTCTGAACCTGCCAAGTGTCCTTTAGACACTAAGCTGCCCACAACTTGTTAAGAATGTCTTTAAAATGTCCCTCAGAAGTACAAGGATCATAACTTCTAAAGGAGCATGTGTATATACCTGTCTGACACAAGGTTGTGTGTGTGTAGCATTTAGTGTTATACTTTGATTTTGCAAGCTCTGGGGTTACAAATCATAATAGCTGCCTCAATGTTATGATGTCTAAGAGACTAAATGACAGCTTGGGGCTGAAACTTGAATGGGCTTGGTCATGAGTACACTTGCATGTTAATCCTCTGTGCCGGAGGTATGTATGCAAATGTGCATTACAAATTCTATGAGCGCACTTGTGTTTGTATTTGTTGGGGTGTTGTGTTATGTTGCATATTTATGAGGACCTGATATTCTCAGAAAGATAAAAAGATGAGAAAAGATGTTCCAGTTTTAAACCCTCCCCGCACCTCTTAAAGTGAGTTTAGTGAGTAGAAATGGAGTCAGGATAGGTTAAGGGTCGGTGTTATCATGCAGTGGAGATTATGGTTAGGGAATGGATTTGCTGTTGTCAGAGCAGTAAAAAGAACATCCTCACAAGTATAGAAGTACAAATGTGTCTGTGGAGGGCCTGTCCATATATGGGCTTTGAGGGGCAGGTGTTTTCTCTATGGGCCAAGCAGCTTTTGGCCTGTCGGCCCATCATGCTGTGAACAAACATGATGAGAACAAACTGTGGAGATTCAAGAATGTGGTGCTGATGTGACTTGGAAGGAAATGTGTAACCACATGCCACCAGAATCTTGCAGCTTCAACACCAAAAGTAACAAGACATTGACTCATATTCAGCGGGCATATTGTATATATATATATATGTATATATATATATATATATATATATATATATATATATATATATAGGAAGAGGTACAAGGCAAGGCAATATGAATATATACATGTATATACATATATATATATACGTATATACATATATACATGTATATACCTATATACATATATATATGTATATACATATGTATATATACACATATATACATGTATATATATACATATGTATATATACATGTATATGCATACACATAAAATAAATGAAAAAATAAAATTAATTAAAGACTTAATGCTAGGCACTGACTGTTGGTCACTTCCATCATCACTGTCATTGTCTCTTAATAATATTCATGACCCCTCAGAATATGTTTAAAGCCGTTCCCAGCAGTCGTCTATATAACCGCTGACTTGACTTGCTCCTAAACTCTCTGCGATAACTCAAAGCAGACCCAACCACAAAGCACGTTCAGTGCGATAGCTATCACTGCCTCTCAGTTTGCATACTTCCAGCCCAACAAATGTCCTTATGTTACAGTAAATTTACCTTTGTCATAGATGCTTCAATAGGCTCTTCTTTGTTTCAATAACCTCTTTTCTACAAGGAAAAGAGCAAAGTGTTTGACAGCTAAAATAATAGAGTGATTCAGAGCGAAATCTTGACTAGGATAGAGACCAAAAGTGCTGTTTTTTCCCCTTCTGTGGGCGTTATAATGGAGCTGCAGATAAACAGCGTGTGCAGTTAAACTAGTGTGAATGTGAGTGCATACAATCTTATTCATCAATCTTATTTGTCTGTTCATGTGCTACATTTTCATCTGTTCAGAGTATTAGCTCTCCTCACCTCACAGTAGTCTTGTCCACACACATCAGTGACCCAGACGAAAGGTCACACCCACTGCTAATTAGATTAAGGCTGTTCTTCATGGAGCCTGAGAGAAACTGTGTCTTGATTTATTCAACCACTTCCACTGGATCTGTCACAGATTTTTCATTATTAATCACCATATGTGTTGCATCTTGTTGCTTTTAAAACGTTTTATGAAGAAATGCCCCATCAACAGTAGGTTTTTGGTATTTCAGAAGGAAAGCTCTTTTTCCTCCCCTCATCTCAGGGTGTGGTCCAAGATACTATGGGAAATTGTCATTACCCAGATTAATTTTGGATTCATTTCTCGTTAAAATTCCCCAGTTCCCAGGCGCAATCGTTTTTGACAGAGTGGTATTCTGTGTGTGTGCGAGGGGTCTTTTCAGGCTGAGCTGGGAGTGTAGGTGGTGTGAGTCATAAAGAATGTCTGCAGAGACATTCGCTTTAGAAACACAGAGCACACATTATGTCCATGTATGACTTAATTGGTGCTGAGTTGTATGACCGCTGGGCACGGAGAGACTGTGTCAAGTGTCACAAAGCCAGAGAAGATACACAGATGGAGACTGTTTGGTGGCATTTTCGGGGCATAGAGCATAATCTGTGAGGTGGAGTGTTTAGCTCTTTTCTGTCAGGAAGACTGTGGACAGCTCTGTTGCTGGACAGACACGGTTGTCTCATTGAAAAAAGCACAAGAAAAAAAAAAAGGCAGAAATGCCAGATGTCGGTGAAATTGCTGGATATTTCAGCTCCTTCCCAGTTCCCATGTACTCTGACCTTTTGGTGTGATTGGAAAACACTCTGAGTCATTAGTCCTTAGAGATTCTACAATGCTATATCAAACACGTGGAGCCATATCTTTGAGTGGTGGGGGTACCGCGCTGCACAGGCCGACAGAATAACCATCAAGATCGCAGGTTCTGTCAGTGGCCATACCAGAGTGTTGATCTAATTTATGCTCAGCCTCTCGCTTCTTTAGAATTAACACAATTTGACAGGTGAGGTCCTGTAAGGACACGATTACTACAAAGCCTAATGAGAAGCAAGCGAAACCTGCTCAGACAGTCAGTGCTGCAGGATAGGTAAAGCTGCAAGCATTGGCTCAACTTAAGGTGACACAAATGGATCCAAAGCAAGGAATATATAATTTTATTTTATTGATTGCTTCATGGATCCAGACTTTATATGGCCGCCTGCCACATGCCTGGGGTTTTCCTCTTGACTGCAGAATCACCGGTGGTGATATTGATATGGTGAAATACAGGATACTCCACAGGAACTTGTTTGTATTCTATGTGGGTCATGCATGTATTCAACAAGCTTTTGATGTTGTTGCTTGCAGCAGATGTTGTTGCTACCATCCTCTGACGTCCAGCACAAGTTTTTCCCACGTTCTTTAAATCAGCTTCCTAAACTTTCTTCACAACAGTTTATTTTGCACACTTGGATGTAGGATTCCTATTATTCCCTCTGTTTGACTGACAGATCATTGTAAATGTGGTTTCTTTTTTTGGAGGAAGTTCTGCTGCTTGTCTCAGATTTCTCCCCTTGGCCTTGTTGCACATCTTGACTGTTCTCTGTTGTCTTGAGAGTGTCAGAGGTCAACAGTCTCCTGACAGACCATAGCTGGAACAACTGGGAAATAGTTATTTATAAAACCCACAGCGGTTGAGGCAGAAATCTACTTCATATGGTTCATGGGTTGCACTCACATCTTATCTCTGGATTACTTGAAATTAATCAAATCTTTGTTTTGAGACCATTTTGTCAGGTGCTGCTCCGGATAGGCTGACAGAAACCCAAGGATCCTGTATAATTAGACCCATGCTGCTTCAATTTAGAACTATTCAGCCTGTTCCAAACATCCCTGCCTTATGACCTCTCTCCCAGTGCATGAGTATGTATGAGAGATAGAGAAAGAACAAGATAGATATTTACTGTGAGAGAGATTTATTTTTTTACTGGATTCTGACCTTTGACTAAAACACCAACTTTAAACTTTGCTATCCCAAAGGAAATTGATTTGGAGTCAAGGCCACAACAGATCTCCAAGAGCTCATTTGGAATTAAATACAAATATTAAAGATTAGGACCCAGACATGACGTAAAATGCTAAGTAAACTGCTGTGCTTTGAAAGAATGGCAGATATGTATTTAGGTGCTATATATGAGATTGGGAACATTTCTACAGCCTCTCAGCGGCTCTCAACATTGCGACGGCTGAGGCGGCAGCTCGCAGCTGCTAACAAGTGCTAACGGCGCAAACACTGCAAACAGCGGCAAAAGTACGCCAGAGCTGACAGTGTTTATTTGACGAGGAACCAGAGGATGTGTTCCACGTTTCACAACAACCATCAGCTGTAACCGCCGTATGAGGCCGTGCAGAGCAGCAACCGTGAGCTAGTCAGTGGGGCACAAACATGCACAAGCATGTGAGGCCGACCCGGCTATATGTAAACAAAGCACAGAAAAGTTCGGATTACAGCACACACAGAGGGAGTGAGTCCTCATTCTCTGCTCAGGTGGACATTAATCCACTACATTTTTACAAAGCAAATAGTTGTTTGCTGCTGTATTAATGCTCTGTAAATTGAATAAAGCATCTTTCAGCTTTTAGCTACAAGAATAAAAGAGAGGGCAGGTTTTTGTTCTTTGCCTCTGAAGTGGCAGTCTGATCAGGGCAATCAAGGATGCAGCCAGCCTTTTGATGACTTTCTTGAGGTGAATGTAATTTGTTTGTTGTAACCAAAACAACTTGATTTGCAAACTTAACCAGCATTGTCAATTTATTTTATTTCATCAGGGCAAAAGACAAAAAGCCTTCATGTGAATGTGAGAATGGGACACATGAAACAATGCCAGTGTCTTGATTTAAGTGTGGGTGACTTGTCTGTGACCTTTTAAAGTCAATACCTTATTCCTTGACATTTAGGTCTTTGTTCACTGTCACAATGGCTAGAGCAGATTTGAAAATGATCCCAAAAGACTGTGTGGCTGGGTTATTGGTACCACTTGCACATATAACTGCCTGAGGTTTCTGTTGTTAGAAGCCAGCAACTTCTGTAATTATTTAATTTACACTGCTTCTTTATGACTATAATTCAAAATGCAAGCCTTAATGTCTTAAATACCTTTAGATCTGTACCTAATGTTTTCCCATTGTTGGAGCCTGGCTGTAATTCACAGCTTAACCTATTTACAACCCTGTTGCCATGCTAGGGGACTGGGCTCTCAAAGCTGCTTGGAATAAATGGCCTCTGCTATGCAAATAAATAATGCCATAAAATGTAACGTGGTGTTTTTCTGCAAGCAATGTCTGGGCATTGGTATACCCTCTCCACATGTTTAATTAACAAGGAGAATAAAAGGCCAGCTCTGTATGAGCGGCAAGAGCTACAGGAGGCAATTTGGGTTTAGGATCCTCATTTCAGATGCCTGGAATGCTAAGTGCTGAGTTGCCCTGAAACGGCTCTCACTAGCAGCTGGTGGGAGTCTGGTAGCGAAAAAACTCTGATCCTGGCTAATGCTCACGGCAGCACTTTATCAAGAGAACATCTGATAACATGACCAGCAGACTGCAAATAAAGCTCAGGCTCACTGTAATGAGAGGACCAACACTAGGAGAAACCTCATATCTACGGAGGCATTTGTTCATCAAATAAATCCCCATCTTAACAAATCATAAGAGCTGTTCTCCTGTTTGTAATTATAGTCAACTTGTTTCAAGAGTTTTCATGAGAATACTATCTCTTGGTAGTATTGAACAAATTGGCCTTATCCTGACTTGTTTCCAGATATTTACATAAAACACCTGAAACAAAAGGGATTGCATGGTGAACAAATAAAAAACAATATTGGCAGAAATGGGTTTTTGAAGGTTTAATACAGAACTAGCTGATTTGTCAGAACAGATGTTTCAGCAGCGAGAATATATGAATCACTGATGTGCTTATTTGTGCCAGTGAAGTGTTCAAATTGTGATGAATGCGATGCAGACATATTGTTGCTCGCTGGTGCAGGTGTCAGCTGTCAGGTGTGCTGCAGTAGGATTATGGGTTAGACTGTGTACCACCCTTATCCTATAATAACACCCACACAGAAGCCTGGCCACCTGCCGCCACATCTCAGAGGAGCCCGTCTCTTCCGACTCCTAGGAAGCAGGAAGCCTCCAGCCACACTAAACCCTGCTCTTCAGCTCGGTAACAACCAGCACTTAACTGAGCCAGACAACAAAGTGCTGTCACACTGGCAGAGTTTAAGTGTTACACTGACATAACTAAAAACATGCTGCCACAGTCTGCCTCAAGTTCCACCCTATCATAAGTCATTTTTATTGTTTTTCACACAATGCTAGAAACAGAAATAATAAGAAAGCAGGACATCCGCTTTTTTAAAAGAATCAATATCTTATTTAAAGAGATATAATTAGCTACAGTCTGTGAGCATGAAATAAAACGCACCACCATGTTTCTTCTATCTGCTCGACAAAAATGTGTAAATTACTTTTTTTTTCCATTTCCAGCTGGTCCCATTGATGTTCTGCAAGTGCTGGAGCTGTCAGAGAACATGGAGGGGGTGTCTTTGGAGACTGGTCTCTGCACCAGCAGGAGGGGCTTTGAGGAGCTGGACCTGGCCTACAAGATAGACAAAAAGATTCAGCTCAGTGCTCCAACCAAACAGCTTTTCCCTGGTAGTGAACTTATTTTTCCAATGAGGATGTCTAATGATGGGAAAAAGCCCTGAAATGTGTCACTTTTGAGAGGGTTTCTTCCCTCAGTAAAACATTCAGAGATCTGACTTTGAACTCCCTTTACCCCTCCTCGTGGTACTCACTGCTTTCATGGGCAATATTTTTCATCATTATTATCTTTACTAAGGTCTCACTGGCAGCGGGTGGTGCCTGCATGTTATATAATATCTGCTCCCTGCTGTTCTCTAACAGCTCGTCTCCTCTCCTTCCCAGATTCAACCATATTTCCTGAGAATTTCTCTGTGATGGCTACAGTGCGAGCTAAAATGGGCTCCCAGTTCTTCCTGCTTTCAGTGTATGATGACCAGGGGGTGCAGCAGCTGGGCCTCGAAGTGGGCCGTTCACCCGTCTTCCTGTATGAGGACCAGCATGGGCAGCCCGCACCAGAAATGTATCCCATCTTCAAAAAGATCAACCTGGCTGATGGAAAGTGGGTAGTTTGAGGGCCTATGATGTCTCCATTAGAACAGCTATTAATGACACGTGCCTTTCTGTTGATTTGATGGTACATTGTATCTGTGTTGTGTGTTCAATAGATCAGGTTTACCAGCACTGTGTAATTTATATTAACTGTTCATGTATAACTTTCCCAACAGGGCTGATTGATAAAGCTCACTTCATGTGCTTGACATTGTGCTTGATCGTAGGAGTTAAGGAAATCAATCCTTCACACTCTCAGGCTGAAAGGCATTTCTGATTTGCTTGACTTGAAAGAAGTGTGAAACAGCTCTTTGCATTGCTGATTCTGCAGGGCAACAGACAAAATATCTGTGATGTTTCAGATGGCACAGGATAGCCTACAGTGTGCAGGGCAAGTCTGTGACCCTCTACCTGGACTGTCAGCGGAAAGAGACCCTGGATCTGCTGCGAGGGGACAACGCTGTAGTCAGCACAGAGGGTGTCACTGTGTTTGGGACACGGCTGCTGGACAAAGATGTATTTGAGGTAGGACATTATCTAAGCACGGGAGCCTCTGAAAGCAAGCGATTTACTTTGGTGTCATACTTTTAAATGTTCCTTCATTGTTGTTAGTTACGAAGAGGATCAACAAATTTGAACAGACCATGTATTGGAGAATGCCGTTGCCAGCAAGTGCGTTTCTTTTTGTGCATTTCTGCATTGAGGTAAACAAAAGGGAATATACGAGGGTCAGTATCATGTGGACTTTGTGTTATTAGGTATAGGTTTAATCACAGGAGAGTTTCACTAGGGTAATATGTAATGCATGTTAACTGAATCATCTGACAAGGCACATCCTGATGACCTTGCTTTCATTTGTATGACTTTTATTCAGAATCAGAATCAGAATCAGAATCAGCATCAGCTTTGTGTATGCATATGCATACATGGAATTTGACTCCGGTTTTCACATTGCTCTCACCGTACATACAGTACATAGAATATACAAATAAACAAGAGAAATATAAAAACAAGGACAGACAACAAATTCTTCTTTCTATTCTTTCTCTCTCTTACACTCGTTCTAACACTATGTCACATTTAACTAATTCAGTGCATTTTTCCCCACTGCCCCTGACTGAAAAAAGAGATAAGGATTTGGATCATTTATTGATCCGATTAGATAACCCCTTTATCCTTTACCCCTTTATACATACCAAATATTTTAGGCCAAAAGTTCGGAGAAATGTGTATTTCTGTCACCCAGGAGACAGGATCTGTGCTTGTCCTTAGTACTTTTGTTGCTTAAACATAACCAAGTAGTACTTTGAGGTCTGTCAGTTTAAGCCAAACCATGATGTAGTTTTGTAGCATTTTTTGTTTTATCTTGTTTCAATTTATGTTCTATTAACCACATGTTTCAAACTGTTTACAATTGCAACCGTAATCCAGGAGAAAATATGCTTCCCTCCAAACGTAATTGAGAGTGCAGTTTAGTTGTGTAGGAATGTAATTGTGTACATTCACAAGAACTGAGATCTTGGGTTTGAATAGTTTCCTCTATAACATGAATGCATTACCATATACTGGACATCATATTGTATATGATCTATATAGTATGATACAATATACATTTGTGTCTGGAAAGTGGTGGGATAAGCTGAATATGAATTGAATTTACGACCTTTAAAGCTTCTAAAGAAAAGATTTAATGATGGTCATCCTCTTGCAGAAAAAATGCCTGCTTTTTGTTCTTGTACACTTTTTTTTAGCACTTAGCAGGAGAAGCGTATCACTGATTTAGTTACTGCTTAAATCATTCCAAATTGCGTCAACCAGAAAAATAAAATAATTTGAACCTTTTTGAAGTTGAAGTACACTTCTTCAGTTGAGGGCATTAGAAAATGTTTCCTGATGTGTATCAATATGCTGGGAAAACATGGAGGAGCAAGACGCTTCAAACTAGGCTCAACTCGTTTTCTCAGCAGTAACCTTTATCGTCATAAGTCGTTCTCTGTGCTTCCCATGACAATGTGCAAGCCCTGCTCCATTGTCATTCCCAATGAAGCTCCAGTCTAAATCTCTCGCCCACAGCTTGAAATAGAGATCAGCTCAAGCCCCTTCCCTTGCCATGCCCTCAGGGTCTGTCTGCTCAGCAAAGAAGCAAGAAAGAAAAGGAAAGTTAGACAGAGGCATGAGGTACAGTCCAGTTTCTCAGTGTCCAGAGAACACCCCAAAGTTATACTATTTAACTTTAAGAGAGTAGAGAGGGAGGGTTGTTATTACTCCCTATTTGCCTAATAGACAGAAACCACAGCCTTCCTCACTTTCTCCAGGAGAAAACCAGATGTCCTTGGTCCTGACAAGTAAACACCTATTGCTTTTGGGTTTTGCGTTGCGTGTGTAGTCAATAACTACTTTCCAGACCTTACCTTCCCTATGGCCTCACTTAACCTCAGCTGCCCCTCCCATGCTATAACTTACTCTCAACTCCCTTCCTTCCCTTCCCACTTCAGTTAAGAAATGCGTTTCCTCGTGGGCTCTATACATTTCTCTTTTCAGAAGCAATAGAGCTTGTTTCATTTTTGGCCTTGCTCCAAAAACACTCCCATGTTCTTATTCATCATCGTATGCATAGAGAGATATGATGATGATGATAGATTATTCGTGATGATTTAAAAAGGTCTCAGATCCATCCTTTAGTCCAATCCATTGTGGTTATTGTTTTCATGTGGATCAAAGTTTGCACTTAATTTAATCTAAAATTGAGTCTTAATATCTTGCTTTCTGTGGAGAAAGTGAAAAATCCTCAAGCCATCTGTTTTAGATTTTTCATTGATACATGTGATGGTAAATATGAGTTTCCGAGTGTGCATTGACAGCTCTGTATGTCTGGCTGTGCATATCTAAGCATCCGCGTACATCCCGGATGAGGCTGGTACCAGGGGAGGAGAGAAAGCAGGCTGACCTCTGGGCCTCTGTTCCCAGGCCCTGGTTCCGGGGGAGGAGGCTGGTGTTCTGGCTCAGTTCTCCCAGCATGGGAGCTCAGCGTGGGAGCATGGGGACCGTGGTCAGCCACTAATGTCTCTATTGCTTCCAGATTGCGCTACAAATGACTACACAAGTTTGGTGTTCAGACTCAACACATTTACAAACCTCAAGCTGTCCGCAAGTCTGGTTGTGCTCCTTGGCAGCTGCGTGCCCTTTGTATGTGCCTCCAACACGCTGACTGCTTAGATAAGACCCAGACCAGCATTTATTTGTTGGGAAATTCAGATCCTTTCCATCTCGATTAGTACTGGAAATTAGATGTTTTTGTCACACTGTTACAGGCAAAGCCAAGACCTGTTACGCATATCATTCCAGGGCAGCTTTATTTGAAGATTTAGCAATCCCATTATTTTAGCACACAAATTGGACAAGCACTTTAAATCGGACAAGGTCTGTTCATGTTGTTATATTTTGTAATTACTCATGTCTGATTGTGGACAGATGTTAGGTTAGTCATGATCATCTGTTGCACTTTCAGCAAATGAGAAGTTTTGAAAATTCTGTTTCATTGCGGTGAGCTAGTTGCTCCGTCTTCACCCACACTAGGTCGTGACTCACGCAAGAGCGTACGTAGAGATTGAAATCTGACTAAGACACAAATGAGAGGACAGTACCTCATATAAGGTCTAGTTAGTTGTGATTTGGTGAATCAGTATGACTGTTGGTTAGCTGGCACCACCCACATTATTGCAGACAGGAGAAGAAAGCAGAGGGGTCACTCTCTGAAACACTGATGAACCTTTGCCAACAGTGCCATGTGTGACCTCATGCAGGATGTTTGCGAGCCATCAGAAATGTATGGATTCAGCTGAGGTGTTTTCCTTTTCAGCACGTCCTCAAATGTCTCTTCAGATGTCCTTGCACCCTTCCTGAATGGAGAACGGCAGAGCATGCATGATTTTGAGCAACACTTAACTCGCTGTGTGTTTCTAGAGGAGAGAGCCCCTGCTAGGCAAGAAAAACAGGAAAACGTCTCTGTGAAAGTGTTGCCTTTGATCTCAAATTGAGATTGGATTAACTCCCCGTTGCCTTTCTCTCTCACTGCTTCTATCTGTCTCTCACCTCAGAGTGCAATAATTTCCTTTTGGTTGACACTGGCTTTTGGCTATAACAGGAAGAAAAAAGGATAAATGGATAACAACTCCTTTCATGTTTGATGTCATAAATTAAAGCATAATGTCCACGGTCATTCCTAGGTTTACAGTTTTCTATACGGCGATCCAGACTTTGCGTAGATTTCTATTGCTGATAATAAGGCGTTAGCTGTATTAGAAGATATATGAGCTAGTGGCCGGTAACAGAGAAGCGATATGTTTTGATTTATTTCACCTCTGGCCACTAAAGCCTTATTAAAGAGATTACAATGGGACTATAATTACCACAACATCAAGCAGTTAATCTGACTTGATTCATTACAAATGGCTGCCCAGCTGTCCCCAGATAACATTTCACCAGGCAATATGTTTGCAATGGCCTGTCAGTTACATAGATTCTTATCGTTAATGTAATCTAAACGTTGTCAAACATCGGGCCATAGGGCTGCCTGCACTTTGTTTTTATTGAATTACTTCCTGACTTGCGTCTTAGAGAATTAGCACTGCAGATACAGGGTTTTTTACTATCAAATGATCGTTTGAGTATACTTTATATATACACTATATATATATATATATATATATATATATATATATATATATATATATATATATATAGTGATATACTACTTTATTTATTATTTAACTTACAAAATATAAAAATATTGAAAAATGGCCATTAAAATATGTTTGAGCCTAACTTGTTTTATAAATAGTGCTGTCTTAATATTTATTTGATAGTAATACATAATTGAGAAAAGCATTTGTAAACCACTGTTTAGTCATTTTACTTGACAATTGTGTGCTTTAATACATCAATTGATAATTAATCAACTAGTTATCTCAGCACTACAAAGCATTAAGTAATAATATAATGTGTACAGAAGACTAGAGTGATGCTGAGATGAGTGTAAGGCCATTAAAGCTAACAGAGGCTCTGGGCTCAGAGCTGCAGGGCCCAGCAGTGCTGTCTCTGTGCATGTTATTGTATATACACTGGCTACGCCTCCGGGGCGGGATGGGAAGTGAAAGGCCCTGACAGGGGGGTGAGAGAGAGCTATTTGACTGTTTTGTGTACACAATCAAGTCCCTCCTGGAGTTATGGGAACACACAAAAAAGTAATAGTCAGTAGCGATTGTACCAGTACTGACAGTGTGATGATGCTATTGTATTATAATTAGCTTTACATCTAGGTATGCGGACTGTTTTGTTGTTTTCAGTGTCGTTAGTGTCACACGTTCAGTCTTCTGGTCCATGAAATATCTCTTCACTGTGCTGTATAGCAGCGGCTGTATGTTTTTGTCAGTGCTCCATTGAGATGACTCCCCTGCCTGCTGTTATGTACTACACTTTCCTATCATTTCTGTCTGCTTTCTGGTTTATTTCAGGGAGATATTCAGCAACTACTGATCCTGGAGGACCCGCAGGCTGCTGCTAACTACTGTGTAAACTACATACCAGACTGTGACTCTGCTTTGCCCTACAACAGCAAATCCCTGGTCCTGCAGGAGGTCAGTACTGCCACCAACAGGAGGCCACGCCTACTAGAAAAAAAAACATGCAAATCTTCGAACAGTTCTACAGACAGCTGATAGAATGGGGTATAGCTTCAGGTCACCTTAATTACTTGCTGACACAAAGGTCCGGATCTCTCAATTCATTCTATTGCTTCATCATGTTTTCCACATTTCCTTTGAGGCCCTGTGTTTTATAATACAATTTAAGAAATATGATGAGCTAAAGTGGACTTGCTTGAGCTCCTTTTACCAGTAAAAGGGGCTCAAGCATGTCCATCAATAGAGCTATGTGTCCCTAAGACTCATATGATTTACAAACGGCCAACAACCCCAGCCAAGAAGAGGTCTGAGTACAGTGCAAATGATGTGAGTGTTGGCAAAAAGAGACTTGAGCGATTAAGACAGAACAGGCCATCCGTCAAAGAATAAGTGTCTTCTTTTAAATGCAGCCAGCAGTGGAGCATTCTTAAGGTCAGGTGCTCTCTCACACACACACACACACACACACACACACACACACACACACATACAGTGTAGAGCCAGGTGGCTATAACTCAAACATGATATAATAGCTCTTCCCCTCCTCAAGGCGTGCATAAAAAACTGAATCAATCATAGATATGAATTACTGTGTGGTTTCTTTGGTGGTGTGTGAAAGATAGAGATAAGGAGGACGGAGGCAGCCAGAGGAATGGAGGCAAAGAGATGTAATTGTGTGTGTGGCTGGGCTTCAAGGAATACACAGTTTTAGTAACATGCATACACTCACATGCGTTCAAACTCACCTGACTGCTTTTGTGTCCTCACGCATATGTGTGTGCCTGGTCATTGATTATGCCCCAGAGATGGCTCTTTAATGGTAGAGTGAGGCCATGTCGATAGTCATCCAGCTGGCTTTTAAGAACGACAGCTGAGCAATGAGCTCTGAATCCAGAACATGTCAACATCTGTCACCCCACTGACCTACTTCCCATCATTCTCCGTTACACACTGACCTTGTTTACAAGTGGATCTAAATCACGTCACTGATGTCTTTCACAGACTAGTCCTTTAGAAAAATGTTCAGGCCATTTATATCACTGACATTCAATGGACATTGCTCTGGAGGATGACACAACCATGTTTGCTCACTTGCTAGAGCACACTAAGAATTAGCACCTCTTTAGGATCGTAGACAGGGTGACCCCTGACAACTAAAGCAAATGTGTCTTCTGCATTGCATTGAGAGGAAACAACTCTACATTTGTTTGTCCCTTCCCATTTCCTATTGCCTTTAGGTTTTTGCCATCTAAATGAGAATCACAGTCGGTATTTGACTCTATAAGGTTGTCACAGGACCTGTATGCATCACTTTACTGTCCCTTACTGTTTCCCTCATTGTATTTTCATTCACAGCAGCTGTTTTTTTTTTTTCTCCATCCTCCACTTGGTCTCTCAATTTGCATTCCCTTTTTCATAAAAGAACTCCCAACTCAGGTCTGATTTCCTAAAGCAAAGTGACCAGCCTGATGAACCAAAGGAGCACTCCAAAAAGGACAGGAAAGGCAAAAAGAAGAGGGACAAGGACTCTAAAGGCAAACGCAAAGGCAAGGGCAAGGGCAAGAAGGGATCCAGAAAGAAAAAACATGAAGCGGAGGGTCTCGAGGATGGCTTCCTCAGCGTGTCCACAACAGTGCCTGAGTATCTATCCCAAGAACCTTTTCAGCCAACAGATTTACCAGAAATTAAGAGCGACCGAGAAACTGTCATCCCCACTGAAGTGCTCGACAAGACCCTCATGGAGATGCCCACACATGAACCTGACTCCACAGCTGAGGCCCCCACTGTGGTGCCCAGCGCTTTGCCTGAATCAAAGGTTACCGAGGAGGTAGACAAGTTTATTTGTAGATGCCCTCCACCCCAACCCCCTCCTGCCATTTGCAGTTCTAACCGATCACGTCCTTAATACCTCCTAACCATAGAGAGCACCTCTTCCCTCTCCAATTTCTTACCACCACCACTAACCAGCACCATCCCAATCATCACCTCTACTACATCCCTTCCAAAAAACTTGAAGAACGCATCCTAAATGTTTGATGATTTCACTGTACGACTTGTGCCTGCGTGTATGCTTTTTGTAGAAAATGCTGTAGTACATGCATACTATATATACCAAAGGCATGGTATGCATGGTGCATACAGTTGACTATATATCTTCCTGTATGCAAACATACAGAATGAGTATTGGGTTGACCGTTCATTTAATGTGAATATATGCCTAAGCCACAATTGTATATCATCTTTTTTTTTTTAAATCCAATCAATTTTAACTTACCACTGCAACAAACAAGGATTGTTTGTGTATGTCTCCTTCATGTTTATTATTTGCTAATTTGCCAAGTAACCTCATTTTTCATGCTCATGCTGTTTCTGTAGCTGTTGCCATCTCTGCCATGCTGCCTCAAGAATCTGATGTAGTCCATCAGCTAATTACGCTCAAGCATTGTAATTAACTGCACACCTGTATCCCGGAAAATCAATTAATTCCTGTAAAATCCACCTGTTTTGCAAACACTTATACTATGCATTACAAAATGTGCCTTTACTTGGAAGTGCTCGGCGCTAATGAGAAGAGCTCAGTGTCCCCCTGGTTCATCTTTGCAGTGACTAATTTGAGCCTGTGTGTCGGCCTGCAGGAGGACAAGCCAGTGAAGAAGCCAGTGATAGAGGAGCATGGAGAGGACCTTTACGGAGACCTCTACGATGATCTCTCAGTTTCCACGGTAACAGAAGGCCCGATTGTTACTGAATATGCGGTAGGTTAAATGCAAATGTAAGACATGCCTTCACCTCAGCACAAACACACGGAGAGCTTATTTTGGTATTCGCTTCACCTGAATGGATTTTTTCCATTCCTTAACAGGTTCTCGAGTATGAAGATTACAAGAATGACACGGAGTCAGAGTATGAAGAGTACGAGGTATATGACGACGGCTTTGAATTTGCAGAGCGGGAAAGAGCAGAGACGTGGGATGGAGAGGTAAATCTCATACATCAAGTGAGAGGTCACGTCTTCAATTGCCTGTGTCAAGTGATTTCTAACATTCCACATCTATTCACCTATTTCTCTTCCTCAGGTTAGCCTCAGAGCAGAGAAGGGCCAGAAGGGAGAGCCCGCTATCATTGAGCCGGTGAGCTTCAACTGACATTTCATGAATAGTTTAGTAGCTTTAGTTACGAGCATGGGGATTAGTTTATGCTCTCCTAATGTACATTTCATTCTATCTGTGCTTGTGTCTAGGGTACATTAGTGGAAGGACCCCCAGGTCTACCAGGGCCACAGGTAAGCCTATTCAGCCTGAACACAGATATCAAACGTGTCTCTGTGATTGTACAGGGTGTGGTAAAATGTTAGAAGCAGGAACTATCCAGATGCGATGCAAAATGTAGAGAATTTTGGATTCTAGCCATCAGGATGCAGTGTTTTCGGAATAGGAAACAGGGTTTTCAGGGGTGACCACAATAAAAATACACCCCTGCACTGTAACACAATGCAAGATGGCACTTTGCGAAAGACTATGTCTATAAACACATGATGAGGTGATTAATTTGATTCAAAAACTACATAAAGAAGAAGAAGAAAATTACATAAAAAAATAAAAAGGGATTATTGTCAGGCATTTGGGGAGTTGGAATATTATGGAGAAGAGTTTCATTTTTTTAAAGCTAAGCCACAATGTTCTTCAATGTTTGTTTGAGTGCTGTGAATGTTTCCTTCACAGGGCCTCACTGGCCCAGCTGGACCAACAGGCCCTCCAGGACCCAGGGGAGATCCTGGTGAATTGGTGAGTGTGGCTTAGACCCGGACCTGGGCCCATTGGCTTAGTTTCACTCCAGTTTGACCCTTTCACCTGTGGGACAGATCTGTGGGTTCAACTGTGACCTCACATTGAAACATGTCCAGTCCTGAACTGAACATTCTGGCTTCAGGGACTGATGTTGACTCACACATGTGTGACCTGATTTTCTTTTGTGCGTGTTGCTTGAATAAGTGTATTTATCCATTATTCATCACAAAAGAACACCCACACACACACACACACTGTTTAACACACTTACGTCTGTCCACCAGTGATTAATACATATACATAAATTAGCGCATATATTTAATGATTTATGTAAAACTTATGGGGACATTCTGTAAATATTAAATGCTTCAGTTAGAATATCATTAGTCTGCTGCATGGTTTACTAGATTTTTATGAATTTTTGAGATTTATATATATATATATATATTTATATATTATATACGTTCTTAATGCCAAATAAAAAGGTTTACCAATGAGACAAGATAATTAAACATATTTTAACCACTTCTGCTTCACTTGTTCCTAGAAACAAGTGTCAGTTATTTGATAACAGACAGTACCAAGAAAATTACACTTGATCCATGAAAATGTTCTATCAGTAGAGGAATGTATTTTACCAATTTGAATACTTATCAGATGACTAACAGTAATCTGATGAACACAATTGTAATGACTCAATGCTGCATTAAATGGCTTGTTAAAATAGATATTTACAATGTGTAAACAGAAGATAAGGGTGTGTGTGTGTGTGTGTTTGTGTAATATGCCCTATGGAAACGGTGCAAAGGTTGTTTGATTAGATTGCTGAGCTGTTTTTCTCACCACTTAGACCCTCTCTATTTCTCTTTCTCTCACACACACACACACACACACACACACACACACACACACACACACACACACACCCCCGCCCCCACAGACACAGTAGCCAACGTTTATCCATTTCCCCGACCTTCCTTTTCAGGGTCCCCAAGGACGTCCTGGTCTTGCTGGGGTTGATGGGATTCCAGGTCCTCCAGGAACCCTGTTGATGCTACCAGTAAGATCTTATGGCGCACTAATGCATGCTCACGCACACACAACAAACACGCACACAGAGCACACCATATTCCCAATGTGGTGTAGTGGCATGACCACAAGGGGGGGCTGTGTGATTGAACTTCATTTACATTTGGGGAATCCTGCAGTGGGAACTGATTCCTCTTTTTCCATTGCCTCCAGTTCCAGTATGGAGGTGATTCCCAGAAGGGACCAGTGGTGTCTCCCATGGAAGCACAAGCACAGGCTATACTGCAACAGACGAAGGTACACTTCCCAGAAACACACACTTTGGTGTCATCATGCTATATCATAACACCAGTGACTGTCATTCATGCTGTATGAAGACCAATTCATTGCATAATAAAAGTCAAATGTACCTTGTGCAGCGTACATGAACCACCCAGTTATTTTTTTCTTCCAGCTGTCACTGAAGGGACCTTCAGGTCCACTGGGTCTAGCAGGGCGACCAGGCCCACTGGTAAGGCTCTCTGACCTTGACCAAATTTGCATCATATCTCAAGGGCTCCTGCAACCTTTAACCTCAACTTCACATTCTGCCTGACCAGGCACAAGCTCTACTCTCTCTCTCCCACCTTAAACTCATCATTATGCATGCTCAGTATGTTCAAATTGCTTGTGAAATCATTGCAGGGTTGCAAAAATAAACACATAATAAAGATTTAAGAAAATTAGTTGTCAGCTTATTTGTATCTTCTTTTTTTGGTACTAAATCAGGAGTGAAGAGTTGAATTGCTCCTATGCATTATGCCGTGATTAAATGAATGCTTGTTTTTATTTTGCAGGGAGTACCAGGTTCCACTGGGCTCAAAGGGGACAGCGGAGAAAGTGGCCCTCCCGTAAGACCAGACATTATTTTTACCACACTTCTAGCTTTTTCCACACTATTAATTTCCTTTTGTTCTCCTGCCTTTTTTTTTTTTTACACATCTTTCCATTTGTCTTCTTCTTTCCTTTCTTATATAGGGATCACATGGGTTGCAAGGCCCTCCTGGAACTAATGGAAAGCCAGGAAAGAGGGTTAGATATTTAAAATATTGCATGTTTCCACACTGAAAATGTATCTGCATATTGTGTTAAAAGCATACTATATTATATAAATATATACCATATATACTATAGTACTGTAAAGCAAAACCTAATTGGATTGTGTATCTTGTAGGGGCGTGCGGGAGCTGACGGAGGTCGTGGAGCTCCAGGAGAAGCAGGATCTAAGGTAAGGTCTTACAACCTTACCGCTTATTTGGGTATTAGTTGAGGTTCAAAACTGTGTGAATGCCACATTGCCAGTTTTTAGACCATATTGTTCATGTTTGGTGTTGAGTTTCCATGAATTAAATTTCCTGTTTCCATGAACACGACAATACCACACGTGTTTAGGCAGCAAGGTCCTGTACGATAACAAACTATCCCTACTTGCAAGTGTAAGCTTCAAGGTAGCTCCCAGCTTATTATATGTATTGACAACAAGGCAACTCAATACTTAACAGCTGCAGGAAGAGCTTAGCAAATAAATCAGGCTCCCTTGATGCCGGGTCTGACTGAACAGCAGAGTCTTTATCAGTCAAAGCAGCATTTTAGCAGACCTACAGCTAATCTGAAAACTCCCTCTCCCCAACACGTACTCAGAGCAGATGGGAGGCTCTGCCAGGGGAGACTTTCAGAACAATTCTGCAAATGTTTACACATTACCGTATGTGTGTGTTTCAGGGTTTAATGCACTTGCTTCTCTGTTACTTTTCAGGGTGACAGGGGTTTTGACGGCCTGCCAGGTCTCCCAGGAGACAAGGGACACAGAGTGAGTTCGATTTGGTAACTTAAAGCATTGACACTGTATTTATTTTGTCATTCGGGTACTAACACGCTAACACGGCATGCATCAACACCTCACACGTCATATGGCAGGTGATTGTTTGCACATTACAATCATGATTATTGTGATTTCTATGATGACAGTGTACACTAAAAAGCATCTGCTGGTTTCTGCTCTGCCAGAAACAGAACAGTCCCAAATATCTTGAGGCTTGTGGCTAATGCTTTTATCTTGTAGGGGGACAGAGGAAAGCCGGGTCCTCATGGGCCTGTTGGAGAGCCAGGAGAAAAGGTGAGTGCACGGTACTTTGCAAAATTTATTTGCAACAAACAAAGCCTAGAAAATACATCCCGCAGCAGTGCATTGTCTTTCTTAATTTTTCCATCACCCAAGGTTTCCAGATCAGTGAATCAATTTTACAAACCGTTTAGAAGGTAAAGCACCGTAGATCAAAGCTTTACTGAAATGAAGTCATAAACTCTTGAATTTAATTACGATACGCTGGCCTTAGTTCATTCAGTATTACGGTTTGCAAAAGACATGAAAGCTATGCAGTGCATCCTGGCTTAGAATTGAAAATATGAACGATAGAAGCGCTGTCAAGATAGTATCAATCCATTCAGGCGGGTTGGGGAAATTTGAGAGAGCGCTGTATTAGTCTTTGCTCGAAGATAGTTGAGTCTTATCTGTCAGGCAGTGAATTTCATTAATGAGCTATTTTCACAGATTATGTCTGTGGGGATATAAATGTATCCACTGCTGAGGTTGACTTAGAAAGGTGCATGAGATTTATGTGTTGAATCTGTTTCCGTCTTTGTTAATTCAGGGATCTGACGGACCTGTGGGGCCAAGAGGGCAACCAGGCGAGCCCGTGAGTAACACTATCTGGAACGACATAATGCAATATTTAATATCTATTGCTTCTCTACATAGAAAATACTTAATGGAGTGGATGTATTTATCAAGTCCGTGCTTTGGGTTCTCAGAAATACGCTCACACAGAATCACAGAAATTGATGATTTCCACGACAAACCATGAGGGGATTGTATAGGAGATCACTAGATTTTAGCTCAAGCATCAGTTTCAGCCAACAATCTTACAGAAGAACTTACACAAGCACAAAATCTACTGCTCATACTTTACATGAAGAGAACTTTAGAAACACTGCACGATATAAAACTAGGACGGTCAAACCGTATGAATGCAGTACTGCAACAATGTTCACCGTAGCATTAAGAGAGAAAGGTAAGTTTAGTATACAATGGCATAAACACATACATAACATGTGTTATTCTGCCAGCAAAATAACTTTGGATCAGAGAGAAACCACAACGATCTGTAGAGCACTGTTGCAGAAGCTGTCATTTTTTTTCCGTGTAGCTCTGCGGCGAACACTGGTTGATTGGTTGTGACTCACTCTCCATCTTCCTCCCAGTAGGTGAGGTTGGGGCTCAGCGGGGTTCTGTCCCTCCAAATGGATCACCCAATTCAGGGAGAAACAGAGTGCCATAAGACATATTAGGAAAGCTGTGTAAAACTACAAAGATACAAGAAAGGAGAGGAGTTGGCTGTTTTGATGAAAGAGAGAGGGAGGGAGCGATGGGAAAAGTGAGGCAGCGAGCGACAAATGCGAGGCAGAAATTTGGTTTGGATGTGAAAGAGATAAGAGAGAAGGAGAGAGGAAAGAGGGAGCGAGTCGGAAAGGGAAGAGATAAAATCCTGGCCTGAATGATTATATTTCCATATCAATCACTTCCCTGGAGATCACAGATGTGGCTTTGGAACAGGTGGCTTGGCCAGCCTACAAAGAGGAAGGCTGACAAAAACAGAGCGCACAAACACTCCCGCAAACACAGGCTAGTGCAGTCTCCGTAGCTAGCACATATAAAACCAGATGTGCCCACACACACACACACACACACACACACACACACACACACACACACACACACACACACACACACACACACACACACAAATATATTATTTGTTTCTGCCCTTTCCTCTCTCTCTCTCTCTCTCTCTCTGCTTAGTTCAGATTTATGATTTAGTATTCCACACTCAACCCATCTCATCATGAATGCAAGTTAGCTGCTGACTATTTGCTATGTTTTGTCTCCAGGGCTCTCGGGGTCTTGTTGGGCCAAGGGGACCACCTGGCCCACCTGGTCAGCCGGTAAGTCAACATCGCCTTGATTGCTGAAGATTAGAAGCTTATCAGTCTCTTCATCTCTATAAAGGGACCTCTGTTCCTTGGAATCATCAATATGCCATTGAAGATAACAAGGAAGCTATTGAACTGTCTCTTTTTTCGATCACACGTTGATATTTCATAAAAAAAATTCTGACATCTTGTATTTGTCAGGGTATTCGTGGAACTGATGGAGTACAAGGGTCAAAGGGCAACTTGGTCAGTCCTGCTACCTTCATCACCCACTGTTATATATATGTCAAAATAGTTGTATGAAAATGTGCATGAGGGTAACACTTTTTCAAAGGGATCTCAGCTACTGAAAGATCATCTGAAGTGGATTAGTGTGGCCTTCTAATAAACCTGTTAGCCACTCATGTGATAATGAGCTTATGACAAAGTTCAAGTGGAGGTTGTGACTATTTGTTGTTGTCAGGGTCCAGCTGGAGAGATAGGGCCCCCAGGTCAACAGGGAAATCCAGGAGTCCAGGTACTGTCCCAGCACAAAAAAACTGTCCTGTCGCTATGAGAATTAATCCACTCATTACACATCCTATACATTTATTCAAGTCATATAGACATGCTTCAAATATGCACCACCACTTGCAAGTTGCATAACATATTTGCTCTCTCTCTCAGACACAGACATATTATTGTGGCACAAAAACTGTTTCAGTTCTATTTTTGACTTCAACTGAAGGTTTAATTGCTCTTCTAGAGGTGTAGACAATTCTCTGTCCTTTTGGGCTCATAAAAGCAATCCCATTGCATGACACTAAAATGTAGTGAGTCTACAAGGCTGTTTTTATTACCTCATGTTTTTGGAGATACAAGATGTTCACCCCATGGTAATAAAATGTAATTTTTAAATGTCGTCAGAGACATTACGGTCATATAAAAACGGTTTAATCATTTTTTTTTAGCTTACCAGGATGTCTACAATCCTTCCAGCCACCATCTCACACAAGGACATCCACACATTCTGCTCATGACTCTTACATACACACGCATACACACAGACTCTAGCAAAACCTTAAACTCTGAGCCTTCTCCTAGTCTTGTGACACTTAACCTGATTGATGCTTTGTTCTGGTCCAGGGCTTGCCTGGTCCTCAGGGTCCCATTGGATTGCCAGGAGAGAAGGTACGTAGCATGTCTCTCACTTAATTTTAGAATTAAAGCAGTGACCTCGTGACCCCTGTCATCACATACCCAGGGGAGGCCGGTGGAGCTAGAGAGTACAACCCAACCACTTCTGGCTCCCATTCAGACGAGACAGAGCTAGACAGGAAATCAATACACAAGAAACACACACAGGCAAAACAGACACTAGGGATGGCCTTGGCCAGCGCGCATCATGAGGCTAGACTGATAAAAGAAATAAAAAGTGGACTTAGTCATAAATACAATATGTTTGGTCGAGGAGCAGCAAAGTGGGAAATGTGGTCTCTTAGGCTCCATTACAATTTAATATCTGAAGCTCATCTCAGTATTCATACCTCTCTCTGTCCTACGTAGGGACCCCAGGGGAAACACGGCATGCAGGGACTACCAGGCATTGATGGCCCAACCGTAAGTACACACAAAATGTACAACTGCATGCATTAGCACAAACACATAAACATGCATATATATGCATGCATGCCATTGCATTGAGAGCCTACTGCTGCTCCGTTATCAGTCAACTCTGTGGTCAAGTGTCAAGAGAACTGAATCACTGCTCCACAACATCACTCCATTTAATAGAAGAGACTTCACATTTGGCTCACGTTGTTCATCCATTTTATTTAATTATTTTTCTTTTATAGAACGGGTAAAAACATACACAAAACTATATACACAAGCAAAAACCTATCTACACCACATAATAACTAGACCCAGGCGACCAGTCTCTACAGTAGCCTATCGTACAGCCTTCCAGTACAGCAATTTCCAAATACAAGCTCAAATAATGTTATACCAACAATAAATACAACCAAATAGCTGTGAATGTTGACATATATAAATATGTGGGGGGGGGGGGGCCACAGGAGCCATTTCTGGAATTGATCCAAAGCAGTATGACATTTAGAATGGAAAAAAACCCAACTTCAAACAGCGAGGATTTCCTCATCTCTAAGAATTAATCTCTTTAGATTGCAGTCCGACACATTTGAATGAGTTTCACTTGATGCTCCCTGTTTTGTTCTGCAAAGCTTTGTGACACACAATGATGTTTTTATGGTACTTCAGTCTCAGTGCCGCTGGCATTTCCTCTCTTTCACTGGTTGGTTGCATTCGGATATTTCCATCAAGGTGTGATGCAGTAATGATGTATTTGCAGTGGTGCTAAATCAATCTGATTCCTATTTTCCTGTTTCAGGGTCATCCAGGAAGAGAGGGCCCCGCGGGAGAGAAAGGCATCCAAGTGGGTAACTGCATATCTGCGGCCTGTCTAGTGTAGTGTCATAGAAAGATATTATAAGTGCAATATCATGGTGTTTCTTGCAATCTATTGTAACTCACTATCATTAAGTTGCAACAAAGCTCACTCTTATCAATATAATCACTGTCTTCCTACAGTGTCATCATCTTTATTGGGCAAGAGGATAAGCTCATTAAGAGTCAGCAGCATGCACTCATCTGCAACATCAATGCGTATTGACAATTACGGATAGGATACAATGACTGAGTGCAATGCTTATTCAAATGTTGTCAGATAAATGCATTGTTGCTGCCTGCTGCTGTCTAAGACTAAAGAATACCTTTTGTTTTTTTATGAAGGGTTTATCAGGCGCTCAGGGGCCCGTTGGGTATCCAGGGACCCGTGGAGTCAAGGTGAGACATAAACGCATCATGATCTCAGGAGTAATGTCCGCTGAGATGTTTATTCCTTCGAACATTTCATTTTATTAGTATGTCTACCATGTGACGGACAAGCTGTTTGAGTCTATGACTGACAGGTGACAGGTGGAGGGAATGCTCCTCGGTTTTGAAGGGGACTGCTAACAACAGAGTGGGAGACATTTGATGGATGGAAGAGATGTCAGAGTCAGATAGAGCAGAGCTGTGTGCGTAGGTGTGGAGCAGTCCATTTTGAAAGTGCTTTGAGTGTGCTTTTGAAATTGAGGAATTCAAGTAGGGTTGTCATGAAATTGCATCCTGTTTGGTATTTGTTTTTGTCACATTCACAAATCTGGTATTGTATCTGGTAGCTTAGATCAACATCCTTCAGGGGAAGCCTGACCTTGTTGGAAATCATCAATTTGAAATGAATGTAAGGTCAATAACTACTTAATACAAAGCGAAAGAGAAAATCAATACACACTTATAAATCATTTCAGTTTTAAGATGGGGTATTTCTGGAAATGCAGGCAACCAGTGTTTTTCCTGTGTGATGTTCACAGTCTTTTCTTGAGAGCAGACTTGTGAGTGATGTTACGTTCTTGTTAAATTAAGTGTTTTCCTACTTTTTCACAGGGAGGAGATGGAGTTAGGGGTCTAAAGGGAAGCAAAGGAGAGAAGGTGAGTGAAACAGATAGTGAGTCTTTATTCTGTTGTCAAACTGTGGATTGTGACTGGTAGGACACTTGATGAGTTACAAAGTAATGATGCCATTTATCACCTCTCCTCATCGCATCACAGGGGGAAGATGGCTTCCCTGGGTTCAAAGGTGATATGGGCATCAAGGGAGACAGGGTGAGAGCGGCCCACAAATCACAAGCCTCAGTATAACTTTCTCTGTTATTCTCTATTGGAGTGGAAATAAAATTGTCATCTCCCCGTGTACTCTCATTCTTGACTTTAGGGTGATAACGGAGCTTCTGGTGCTCGTGGAGAGGATGGACCAGAAGGGCCAAAGGGCCAAACAGGACCCTTGGGAGATTCAGGAGCTCTCGGGATAGCTGGCGAGAAGGTACAATTTTTTAAAAGATTTACTTTACAGGACAGGGTTGGGACACAAAAGCTGCCAAATTACAAGAAGACTCAGTGGCACTTTACATTACAGCTGAGTAATAACATGTTATGGGGGTGGGGGTGACAATTTGATAAGAGGTCATAATTATATAGTACTATGTAATTCTAAATGAATAACCAGGTCATAGTTTGGTATTAATGGGTATATCTGTTTAATATTATTATATAACAATATGGTAACCTGCTAACAAAATGGATATATTAGTGCAACATTTGGATGAACAAATTGTAATATGGTGACTATGGTGGTTAATGGGGTAATAACCTGATTACAATAATAATAATATAGATTGATTTTTTTCACAATATTAAAGGCTACCATCAGTGTTTTGAACACCTTCAAAATCACATGAAAATTATTGGAAGTTGAAATTGGTAATTTCATGCTGTGACGTGTCACCTGTTAACACATTACCTGTTTCTATTTAATTTCATGGTAATATTAGATTTAACTAAACAACAAAAAGCATAATGATTACCTGGAAACAGGCAGTTAAGTATTTTGCAGCCTTGATTCATGTTATTACACACAAACTGACGTTGTGTTTCCAGGGAACAAATCACAACATTAAACATATAATTTGCACAGCATTACAGTAAAACTGAAAGGCATGCTTGGAATGTGAAACGTGAAAATATCAACCTATATTACATCATTATTATCAGGTTATTACTCCAGTAATAGCACCATATTACCATATTGTTAAACCATTGTAAAGTGCTACCAAAAACTCTAAACCTGCGTTGTGCTGTTACAGCCCTGGTAATGTGAGGTAGTAGAGTTACATTTCTTTAGCTCAGTTTTCAGCTGTGACAAAACTTTCTGATAACATTAGTGTCTGAAAATCCCTGAAATACTGAACATATGGATTTTAATGCCCGCACATTTATTACATCTAATTACAGCCCATTCCTAGGGCAAAGCTGCCACTGAAACAGTGTGCATGTATTAAGCATTTAATCTTTCTGTCATCACTATATGCATTAATTTAAAGACATCCTGCTGTATTTGGTGCATGCATAGTCAGCAGTATGTCATACACATCGTAATTAAATGGTTTTCATGCACTTTTCTTCTTAATATTTCTCTGGTTCCTTTCTTCCTGCCCTCTTATTCTGTCGGTCTCTCTGTAGGGCAAACTTGGTGTGCCTGGATTGCCAGGATACCCTGGAAGACAAGGTTCTAAGGTGATTTGGCATTGACGAGCTATTATCATCATTTAATGTGTCCTCTGGTTCCTTTATCGAAGCCTTAACCAGCAAAATGCGTCTTTGGCTGGACTGTTTCCTGTCTGATTAAAAATAAAGGATGATAAATGGCTTATTAAAAAAAGTCTATTTTATTAATAGTTCATTAGTGACATCAATTCATTACATGTTGATGAATGGTGTATTTAAGGCTGTGTTGGGCTCGTGGATTAGATTTGCTTTAATTTGATACAGTAGTTAATTATACAATAATGAGGCATCAGGGGTGACGTGTGATAAATGGATGGCTGAGGCTGATTAACCTCTACGTTTGTCTCCAGGGATCACTTGGCTTCCCTGGTGGGGCCGGGGTCTCAGGAGAGAAAGGACGAAGGGTGAGGACATTTTTTTCCCCATTCTGGCCACTTCAGAATTTGTAAACTTTTCTGTGTGGGAGCTGATGAATAATTGTTTGACCTTTTACAATCCAGGGTCCAGCTGGTCAGCCGGGGCCCGGGGGCCAAAGAGGTCCTAATGTGAGTACAGCTATAGGTGCCATGCCCACACCACCATTTCCTTTTCTCTCTGTATAAAGCTGTATTTGCGCTAATTAGATACCATCGGTGTACCACAACTTGTGGGAGGCACATTGTTGCATCACCGCAGTGTTTTCACCAGACGTTTATCTTCCACCTCCGGATGAGTGCTAATCAGACAGTTGTTTGTTTTCCAATAGGGAGCCCGGGGTGGAAGAGGAGCAAAGGGGCCCACTGGAAAGCCTGGAGAAAAGGTGAGATTAGACTGACATACACACACAAACAGTGACATAAAGAAAAACATATGCACAAACATTTACAGTCACATAAACACACACCTGGCTGTCTCATAAAGTATGGATGAATGCGCTGACCGAGTTGGAAGTGGATGTTGCTGTTCACTTCTAGATGACAGGCCATCTGGAGCAATGAGAAGCGACTGTCTGGCAGGGGATGCCTCAGTTTTCACTCTCACCCTCAAAGACCATCTTGGGAAAGCTAAAGATTTGCTGGCGGACAGAAAACTAGAAATGCTTGAGTGGCTCATGTTTTTGTGTCTTCATGTCTTGTGCCTTGTCCAACTGGTAGGGTTCTGCTGGACAAGACGGTCCTCCAGGTTCCCCAGGAGAACAGGTAATCTTTTGCCTCATGGAAAATACTGTACATACAGTGTCTAAAAAAGACCATAGATATAAAGCCTGAAAAATATCTTGGCATCTCAGTCTCAAATCAGTGTAGGCCAAGCACCAGAAACTACAATCTGGGGTTTGAGACAATCTGTGTTATTGTTTCCTAGGGCCCCCAAGGACCACAGGGACGAAACGGTGAACCAGGACTTAGAGGGCCCAATGTGAGTGAGCTATGATATACTGTACAGTGATTGCCCTGTGATTTACCATCACTCGTTTTTACCCCATGGTCAAGTTTGAATATGTCCAGTTCATGACAATGATGTGATAAAACGCTTCCCTTTCAGGGTCCACCCGGAAAAGATGGATTACCGGGTCATCCAGGCCAGAGAGGGGAACCAGTGAGTAACTTTTAATCTCAATAAGGCTACACATTTAGTATTTTTACCAGAATTCACTTGTCAGAGAGCTGAAAGTCAACATGATCTACTGCAGGTGTCAACGCAGCAAACAAGTAGAAAGCTATGACTTCAGCATTGAATTACTGATTACTGAAGAGTGCAAGTTGGAAGGCCTCTACCAAGATTACCTGCCCTGTGTGCATCCTATCGACTCCGTTTCAACTCTGAGACTTACTTGTCTTATTCTTCAGGGCTTCCAAGGCAAAAATGGACCCCCCGGCCCCTTAGGTGTTGTAGGACCACAGGTGAGAAGATCAGCCAATGGTATTAGTTGATTGTTATGCACACAGCTGTGTATTTAAGACAGCATGTTTTTAAATAACTGTTATGAGATACTGTATGTGTCATGTAACTTGCTTGTTTTCAGGGCAAATCTGGTGAGACAGGACCAACTGGAGACAGAGGCCATCCAGGATCACCAGGACCACCTGGTGAGCATGGTTTACCAGGATCTGCTGGAAAGGAGGGTGCTAAGGTGAGTAGTTTTCATCATAATGTCAGGACCATAATCACTTGCCAGCATCGCGTTATTATTGTGATATTAGATAAAGCCCAAGGACTCTCTCAGCACTGCCTATTGCATATCTTATCTCCTGGGTCTCATCCCACCCTCTAATTTGCTAATAAATAACAGAGGAAACCTCGCGGTGTTGAGTGTATTATGGCTCATAAAAGATAAATGGTGCTTCTTGGTGTGACTTGCTGGTTTGGTGTGATTTATGACTGCATAAGGGCCTGCTGTCTGCTCGCTACTTGCCTTTTATCTAATCACATATGTGTGTGTATGTGTGGTTTCCAGGGAGACCCAGGTCCATCAGGAGCCTCAGGGAAAAGTGGCCCTGCTGGGCTGCAAGGCTTCAGAGGGAGCAGAGGGACCCCTGGTGTAATGGTAGCGTAAACTCTCATACATCTCACATCCTCACCATTTCTCACTGTCAACCAGGAGGTTTATTACCTCAGTAAACATTGTAAACATGAGTTTATAGTCATAATTGCTCGTTTCAGCTCTACTTCAACACGGCATGATGTCTATTTAGTAAATTAAAGTCCCATTTAGAGTAAAATAGACGATAAAGCAGGGTATGCTTTAGGGCTTGACTTCCTTGTGATTGACAGGTCACTACTACGACGTTGTCGGGTCTGGGAGTTGTTTTCGTCTTACAACTTTAACCCTTTCACAGTGTGATTTTAGAACATGAAAGTTAAATGTACCATTTTGTTTGCCTAAAATGTCTTATTCAGCATTCGGTAGTATTTTGCTCATTCGCATGGAAAAAAACTAAAATACCAAACTTAACACAAGATCCTTTGAAATGTGCAGCTTGCAATTAGATCACAGTTCAAGTTAAAATCCTGCCTGTCACGAATAGAGTTTTGAAAATGAAAACTTACTTCACTGATGGTAAAACTTGCAATGGATGCGGTTGTCGCGTGATTGTGAAGGCTGTTTATGTGCATCTCCAGGGTCCTGCAGGTCTGAAGGGAGGAGAGGGCCTACCTGGTGTCGCAGGACCTATTGTAAGTCTGATTTTGTTAAATTCCGTTCCATCCCATCCCCTGCTCTCTGCCAGCTTCTATGGTCTAAAAAATGCTCGGACATATGAAGCAGGAGGCTGTTTCCATGGTGATCACTGATCGTGACCACCACATTAAATCAAAGAGTGCATCATGCTCACCTCATCTCTCTGTCTCCTCTTTTTTTTCAGGGTGCCACCGGAGAGAGGGGCCCTGCTGGGCCGGCAGGCGCTATTGGCCAGCCAGGACGGTCCGGCGGCGTGGGTCCTGCTGGGCCGATGGGAGAGAAAGGCGAGCCAGTAAGATTTGGAACATTGCTAATTTTGTTTCTTCGGCAACAATGTTCTCTAACACATACTGTCCTATCACCTCCCACCATTGGGTAATAAATAACATGTGCTCTCGCCTTGGAATGTGTCATTATGCGACAGAGAGCAGGAGGCAGGCAAAGGAGACAGAGAGAGAAAAGCAGGGAAAAATATGAATGTGATCAAGCCTGCTTTCTTGGGTGCGAGTTTCCCTCCTGGTTTGATCCATTAATCAATGTGTCATGCTGCTATATGAGGATAATAAGTATTGTAGCATTTGCTAGATGTGTGCTGTTTTCCCTTCTGTTCCCCAGGGAGAGAAGGGGCCTGTGGGGCCGGCTGGGAATGATGGGGAACTGGGACCTTTAGGGCTGCCAGGGGCTGCGGGATCTCCTGGGCCACCAGGAGAGGACGGAGACAAGGTAGTTATATTTGACACATGAGCGGATTATGAGACAATGGTCCCTGGGTAAGAACATGTTACAGTCCTGTTCCACCTCTCCTACACAGGAGCAAGACACACAGCCTTTTTTTTTGTTGTTTAGCCTCTTTTTGTTGTTGTTGTTTTGCCTCTATTTGTAGGTGCTTTGCATCTTTTTAAGGTTCTATATGCCGTTGTGGCCATTTTGTTGTCTTTTTTTTGGTAAATTTGTTTTCCCCCTTTTTTGCAGTTATTTTGTGTATCTCTACAGTTGTTTTGCATCTCTTTGCAGTTTTCTAATGGTTTTTTTGTGGTCCATTTGAGCATCGTTGTGGTCGGTACGTGTCTATGCAAGTGGACAGCGAACCTGGACTGCAGCACAGCTGTTAAGTGTTTTCTCTCGTCGTCGTTTGTGTGTGTTCACGTGTGTGCATTTGTCTCCATAGGGAGAGACAGGAGGACCAGGCCAGAAGGGCAGTAAAGGAGACAAAGGAGAAGCTGTGAGTATGAATTTTAGCAGCACATCATCACCTGGCATCACCAGGAGGTAGAGGACAAACTGACTTGTACTGGTAGGCTGCAATTCATTGTGATAAATGTTTGCCTGGACTCTGCATCATCTGTTGGAATGAGCAGATTGTTTTAATCATGTCTTTCCTTCAGGGAATGTGTATTGAACTGTCCTTCTGCTTTTCTAGGGACCCCCAGGACCTGTTGGAAGTCAAGGGCCTGTGGGCCAACCAGGACTGCCAGTATGTTATGAAATCTCAGAATACATTATATGAAAACACACCATTGTATGAGAAGTTGGTTTAGGTTGTGAAGTGTTAACAGTGGTGACCTGTACTTGTATATTTCAGGGTGCAGATGGTGAGCCAGGTCCTCGTGGGCAGCAGGGCATGAACGGGGTGAAAGGAGATGAAGGACACAGAGGCTTTAAGGGAGCATCTGGTCCTACTGGACTACAGGTAAGAATTACTGTCAATTCCAAAAACGGACTGCGTCTCCATTGGCTCCTCCCCTGGTTTATCTCTGTCTTCATTTCATGTCTGAGACTGCGCTGCTCACCATATCTTCATTTGCAGGGAATGCCAGGACCACCAGGGGAGAAGGGAGAGAGCGGGCATGTTGGCTCAATGGTGAGTGCTGTTCAGCAATCTCAGCACATATAACACTCAGCTCAAGTGTATTGCTGAGGTCCAGTGTCAGTCTCAAGTCTGTTCTCAACACCACTTTACTGACATCTTACACTTTGTTTCATGATTGGTATGACTTTGACTTGTCTTGGTCTTGTCTGATATTGGATATCGATTTGCCTTTTCTTTACTTTCCAAAAAAACTTTGAATATGTTTCTCCACTTTTCTTCATTTTCTCTCCAGTACCAAAGCAGTTTCATAGATCAAACATGTATTTACATGCATTCATCAGTATAAAAACAATTAATTATTTACCAGGACAGGGGGATGGTCTAAGCAGACTTAGACCACCCCCCTTTGTTTTGAAAAAATGACATGATGCACACAATTTGGCAAGATCAGGAGGGTGCAGTACTCTGCAAATAAAACAGGACCTACACCAATATTTTAGTGACACCCCATTAATAACACATTGAATATGTTTGTGTTACTATAGGTGTAATCACTTGGCTCGATGCTTGTAGATAATGCAGCCCAGAAACTACGAAAACAGGTTACTATCAGAGGAAAAATATTTCAATGCAATCACACTGCATTATAAAATGCATCTCGTACTGCTTTCATATGAGAGAAATAATAAAAGGAATTTCATGGATGATTTTTATTTCGTTAGATGAGGAAATGGTATTTTTTATAGCCTGTTATAGAAACAAAAGGCTGATAATGAGGAGAGAGGAGACATGTTTCCCAGATTATTGTAAATTTTGTATTTTATTTAGTAAAGGTTCAAGGTATCAGCAGAGTAGGAGCTATAGCTGGGACACAGACAATCCACCTCTTTAAACTTTCATTAGTGCCACATGTTTTGTTTGCTTTTGTTCTGTTTTTGTGCTGATCCTGCTGCTGTGTGTCAAACTTGTGAATCAACCTATTTTCTCTGCCGATACTCATCAACGCTCACCGCCCTAAAACTACAGGCAGCGGTCTTGAGTGGGGCTCAGTTTGTTCTGGTCTGATTAGTCTCAATATCATTGAGACTTCGGTTGTACAAATAGGTGTTGACAGACCTTTAGAGTAAAGTCAGTCATGGTTTTTACACTTGGAGCAGTCTAGTGTGAGACACAGAAAGCAAGATCAATGCTCACAGATTACTAAGAGCGGTGTTTCCATTGTAATAGCCTCGACAACTCGCAACACCTAACAATCTAATCAGCCTCATCTGTTGAGGAACTAAGGAAAACATTTTAATCTGTGGTTTTCTTGAGCATTTTCCAAAGCCGACAATTTAACTTGTGATAACAGAAAAAGCACAGGTGTAACGTATAACGTTAATGATGGTTCTGCTGCTAATAGTATAGGATAATCCTTTTTTTAACGTAATTCATACAGTACAGAAATATCACAACCATGACACAATGACACTGAACAATGCCTACACTTTATGTTGGGTTTTAAAGATGTTAGTCAAAGAAATGAAATTCCCACATTAGCTCTGCTAAGTAGCAGCAAACTGGTCAACCATATTACCATTGCGTATAACAAGAACTGTGTTATTAGAGAATACAGCCTTGGTTAAAAAAATAAGCACTTCAGTCAACTGCTCTTTAATTCTGTTCCTCATATCTCTAAGTCTGTTGGCCTTGGTTGTATCTTTTTATTTTCTGATAAAAATGATATCCAGAGTAATGATGGCAAAAGAAACCTTAACACCTATAACAAGCTCAACTCGTCTTTTCGATTGGTGATGGATCTTCAAGGCCGAGTGTGAATGACGGTGACTTTATGGGCAAGAGAGACAAGCCTACAGGATGAAGAGGTGGTCCTCTATGTAAAATGAAGAAAAGGATCAAAAAGAGAAAAGAGAGAGCGAGTGTTACAGAGAGGACGCAGTGAGGCGATGAGTGGAAGGAAGAGGCGGAGCACTGATTGTGAGCAGGAAGACGGTGTGACAGCTGCTAATCAGATTAGCCTCAGCCTTGGCTGTCTAATGAGCATCCTCCTTTGTGACAGTCATCTCGCAACGCTGTCAACCATGAACACACGCTCAACAAGATTCTCTATAGCCCCTCTTCTCCACAGCCAGATTAGGGAGGGAATCAGAATGGAACCAAAACAAAAGAGAGAGAGAAAGAGAGAGGAGAGACGCTCAAGACTCAGTGGGGAAGTTTCATTCATGTGTGAGCGTTGCGGATCACAGGATTCTCCCCTCTAATGCTCAAGTATCTCTCCGCCAGAAGGATATATGTTTCCTCTAGTCCCACACAGTCTCTCTCTGGGCAGATTGTCTGTCTTTCTGTCTCAGTGTCTTCACAACACAAGGCTCCCTCCAAGACTTCAGAGTGATTCAGAGCACAGTTCAACATCTACTCAACTGAAACTGAAGCCGAGCACAGTTAGGATTAATTGCTTCCCGGTCTCTCTTGAGCTGCACAGAAGAGTCAAATCACATGACGTTAGTGTGGCTCAGAGAATATGGTCTTGCACATCACAGACTAGAGGTTTCTTATTAAAAAGGGAGAATAAGAGAGATGGGAGGGTGGGAGGAATCAGAGCTTGTGTCATATTGAGGGTAATGACCTGTCTGGATGTCTTCATCATGTCACTACGATAATGATCATGAATCCCGGGGCCATTGCATAAGCAATCCTCCATGGCCTGACTTCTAACACCCATTTAATTTAAGAGGCACCGGCCATCTACTAGCTCACATTCAGTTTGTATTTCCTGTGCATGTTTTATTAATGCAGTATATATCTTTATTGTCTGCACTGATATACTAACAAGACATTTCATTTCTCTCTCCACAGGGGCCTCCAGGACAGCATGGCCCACGAGGCCCTCAGGGGTCCATTGGTGGAGAGGTAGAGTACAGCATGACTTTTTAAAATGACCTATGTGGGTTTAAACGTGAGCATGACTATTAGTGATATTACATAGAAAGTCCCATTGAGCAAGGAATCAAGAGAAAACGCTATTACAAATACAGGTACTCTAAAGCAAGCGAAAGGAGAACGAATTATATCAACAAGCTGTTCATATCCATCTTCATAACACAAACTGTAAATATTAATTTATTCATTTACATTTCAAATCTGATGTTCTTGCCTTTTTTAAGATAATTCATTGAGGTTTGCAAATATGTATTATATCATTGAGGCTAAATCCTTATTTTTGTTGATTTCATGTAAAGGAACAGGGTGAATCATTTAGGGGTATCTATTGGCAGAAATTAATATAATAAGTATGTTGTCTTTAGTGTATTATCACCTGGACATAAAAATCGTTCGTAACCTTAGAATGAACCGTTTATACCTACATACAAAGCGGGTCCTCTTCAATCCGCCGTATTCCCACAGTACCCCAGAATGGACAAACCAAACACTGGCACCAGATAGGCACCATTCACGTTTTGGCGTCAGTCACCATAGTTCTCCTACACGCTTAGCACACGAGAGGACATCAGTTGGTTGCAATCTGTAGCCTCACCACTAGATGTTGCCAAATCATGCACAGTGCACCTTTAATCTAAATTCTTGCATTTTTGATTTGCAATTTTGAAATTACACAGACCCTGTGCAAGTATTGGAGTTCTGATATTTTCAAGTGATAGTAGCAGCATCCCTTTGTGATACATACAGAAAACATGAAGGTGTATCAGTTTTGGAATCAAGAAGACATCCATTCAATACACAGCATTATCTACTTCTTAAACTAAACAATAGCTTATCCTTATGCACAACATATTTTATATTTCCCAGCCTCTCATCTTCATATTCAGTCTCTTCATTTGAACACTTCCTGCCACAGACCATCCGCTGCTTTTGAAACTTGAATTATTAAACAGTATTAGAATATAATCCCTGGGAGAGAGTTATATTTACTGCTTTATGAATCATTAAGAAGTATTAGACTATCATCCCTGAGAGGCAGTTATATTTACCTCTAGTAATGGCCGTCTCTCTGCAGCCTCTCACACCGGTCAATTATTCAGCAGCAAGCTGCAGAAATCTATGTGAGCCACGCTACGGCTTCATCACAGAAAGCATGGAAATACGGCGGTGCAGAGAGGATCAAATCCATTAATGGATTGATACAGGAATTGTGGAAAAGAGCGAAATGGTGGTTGGATGGCATATGAGGAAAGAAAGCAGGTGATAGCAGGAGAGTGGTAGTAGTGCGTGGCAGTACTCAGCTCTCATGTTTGTGCACTCTACCGAAGACGTGCTTTTACTGGGTTTGTCTCAAGACAAAGCACAATGACAGACGTGTGTGCACGCTAACATGCATGCACCTACACAAGCGAACAAACAAACCGATTGAGAGGGGGAAATAGCATCCACTCTACTGTGCAACTCAGGCACTATCCACATAGCAAACCTGACAGTATTTTCCCTTGTGTTGTGATAATTCTGTTCCAGTTTCAGCATTCTGTGAGCAGAACTGCTGACAAGTAGCAACAAAAAGAGCTTGATTTTCAAAAATCAAATGAATATTTCAAACTTGCCCTTGTATGATATTTTGGTTCAAGCTGTTCTCTGTCCTCCTACCACAGGGCCCACCTGGAATGTCTGGTGGAGTTGGTCAGCCTGGGATCGTTGGAGAGAAGGTCAGCATTTCCCATTAGCAACTACACAGCGTGTGCCTGTGCACATCTGAGTATAATAGCGGGGGTTTGTGTGTGTGTGATTTTATCTTGTACTTTCCTTCTCTACCAGGGTGAGGATGGAGAAGCTGGAAACCCTGGGTCAGTTGGAGAGCCTGGCATTGCTGTAAGTCACGTTAATTCCATCTTTCCTTCCTGTCTTGCTCAACCTCATCCTTTCTTTGCTCTTTCATTGATTGTCATTTCACATGCCGGTGTCCCAGGGTGCTAAAGGCGATGTGGGGGAAAAGGGTGACTCTGGCCCTCCCGGTGCAGCGGGGCCTCCAGGACCCAGAGGAACACCAGGGGAGGACGGACCCAAAGGCAACCTTGTGAGTCTCTGTCTCTCTGGATCATTAACTCTTTCAAATGTTGTTGCTATATGATGGTTTCTAGCTCATTGTTTGTCCCCACAGGGCCCTATTGGATTCCCTGGAGATTCAGGACCTCCCGGAGAATCTGGCGTCAATGTGAGTATTATTGTTATCATTGTTTTACCATAAATTTGTCATTAACTTATTGTTTGATTATTCCTTCTACATGATCTTTTTTTATCCAGGGAGTAGATGGTGGACCGGGGCCTAAAGGAGACAATGGAGAATCTGGCAAAGCAGTAAGCAGTGATTATTTTCCCACTTTTTGCATGTTGACAACACTAGTTGCTCTTGTATGCTTAGCTGAAGTACTATCTGTGACATATTACATTACATTACATTACAGTCATTTACCAGACGCTTTTATCCAAAGCGAAGTACAATAAGTGCATTCAACATTGGTGATCAAAAGAACTACTAGTCACCAGAAGTCATAAGTACATTTCCTTTTCCAAACAAGCATCTAAGAGCATGAAGCAGAGCATAACTCAGAGCCAAAGTACAGAAACAAGAAAAACAGTTAGTGCTATAAGTAATACGAATACAATAAGTGCAACAAGCTAGTATGAATACAATAAGTGCTAAGTGGAAGGCTCAGGGTAGCGCTTCCTGAAGAGGTGGGTTTTCAGCCTGCGCCGAAAGATGGGCAGCGACTCCGTTGTCCTGACGTCAGTGGGAAGTTCATTCCACCACTGTGGGGCCAGGACAGAAAACAGCCGTGACCGGGTCGATCGGCCACCAGGACCTCTGAGCGACGGGGCAACCAATCGCCCCGAGGCAGCAGAGCGAAGTGGTCGGGCGGCGGTGTAGGGCTTGACCATGGCCTGGAGATACAAAGGAGCTGTTCCTTTCACTGCCCTGTAGGCTAGCACCAGAGTCTTAAACTGGATGCGAGCTCTTACAGGTAGCCAGTGTAGAGAACGGAGAAAGGAAGTTGTGTGGGAGAACTTGGGGTGATTGAACACCAGACGAGCTGCGGCTTTCTGGACAAGCTCCAGAGGTCTGATGGCCGACGCCGGGGTTCCGGCGAGTAGAGAGTTGCAGTAGTCCAGGCGGGAGATGACAAGAGCCTGGATGAGAACCTGCGCCATCTCGTCAGTGAGGAAGGGACGAATCCTCCTGATGTTGTAGAGCAGGAATCTGCAGGAGTGTGTAACGGATGCAATGTTTGCTGAGAATGACAGTTGGTCATCCAGGGTCACACCCAGGTTCCTCGCAGTCCGAGTTGGCGTCACCACGGTATCATCAATGGTGATGGACAGGTCCTGGTGCGGGCAACCCTTCCCCGGGAGGAACAGTAGCTCGGTTTTGTCTAGGTTGAGCTTGAGGTGGTGTGTCGTCATCCACTTCGAGATGTCAGCCAAGCACGCAGCGATGCGCGTCTCCACTTGGGTGTCAGCGGGGGGAAATGACAAGACCAGCTGGGTGTCATCGGCATAACAATGGTAGGAGAAGTCATGCGAGCGAATAACAGAACCCAGAGATGTTGTGTAGAGCGAGAAGAGAAGGGGGCCCAGGACTGAACCTTGCGGAATCCCCGTAGTCAGCATGCGTGGTTCCGACACAGCCCCCCTCCAGGTCACCTGGTAGGATCGACCCGTCAGGTAGGATGCAAACAGGGAGAGTGCAGAGCCTGAGACGCCCATCCCCTCGAAGGTGGAGAGGAGGATTTGATGGTTCACAGTGTCAAATGCCGCAGACAGGTCCAGGAGAATCAGGCATATTGAGGTTTTGCTTCTTCATCTTTACGGCTGGACGTTCTTCTCAGTTTTAAGTGACTGAATGATAACATGTTTCTGTTTTAACATTAGTCCTTTTTTCTTTTCTCTGAAGGGACCTTCAGGAGCCTCTGGAGAGCCAGGTCCTTCGGGACCTCCTGGACGGAGGGTGAGCTCAGCATATTGTATATGTTTATGTGCCTACATGTGTGCGTCACTACTGTATATGTGTTTGTTTGCAGTCAGTATCATGGCAATCAACATTGTCTTTCTCAACCCCAGGGTCATGTAGGTGCTGCAGGAAAAGAAGGGAAGCAAGGCATGAAGGGAGCCAAGGTAAGGGTAAAGGTTGGCACTGAGCTCTGTGGTTGTGTTTGGTGCCTTACGGCAAAGCCCTTCTGGTCATAATGCCTGGCTGCCTGTGTCTGTCCCTCTGCTCTGTAGGGGACAACAGGGACCCAGGGTCCAGTGGGGAAGACAGGTCCAGTAGGACCCCAAGGGCACCCAGGGAGGTCTGGCCTGGAAGGTCTTCGAGGCATCCCAGGTTCAGCGGTCAGTACACAATGTAAAATGCTTTGTTTACATTAGTCTGAAGCTGGTACTGACTTTGTTGAGTGTGAAGCAACGTCACTGACAATCATCAGAACATGAACTTCCATCACTGGTTGCGTTTAACCATTGCTTCAGCATACTTTACACTGATCTCTAATTCTTGTGTTTCTTCTCTAGGGTGAGCAAGGGTTAAATGGGCCACCAGGACAAACTGGACCACCAGGACCAATAGTAAGATCCTTATAGTTGCCTGTTAATGGAGAGCGACATTCATAATAATAAATCAGGATTCAAACCCAACTCAACCGAAGAATATTCCACGTGCATTGGCCAACTAATACATCTGCCATTGTTTACAGGGGCCACCAGGACTTCCAGGATTAAAAGGAGACCCTGGAAACAAGGGAGACAAAGTGAGTGTTTAGCCCTTGACAGAGAGAAAACTCTGCACCAGTTTAAACCCTGGGAAACAATGCTGATGAACCATGTCTCGGTCTGCAGGGTCATGGTGGGTTGATCGGTCTAATTGGCCCCCCAGGAGAATATGGTGAGAAGGGAGACAGAGGCCTTCCTGGGATCCAGGGTACACAAGGGCCTAAAGGAGATGAGGTGCATTTGGTTGCAAAACGATGCATCTGATATACTTCTACACAACAAGAAGTTCAGTTCACTAACAAGATATGCTTGTCTTTATATATAGGGTACGCCTGGCACACGTGGTCCCACTGGCCCACTGGGACCGCCTGGACTGTCAGTAAGTCACATAGCTGTTAATATATCTACTTTTCAGTATGATCAGTGTATGATGTCAGCTACAATACGAGATAAGTCTTTTGCGTATTAAGCCCAAAAGGAATGTGTTCATGTCTTAAGAAACTTTATATATGTATCAACCTATTCACATACTGTTATTGTCCATCCTATGGCAAAAAGCAGTAATGTTAAACAGACATAGTTGCAGGCTTACTGCATGTTGCATAGACAATGCCCAAGTTGTTTTTGGACAGGTTTTTGTTTTTTTAAGGTAAGCTATACTAAACATTTTAAGCTGAAGTTCTCCATCATTGACTGATGCTCAAAGTAAAAAGAGATGCATGAAAAGCCTCCCTCTTACAGTGATGCGTTGAAACCAGTTTACGCCCTTTTTGGCGACATATTTCTGGAACCAATTCATGTAGAAGCTGCCTATCAAAATTGTTCATAATATAACCCAACAATATTTTGAAATTCTAACTGTTGAAGTGAACCACACAAAGTTTATACCTGTGGTTTGCTGCTTGTTAATACACATGTACATATTTTGCAAAGATCCTGCAAGTATAAAACAAACAGAACACACATATCAAGAGAAGAACATAATAAAGACAATAAGATAATAGTACTAGATTTGGATCGCAGAGATTTAGCAGCTGATTCTATCTGCAAAGCTAAAGTAAGAACCATTTTGTCCAGAGAACATACAATCTTGTTATTATTGTCATTGTTACTCAGTAGTGAATATAATCATTTTGACCATAACCTGCCCTGTCGCTAAGCAGGTGCCAGATTTCTCAGTGAATAGCTGACAGTATTTTGCAGCGCTTACTTGAGTAATTAGATAGTTTGAAGAGTATGTACTTTTATTTATCTTTTTACTGCTAACTTACTCCTCCTCTCCACTCTTAGGGTGCAGCTGGCGAGAAGGGATCGAAGGGAGAAATAGTGAGTACAGTCATCTGTCTTTATACATTGCCACCGCTGTACTCACACCTCAGCTTGGTTAGCAGCTGCTGGGAACATATGCCGGGGAAGAGAGAAAAAGTGTTTGTTGGCTTAAATGTACCATGCTTCACATTCACAATGCTCTACTTTGTTTACTGCATGTCTTTGGAAATAAAAAGAGGCTGTACTGCCATGCTCGCCTTGTGTGTGATGTTTTTCAATCGTACCCTTTTAATAGGATTTGGTTCTGGTGTGTGTGATGTTATGAAAACCACTACAGTGTGTCTTGAGAGCCAATGCTTTGACCACAAAGTGCTGATGCACACAGCTGGATAATCCTATAACGCAGCCATATCTGCCTGGATAAAACTGGGATTTAGCCAAGTGGTGTGAGAGAGGCTCCAGGTGACAAATGCTTGACACAAAGTTTTGTCCTGTTCTATTCTCCAGGGTTTTGTTGGTCCCAGAGGAGATCGAGGCCCTGCTGGCTCCCCAGGGCCCCCTGTGAGTACTGAGAATGATCCACATCATGGCCCAGTGCCAGCTTTACCCTCTGTCTTGCCCTGTCACCTCTTGCTCACCTCTCTCTGCTTCCTCCAGGGACCTCCTGCCTCAATGATTGAGCCTCTGCCTATCAGAGAGGGCAGGCGGAAGAGACGAAGGCACTCCGATCGGGCAGGAGGAGACACCCCATTCAGGGAGGACGATGTGGATCTGGAGGAGTTACTCCAGGGAGATCAGCCTCTGGAGGACGCCGAGGGAATGGAAGAGGTCTTTGCCACCCTATCTTCCATGAAAACGGAAGTAGAGGTGATGAGGAGGCCCTTGGGATCCTTTGAGAGCCCTGCCCGGACCTGCAAAGAGCTCATTATGGTCCAACCGCACTACAAAGACGGTGAGCAAAGACAATGCTTCATGATTGATGCCTATTTCAACACATTAAATGTTTTATCCAGGAAAGACTAGCCCAGTGAAAAATATTCATACCCCCTTTTTAAGTCAAAATGCTCTTTATCATATCGCCAGCTGCATGTTATCATTGCGTAACCCGCGATGTGTTCATTATATCCACGTCTGGTGCTTGATCGATGTCCTTTCTTTGTGCATTTTGTAGGAGACTACTGGATTGATCCTAACCAGGGCTGTCACCGAGACTCCATCAAGGTCTACTGTAACTTCACAGCTGATGGAGAGACATGTCTCTACCCTGACAAGAGGATTGAGAATGTAAGTCTCCAATCTCTTGCCGTCAGCCTTTACAAAGCCGACCTCGTCAAATAACATCAGAGCAAAAATCACTCCCTATATCCCTTAAGCCTAAAATTGACTCAACATCATCTCTCTCTCTCTGTGTGTGTGCGTGTGTGTGTCTCTCTCTCTCTCTCTTTATGTGTTTCTCTCTCTTTGTCTGTCTCTCTCTCTCTTTCTCTGTCTCTCTCTCTGCTTCTAGGTGAAATTAGCAGCGTGGAACAAAGAGAAGCCAGGAAGCTGGTACAGCCAATACAGGAAAGGCAAGCAGGTACAAAAAAAAGTCTAACCTCCTACCATTAATCTCAACTGGTTCCAAATGTCAGGCAGTCTTTTTCAGCTAAATTACTCATCCTAATTGAGAGTGCCTGAATGATGTTCATGCATAAGATTGAGGTGCAAGCATTTGTTGAATGTGTTCACATGAATGTGTAGGCTTGCGCGCGCGTGCGTGCGTGCGTGCGTGCGTGCGTGCGTGCGTGCGTGCGTGCGTGCGTCTATCCATGTCCTTTTAGTTTATTATTTGTAAATTTGTATATTATATAATTAGGTTAAAATTTTGTAGACCCTGTGATTTGATATTGCCCGCAGTTGAATTCAGCATTCTGGATGACTCACAAAGAGCCATTGTCAACTTTCTCATTGACTAGCATGCAGGGCATCTCGCTCAGAGCACTGGCCTTTCATGAGCACCTGATCAGAGGTCTCATAATGCTCTCAGATAATCATAGAGCTGCCAGCACAATTGCAATTCACTGATTTTCTCGCACAGAGTCCTTGGATCTGCTTAAGGTTTTTTTTCTTTCTTTAATTTCCCTACTACCTACTTTACTTTCCCTGTCTGTTCCGATTCTGAAGAGAAGTTGCCATAAACGTTTCACCCTTGCTGACGTAAACGCCTTCATCAGCACAGGGTGGCAGGTTTGTAATTTCAGTGGTATAATTCAAATTAGAACTCACATTTGTCTGAGAAAGATTATAGACTCAGACATGTCTTTCTGTGGATTTGTCTCTTTTAGAGAAAACTTGTTTTTGTGTATTGTATGTAATTTAAAGGCAATACAGTTTAATCAGGGGTTTATAGTACATAATATATTTGTCTATGTAGAACACTAATGTCTCTATCTGTGTCATCCAGTTCTCCTACAGTGACAGGGATGGGAACCCTGTGCATGTAGTTCAGCTGACCTTCCTGAAACTACTGAGTGCCACGGCCAAGCAGAGCTTCACCTACACCTGCCAGAACTCGGCAGGCTGGTTTGACAGCACCTCTCGTTCCTATCAGCGTGCCCTCCGCTTTCGGGGCAGCAATGACGAGGAGCTGACACAAGCCAAAAGTCCCTTCATCAATGCGGTGCATGATGGATGCCAGGTCAGTGCAGGGACATGCCAGAGAAAGGGACTAGCTGGACAAATAAGAATTAGCCCTGTACAGGGATTTAGGCCAGAGAGTGGGGGGAGCTAGTTAGTCCTATTAAGCCAAGCAAATTCTAATAATGGCTTTAATTTTTCTCTTTCAGTTCCGCAAAGGTCAGGAAAGGACTGAACTAGAGATTGACTCTCCCTCGGCAGAGCTGCTCCCTATTATAGATGTGGCTCCAGCAGACTTTGGCAACAGCAACCAGAAGTTTGGATTCCAAGTTGGACGAGTATGCTTCAACGGTTAACATCTTGCCAACAACAAACAAAAAATAAAAGAGACCTGCGCAAAGTTTTCACTCAAGGAAACTGGACTTTTACCGCTGCCCCAAGCAATATTTATTCTTCATGTTCCTGTATGTGGTGGGTTTGTGGTATATCATTTAAGACTATTCAACAGCCAATGAGTTTGGTTCTGTGGCTTTACAACAATAAGAAGAATGTAGAGAAAGAGGACGTGTACCAGTGGCAACAAAGCACATTTACCAAAGGGAAATATTCCAATTAAACATATTTAATTTCAAGTGTTTTTGTTTTGTTTTTCTCTCACTGTTTGGGTGTGCTGTAAATGATCCTCTAGAATTTTGAGGATTGCACCACTTGAGGATGACCACTTACAAACAAGACAGATGTGTATGTTCCCGGAGAGGAGCAGTCAGTCATTCTGTGGTATGGGTCGGCTGAGTGGGACATTTCAGACCATGGATGAACTAGTTGCTCCCTAATGCTTAACAAAGACTGCAGCTGAATAAATCAGAAACATTGTCATTCTCATTTGCATGCTCTGATTTTGCTATAATGACAATTGCATAGCAGTTGTGAACTAGCCTAGCATATTAATTCCACACAAGCACCATAATTAATTTCCTGTGTGCAGGAATGATATATTGTCCTTTTTACCCTTCAACTGCAGTTTGCTCAGTGAATTACAATGATTAGTATTCAAAAGGCGTAGCTAGTTATTGAACCCGACACTTACTTGAACAGATAAGGTTGTTTCCTTTATTGGACTGCTTCCCTCTATGGGTTTGATAATAAGCTTTTTGAGCCCTCCATCTTTTCAAGGGCTACAGTAGTTTATGTCAGACTAACACCCTTTTTACTGCGGTATATACTTGCTACGACATACCTCTGCAACTAGGTTGGGGATATTCCAGGGCAAGAATTAAGAGCATGTTGATTAAAATAGTCTTAACTGCATTAGTTCTTTATACTCTTGAAAGCATTGCTGACATAACCTGTTTTCACATTTTTCTCACCTACTCAGAGGTTTCTGTTTCTCTGTTTTGTTCATATGTTGAAATTTCTAAAGAAGATGTTGCTGTTCATTTGATATGATTTGCTCTTTGGTGGTGCTAAAGATGATTCTGTTATTTTTGTGTCACTGTATTTGTGTGTCTCTGTGGGCAGGATTATAGGACTAGAGAGATAGAGGGTTATTGCTCTTTCAGCAGCACGAAACGCCCTCAGAGGCCGAGGACTAGTCTTCTGTGTTTTTTGTCCATCTTTTGGCTGATGGTGCCAATTTCACAGGGCCAGTGAAAAGAGGTTAGGGACAGTTCAGAGCGTGGTTGATCGCTTTAAAGGGAAAATCCATCTTAAACGAATCCAGACAACTGTCTATCTAAGCTAGAAATTACAGCATCAAGACTGGAGTTAATGGTGTCATTGTGTTACATTTTGAGAATTTAATCTATCTTAGATTTTTTTTTTTTTTACATATTTCTTTCAGATTACCTTAGAAAATTGTAGAGCTGTGAATCAGAAATTGTCGTTACATCCCAGTAAAATTGGGGTACACAGGTGCCATTAGAGCGCCATGTTATTCCATTATTCACAGTCTGTGCAGCAGCTCCAGGATTTGTGTTCAGATGACATTATTACTACAGTCTGTCTCTGTATGTCGGCTTAAATATAGAATTCTTCAAATTATTAAATGGGAGCTGTGAAATATTACAGAAAGGACATATGCATGTGAATTCTATTTTACGAATGATTTTCCACTCAGCAAATTAAATTTTAATGCTCTGTCTACCTCCTCCTACTCAAACAGTAGACTGTGTGCCCAACGTGTGTAATTTTGCAATTCACTCCCGCTGTTCTATTCTTTTCACGGCGTTTAAACATTCTAGTAATTAACTCCTCTCCTCCTGTCCCATCCTGCGATGCCCATCCTGTGTATAGTGTTTGTTGTACTAATTTTATATACTGTACAGTTATTCTGAGGCCTGAATGAAAAACAAATGTATTTGTCAAAAATTGATGTGCGAATAAAAACAAACAGGAAATTGCTCTGTTGTGTTTTTCCTCTTCAGACCCTACAGACGGGTTGGAACAATATCCATGAGAGCATGGGGCTGCCTGCAATGTCCAAAGAGAGTGTAATATACAAACAAGGCTCTTCATTACCGACTGGTTCTGCAACATTCCCTCAACAAGCTTGCAATCAGCCGATGTAATCAACTCTGATTTGCTCCCCAGTTCATTTATTTCAATTAGCTCTGTTTCAGTCCTCAAGAGGGAAGGATGGGAGAAGACAGAAGTGAAGGAAGGGTGGGTGGTGAGAACAAGAGAAAAGGTCTGCAGTGAAATGGCTGAGGATAAGAAATGCATCCGAGAGATTTGGTCAGTTTGGTGGAGGTACAGCTGTTTTGAGACTTTATTTGTATGTATTTATGTGAGACAGACAAAGAGAAGAAATGGTAAAAATCCCAATGGCTAATTTATTTTTAACCAGTCTGAATTTCTCTCTCTCTCTCTCTCTCTCTCTCTCTCTCTCTCTCTCTCTCTCTCTCTCTCTCTCTCTCTCTCTCTCTCTCTCTCTCTCTCTCTCTCTCTCTGCCTGCCTGCCTGCCTGCCTGCCTGCCTGTCTGCCTGCCTACTTATCTCTGGTGCTATTCCACAAACACACACGCAATAATTGCTTTTTGCTCCATTCACGCAGACTCTTGCGCATGCACAACACACACGTACACACACACACACACACACACACACACACACACACACACACACACACACACACACACACACACACACACACACACACACACACACACACAAAAACTCTAAATCCTATTCTCTCACACGCATAAAAGTACAAGGCGCTCATCCCCTTTGGGACCCACTGTTCAAGGTTAGCGTCAATGGCAGAATAAAAGGTTACCATGTTATTTTTTTTTTCCCTTTTTGCTCCCTTCCACTCAATTGAATTTTAACCACACTAAGCTCTTGACCAGGAAAGGTCATCTGTTGCCACTAACTCAGAATAATGATCAAGCTGAAGAGCAGTGTGACTGTCAATATGGTATTTCCACAGCACTATGCCCTTTTCCCTTGCTCACAACCCACTCTCTGGTTCCCCCACAATTCCTTTGACATTGTGTCTCCAAAGTCTAGCATTTCCTCTGCCTTTTCAGATAGCTTTACGGTGCTAAACGTTTATTTCCTCTGTTGACAGCTGAACATCTTTGCCATAGACTAGTACTACAAGACAAGAATAAACTCTCAGAATTGAGTTGTCAAACATGACAAAAATTTGGAAACTGTTAACATACATTCTCTCCCATGTGCAGTGGAAAACCAGCTTTAGTGAAGCACTGAGAAGAGCTCTTCATCCAGCTGATCCTGGAGCTCAGATTTGTGAAAGCCTGTGGGAATCCTATGGAAAATGCAAAATTGGTATTTTATGCACACAAATACAAATAGCATGTATAAAACAATGCTGAGAAGATCGTAGCGCCGATCTTCCAATTGGAAGATCGTAGCACCGATCTTCCAATTGGAAGACAATTTACTATTTCATTCTTTCAGGGGTCCCTAAGCCGTTTCATGTTACAGATTCTACAGAAAATACAATACATAACACTGTGTGGTAGTTGTGAAGCTGACGTAGAGAACAGTAAGCTTGTCAAGTATGCAGGGTTTCCGCCAGGAAAGTTGTTAGGTGGCAAGTATAATTTGACAAGGGTCAAGGGTCCAAGGTCCGGCACAGGGCAAAGTCATGACCCGCCTTACTCTGCCTCTGATTGCCCAGTACCTGCTGCCTTCGTTGGTTAGGTTTCGGCTGGTGGCGTTAGACTGGATAAGAATATATCAGGGTGAGCCAATCAGAAGCAGAGGAGGGTAGAGGATGCCTTCGCCATCCAAGGAAAAAAAAAATAGCACTGACAGTTTGGCTAGCTTGCTAATTGGGATGTGAATGCTAACCAAATACGAGTTGTAAAATTGATACAAGAATCTCTCAATTTTACACAAATTTTGAAGGGAAAATGGTAAGAAATTGATTCATCAGTCATAAAATGACACAAGCAGAATGTGTTAGCTCTGTGTATGAGCAGAGCGACAGAGGGTGAGGTGTCCATGTGTGTACCAGGGGAGAGACAGAAGCAGCCGATCTTCTCATCTCATCTTCGTCCGCTTATCCGGGATCGGGTCGCGGGGGCAACAGCTCCAGCAGGGGACCCCAAACTTCCCTTTCCCGGGCCACATCAGCCAGCTCTGACTGGGGGATCCCGAGGCGCTCCCAGGCCAGTTTGGAGATATAGTCCCTCCACCCGGTCCTGGGCCTCCCTCGGGGTCTCGGCGTATTCCCAAGCCCCCTCCAGGATCCTTGCGAGAGTGAAGAGCTGGTCCGTTGCTCCACGGCCAAGACGGAATCCGCATTGTTCCTCTTCAATCCGAGGTTCGACTATCGGCCGAACCCTCCTTTCCAGCACCTTGGAGTAGACTTTACCAGGGAGGCTGAGTAGTGTGATACCTCGGTAATTGGCACACACCCTCTGGTCCCCCTTTTTGAACAGGGGAACCACCACCCCGGTCTGCCACTCCCTAGGCACCGTCCTAGACCTCCACACAATGTTGAAGAGACGTGTCATCCAAGACAGTCCCTCCACACCCAGTGCCTTCAGCATTTCTGGACGGATCTCATCAATCCCTGGGGCTTTGCCACTGTGGAGTTGTTTGACTACCTCAGTGACTTCCACCAGGGAAATTGATGATGCTCCCCCATCAGCCTCCAGCTCTGCCTCTACAATAGAGGGCGTATTAGTCAGATTCAGGAGTTCCTCAAAGTGCTCCTTCCACCGCCCGATTACCCCCTCAGTTGAAGTCAACAGAGTCCCATCCTTACTGTATACAGCTTGGATGTTTCCCCGTTTTCCCCTCCTGAGGTTCCGGATGGTTTTCCAGAAACACCTTGGTGCCGACCGAAAGTCCTTCTCCATGGCCACTCCGAACTCCTCCCACACCCGCTGCTTTGCCTCCTTCACGGCAGCGGCTGTAGCCCTTCGGGTCTGTCGGTAACTTGCAACTGCCTCAGGAGTCCTCCGGGATAACATATCCCGGAAGGCCTCTTTCTTCAGTCGGACGGCTTCCCTGACCACCGGTGTCCACCACGGTGTTCGAGGGTTACCGCCCCTTGAGGCACCAAAGACCTTGAGACCACAGCTCACCGCCGTAGCTTTGGCAATAGAAGCTTTGAACATCGTCCATTCCTGTTCGATGCCCCCAACCTCCACAGGGATGCTAGAAAAGCTCCGCCGGAGGTGTGTGTTGAAGATCTCCCGGACAGGGGCCTCCTCCAGACGTTCCCAGTTTGCCCGCACTACCCGTTTGAGCTTACCAGGTCTGTCCAGAGTTTTCCCCCACCCTCTGACCCAACTCACAACCAGATGGTGATCAGTTGACAGCTCCGCCCCTCTCTTCACCCGAGTGTCCAAAACATACGGCCTCAGATCCGATGATACGATAACAAAATCGATCATCGACCTTCGGCCTAGGGTGCTCTGGTACCACGTACACTTATGAACATCCTTATGCTCAAACATGGTGTTCGTTATGGACAATCCATGACTAGCACAGAAGTCCAACAACAAACAACCGCTCGGATTTAGATCAGGGAGGCCGTTCCTCCCAATCACGCCTCTCCAGGTATCCCCATCGTTGCCCACGTGCGCGTTGAAGCCGATCTTCAGATCTCATATTTTTACTTAAGCTAGGCCGATGACCATCGGCAGTAAAACTTTTTTTCACACTATGATAGTTCCCTGGTCATTTTCTATATCCAAAATGCTCCTTCACTGCCGATTTAAGGCACTTTTTGGTGGAAATAAGGCTGGAGTTTTAACAGCAACCTTCAGGTGAGTGGCAGGACTCTCTCAAACACATAAACCGATCCAGCACACACACACACACACACACACACACACACACACACACACACACACACACACACACACACACACACACACACACACACACACACACACACACACACACACACACACGTTACGTGACTTGCACGAGAAGAGATTTCACACACAAAAAATATGTCTCAATTCAGGAAACAGGAGATCATAGATATCGTAGCTTCTCCAGTTCTTATGGTTATGAAACCGTGACTTATATAATCGCAGTTACCAAACCGATTAATCGCGACATCCCTAATTGCAATAATTATAGTTTATATAACAAAAGATCGATACTTGGCGTTCGTGTATAAATACAATATTGCTACGCAAAACATTGCAATACTATGCTGTATTGATTTTCCCCCCACTCCTAATATATACAGACATATACAAATAAATGATAAATGTAGATGATGAAATTGCTGTTCATTTGTAAGAGGTGACAGGCAGTGATAATTGTATTCAAACATGGTACATAGTTTACGCTTTAGATTAGGGGGATGCAGGAAGCTTTGCAAATTACTTTCAAACATATACGAATAACTTGTAACAGGTGAGGAAGATGTACAAGTGATATGTGAAAACAATTACTTGTGATCAATAGTTTACACTTTAGAGAGGGGCGTGCAAAAACATTTATAAAAGGTGGGTAACAGTGATCATGTTAGTCCTAAAATAATGTAATCTTGAAGAGACTATGTTGATGCTGAATAGTTTACACTTCAGGTAAGCAGCTCTAAACACCTCAAATGTGTTAGTACACATCAATAGAAGTTACAGAGTAATGGCCATTATGTGTGCATCTTTGTAAATGTTTAAAAGGTATACTTTGCATATTTGATCTCCCTCTCTTCCCATTAAATAGCATAAGCCTGAAGTGATCTTACTTAGTCACTGCATATGGCCCATTTGTAATGACTACAACAGTACAAAAGACAACTGTATGCCTTCTCTCACATTCTGAGGCGCCAGCTGCCTCTTTTCACCAGCATGTGAGGAACTTCACTGGTCGTAACATGTGCAGAGGTCACCGTTATGCCTCAGATTCATAATATATTACTTATTAATCATTTACTAATGATTTGATATTGGTTATTAAGGTTTATATATGACTTACAAGTATCATTTATGATGATGAATATTTATGAATGTTTGTTGGTAATTAGTTATTTAAGGCTTATAAATTATTTATGACTGATCATTATTACAAAGTGTTACCAAATCTTTTTTTTCTATTATTTAATGAGTCCTTCGATCCTTAAAAAGGATCTTTCTTTTCAATAGATGGTTTTGAATCTTTAATCTTATGTAAGTGAAGCCCACAGAAGTAGATTTTTGGAACTAAATATAAAGGATTGCTGGAGTATTATTGATTGGGAGAGTGATCTCTGAAAGACACCGCCCTCTGTGGTGCTCTGTCTTTTAAAGCATTATGGACAGGATTGTTGTATTGTCTCTCTTGTATCTCTCCTTCTGTAACTAGAAGGTAACACACCAAACCTGATGCACTCTGATCTGTCTTACAGATATCGACCTTGTAATGTTCACTGTACAGATGAGAAAACGTTAGGTGTACTCTTGTGCTAAGCTCTTGGCCAACTCTGCATTACTGCCCACTGCTATTCCATCAAGGATTTGAGCAGAGCTGTGGGTCTATAGTTGGCATTGATGAGCTACTTTTAGGCCCAGGAGTACATTAGTGTAACCCACAGGCAGGAGGAGTACCCTTAGTTGCTGCATATTGGAAACAAGATTGTCTCTCTTATTCTATCTCTCGTATCTGTGTTCTCTCCCCCTCTCTCTCGCTCTTCTCACATCACTGCCTCATTATTCTGGAGTTGAAAATGTTAGAGACGTTTCTTTGTTGTTTGTTGGACTGTCTAGTCTCCCTTCTATGCTCTTTCTCTCTCTCTAGTTACCCGTGCCCTCAGCTCCTCTCCTGTGACATTGATTCTAACTAAGCTGAACGTGTCACAAAGTCGCAGTGAGAAATGTACAAATTAAACAGACGTTCATTAAACAGAGAGAGGGAGAGAGTCAGTGGGAATATCTACATCTCCGGGTGCACAGGGACACTCCCTTGGTCTCAACACATCCACACAAATCCGGATGTTGTGTCACAGTCGATAACAGCAGACATTATTTTCCACGCCACTGATGTGTGTATAAGTGTGCACGCTGCTCTCAGTTTAGCATCTTGTACTGTACAAGTGGTATTGCGAGTGGGAATAACTTGGATCATCTCTAGCTTGTGCTGAACGTGCTCCTTGATGCGTAGGCCTGTAGATGTGCCTGCGTGGGTATGTGAAATCAGGAGCACTTGCTGCTAAGCAGGAGTACTCTTATTAGTGTGCATGCAAGCGCCTCTCCTGCCATGTCCCGTCCACAGCTCCTTCATCTCCGGAAGGGTGGGGTGAATCATTTCCGCAGATGCCTTTCCCATCAAAAGCGCTTATCGACAAAGCTAACATTAGTAAAGCAGTTATAAAAAATGACTTGAAGGCGAGGTAGGGCAATAGAAATCCCTGGGCGAGTGGACAAAGGGCCCTGTGATGGTTCGGAGACCCAAGGCCCTGTGCGTCTGAAAGAGTTTCAGATGATTATCTGGCAGATAGAGAGCACAGATTCAAACACACAGCTTGAGAACACCCCCACCGCCTCCAAGACACACGCACACACATCCTACTGCTAATTTGCCGTCTGCTGCAGCTCTCAGCGTCCACGGCAATGACCACGACCATACTGCTGTGCCATTGTCGCTTAACTAAGTCCCCAGTAGAAGGAGGACAAAGTTATCTGCAAGCTCCCCAAGACAGCCAAAGTAATCAGTGGTGTCTTGTTTACCACAATGCGAGAGGGACACAGAGATAAATTGATGTATGATGAGAATGAGAGAGCAGAAAGAAAGAGAGAAAGAGAGCCATAGTCACTTGACAGGCCTATGCGTTGTATGAATCACTCAGGCCAATTTAAACACGCACATCTGTTCATAAATCCAAGGCAGTGTGTTAATGAACAAACTTAGCCCGAATCAGGAAAACAGGAGGAATAGTCACAGGGGATCTGTGTTCGGCTTTGTGTGTGTGTGTGTGTGTGTGTGTGTGTGTGTGTGTGTCTTTGATTTGTTAGTGAGTGAGAGTAAGCGAGAGAGAGAGTGATAACTGCATGACCCCATTGCTCAATAGAGATGATTTTTTCCCATAAATCAGACGAGGCAGCCAAGGAAAGAGTGCAAGAGAGACAGAGACTGAGTGATTATGCTGTGGGAGTACACTGGCTCAGACCTCAGTTGAAAAGCCAGGGAAACTAATCGTTTCCATTCACCTCGATGAGTCTGGCTGCTCGTCCGTGGTCCTGAATGCAAAGAAATCCTCATCTTCTCTCCACCTCTCACTCCGTCATCCCCCAACCCGCTTTCCTTCACCGTCCCTCCCCTTTCCCTCCCTTTCCTTCTTCAGTTCCTGTGGCGGCACTAACACGGTTGTTATTCTATCACAGAGAATCAGATGTGGCAGCATTTCATGGGCACCTGGACACTTTTCATAAATACTGCGAAGGCAAGGGTGAACTGCAGAGGAAGCAGAGCTTGTTGCGTGACAGATCTAGTCGAAAGAGAGATATAGGAATAATACCTGTGCGAGGGAACAGAAACTCAGTTGTTCAAGATGACAATATGTTTTCGGTCACTTGTACAAAATCATCATTGTCTCGTAATCTCTGTACTTATGCAAGCAAAATGGAAAAGGCCTAGTAATCAATACACCTGCAGAGGGGATAAAGTGCAACGCTTTCAACCCACTTGTCGGTGCAACTGGCAACGTTTGAATTATGCTTTCATATGTTTCACAGTAATGAGTACAATTGGGCCTGACTCTGCTGCTCTTGAATAATTTAGAACCAACCTGAGACATGAAGCAATATTCTGAATCTGCAAATCCGGAATTATTGCTGCAATCACTTGTTTTTTGATGCCTGGCTTTCTGTCAGTGGTGGAATGTAACATTTACCCAAGTTTTGTACATACAATTTTGAAGGACATATACAGTACTTCCATTTTCATTGTATGCATCTTGCGTTGATGTATATATACCATTTTTTATCACTAAAAATAAATTATGATATTATTATTATAAATTAAACTACCCAGCAGTACATTAAGTCATCAAAACGAGCTCCAGACATTAATACATCAGTGATTATAATCCAGTGATATAATATACGACTCTGAAATGCCAGTTTGCAAAATGAGTACTTTTTACTTGGTTACTTTAAGTATATTTGAATGCTAATACTTTTGTACTTTTACTTTTGTAAGATTTTGAATGCTGGATATTGTCACAAAACATTGTTGCACTGTTGTATTTAGCCTGCTAGAATATTTGATGGTAAAAGATCTAAATACTTCTTCCACCACTGTATACCAGTGGAAATCTTTATCTCCCTCACACATGCAGTACACATTCATAGTACGGTCACAAAATAGTGTATTGGTGGCTTTGAGGGTGAATTCACTTGGTACAGAGGTAATCAGAAAATTGGGAACACTGTAATCATGGCTGCATTCGATTATTATTTTGCAATCAACAGAACACCTTACGTTTAAGTGGGATGGTAACTATCTGCTAATGACTTCTCTAAAATTCAGCATCTCAAATAAATCTAGAAGGCTCTTGAGTGTATTCTACCATGTAATGATAGAAGTGCTTGCTGATAAGCGCTGACCTGTTTCTTTTGGGTATAGTAGATGGGTATAAAAGCTGAGAAAGCAGGCCGACTTAACATAAAGGCACTATCATTGAGAGAAGTCTTCATGCTGGTATTTAATTTTCTTTGAAACACGCCATACAGTGCCGCCCAAACAGAGGTCTTTAGTTAAACCCCGGTTCTCTATCTATTTCCTCTAGGACACATCAAACAGCCATTTCTAGTCAAGTCCCATATGCATGTTTCAGCATCAGATGAAAGTGCAGCGATGCACTGATTGAATCCTTTGCCGTCTGAATAAACCAGAACCTAATCTGTTTAAACCACAATACTTAAATTTGAATTCTATTGAAGGTGCAGGATCCACTGGCGCTCGTTGTGCTGTATGCTTTTTTAACATCTTTACACACGTGTAACACTATTACGGTCATGTTGTAGAATTAAATGTATGCTTATGTTAGAGAGACTGTATGTTGATGTGTGTGCCTTTGCTGCTGCAGTGCTAATGAGAGACTAGGGGTTACAGGGTTTCAGGTGCTGGTGCTTTGAGAGAGGAGGTGAGTGACAGGGCTCATGAATAGTGATGGCCGACAGCTGCTCATTAACCAGGAGACTCTCTGTCAGCTAGCAGACTGGAACAGCAGCCCTTCCTCTATGTGTACACACAGTTTCACATTAACACACACAAGCATGAAAATACATACACATATGCACAAGCCCATGCAGATGTGCCCCCGACCAGCGCATGCACGCACACACACACACACACACACACACACACACACACACACCCACATAGAGTTCATATCTCCTTCATCTGGATCCCCTGAGCTTCCTGTGGAGCGGAGGCCAATCCTGCCTGTCCCCCTGACAGCATGAGCCGAGTGTGCCTATTAGCTGTGTGCTAACACCACTCCCACTGGGGCAAGCCCCTCACTGAATATGGATACACCAGCCAGATGTAAATTCTGAATGAAGCCCAGAGTGCAAAAGGTACAACAGACTATAGTGCCCACAGAAGAAATGTTATTCACTTTTTAAATGGGTTTAAAGTCATTGTTGAAGAAACATCAAGTAACCTTCATTGTCTGCCTCACTTTCACTATGACAACCTTAAAAAAAGATTCTAACACAAGGTGACTTAGATACTTCACATATGACTGTGTGTTTCATTTATTTAATAATTGTGTCACGTTGCTCTTAAAAATAAAACTTTAAAATGCCTTTTAGAGAGTAACAAAAAGTCTGCAAGCCAGTGGTGGTCGCATTGCCTTAAAAGAATATCACACTGTTAAACAGGTGGTCTTTGAAAACCGGCTAGTGTTGGGGACTTTATCATGTTGTACTTTTTAGATATAACTTGAATCGCTTAACTTTGAACATTGTGTGCATGCAGATGCTACCAAGTAAAACTCGCCACCAAACCAATGTATCTTATGCATCTTATGTCTGTATTATGTTGTAGACTCAACCTGATGGTTGTGGGAGCTCACAAACTAATCCTTTCTCACAACAGGAAGGAATAACAACACCTGTTGAGGCCTGGGACTCGGCCTTGGCCGAAAAGGGAATACGCCTGCGAAGGGGGGAGATGAGATAATGTGTTTGTGAAACATACTGTATATACTCTGTAAAACCTTCATCACGGTTATTTCTCACAAGGAAATTAATAAGATTAATTTCCACCATAGCTAGGAATGTGGTCGTTATCAGTACTAACAAAGTACCAAGTAGTATCAAAATTTCTCCAGCCAAATGTCATTATATGGTTATTTTTTCTATCAGATTCAGGTAAATAGCAAAAAGCAAGACAACATCTGGATTAAGGTCTGTCTTTAATCCAAGTCCCTGATCCTGAATTATCTTCTTTTTTTTTTTTTTCAAATACCAGGAATACATACCTTTAAACACAGAAGGCCTGAGACCTTTCTTTTGAAAGCAGTATACATAAATACCCTCCACCAACAAAAACCTAAGGCTTTTCATCAAAAGTCACATATGAAAGCTTAAATCTGTAGTTCTCCCATTTTATCACCCTCTGCAGCTACAAGGGGTTTACAGCAAAGATGACAGTTGTTGTTGTTGATTGTGTAGAAGTCTGTTGTTTACTTTACTCTATTGCATGATTTTGTGTGATTATGTTTGAAGCTTGACTGAGGTGATGCTTGATGCGTAAAAATACAAATTTAGAGTAAATCGTGTTGATTTCAATGTGCTGGCTACATGTTGAACTTACTTTATTGGCATTGTCAACCAAGACAGCTGTAACAACAAGCATGTCCAAATTACAGCCACAGTTAATGTGCATTTGACAAATGTGCACCATTCACACAGATCTATAGTACTGACATATGCTAATCAATTAACAGCAGAGCTACCCATTTTAAAAGAAAAGCTGTCTATATGTTACAGCAATGTGCTTGAACTTGCATTACGTGCTGCTGACAGCTCTGACAAACACCTCACTGTTAAAACTAGTTCAAAGGTCCAAAGTAAAAACGTGACAAGTGATTCAAATCATTTAGCAAGTGAAAAAGGGCCATATCTTTTTTCAGGGCTCAAATGATGCCACTGATCATTGGCATTACATCTCACAGGAGCCTCGAGAGAGTTGCTCTCTTTCATTTGGATATCTATGTGTCACAGTAAATGGCAACAGGACACACGCTGGATTTAAATCCTGACAAAGGACTTGGCAGGAAAGCCTAACAGGCAGTTTACTTAGAACAATGACCAAAAGCAGGCTTTATAAAGTCAGCGGGAATCAGGTAAAGCAAGCAAACCCGAAGGGCTGAGACAGGAAGGTAGGAAATATTAGGTACCGTAAGCAGCATACAAATGCTGCTGACTTGCAAACAGGTTTCAGACCGGATAAGAAAACACAGATTATCAGTTATAGAAAACTTGTTAACTACAGTCAATTTAACTCAGCCACACAGTATGTTTGCCATCATGTTACTGATATACACCTCAAAACCCCAAAATATGTTCTTCTCTCATATTACTTGAATTTGCCCGCCCCCAGAATAATCATGTTCAAATTTCACAATTAGCTTTTTTTAACTGTTAATACAAAATCACTATCACTGGACCATGATGAAGTTTCCAAACAAAAATATGTGAGATATGTACAGTAGTTTACAGTAGAGTACTGTCTCCACCTCAAATAGTCAGGGATGTAGCTAAAATATTCATATGCGAATTAGCATACGATATCATCTGAAGACTTTTGCAGCAGCCAGTAACTGCTGGAGGAGAAATGGTCTTACTGCTCACTCTAATTCCACTTTAATGCTAAATGTCTATTTGGGCGGAGAGCATCCATTTTTAAGAAACACTTCCTCACTATTCTTCAAGCCAACACCCGTTTCTTGTGAGACAGTAACAATGTACCAGTATGCTATAGATGGCAATGCGTGCAGCAGCACCTCTAGTTAAAAGTCTCTGATGGAATGCTCCTTTTGTTTGTAATCGATTGAGAGAGAAAGGCATCTGCCGTGTAATCGTTGCCTCATTTGATCTCAAACAAACCATGCTGCCCTACACAAGGAGGGAGAGAGAGCAGGGCAAGCAAAAGCTGGAAACTCCTTCATTACACCAAACACACACACACACCAGCACACTTACTTCCTTGGCCTGACTCTTGCATGTGCGCAAGCACACACACACACACACACACACACACACACACACACACACACACACACACACACACACACACACACACACACACACACACACACCCCTTCATTTGCACACTCCTTTTAAATTATATCGCCCTCCCTCTGCTGGTGTGTCTTTTTTCCTCCAATCTCTCTCTCTGTTTCTTGTCTTCAATCATACTCAACAAACAACTTTTCACACAGAGTGCACACACATAGACAAACACACACTCACTCTCTCAGCCTATCTTGGAATGAGCCTGGGATTGATTCTAGAGTGGGGCGAAATGAGCAGTCACTCTGAATAGGCAAAGGCGTCAAATAATACAGATATGAACGTCAGAGGAATAATTGAAGAAAGTGTTTTATATGTAAAAGACAGGGGAGGATGGAGTGGAATTGAATCTCAGAGAAAATGAGGAGCGGGTTGTGTCCCAGGGGACCGACTCACAATGCCTGAGCCTTGTTTGAAGAAAATAGAGGATAATTAGAGTGGTCAGTGGCTTCCACAGGGCCCAACACCGCTCAGCCTCACACTTCCTTTATCTGTCCTTCGTTCACTCTCTCTCTCTCTCTCTCCATTTGTAAGCCTCTTTTATTCAGCATCTCTCACTCAATTGTTAGTCTATGTTCATATACCCCATGCCCCTGTTTTCTTTCTTCTTTCTTTCATCTCATCCGTTGCTTTTCTATTTGTACTCTCCAAGCCTCGTTTTTTTTTTATTTCTCTCACTACCTCCCTCCCCCATCTCTCCCCTAGCAGGCGCAGAGCTACATCAGTGGAGTTGATCAGATATTCCAGGCACATATGGACAGCACTGACAGGCATAAATCATGAGTATTTTTGAAGTGTCCATGCAGGGCTCTTCAGACTGCTTATGGTGAGCAGGAACAGCTCTGTGGAACCAGTGCATTAACTCCCTCTCTTCTACCTCCAGTTCCATGCCAAATGTCTTTCTCTTACTTTTCTTTACAAAGTGTCAACCTCTGCCTCTGCAGGTTTTCCCACTCTTACTCTCTCTCTCATGCTGTGCCTTTCATCCTAAGCCAACTCAATATATGTTAATACTAATGCATCTTCCAAACTCTCCATGTCTGAGCACTGTGCACTTACAGCCTGAGAGGTGACTGGTTTTCAAAAGGAACCAGTGCCCCACCACTCCACAGCAAAGTTCTGAGCATATCTGTGGTCTAATCCCTTGTATTTCTTTTTCCCATTACATGTTGGCCAGCTTGTCTGCATGACAAAGACATGTCTCTATGGCAACACAGTAGCCAGCAGCTAGATTACTGTATGTTTGGTCATGTAGCGTTGCCTCAAGCTTTTCTTGGGTCGCTTTGTGTCAGGACAGCACATGACCATATTTCCTTCTCAGCCAGAAGGAAATAAAAACCTGCCCTCCCCCCTTCCATAGACACAATCCACCATGAGTACCAGCGCACCAGACAGGCATCATACAAGCCTCAAGGTGCTTGGCGTATAACATCACATTGAGTTTGAGTAACGTTTCAAAAACAAATTAAAAAACATTAAGCTTCCCAATAACTTCCAGCCTTTCATTGCTCTGTTTTCCAATTCCAATCATATGTGAGTGTCATCATAAACTAAGATTACTTCAGCTAGTCAATATTGTACAGAGATGAAAATCATTACAAAATCAATTGACGTGCTCCATAATCACAGAGGAGATTCCTGGAGCTTCCCATAAGCATTTGTCTCCCTGTGTGTGGCCGCAGGCCGACAAGCAGCACAAATAAATCTCCACGCTCTGCTACGTCCTTGCGCTTTCGCTCCCTCTGCCTCTCTTCAGATGACTTGTCCTCTGTCTCGCTCCGATTCCCTGGATATTGATTGGGACCCTACTGGAAGGAGCAAGAATAAGATAAATAAGAAGTCAGTGGCCATGAACAGTTCTCTCACTCGCCCAACATGAGGGGACAGATAATCATCTTGCAGACATGAGAAAAGGGTCATGTATTTCTCAGGTCATTTTCATTTAAAAAATGACCTCACAAATGACCTAAACCACAGTGACATTTTGATGATTTTAGCTGTTTTCGCACATACGGTAGAATTTTCATCGACTGATTTATAGTTCTTAAAATGACACCACCTGTAAAATATCACATCATCGAAACTGAAATAAAATGTGGTACAGCTGCAAACATCAAAGGCACTTAACAGAAGCTTGGTGCATGGTGCCTCCTCAACTGTGCAGCGAAAAACAAAAACCATTTAAGCAGGTGCCTGCCTGTTTTCACTCTGCTAAGGATCATTATCTACGTAGTTCTCCGACACTGACTGTAACGCACCATGTCACACTAGACCTGCATCAATCAAGCCGGATTTCACTGAAATGCAATAAGGAACACAACTGATTGATTGTCACACACCACTATGTACTGTACAGCCGAACGCTGCTATCCGCACACAAATACACAGCACACAGGCATGCGTAAAGTCATCTGTAAACACGATCACACACAGTGAGGTAAATAACTGCCGGTATCTTTTGCAGCGTCGGGAGCAGCGGCGCGAGGCTTCCCCTCAGATTTTGAAAGCCCTATCTGTATCAGGAACAGCAAACCGAAAAAGCAATTTGCTTTGTCACACAGAGACATGCTTGACTACACTGAATAATTGCACTGCAGCTCTGGAAAGAGCTGTTTTCCTTTTATCTAATGAATGCCTTCAGGGGACGGGGCATGGGGATGTGCGTTTTCTATCTATCTTTGTGTGTGTGTGTGCACTGTGCAATATACGTGTCTCAGGCCTTCTGCATGTATGTGTCAACATATATAAGATAAGCAGGTGCGGCATAAAGACAAATTTCATTGCCCTGTCGCTATCTGATCCAGTGTCCCTTTGCTGCTTGCTTTCCTTTCACATCGTTCCACTGCAAGATATTGATTCATCAAATCTGCATGTTGCCTCTCGGCTGTGTCCAGTTTCAGGTTTGAGGCAGTCCCCTGATTCAATAATGCAGAAGCAGGCTGGAGAATAAAAGCCCCTGTGCCTGGCTTCAGATACTAACTCCTGAGAAGTGCTGAGTCCACACTCTGCTGCCTGCCGGCCTGCCTCTGTGGAGCTTGGCAGAACAGTGTGGAAGCTGGAGCCTCCAACCCCTTCATAACTAAACAGTACAGTACTAAAGTTGTCACCATTATATACATTTACTTACTGTTTTACAACCTGTTTAAATATTTATTATATTTATTATTCTTTTTGCAATATCTGTACACCTGTCTAACACAAATATATATATATATATATATATATATATCATATCATACATTTTATATATAGATTATCCCTATATATTTACTTCTCCACTATTCTAAGTTTTAGATTTAAACCTTTACTTGCGTGCTTTTCTTTTTATACATAAATTAGCATTGTTGGAGAAGCCTGAGATCCAAGATTTTTATTGCCGACAACTGCTTCGTAAGTGTTGCGCACATGACTATAAATAACTTGAACTTGACTATGGAGGACTGGGGGAGGCCCATTTGGAGAGTGAGATTAAAAACAAGAATTTATTTCTTTATTATTGGTCACATCAGAATCCAGAGGCAAAGAAGAAAGTCATGTTTGATCACCAGCGGCGAAGGAGAAGGGCATGCAGATGGGGACAGTGGCAATGAAGACAAAGAGACAACAAACACGACGGAAGAAAGAAGGCACCTTCTCTGATGACTGCTTGTGTGTTCAGGAAAAGGTTTTTGAATTGCCGTAATGACTCTTAAGCATTTGTTCCACTGTGGAACTGTAATTAAGCCATCAGCCACAGTTTGGAGTCTTTACCTTCATAATGAGGCTGAATGTGCGCAGTTCGTGCTCTGTGGATAAGCTGCTGTAATCACTTCTATCTGCTTAATTATGTAAAACCATTCTTTTATCCTCGTAGTGTATCACTCTTTATCTCTTTCTCTCTCCCTCTCAGTCTGTCATGGTCTCATCTTTTGAATGTATAACTGGTACCATAAAAGCATAGGGACCGCAGTAGCAATGAACACACGTGCTGGGAGATATCAACCTGAGACAGTTGTTCTGGGAATTGTAAGTCCAAATGGCTACTGGGAGATAAAGTACAGTGAGAACTGAGTGTTAACAAAGGGCACTATATGAGGGAAGAAGTGCAGCTACTGTAAGAATAAGCACAAAGCGCTCACCACTCGGAGGAGTGTTTTATTACCTTTCACCATGCCCACTTTAGTACCCGTCAGAGGGACATTACAGCTCAGATCTAGGTATTGTACAAGACATTTTGCTTTCTTCTCCCTCTCTCTTTCAAACACAACTTCAATTGCACATGTTTCCTGAATTCTAATAGGACTATTATTATCATTAGTGGTCCTGCTCCAGTGTGACGGATGCTGCAGGTTATTTGCAATGGTGGTAAACACCTGCATGTCCCTAATGGAGAGAACCTGGTTGCACTCTTGTAGACAGACCTACATCAAAGCGCTCCTTCAACAGTACTTCAGAGGTCACCACACCGCTACATGCCGCGCACGCACAAACCCATGTACCCACCCACACATACACTCACTCTTGTGGCAGTGGAGAGTAAAATCTTGTGATGCTCAGTAACTTTACATCACAGACAGGCTGCAATGGAGGAAATAAAAAGCCCTAAGTGCATGAAAAAACATGAAGCTGCCGCTGTTTCAATGGAGCAGAAAAAAAACAGAAGAGAAAAATGTCAACAACAAATAGCTGCTGGTTTCTGTTGCTGCAGGCGACATGGACTTCGTTTCCCTCATGTTTCTTTCCTTCCACATTATGCGTCATGTTTTCATCCAATTAAACACAAACACAGGCCACACAATACAATTCAGGGAGCATCTTTGTACTGCTCTTTGGGGGAGGAACAAACAGAGGAGGAATACAGAGGGAGACGCGTGAGGGGAAGGCGAGAGAGTGATTGTTTGAGATAAAGCAATGGGCAGGTGTGATTGTGTTTGTATGTGTGGGCTGGGTGACTTCACTTTAAAGATGGACCTCTTGGCAGACCATCTCTGTGTGTCTGCCAGTCTCACCTCATGTCTTCAAGTTTCTGTGAGTCTGTGGAGGGCAACGCCGTCCCTGTTGTTTTTTGATTTGACACAGAGACATGAACAGACTACCATGCACTTCATCTCGATAGTGATTGATGATGTTTGCTGAATTATGGCAAGGCAGAGACATGAAGAATGGCGGGGCCTCCTTGCCGGAAAAAAACCCAAACTAAATCTGAGATGTCCTTGCCCTGGTTGCCTTGGTTACGCGCAGGTAGTAAAGTGAGACAGCCCAAGAGAGGGTGTGAAAAGCAATGTTTAATTCCATCTTCAGGCAGCCATTGAGGATTTCACACCTTTCCTTCTGGGCACTTTGGTGAGCATTGCTATGGCAACTGAGCACTCTTAACCTTCTGACCCAACCTTCTCACCATCACTAACTGTTGTGTGTTAGTCCAGTTCAAAATACACAAGGCCTTTCCTCATCTGTACGGACGGAGGGATGTGATTTAGTGAGCTGTTTTTGTCTCAACACTGATCTGACAGGAAGAGCGTTGAAAAATTGACATTTTAATTGTAAGAATAACAGCTTTAATAAATCCTGTCATAAACGGAGGTCCACATTGACCACGTCCAGCACACTTTTGCCTGAAATACTGGAATCCCATATTTCAAAACTTAATGTCTATAGATTTTTGATGCCTTTCCATTAGTGAAGTGGAAAGAGAAACTCAGCAGGCGGGTGAGAGTGAGCTGTGGCAGTCCATTTGGCTGCACAAAGACATTGCACGTTTGGGAATGCTGAATGAGGTGTTTCAAGCTGTTTACATACACACGAGTTGATAAGACATGCATTAGGAAGCACGACTTTCAAATGAGAGATGCATGCTGTTGTAATGTTTGCACCAGGCTTTCGTGTTGGCTCAGACATCAGTGCTATGTTTGCAGGAGCTTCAGGGTTAACACTTCTCCATCTGTGTGTTTATTGGCATGTGGCTGTTGTAGTGAAGTGTGTTAGTGTGAGATAGATTGCCAATGTGTCTATTAATCAGTACTAAATTTAAGCCAAAGACAGTAAGCTCTATCAGCTTAACATTTTCATGTGTGCCCATTGAACTAATGTAGACTCAACATTCTGGATATACTTTCAGGAAGCATATGCTCTTTCAGTCCTATTGCATAATAACTCTGCAGCACTGGCAGTAGCAGTAACATCAATAACATCCACAATGACTTGTTATAGGACAGACTACAATGTTTTCTAAATGGATAGAGCAACTCATGTTCTCTAACTTCACAAAATCCAATTAGACTGTCTGTGTGATGATCTACAATCTAGTCACTCACTGGGCCTATCCTCCTGTCTAATATTCACTATAACCATGAACAAAACACTAAGCTCCTCTTTCTCCGCCTGTGCTCTATACCGCAATTCATTTACAGAGTGTGTTTAAAACTCGCCTTGTTTTCCACTTATTTGAGAAGAATCAACTCCTGGAAATTGAAAATCCATGTAATGATAGGCTTGGCAACGGTGGCTCAATACAGCTTGGTTTTTAGTGCTGATGAACCATACTTTTTGACAAGCAGAGTGCCTGTAGGCAGTCAGAGACAGAAACTACTGCGCGCACACGCACACACACACACAGAGTTGTTCAATTTAGTCCTCAGGCCATATGTAGCATTGCCTCAAATATTTTAGAAACACACTCACAAAGTGAAACACAGAGAGAAATCCCATGATTAAGTCATAAAGCATGAAATGCAATAAAACAACTACTCACTAACTAACATGAACACAGAGGGCAACCAGGAGAAGGTGAGGAGACAGAGTTGATGAGTTCAGAGAGGCAGAAAAATATTGAGGCCGAAAATTTTTAAAAATAAATAAAATTACATTTTAGTGCCACATCTACCTCACACAGTGCAGCCACATGAGGTTACAGGAAGAGAGAGAGAGGTAATGCCTGCCTGAGAGGACACGCAGTAGCCCTGAAGGTCTATTTTTTCCCCCTTTCTCTCAGCCTTCTTGGACTGATCGAGGATAAAAAGAGAAAAATGTTGCATCTTTGACAAATGGGTTATGCTTTGTTTGCATTTACCTCGGAAACATTTCACCAGCTCCCTCAACGCCCCAAGCCTCTAAACTGTAACTGTAGGGAATGGAGATGCAGATGGAGGAGAGCAACCAGGAGAAGGGAGGAGTCCGTTAGTACAGTGTATATACTCAGCATGACTATTAAAAAACATGAGCACTCTCTGACCCCATGCAATGACTCAACATCACTTTTACTCACCCTGGCAGCCTTGGGCATCTCTATTAATCCGAGCCTCATGCTCTACTGTATGAATCTGAGCGGAGGCACTATCCAGGATGGTACAGTAAAATGCTTTAGTGAAAACACCAGCACAGGAAGGCAGGAACAATCCCGGTCTTCTTTTTTTCCTTGTTTTTCTTTCTTTCTTGTACACCACTCCTCCCTTGCTCCCCCGTAGCTACTCATTTCAACTCCTTGTAGTTATTCCCTGCTGGGAAAATAGAGGGGTCTGCACCACGCCACTGGGGGCAGCAGCAGGGGTGGAGAAAGTCAACCCTCTGCTGAACCATACAGGGGCAGGGGCTGGAAGGCCCAAGCCACCAAAGTGCCTGATCTAACATCCATGCTGAATATTATATGAACCACAATACTATAAACTCGAGCCATGGGGTTTTGTCAACTAAGTTGAAGCAGTAAAATAGCAACAATCTAGCTGACCTTTAAAAAACAAATATGGGATTTGGGGTAGAAAAACAAAACAAAGTTGAAATGACAAATACAAAAACTTTGTAATGTGTGCTTTGTACAATGAAAACCACAAATATACACATTTCTTTAGGTCCAATCTCGACACCTTGTGTAGTATGTCCCAGTGTTGGGCCCCAAGTTATATGTCACTGTCTTCCATCTGTCATTACCATTATTCTTTTTTTTTTTTTATTCGATTCATTCTTCTGATAAACTCTAACGACTTTCACCACTGCTTTATGATACCGGGTTTCATACAATTAGATTAGTAATTCAACTACTGTTAAACAGCTGGTAGCACCCACTCCCTCAGGTAAACCCTACTGCTGAGCTCTGCCAGCACTGTTTTAACTGTTAGTGCTGTTAGCAATGTTAGCTGCAAGCAGTTGGCTCACCCCTTGCCATATTGAGGGCTGTTGAGAGGCATTACAAATGCTCCCAATCTTGTATATAGCGCCTGTAAATATCAGCCATCACTTACTACACAAAGCATCTACTCAGGTCACTTTTGCTCGAAATATGGCACGATATGTTTGCTGTGTATGTTGTGCTTTACTTCTTTGAATTTCTTAAAAGGAAAATGGAGTGGGAGGGCTGAACACACTCTTCCCAGCAACAGTTTTTTTCATGTTTTGTCTTTGTTGTTTGACGCTGCGGCCAGTCGTTATAGGGGATTAAGCACAGGTGACATGTTGTGCATTTACCTTTGAAAAATGTTTTTGAAAGCTTGTATTAATGGGTGAGGACAGAGCAGGCAGCAGAGGCTGTTAGATTTTTCATTCCCAATTCAGGATCGCCGGAAGCTACAAACACAGGCTGTCAGAAAAGCAGGGGAATCACAGGCCCATAGCATCTAATCACTGTGAAAGAGTTCACATGGACACACACATACACAGAGAAATAAACATACTGAGGCTGCATGCACACCTATTCGCAATATGACGTGGCCTACAAAATAGTTATTAGAATGCCTCGCCATCATTTAATTACCTCTGTTAGCTAACGATGTTTATTATCTCCACTGTAATCGGCGCAAAGAATAATCTTTATCATTTCCATAAACCCCAGAGAATCCCTTGGTTTTGGCATCTTCTAATTGGATATGCGTCAGAGCTGAATTAATGGTAATAATTCAGATTTGACAGTCACTGTCTCCATGTTACACAATGATGACGGTTATCACTCACCATCGGGCTTATAAGCATGAAGACATTATCAATGCTAAATGTCAACGCTTTCTCGAGGTATCTGTCGTTGTAGTGGTAATATTTAGTGGAGCGAAACGCATCTTCACTGGAAGCAATGCTTCTATCTATCCATCTATCTCTCTATCTATTCATCTCTCTCTCTCAAAAATATTTCCCCCCCACCTCTTCCTCCCTCCCTCTATCCTTCCCCCCAACCCATCTCTCTCTCTCTCTCTCTCTCTCTCTCTCTCTCTCTCTCTCTCTCTCTCTCTCTCTCTCTCTCTCTCTCTCTCTCTCTCTCTCTCTCTCTCTCTCTCTCTCTCTCTCTCTCTCTCTCTCTCTCGGCCAAGCTTGGCTGCGTCAAAGAGTGGCACTTCTTTTGACTGGGCTCCTGGCACATACACGTGCTGCTCCTAGCGTCGGCACCTTGCAAGCACAGCAGTCACCTTCCAACCTCTGCGACTCTCCTCCGCTCTGTCTCGGTCAGTCGCAGTTATTTTTGCAGGACGGAGAGGGACCGCCGGCTGTCCGCTTCGCCCTCCGATTACATTACCCGAGGAGTTTTCAACGCTGGGGGATTTGGGAGGTTTTGCTTTCACAACCCGCCGCCAAAGACTCTATGCTCTGCGAAAGACACGCGGCTGGTCGCTTTACCAAGCCATAGAGGGCTGCCGCCGTGCGTCCTGGTGATGAGGTTGGTGGCGCACAGCCGACACAGCATTAAAGGAATCCCTCTGTGTCTGAAGAAACCGCCCCAGTAAGGGACAAGAACGGGGGGAGTGCTGCGGGAACTGGTGTCGTCTGGGACGCTATCATTTCGACTAGGATGCATCTCTTCAGTGCCATGTTCCTGCTTGTCATGTTGGCTGTCATGCCCTGTGAGGTAAGGACTCCGGCACAAACGCTTGTACGCTATGAATAAGCATTGTTTAAAAGTTCCCAAAGCAGTGCTGACCGCTTATAGATGAATTCCACATATGGATAATTTTAGTAAGAACATACGACGTAATAAGAGCTGTATCAGAGTTACTGTGAAAAAAGAAAGAAAGAAAAGGGGACATTTGATGTTAAGGCAGTGCAAAGACTGTATGCATGTTGCAGCATTAAACAGGCAAATTGCTATTGTTCGTGCTGATAAGAAGCAAGGAGGTAGAAACTTGACGTGAGAATAGGCAGAGCTGCAATTGACGGTAAATCCACCTGAACTTGCCCTTTTAATTCCCGGAATTCAAGTCTCACACATTTTCAGACTGACATGTATCTTGATGCAACTTGTATAAGAATTACAATGGGTGGATCCACATGGTGGTTTCATGGTGAATGAAATTGTTTTGAAAAAAAGGAAAAGTAAAACATGTTAGTGGTATTTGTTTCTGGGGAAATCTGATACCTTTGATGCCCCCGAGGTCGTTGTTTACAGACTTTCCTATCTACCTCTTCATCACTGACAGACACAGAGGTCTCCGAGATATACACCATAACCGATTGTGCCGATTAAGCGGAAAGAACAGAGCGACGGACGGCAACACTGGCAGTCTGAGTGTTATGTGTGAATTGCGGCTGTAAATACGAGCCATGCGTAATTAGCAGTGTACCAGAGCAGCGCCAACAAATGGTTGTAGATTCTGGAGATGTGTGGCGTGCTGTAGTGCATGCATGGCACTCGAGAAAAAGCCGCGTCACTTTGGTCAAAATGATGAGCTTTGATGTGACAGTTTCGAATTGAAGTGAAGGACGGTAAATTATTTGACCCAGAAAAGCTTTCAGTCCAGGCAGTAACATTTGAACTTGCAGGGGTTCGGCTGGTCAGCATACATGCTGCATTGAGCATACGGCAGCTTAGAAAGTATAAGGTCACCTAATAAAGTAGTGTGGCTGTTATTTGGGAGTGCATAAAATAGCCGATGGTGAGTATGTTGGAGGGTGCCGGTTCGCACCTTTAGTTCCATGCAGCAATATAATCAATCCCACGGACAGCGCCGTGTCGCGCCTTCTGTTAAAAAAAAGCAGTCTGAGTCAATTTAGCACCACAGACAGCGCCTCCTCCTATATGTTGGCGGTGAGTATCACCATTTGGCAAAGGCCACCAGACAGACCGCAAGGCCTTACAAAAGAAACACTGCAAATACAATTTAAAAAAGGTTCTAAACAAATGGAACAACAATGTATTTATAAAAAAACAATATATCCTATATTTGAGAGATATAAGAGATGGAACTAAGAGTGAGAGGGACGTAGTGTGGTCCCTCACCTGTTGTTTCATCTCTAAACCATGCAGTTCAAGCTAATTTATGTTTTGGGTTTGGTAGACTTTTCACATATTTAACTAGGGTTACCTCTATCCCTAAATAATATGTGGCCCATTGCTCAGGAACATGCTGAGGAATATGCTTAACATATAGAAACAGTAAAGGCCATGCAGTATGTTGCAGCATGCATTAGTGTTGTATATGTCCTCTCTACAGGGAAGGGTTACACTGGAGTTGACCTTTAACAGAGGTAGAAGCTACAGCATGCTTTCAGTCTACAGGATGTAAGCTGATGAACAAGACTGCACACCTGTGTGCCAGGTTCAAAGGATAATGTGTACAGCACAGATGGTATTAGATGGAAACAAATGGATTTCATCCTGAGTGCAATGAAACAAGGTGCAGGAGTTCCCGGGGCTCTCATTTAACAATCACACTAAACACGTCCGCAGCTGCACGTCTACCACAAAATCACACGATGCTTTGAAGTGCCTCTTTAACCTCCTTTTAATTAAATTAGTTATTAAATTTCCCAAGGCGTAATAACTGATTTAACATCGACTGAAAACTAGTTTAAAATCTAATCTAATTACTAATCCTGACACTTCAAGTAATCCACATCCACACAGCACTATGGGTGTTCTTCAATAAATAACGAGGAATAAACGTCACTGTAAAACAGTCGCGAATGTGACACGGAAAATGTAGCTGATGATTTACTATCATATCTCAACCCTTTCTTTCAGTGGGTTCAAACTGTAATTGGCCTTGGGGGACAATTTGTTATAAGTGTTCACATTAAATATTTAAAAGTCTAAAAGAAAATATCACGCTACCAGTCTCCCTAAGATTGCACTGCAAACATAAAGAATTGATGAGTTCTTGCGTATCTACTGCAATGAGGGTAACACTCCCTACTAGAGTTGAAATATCCATCCACATATCAGAGTCTCAGTGCAGGGCGTGTATTAAATATTTACAGGGCTTTAATGAAACAGATGCACTTGTTCGTTCACCGGATGTGTATGTTAAGTATCCATAAAGCCCATGGGTCCTTAGTGTGACTGATACATGGGCACCTGCTTGACCTTGCCACAGATGTCTTGCTATATGGTGTGCACATCAAGCCATGCGTGACTGTAGGTGCTTGCATTTGGAAGAAATGCAATTTACAGTGCACCCATTTACTATAAAGTATACCGCACCGGCCTACAAATACTGTGTTCGTTTTAAGTGATTTTTTCAAAGTGTACTTAAGATGTCTAAAATATAATGGATCATTTCAAATTAACACCAAAGCAACTCAACTTCTCTAAAACTACCAGACATTCAGGGAAATTAGTGCTGAAATCATTCTGCAAGGTGCAAACAATTTAATTAAATAAATAAATTAAATTGATGTGAACAATGAGATGATCTGATATTGTGTACACAAACAAAAAAAACAAAGGCCACATTCAGTGTGAACGATCCCTTTTATAACAAATGAAGCATCGATTTGGTTGTTGACAGTTGCCCTGAAACCTCGTGGATAAATATAGCTTCTTGACTTTGAAACAAATCAGTCACATTCTCAAATGGTATGTATTTAGAAGAATGTTTACACATGACAAAGATGTGTGTGTTCCACAAATATTCCTGTTCGACCATCAAAGAGATTAAAAAAAGCTTGCTGGAGCTTGACTGAGGGGTGAGGTAATAGTCTTCAGGGGGACAAAAGATTTCTTTGTTTTGTTTTCTGCTCAACTTCTGCTTAAGTTGTCGGTTATAAAGATTGTTTCATGTACTTGAAAGATTCACATTCACGTTTCGAGGCATACAAAAAAAAAAGTCCCACTGGAGCAAGGGAGCGCCAGAGGAATACAGTTATTGGTTTAAGATGTCTGGCCTGGAAGACTCCCACCACTAGCATGGTTGAGAGTGATTGAAATAATGACTTGCTTTGGTGTTTTTCTGCTTTAACACCAAGTGCAGTGGGGAGAAAACCTAATTGCTTGTCATTCTGAAAGAGGGAGTCAGAAACCTGTGTAAGCAATTGGCTGGAATTTTCAGTAATTTACTTAATCCTTTCTCTCATCAGGAATCACGATAAACAATCAGTTTGAACAGACTGCCATTTAGGACCTTGTTAAGTTGTGTTTCCTCATTCTGGATTGGTGTGATGAACGCACCAGCCCGGGGTTGATTTATAGCTAAAAAGCAACGAGCACTTGTAAATCACACCATTATTTAAAACATCATTTGGCACAAACATTTCGTTTATTTACATTAAGCAAATTATACAGTACTTTACTTCAGTGTTGTAATACAAGTGTCACTTAATTGAGATGGCTTGACTCACTCAATTAAAACAGTAGCTATGATAACGCTGTATCGAGAAGACTTTCTTAGCTATGTGTCAGTATTATTAACAAAGCTGACATACGTAAGGACAAGTGACGTGAGGTAGTTAGCTGACCTAATGCTAACACTATCTACAGCGTCTCTGGATGAGACGACAACAAGGACAGACCTCAGCTCAATCAGAGTCATGCAGGACAAACAGCTGGGATGGACAACGTCCAATCGAGACGGCTTTAAACCCACCACCGACCTGGCGGTGACCCTTTGGCCACAAATCCCATTTCCTGGAGCCAGTCCAATGAGAGCAAAGCAGCATGATCACAATACAACCACTCCCCCTGACGTGACTATAATCGAGCCACTTGCGGTAAATTTCTGTCCTTACCTCCGAGCCAAAAGCATTTTACACAGCAGTCTCACCGAAACATTGAAGCTTGTCAAACCGTGAAACAAACACTGTCCCCTCTCCCATAATTATCATTGGCGAGCCTACCTGTTAAAAGCTTTTGTAAATATGGAGGAATGCGACTATGCAGCTGGATGACAGTCAAAGAGGAACAGAGATGTGAGTCTATGTTTCCAAGCAGGAGAGGAAACTAGGTAGCAGGCTGGACAGAGTGTGCTCTGGCAAGCAGCAACCTCCACCAAGAGAATTAAACAAATGAAAAGCTGCTAGAGCCGGGATATAAATCTGCCAGTGAGCGGAAAAGACACACACACTCGACTGTTGAAATCACCTTGCTATGCTATGACAGGTCCAGTGCTTGTCTGAATGACTAACGTTGCATGACCACACTTGCTCTCGGAAGGTCAAGCTGCAACACACAAATACAACCTTAAATCTAATACGAGGACATTACATATTTTGCATGCAGTTCACGCAGCATTCATTTTCTCATGTAGTAATGGCACAACATGACATTTATATTTTTGTAGTATATGTCAAAAATATGTAAGCTTATTGTATTTGTCATGTGTTTCTTGTAATGTTAAATACCAAATCCCATAAAACCTAATTTCCATGTTGCCTGTCAGTCACTAACAATCATGTCGAGCACTATGTGGGTGAGTAAGTGAGCAGGCCGGGTTAGATTAGCCACTACGCCTGCATCCACCTTCACGCACTCCCCATCAATATACAAAAGGTGCTGCTTCACAATCAGCCACAGATAATGAGGTTGCATTATGTTTGATTCAGTGCTGCTTGAAGAGAGTGAATCGTGTGTGCTTGTGTCATGACTGATTAGGGTAGTGCTCGAATCAGTGCTCGATAATGATCACGTTGTGTGAGTCAGAATCTTACCACTGTAAAGAGATCTGTTTTATGAAATAGATGCAGCTTAAGAAAGGGGCCGGAGCACAGAGAGCTATTGAGGCTGTCCGCTGTTCTCTCCCTCATCTCGATGTGCTTTCATGTTGCCCTTCATCATCAGAGGCCTGCGCGTTTGCGTACAAATAATTAGCGGCATTGTGGACTCATCTGAGAACACACATTTGGTCTTAGAGGAGATACAAACTGATGTAAGACCTTGTATTAATGTTGACTAGTTGAAAGAGTGGATAAGTGTGAAACGCGTGGTGTTTGTGGTTAAGAGCTAGAGCAAAATCAACACTGTAAAATGTTCCTCCTAAGTACAGTGTATGTCCGTGTAGTAGATAAGTGAAGGGGTGGTAAGCATGTGTGTATTCTAATGGACAGGGAGGTTTGTGTGCCTGTGTAAGTGGCTTCGTTTTTGATGATGCTGTACCTGTTTCTGGGTCAGTTTTCTAAATGTGGTCTGTTCATGACTCACACAGGGGCAATATTAGTGTGTGATGATGGTGGCAGAGAGCTTTTTTTTTTTGTCATGCAGCCCTGGGTGAAACGGGTGACTGATTTTACTACTGCAGTGCCTTGATGAGGCACGAAGGCAGGCAGCGGTCTGCGTGGTAATTGGCTAACAGATGGAAGGCCGGGTAAAGAAGCATGTGAGGTCAGTGGCCTGACTCTCAGAATAACACTGTGTCCCCATCATGATTGGGCCCCTGTGGTAGAGAGGGTGTGTCAGCATGGCCTTATACCTTTCCAGCTGGAATGTCCATTACCTTATTTTATTTATTTTACCTTTATGTAGCTAGGGAAGACCAATTGAGACAGAAGTTTCGTTTTTGATGGTGCCCTGGTTACATATCATATATAAAATAATTTCTTTATCACAGAATAATAAAATAAAAAGCTATTATCAAAAGAGACAACATTATTAATATATTTTAAGCCTAGAAATCATGCAGTAAATGGGCCAATTTAATTACCCCTTCATTTGTTGTTGAAACCCTGCTTTAAGTATTTTGCAGATATATCACAGAACAGGGGAGATTCTCGTTTTAAACTGAGATTGTCAAAGTCAGAGAGGAAAGTCTGGTAACCTTGGTATTTAGTCCATGTTTTCAATGACCACTTACTCATTCAGAGCCACAGACTGACCATTACTTATGCTCCAGGGTTGTGTGGGCTCTAAATGACCTCTGTTGCTGTTTTCTGTCTTGTTGAAAACCCAGCGGCTTGCTGTACTAAAATGACCATTAACGATCCCATGGACTGAGCTGGCTGACTCCAGGGCAGCTCATAATCGTCATTAGAAGAGTCTTTAAGGTCTTTTGGGACTGAGTGCTGAATACAGTTGTTACAGCTCTCTCATTTATAGAGACATGGTTAACCTGGCAGCTAACCAGCAGCCAGCTGTACACTTAGGGACTGATTACTTTTTATTCACGCAGGAGGAAAGAAAAGTAGATTTACATGTGTCCTCTGAGCCTGTAGTGTCCCCTTTTGACTCTAATTCTCTCTTCCAGGCGATTTCACAACGCACAAATAATTTCTCAAACTATTCTGTGTGCTCATAAAACGTATAGGATGTTTTTTTAGTGTCAGCAGTGTATGGAAGGATCAGCTTGACTGGTGGGGTGAATATCATCCCTATATCGCATTCTCTTCCCCACTTTCACTCTTTCTTTCTGTGTGAGTGTGCTGGAGGGTGCAGGACTCCCAGAGGTTTATGTCAGTGACTCTAAGCAAGAGTGACATTTCTCTGACAACACCCAGAACAGGCACACACATGCACGCGCACAAGCAGTCTCTCTTTCACACACACACATTGTCTCTGTCTCCTGTTCTCTCTCCCCTTTGCTCTCTAGTTCACACACATGTCAGCAGTGGGATTCACAACAGACAAAGAGCCAAACAACGCATTGAATCGATACCAACAAACACGACTGACGCTGCTAAGCCCGTCGTAGGTTATGGTATGAGTGACGGATGCCAATTAGAGCACAGACATTGATCATCAGGCTTGATCATCTGGTCAATGCTGGACACACTGCCATCAGCATTAAGGGCAACAAGAGACGTTACCCTAGTAACTGCCATCGTGGGACTCACCCAACGATTTTTTTTTTTGCGTCCATCTGCTCTTTTTTGCATTGCAGTAGGCACCTCCTGACCAGTTTTCTGTACGACCTTGCTTTCCCCTGCTCGATGAATCTTTTATGAGCCTGGCAATGTGGGTTTCTGTGGAGAAGATTGGAATATAAATATGGCTGTTGCGCCTAGAGCTCCTCTTCCCGCTCTGATACAAAAGCTTTCATAAGACTGAGCAGATTGGGCAAGCCGCTACTTGAACGGTGCTCTTCACATCTCTTCGCTTTTATCAGAAGACACACATCCTCTATCAGATAGCGTTATGCATCCTCAAACACCAGACGTAGATTCAGCTTCCACCTGCTCGATCACATGGCTGGACAACATACTCCCGGGAAATCTCGTTTCCTTTTGAGTCAGCATAGTTTTCTCCTCGAAAGCCCTAGTTAATTACAGATTGCTTGCAATCGTGTATGGAGCGGAATTGGCATTGAATGAGAGGTGATAAAAAAAGTGAGAAAGTAAATATTGGTGATGATCCTTGCTACTTTTATTCCAGAGAATTCTTTTCCACGCCGCCATGTGCGAGTGTGACAGCATTGCCTCCCATGTTCAACGCTAACTCAATTGCAGGGCTTTCATTTTGGGGAATGAAGGATGAGAGCTAGGCACCGCAGCAGAATTGGGTGGCAAGAGGAACCATTTAATCGATGTGTTTTTCGCGTGGCACTGTCACAGCCACTCAGTAGGGCCATTGATGAGGGAGGCTCTCTCTCACTGCGCCAAGGCTTAAAGGCTCCAGTCAGGGAGGCGTGGGAGCCCAGCAGCCACCAGACACTGCTGCATATCAAGCAGGCTGGCAGAGATGCTCTCTGCAGCCCCACGGTGAGCAAGGTAGAGAGGTCCTTTGATAGAGACACTACATGTAGGAGAGAGGAGATAACAAGTTGGAAGGAACACCAGCTTACATTACATTATGCTGCCTGATTCTAAACCCCTGGGATTTCTCCAAGTCTTCCAAACACACACAGACACAGCAGTGTGTAATATGGGATGTGAACACCACATCTGGAAGTAGGTGTCATAATTAGAGAGCTCAGTACACATCATATTCGAGAAAAAAGTGAAATGGAGTGATATATGTGGCCCTGATGACATTTACCGAAAGAAATTTGATCTAGCTTTGATGGATTACACAAAATTGGAGGAAAATGATGTAACACACTGACTTTTGCATTCATATTTAATGGATCAGAAGGCTCGGATTTAGATAAGCATATCAGTGGAAAGGAAATTTTCTTGTGAATAAGCCCCGTGTATCCAGCAATGCCATATATCCATTGCAAATTATGCCCTTTGATTTTGTTTGGAGTACACAAACAAAACATGCTTTTGAAACAATGGCCTTGAACTCGCTTGCAACATTTTCACCTTCTTTTTTCAATAATCCGCAGCCTCAGAAACGCAAAGACAGCCTGTACAAACAACAAAATGTATTTTTTCTGTACTCTAAAATAAAGCTCTAGTCCCTTAGTAATACTTATACTTGGCAATGGGTTTGCATATGTGCATGTAAATGATGTTACTGTGTAGTACAGCTAAGAAAAGTGTTCTGTATTAAAAAAGCATTATGTGAATTTTAAATATACACCAGCATATTCTGCACATGTATAACATGTTTTCAGTAACGCGCGCACACACACACACACACACACACACACACACACACACACACACACACACACACACACTCAGATGCTGTGAACTGAAGATGCTGTGGTGATCAGGGTTGGTGGGCAGTGTCAGAGTACAAAGTGAGAGGATGTGGACGGGGTTTGAATTAGTGCCCAGTGGAGTAGCTGAGCAGGGCAGCATGGTTGTAAAGTGAGTGAGACAGAGAGAGAGAGAGAGAGAGAGAGAGAGAGAGAGAGAGAGAGAGAGAGAGAGAGAGAGAGAAAGGAAAAGACAGAGCGGAGTTGCTGGAAATGAAAATTGGAGATTGCGGGCAGGGATACAGGGAGCAATAGACAGAGAGTGCCCTCCGACTGTGTCTGCCGAAGGGTTATTATCTCTCCAATCCTAACCAAAAGAAGAAGAATAATGAGAGGCCTATCACTTCGTCACCATGATTTTATTCCCCTCACTGGCACTGACACTCCTTGCACATTGTCTTTAATTAGCTCGACATCACTTAATCAATATGGCCGTGACCGTGACAAAACAACGGCATGTGCATCCTGTCGCTCGGGCAAGAGAGACACAGGAAGCAGCAGGAAGAAAGGATGAAGTGTTGACAGACAAGATGAGAGACGAAAATGATGTAAAGTGGCATTTCTGTGGGAGGGGGGGAGGGTGGGGGAGAAACGTCATGCTCTGATAAAAAAAGAAAAAAAATGCTCTTATGAAGATTAGAGTTTGCTCTTGTTTGTCTACTATTGAGTTTGTGTGCATGCAGATGTGTACCTATATATATATATATATATATATATATATATATATATGTGTGTCTGCATCTTACTGCATCACAAGGTGAGAAAAACAAGCTGGTTGAAGTCTTTGCTCAGCTGTATATCAGGCAACAGTCATAGTCCTATCATGTCAGACTATGCTATGGAATCTAATGCAGAAGTCCTCGTTATATTTCTGAGCAGCAGAGCTGAGAGCTTGAGCCACACTAATGGTGATGTGATGAATAGGTATTCAGGATAGGTCTCTCTTTAAGCCTTAGTGCCTCAGGCTACTGGTCCTCTCAGGCCCAGCTCTCATCTCTCACTCCTCTCAGTTAAAGTAACGGCATGCAGGGAGCTGGTGATCAGATCTTTAGGAGTGCTTCTAATTTTTTTCTACTTGGCATGTTCTGTGTTGATCTTATCCAAACAGCCCTGAACAACACTATTAAATGTGAACAGTGGGATTTATTTACACTATGACATATGTAAGTGTGGGTATAACCTGTTGCTTCAGGGGAGTGCCATTAAATGGAGCACAGCAACAAGGAAATAAAGAAAGAAATGAGTGTAGAGTCCTCGTTATATATGAGCCTTTTCAAATGAACACCAACACACAGTGGTTGTGCAGAAGGGGCTGTTGCTTAGGTGTCATTCAAATTTAAATTAGTGATTTAATCTACGGGTGGCAGAAATGTCCCCAGAATGTGTTACCTTCTCAAGCTCCTTATTAAAGGGTATTTCTGTCATTCTAATCTCCCATGCTTACAGGTTGGATTTTATTTTAAATGAATAATGATGTGTGCCAGGAGGAATTAGCAGTGGAGTCGCAGACTGCCATGTTTTAAAGACACCAAATGAAAATATTTATGTTAACGATTAGCAAAGGAAGCGCCTCCTTAAGGGGGAAATCATCTCCCATTTCCTCCTTGTGCTGCTTGGAATATTAATGCAAGGGATGGCCTTTCTGATATTATATCTCCCAGGCTGCTGCACTCACAAAAATCATCATTAAGCACCATAGATGTGCATCGTGCTCAGAGTGAAGACATCCTGTATCAACTGGAATGTAGACAAATGACACAGACATACTGCTTATAGACTGCAGGACATGTCACTATGTTCGCCATTCAGTTTATTTCTCAGTACCTTCCAAAATGCTGCATCTGTTGCTGAGAGATCCAGCCTGATGATCCAATGCAACCCCCTGTGGTGAAGCCCCAGACTCAATGGCCACTCTTTACCATTAGGGCCTACCTCTCCCCGTTCCTCCCACCAACATCTCCCCACTCACAATACTTCTCATCTCACACTTGGCTAACTCCACAGAATATTACCCTTTTATAATATTCAACATACGGCCCTCTCGTTTCTGCTCTGTATAGTAATTTTCTCAAGTTTGTTGACATTTTCCTGTCCGTTTGTTTGTGTAATCATTGAACGGATCAGCGGCTCCTTGTTCTGACAATGCAGCAGAGACTCCGCAGATTACATGGCTGGAATCGTCATCGGGGTGTTGGGGGAAGGCACAAGGAACACAGGCTAACACAAGACTGTGTATTTATACTAATAATTATTTCTACTCCGTCCACCAGCAAGGCGAGAACTCCGAAGAAAGCACACAAGCTAATTTGTTTATCTACAAATTTCTCCGAACCATTCTTGCCCATAACTCCATGTGGCTGAAAATGTAATATTCAGTTAGGGGCTGTTTTGGGATTTCTCTCCACTGCACACTGTGCCTGTGTTGTACTAATAACGTGTCCCTAATTAAATGTTACAGTTTCTCTGAGCATTAATGACCTGAAATGCAGGCTTCAGTGTGAGCTCCACCAAAGACGCTGGACACAAGACTGCAGGCTGGTTCCATCCGTTCATTATTAATATACAGTTATAGCTGATGTGTTCTGGTCATTGTTTGCTCCTGACCATGTCGAGACCAGAGCATTAAGATTTCTTTCACAATCGGCTGCTGCAAACTCTCAGTCAACCGGACTGTAATTGGCAGGATATCACCACTCCTCTCTGGTCCTGTTAGTTTCGCTGTTGCAGACGTGGCAGAAAAACAGACAAGATGTAAATTCATCACCTCGGGGAGTTTCAAATGCATCACCCATTCTTTTCTCTCTTTATCGGTTTCTCTCACTGCTGCTCTCCCTCTATCTCCCCGCCTCTCCTAAACATTGCAGTCTCTTCTATTACCCTCTTGTCTATCTCTTGTGTTATTCTTTGGCTTATTTTCCTCTTGTGTAACCACCACCGTGGTTAGCTAATCATAGTGAAACCTTCACTGTGTAACTGGGTGACATTCGTAAACAATGACTCAGACAGAGACCAAATGAGAAATCTCAAACAGATCTTGTCCACTGGTTGTCTCTTTAGTCATCAAACAAGGCGCTAGGTGCATAGCATCTAAGATCAGATCTCATCTCTTCTGCAGGTATACATCAATACATCACTAATGAAACAAAACACTTTGCAGGCACAGTGATAAGACAATGGAATGGCACTCAACTCCAGCAGTGCAGAAACAGATGTAAAAATGCTCTCAACAGCAACAATAATATTCGATATAGAGGCCAAATACAGATTTGTAAATATTAGCATGACAAAATAGAAGTGTTTTATTAGCAGCTACTTTGAAGAAAAAATTAGGTTTCCAGCACTCAGCTGAAGTCACGTTGCCATCTGGGTGAAAAATTTGAACTATTCTGGCTGATGGCCGGCACCACAAGTTCAGTGAAGGGCGTTTTGAAGAGGCAATGGGGGGGCATCCTCAATTAGTAGGCTTTCTTTGAGCCTCAGCTACCTTGACTCCCAATGTGCTGTCAGTAATTACTCCATTTACAGGAATATCATTCCCTGTACACAACGGAGAGAACGTTTGATTAACCGGGTGGGAGAAAAAGTCAGGATGTGGAAGTGGCTATCTGCTGCTGGATCCGGAGAGGCTGGGTTTTTGTGGGACATTGGTACTCAGGTCGTGTAGCCAGGAAATGATCATAGTAATTGTGTGTGTGAATGTGTGCTCATGCAGATCTGTATGCATGTGCTCATGTGCGAGTGCCTCCGTGTGTGTGGGCAATTCAACTGGGTACATTTAACAGAGGAAGTGCTGCACTGAGTCTTTTTCAGCTGGTGCTGTTGGCATGAGTAGGTGCAGAACAATGGCTGGGGCCATGCTGTGCTGCAGAATGCATGGCAGATGATTGCCGCATGTAGTTCCTGTATATTGCTTTGATCAGGTCTTTTCTTTTGCTAAGCTAAATGTGGCGTCCTGCTTGTCCCTGATTGAGCCCTCTGATATTCAACCATATAATGTTCATTCATACCAAATACCCTACAAATAATAATGCAAAAGCCCCCGTGGACGATTGAGATTGTAAATCAAGGGAGCAATCAGGAGCAATCAATCCCTCTATGAATAAAATTTGAAAGCTTGTTCGAGCAATACTGTATGTCCATGAAGCTTCTGAGAAGAATACTGAACGGAAGATTTCTCCTATGCTGTGTTCGCTTGGCCCAAGAAAACAAGACGATACAAATATGTTTGCAAAGTATACGCCTCAGCTGTATATGTTGCCCCTTTGGTGGGTCATTAAAAAGGCAGGTTGAGAGGCTGCTAGATTTGGGGGAGACACATACAATTATTGTTAAGGACATCTACATTTTTCCATCTAGTGTCATGGTGCAATTCTAAAGAAATGTTCTGGGTTTGAATATTTGCTTTAAAATCTTGTTTTAAAAAAGGTAAAGAATATCTGTAATATATTGTAATATATACAAAAATATATTGTCTATACTGTTGTGAAAGTAATTTCACTTTACTGGTGCAAATTGAGAACAGCGCAGGTTAAGAAGCCTTAGTCTCAGATCTGCAATCTTGCCTTGTGATAAATTATGAATGCGTCATGTCTTCAGTGTGGGTTGATTAGATGGGCACTACGGTCTATACTGTAAAGACAATGGAGGGACTCACCACAGGGTGTTGTAGGTGTATTACAGTCAATATAGCCAGGCAGACACTTAATATTGATTTTCTTTCTCACGTGTTCCCACTGGAAGGACCGATTCGCACCTGTTAACTGACATTAATGTAGTTAAACACTTTGGGCTGAGCCTCTGTTTTGTTCCCTACTTTTGTATCACGCAGTAGTGACCGAGATACTGTGTATTACGTGCATGTCACAGCTCAACCGGGCCTCTCACACAACACTGTGGCAACCACCATTAGAGGGTATTGTAGACATTTCACAGCTCAGTGGAGAGAAAGCGTGGCTCATGCAAGTGGACACAAATACGGAGAGGCATCGACACACACAAACAAATCTATGCACGCATATGTAAACACACACACACACACACACAAACACACACTAAAATGGACACATTTATTGTCTTCAGGAGATTAAAGTGCCTCATCTTGTCAAACTGTGCTGATGCAAGATGAACATGCCAGGTTATCGACTCCCATGAAAGGCCACATTTATCAGTCATGAATCATATACTATCAATCGCCTCTGTGGTCAGAGTGGGACAGAGGTGCTTCATTTGTGGTGAACGCTCTCTGCTTGAATTATTGAACACAATAAACTCGATAGGATGTGTTCTCTGCACTATGCATGCCCGGGTCGATGCATGCATGCATGCTCTATAATCCTCCTGCGGTTACTATAAAGGTGTAAAAGCCCAGATGAATTTCCTTAATCAAAGGCCCACAGGAGCCGTTAATAGATTAAACACTCCATGTTGAAAGCACACCACTGGCTCTGCCTGCCTAAACCCTGGGGTACAGCCTATTTACGCCATTTAAATAGTTACCATGGTAATGAGGTCACGCTTTGTTTAAGCTGATTTTGATCTTGATGTATTTAGAAGGCAGTGGGCCTCCATGTCCATCATCTAATTAATGAATTATGACTCACAAAAATAGCCAGTATTCTCAGAGCCAGATGACTCCAGCATCTTTCAGAGCTCAGGCGGGGGGGCTCTGCTTGTGTGCAGCCTCGCTGCCTCAGTCATTACAGCTCTGCATCATTATGAGGTCTGTGTAATTAGCTGAGGTGTAATTTGGTCCCTTATTTCAGCTGTGAATCTGTAGTTTGCTGTGTGTTTGTGCTCAGTGTGAATGGCGCTTTCCACTCCCCAGTATTGTTATCTCACCCAGAGCTCGTCCCTATGACCTCAGGGCTTTGTAGCGCTCTACTGCCATCCATGGGTGTGCACAAATGCTGCCATTTCAGCAGTTGGTGGCCATTTTCACCGTTTGAACTGATTAAAAATGCCCTTTATAGAGCACGCACACTAGGAGCAGAGTTGATTTTTTTTTTATGGATGTTTATGATAAAGCACAAGGCCATGTTGGCATGTCTATGTGGAGGCACACTTTAGTGCATGTAGATGTTCAAGAGTTTGTGCTGTCACAATATCAGATTTTCACTACACAATTACCTTGGACAAAATAATTCACGACAAAGATATTATCACAATATGCATAGATAATTAAAAAAAAAATTATAATAACAATGCTATGAGTCAAATTCATCTTTAACTTTGTGTATTGTGCATCCTGTCTCTTTTTTGGCAAATTAATTACAAAATACGGGTATAGGGAGGCAGAAAGATGATATCAACTTTTAATTTCTTAAATATTACAGTTAGCTTCAATACCAATACATCACGACACTCCTAATCTACAGTGTGCAGTGCAAATCTAATGTCAAGCATGCAACAAGACAGCTACGATCCCCACTGAGTGACGTGTATGAGCTCAGGACAGAAATAGTAGAAGCTAAGACACATGCAGGATAAAGGAGAAACACATGATATGATGCCACTTTTTCTCATTGCCAGAGGGGCCAAGAGAGACAACAGAGAGAGAGAGAGAGAGAGAGAGAGAGAGAGAGAGAGAGAGAGAGAGAGAGAGAGAGAGAGAGAGAGAGAGAGAGAGAGAGAGAGAGAGGAGATAAAGGCTAAATAAAATTCACAGAGAAGGAGAACAAAAGAGAGCGACAGAGAATTGGAGATAATGACACAGCAGAGTAGCAGCGAAAATGAGGCTGGACAATTATTAGAGTGAAAATTATGAGGAATGGCTGTGAAAATTAATGAAAAGGGATTAAATTAATACAGGTTAAATGGCTGACTTCCTCTCTTGCTAATGTTTAATGAAAGCTTGTTCTGCCAACAGACTCTGTGATTAGACAGTTGATTGGCAGAGCCTGGAATTCTTTGAGGTATGGCAGATTGTCCTCATGAAACTCATTATACCCATCCTTTATTGGATCCAACACTTTACAAAAGATGGCATCTGACCTGCACTTTATGAGAGGAATTTTAAGTTTGAAAGAGTTCAGGTGCACTTCACTCTTCACAAGTAAAGCAAATACATAAGTTATTAACAATGCTCCCAGATGAAAAGACGCCTTGAAATAGAAGAAAAGAGCTCCACGGTGAGAACCTCTGAGAGAAGATATGATGTGGGGGTGTCTGACGGCGGCCTCTATGGCTTCAGTTATTATACACTCAGCAGGTGCAGCATGCACATTTTTCTTATTGTCACCAATGAAGAAAGACGTGTCAGTTCTCTATGCGACAAAAAGCATTGCCGTCAAACTAGAAAGAGAACAGAGTTGTCCACATCGATGTTACCAAGTCACAATGAAAGCTAAAGAAAAGAGGAAAAAAAGAGGATGCATACGGTTGCCTTTAAGGTTTTATTTTGATGTGGTAATATTATCTATTATCTGAAGAAAGAGGAAGGTCAATTTGTGCATGAACACAGTACCTATAGTAATATTAAACTACTATGTCCAATTTAGTCTATATTGACTACTACTAACATTTACATGAAAATGTCAGGGACTCAGCTGCAGTAGGCTGTGGAAACAACATAACTAGCTGAGACTTCTCAATGACTATTTTGTACCCGTTTATTAAATGATCACAAGACAGTTTGGGTTATTTTGAGACTAGAAAATAGTTATTGTGTGATCATGAAAGCTTGTTTTAGCATTTTAAGATCATGAGAAAGGCTAAACATAAAACGAGTTACACACACGGCCTCTTCCATCGGCAATAATAACTGCTGCTAACTCTGTAAGGAGGACCAATTCAAGTTTTAAGTGATGAAATTTTTTTTAAATTAGGGCATTCTGGCTTGTCCTGTGTTATCGAATAGTCCTTAAAGTTCTGTAAGGGTTGGGGTAAGGAATGTAGTTGTCGGTTAGGGGCTGTAGGGAATGCATTATGTCAAATATGATCCTCACTAGTTTGGAGTAATTTGTGTGTTTAGTGTCTATTGCATACGGCATCATTAAGAACATATTGTACAAATTGGGACCACTGGAAGACAAATTAAGATATCAATGTGCTGTAGCCATGGATTTCTACTGGCAGTTAATTATCAAGCTTGCGTCTTGCACAGTGGCCACAGCAGTACATGGGGTGAGTGATGTCTTGGAGCACCCACTTGAGTGATTTTTCATTTTCAGTCAGCCCCCTTGAGTACCAGGTTTTCTTTAAGGAGGCAGAGAAAGGGAGCTTAGTTAAATAAAGTTAAAAGGGTAAAGGATGTCCATATTTATGTTTGAACCTTTGCTGCCACCCTGTGAATGTGACGATTACTGCATTCTCTTTACAGGGTGGTGCAGCAAAGGAAATGTACATTGTACATGACAAAACAAAGGTTTCCTCATCAACATGAAACTTGCAAGGGAAAAAACTCTTGAATATAAAATGTATATTTAATACAATTTCAGTTAAAAACTGGGCATACTTTATTATGTATGATCATTATAATATTTATAATGATAGATTATATACTCGTAGTAGTAGTGTCTAGCTGGACAACTACTTTGATCGATAACGAATCACCTGTGAAATGTAATCAGATGATATATTTGACATATTCTCTTGGCTCCAGGCTATTTCCAACATACCCCTGGACCTTGGCATTACCCTTCTAAGAAGCAGCAGTGTGTGTGTGTGTGTGTGTGTGTGTGTGTGTGTGTGTGTGTGTGTATGTGTACTACTTAAACCTTTTTCTATCCGTTAGACATGGAACAGTGCGATTCAAAACAGCGCTGCCACATGCCCCCTCACATCACCATGACACATTCCCATAAAATGACAACTACCTGTCACCAGTTATATATATGGCACAACAATGACTGGCACTGGCTCGCTCTCTGGCTGTGTGCAAAGCAGCATATTGGGTGTGATTCCACCGGTAACCACAAGGAGTCAGTATTGCTGCAGAAATAGAGGAGCAGACACAGGCGAGACTGATGTGGGAGCAGCAGGTGAGCTGAGGAGGGCTGACATTTTTTTGGATGGGGCTCAGAAAGCTGTCTCTTCTCATATCACTTCACAGTGCACCCCACACAGAGGAGCCCATATCACTCACCCAACGTGACTGTGTGGGGAAGGGAGCCCATCCATGGCTGACAAACCGAATAAGTCAGCAGACCAGGGAAGCAGGCAAGGAAAGGAGATGACCTGGCCGTTTTGTCTGAGCAGGACATTCTGTCATCATTATTCACGGTTGTTTAGGGCGTAAAATGACACTGCCAGCTGTCCAGTATTTTTGCTGGAAATCGTTGTGAGGAGACGCTTCGAGTTTTAAAGAGAAATTCGAGACCTCCTCCAGTTCCCATACCCCTCATTTCATCTGGGCCATTGCGGTAGAGGTGAGTGGCCAAATCAGATAAATATGACTTTAAAACTCTAATCTAAACTTCAGAACACTTCTTAAATCCATCCTGAAATAAACTTAAAGCATGCCTGAGGCATAGCCCCCGAGGTGAAATGACACCAAAATAGGCAGCAAAGCATTTGGTATGATATCTGACACAGGCTTACCTGCTATGATTGTGCTGAAAGTTAAAGCTATTTGGATTATAGCAATACGACAATGGTAAAAAATGTACCACTTTAAAAAAACAACATAGTAATAGCTTTTAATAGCTTCAATCTGTTTTGTCATATACGTCAATTCAATCATCCGTTTCAGAGCATAAGCAGCAGTAAGTGTCAAGAAGACGTGTAAGTGAAGTTGGTGATATGGTTACGCCTCAGACATAGTGGAGTTGGTAAGATACTGTAAAAGTGCAAGCTACAGACTGATTTAGGATATGCCATGAAGCAGAATGACGGATGAGCTGTCAGAAGCAGCCGTGGGCGGCAGCACCTGGATCTCTCCCACATTAATACCTTGACGGCCATGTCTCCCCTCACGAATCCTGGCCAACTTTAAATCCATCCATCCATCCATCCATCATCCTCCATCCAGCACAGACAATATGATGAGGACAGTCTACTTTGGCTGGAATGCCTTTGGAGAACACATGCCACATAACATAGAGCAGCAGATCAGCTCTCTGAAATCAGCCTCAGGAATAAGTACATGCAAACACGCGCGCACACACACACACACACACACACACACACACACACACACACACAAAGATGTGAGTCATAAAAGAACAGCCAAATGTCAGAGAAAGAGAAAAGAATGGATACATGCATGCAAAACAGGGCTGGCAAGAACAGAGCCGAGGCTGATTGGGAGGGGTTGAGACAGAGAGGCAGCCAATGCGCAGCTCTGCATCTTGAGGAAGAGAGGGGAAGCGAGAGAGAGAGAGAGAGAGAGATAAGGGTAGAGTGAGGAAGTGAGGGAGAGGGAGGGGGGTGAGGCTGAGGCAGTCACTCTGAGAGGGAAGATTCCAGCGTGATGCTGCTGGATGTGAGCTGCTCTCCTCTAACCGGTCTCTGGCTGTCCCTTTGACTGAGCCAGCGGTGTGTGAGTGTGGTAACTGTATTTTACCAGCTCTGGGGCACTCTGCAGCTGCTCGTGCTGAGGCAGAAGCTGACTGGCCGGATCCCTGCTTGGGCTGCCTGGAGCAGAGAGGGGTTTGACTGGAGCTGAGGTCCAGGGCAGGGCAGGGCAGGGCAGGGCAGGGCCGGCTGCGCCGGGGCCCCACAGGGGAGCAAACATGAGCGTTCCCATGCTAAAGATCGGGGCGGTGCTCAGCACCATGGCCATGGTGACCAACTGGATGTCTCAGACTCTGCCCTCACTGGTGGGACTCAACGGGACAACAATCTCCAGAGGGGGCACCTCGGAGAGGATTGTCAGCGTGCGTATGACTTCCTTCGCTTTTTTTGTGTGTGCACTGTATCTGTCCCGCTGTGAATGTTACAAAGAAAGAAATGAAAGAGCGTGACACAGCAGATGACGGAGGGAGATAGTTAAGAATCGGAAAGATACTAGCATGCAAGTTAATGTGTGTCTATATGTTTAACTAACAGCTGAGTGGTTTCAGACAGGGGTGTGCAGATGGGAGAGGGACCGCGAGAGTCTGTCTCAAGGGCTGTGATGTATCAATAAGAGAAAGATGAAAGAGGTAGAGGTGCATGTGTTGGTGTGTGAGTCACATTAAGAATAATGCTGCTGAATTGTGCGATTGTGAGAGGCGGAGGACCCAGCGTGAACGGCCGTGGTAAATCATATGTTTTTGCCAGGGTGACGGGAGGTAGAGAGCGGTTCTGAGTGACGTTCAGGCTGATCCCATCTGTCATTCACCTCCAGGGTGAGAAGGATGGTGCTCAGATCCAGAGGTGACGGGGAAGACGGGGAGGTTGAGACAATGTTACGGTTACGTCTTATATCGCTCCGTTCGTCTCAAAATCCTCTCAATCCTCCTCTTCTCAAATAATACTCTGGCATGAAGGGAGATCATAAAGGTTTGGAGAAGGCATTGGGGGTGTTTTGTAACTTTTAAAAAAAATAGTTTTTTGCTAATTTCATATTTAAAACATTTTTACCAGTAGTTTGTCTTCTGTTTAATGCAGACACGCACACACCAGTTTTGTGTATCTGTCTGTCTCAGTGTGCTAATGGGAGGTAAGGTAGAGGATGAGAAATATCAAGCAGCCAAATAAATTAGATATTTTCTGGTTCATCAGCAGTTAATGATTGCCTTTGACTCTATCCTGAGTGTGTTTTTATGGCACCTTACCCATTAAGCAAATGCCTACGTCTGTTGAAATGATTGGATGAAATTGAACGTCCCAAGAGATCTACGACCATCTGGATGTGTGTGTGAGTGAGTGAGTGAGTGAGTGAGTGAGTGAGTGAGTGAGTGAGTGAGTGAGTGAGTGAGTGAGTGAGAGAGAGAGAGAGAGAGAGAGAGAGAGAGAGAGAGTGTGTGTGTGTGTGTGTGTGTGTGTGTGTGTGTGTGTGTGTGTGTGTGTTTTCTGGCCTGTATATGCGTTTGTGTGTTTTAATATATGCCCTGACTATGTTTAGGCATTCTTGTCCCAGGGGTGAAGGTCCATCTGTTTGAAGAAGAGTTTTATCATTTTTAACGGTTCGTTAAAATATCAATCCCTAGCTTCATCTCTCCTTTGTGTTGCAGTGAGGTTTTGGGTTTGAATGTCTTCTTTTGAGAAAAAGGCGTCTTAGCAGAGTGCTACCTTTGTCAAAAAAAATGTCAGGCACCTAGCTAAAAGCTTTTTCATTAATTTTTTTTTTAATCTTTCCTACAACATGTACACATTACATTTTTTGAATACAACATCAAAGTAAAATCATAATCTAACCTCTGCAACAATGTCAGAGTGCAAGGCATGTTTGAATCATTTACAGCACTAAACACTATAATCCTATTGAACACCCACCTTTCCCCCAGGGGGTATGGCCTGGATAAACCATCCATTGATTTTCTATAGCTGCTTATCCTGCTCAGGGTCAAGGGGAAGAAAAACGGTTTATTTTCAGTAAACTCATTCTAATCAAGACTCATGACTGGAAGCCCCATCATTTGCATTTCAAAAGACTGGCTACAATAAAATGTTATACATAGTTATGAGTGGATATATTTCTTTCAGGCAACTTTCATTCGCAACCAATCGAGGAAAAATGCTACCATTGAAGTTCATTTCATCAAAATTTCATCAAAACTGATGAGTCAGTTTGATTGTGCCAGGGATTATTACAATATAACAGCCTGTTGTGATGGGAAATGTCTCCGCTTTGAGACAGGAATAATCTGCTCTCATAAACAATGGCAGCGAATAAAACTTTAATGTAAAACCCAGCCTCAAAGTCCCATCACTATTAATGAGACATTTGCCTGTGATGATCTAAGAAGCAGTCATGACTCACACAATGTTTAGAGCTCTAATCAAAGATAATCACTGTGACAATGTGGTGCTAGCGTGCCAGTGGCCATTGCATTGCGTGGCTGCTGCCCCCCATGGCATCCATGCATGCTGCGTCCCATATTCTCCCAGCTCAGAGCTATTTGCAAAGTCTGCTTCACTTGCTTGCTGCGCCTGTCTTTTAACCAGCTGATCCAAGAACACAGCTGCCTGAGTTTGTATGTGCCTGTCTGCAATGGCACAGAGCACAACACTGCCTGGATGCTTGTGCACATCTGGATAGTAGAAAATCATGTTCCTTAATGAGCGGAAGAGACCACACTTGTAAGGAACTAGTGGGGCTGCACTGGATGATCAAGCGAAGAAAAGCTGTAGACCTGCCAGACTGTGCACGAACAATTTTCTTATATATTATAATCACAACACATTTTTAATTAATTTATAAAATTGGCATTTATTCTGCAGTTAGCTATATTTGATATTCCTTAAGTGCAAGAAGAATGATATTTTAACATTATTTCTAAAGCTGAAATCAAGTCAACGGTAACACCGAAAATCTTGGACACAGTCACCATGGCACTGCCAAATTTGTTTTGCGACATTTAAAGCTTGGGTAGGTTACATTGGTAAAACCAAGAGATTTGAAACATTAACCAACTGAAAAACACAGCCCAGTGTTGTCAACTGTTTTCCAATGAAAGTAGCAGCAAAAGTCAACACTGACAGCCCGTCCCTTCAGGCCTCCCTCCAAAGCCACAACCCCAAAATGATCATAATGATCGTAAACAATGTAAACATAGCTATTGTAATTACTCAAAGCTGTCAAGCTATAGGCTTGTGGAAGACTCCGGTAAATGGCAGAGTGTGTGCAGGTAGGTAGGCAGTTTTATTACAATCCTGTAACAGCCACAGATATCGCTTTTTTGTTTATTTGTCAGAGCATTTCATTGCTTGATTTCTGTCCGGATATAAAGAGAATTTCAACAAAGGTTTCTAAAATACATTGCCCACCCTAGCTTTAATCACTAAAAAAGAATGACTTGTTTTATCTGCATTTTAGCTGGAGTGAATTCTGAGCCACCCACCTGAAATGCAAAGCATAATTTAGTGCAGTATGGTCATAATACTTGCAAACAAGTTTCCCAGCGGTAAGATGTATAATAAAAACAAGTTTAGTCCAAGAATTGAACCCTGGTGTGCTCTACAAGTTACAGCCAAAATAAAGAGTCTATTAAAATAATGTCTGCTTTACATCAATAATAAGACATAAACCACTTCAGAAGTACCTGCTCACTGTCTAATTTAATGGACACAGTGCGTAAATAAATAATTACTCGCACATTATAGTTTATTGTTAAATTAACAAATTTTGTTTGTATGTGTGCACATGTATGCGTGCAAGATATGCATACATACATAGAACTTTACATACTGTGGTTGTATACCCATAATACTGCACTGAAAGACAGCACAGTATTTGTGTGGTGCCTCTCCCTTTGATATCTAAAATAAGAAAGCTGTGAGGCAGAAGAGTGAAGAGAATATTCTCACCATCAAAGGGGAGCGTAGAACAACAAATGGCAGAGTACAAAGAGCCTGGGCTCAGAATCTGATTGGGGTCACCCAGCCTCTGTCTGTCAGCATGTGGGACTGTAAACTTTATCACAGCCACTGTGCAATCCAATAAAGCAGATTGTAAAGATTGATTCTTGGCTATGGATTCAAGATTAAACACTGCTGCAGAATTTTATTTGAGCACTTTTCTTTTATGCTTATCAACCAATCAAACTTGATTTGCGTTCAGAACCTGACAGGTGTCCTCTACTACCTGTAGTCTGCGTGAAACCTCATTGAAAGGCAATCTTGTAATATCATTAAAAATGTTTTGATACACAAGCTAATTTTGTGGCAGCCTGTGTACAAAACAGCAGTATTGATCCCAGACTCTATAATTGGTCTTATAATCAGGCTTTAGAAACGGTTCATTTGCCATTATGAGTGTCAATTTCAATCCAACTGAACTTGTGCCTGAATCATTGCTTTGCCCTTCAAAAGCAATTTGATGATTTCACAATACACATAATTCCATATTTTCCTCCATTGACTGTATTCTAACAGTTTATGCAATGTTTTCTCACACCAGCTACCCTGCCACTCTCGAGTCCCTCCTCTATTTAACACCAGCTATAGTGATAGAGCTATCTCTCGTACCCGTCTAACAGAGTGGATGCCAAATGCGTTCCACCAGGGCACCTGGCACGGCACTAGCAGCCTGCTCCAAAAAGTATAAAAGTTGTAGCTTGTAAGTGCTGAGCAATGGTGAGTGTCATTTCTCTCACTTCTCCAAGAGTTCTCCAACAGAGCCCCCCCACTACAAAAAAACCCCCAAAAAAAACGCTTGACGCATCTGCCCACCCCCACTGTCAATTCAAGTGTTATCCGGATTGGAACGAGTGTGATGCAGATGGGAAGCGAGCAGGACACCATGCGGGAGGGATGGCAGTCACGTGAGTGATGGAGTGGGAGAAAGTGCGAGGCAGCAGGGAGGAAAAGGGAGGCAGCAGGGAGAGGGGCATGATGACTTTATGAGTCATATTATTGACTGGCAAGCATGCTGCGCTGATTGTGGTAATCGGTTTTCCTTGGGCACAGGAGAGACCAGAAACTTCACTAGGAGCCTTCATTGAGTTTTATTGTAAAGGCCAGCAGCTGGCCTGTGCATTGAGGATTGACTGATTGTTCATTTGAAGAACGGGGGTGTGTATTTGCATGTTTATTTGTGTGCGGTGAATTACAGCAATACCCAGCAAATTTGAAAAATTAGATCTGATTGTTTGGCCATAGTATAGATAGAACAGGATTGAGCTCTGTATAGCAGGGACAGATGTTTGCTGGGGACAAGCGCTCAGAGAAGTTATTGTCTGGCATAAAACACAATTCTGCTGAGGGACAGAGTGGAAAAGAAAGTGAAGCTGTAAAACGTGGATAAACAAAGTTGTGTGATGGAAACAGAATTAAGAGATAGATTACATTCATTTTTTATCCTTACTATCTCTTAGACTATCTCTCTTTGACGCCTCTTGCATTTTCAAAATGCTTCTTTCTCCCTCTCTATACAACTTTATCTCAGTCCTTCTGTTCTTACACTGTCTCTCAGATGTGATGGCAAACTCAGGTCACAGTGCAGTGGTCAGCTCTCTCCCATATCTCAGGATCTGCGCCTGCTTCTGCCTGTTTGCCCCTGCTGCCTGCTGCTTATGAAAGTTATAATAGACTTCCCGTCATGCTCATAAAGTAAGGGAGCTGTAGATTTATGATCTCATTTAGCTCTGGCTTTACAGCAGCCAGCTTCAGAGTCAGTCTAATGAAACGCCAGAGGAAGTCCATCTCGCAACTCTCGACAGTGATACCACAAGCTTGATTATTTAATTGGATAATCCCTCTGAACTTTTTTGCATAATTTACAACACAAGGGTTCTGACTTTGCACTGTGAGGAAGCACTTGGGTAACAGCACAAGATGGTTAGATATTTAGTTTCATAATAGTTGCACCTAAACCACACTGTCGTCAGCGTGCAGGAAGAAGGAGGAGTGTTGGAGTTGCATTTGGTTACCACTTTTTAGCTTAGTAATGGCCACACCCTCTCGTCTCATCTCCTCTTCCCCACTCTCAGCAGGGATTTCACTAAAGTTGTCATTCAGCACTGTAAATGGGAAGTGTTTGAACTAAGCTAGAGGAAATTAGAGCCATCTCTCTCCTCCCAGTCAGCCTTTCTCAAACCACAACTCTTTCTATCAGTGTCTCAGCAACTCCCACTTTTATTGGTTTCTTTCTATTGAGAGGATGGGAGGTTGGGGTTGGAGGACATGCCAGCTGTGGATGGTGGGACTTCACAGACACAGGCTATAAGTCGGGATGTCATGGGAACAGAGGAAACCCTGGGGTGGCACAAAAGAGGCAGGCCAGAAATCTAAAAGAGCAATTTTCACTTTAGTGAGCAGCAAGCCCAATTGATTTTCCATCTCTCTTGCCCTCTGCGGTCTCCTATTGTTTTCACTTCTCCCTTAATTGGCTTTTGCATGGCAGCCATGACTGTGACAGCTTCAAATCTGGCGCTTACATATTGTATTTCATCCCTCACATCTAATGGGTGAATTTCTGGGAGAGTGAAGAGAACACCTCCTCTCTCCTAAAACCACTGTCTATGTCTGGGAGGAGAAGATTATCCCTGAGACCTGAAGTGCCCCCAGCTAGCCACAACTGATAGTACAGGTTATGTTATCACAACTACTCAAACATTAATACTCTGAGGCCCGACCTGCCTGCAGTATGCAAACAATATTCACTCATTTCACTCTGCATACCCTGAATATTATTCTGTATATTACACTGTGCACACCCTAAATATTGTTCTGTAAAACATTACATATTTAGGAAGTTGTTTTTCCAACACTATTAAGATATCTGACAGGCTGCATGGTGTGAGCACTATGTCAAATTAACCAATTTCACTAAGCCACTCTTCGCTAGAGAGAGGAGACTTAATCATATTTATATAAATAAACAGTGTTCCAAAACATATTCAACTTTACTACTTGCACCCCGGGAGATCACTTGCATATGAGCGCTGGTATATAGATGTCCCTGAAACGACTGATGCACAAAGCATATAGGGACAGAGTACATTTGCATTTCATAATTATCTCTGCCCTCCTGCTCTCAAAACTGCTACTGTGTTGAGAACAGGGAAGTTAGTGCAGAATGGATAGGTGGGTGGTAATGAAATTGGAACTGCTTCAAATAAGCTCTTAATTTCAGCCCCACATTTATGAAACATTAATGAAGAGAGGAGAAGATGTGATGCTGTGAAAACTCCCTGGCTTGGGCAAAAAGCACATGAGGAGCACAGCGTGAGTTTAAACATGTTGGAAAATGAAGAAAGTATTATGATAATGAAGCCGACATGGCTCAAAAATGACTTTGATGAATTTTGAACGTCTTCCTTATTACTGCCCACTATGTCACATATCATACAAAATCTGTGTGACACCAACTGTGGCTCCCTTTCAGACTGATAGCTATATGAAATATTGATGCCCACTTCTGCATCCATTCGCAAGAATCCTTCTTAACCAAAAGTGAATATCTGGTGTGTAGGCAGACAGCCCCCCTTGTATGAATATGAGGTAATTTTATCAAATGCAGGAGGCTGCACATACCCTCAGAGTAACATAAGTGGATTCTGCTGTTTGAGGCAAGCGAGCCTCCACCTGTTTACACCGCAGGATATGAACTGTAATGAGAATTCGGTGAGAAGATCCAACACACAGGTCCACAGTATCGTAGCAGCCATTGCATATGCTCTCCTAACGTCCTGCAGTAATCATGCGTACAGCCCAACAATCCCTCTCGGGGGTAAAGCAGCAGTGTAGCTGCGGTTTTAAATGCATGTCCAAATGCATGCATAATAATAATCTGTAAGATTTCAATCATGTAAATGCGGCATGAACAAAAATGAACATATGGGCTGTTCTTGCTTGCATGTGCATCCGCAAATATTTAGAGACATGTATGCTCACAGAAATACTTAAACATACACACTTATACACTTGTACACACATGTGCTGCAATAAATCACAAGTCCTGACAGTGAGTGAGATGTGGGCAGAGAAGCAGACAGAGGAGGCGAATCTCTCCCTCAGGCAATGGTAGAATGAAATAGACAGTCAGATGCGGTTGAAAGAAATTGGAGAAGGCCTCTGCTGTGGAGACTGCTTCTTTTGTCTTGTTTTAACTCCAACTCTGGCCTCTGTAGACCTCCGTCGTCTCCCCACCTAACAGCCTTATGAAGCTGGATTGCCTCAAAGAAGGAAGACTAATGATAAAGAAAGGTGCTGAATGACAGAAAAAAAAAATTGCACAAGTCACTGCAGGAACTGTCTGCACACTGACTCGCATATGCATCAATATTAAGAATAATAGAATAATAATTTAGAGAGTGCACTAAAAAGTTAAGTCAGTCTGTCACACTGAAATATCAATAATGTATGTATTTAATAGAAAATATGAATGATGTATTACTCCTTTCTTAGTTTAATGAAATTTAAATGTATTCATTTTTTTAAATGTACGAGTCAAATTAATATACCTAGAAAATAATGAATCAGATCAAATATGAAAAGAATGTATATTATCATTGTCATGGTTTACATTACGGCTTATTTAAGTCACTCACGTAGCTGTAGTCTGCTGGCCACAATTCATTTGGAGTAAGATTTAAAATTCACTCATTCTGAAAGTGTGAGGAGGAAGAGGGAAAAGCAGTGAGAACAGGAGAGGGAAGAGAGAGAGGGGGTTGGGGTGCCAAGGGATTGGCAGGAGTGACAAGATGTGACAGCAAGCACATTGGCTTGCAGGGTGGTTGCTACTTTACACTCCAATCACACAGTCCCTCTGTCCCCCAAGACATTTTAATCTGATCCCCCCCGACCCAAGGAGACGACAGCACAGCACTGCTCAGAGGAAAGCAGGAGAGCGGCGCCGAGCCACAAGATTTTATATCCAGCCTTTTTTCTTCCACTTATGCGGATGGGTCCTTAATTGTATCACTAAGATGGCTGCTCCTTCTCTCATTACATTTTGCTTCATATGCTGAGTGTGTGTAGATGCGGCGTGAATGAACAGATCGTCCTGGCCAAGCGTTCGCGTAAACTGAGTGCACACGTGCGTGTGCGTGCAAGCGCACAGCACTACTTTTGATTGGATTAGTCAGAGAGAGACATCCATCCTCTCAGCCTCGCCCCTCCTGCACTGGTTACGGGCTGCATTATCGATCCCGAATAGCTCCATTTCCTCTCTGTGTCCAAGCTTATTAGATGCTCTGCTTTCACACAGCCTGGCCTGATCCCTGCCTCTTCCTCGTTTCTTTGAAACCTTCATCTTCCTCCCATTTGTCTTTGTCTTTCTTCATCCTCCATCAAGCTCATATCTCTGTCATGCCGTTTGTGTTTTTCATCCCTTTGTGTATTTTCCACCAATGTTCTTATCTTAATCTGCAACCCTTTCTGTTTATTTTCTCTCTCTGACTCTTCTATCCTCCATCTCTCTCGTCTCCTGCTGTGAGGGCCATCTCTCTCTCTCTCTCTCTCTCTCTCTCTCTCTCTCTCTCTCTCTCTCTCTCTCTCTCTCTCTCTCTCTCTCTCTCTCTCTCTCTCTCTCTCTCTCTCTCTCTCTCTCTCTCTCTCTCTCTCTCACTAAAATTAGACTGCAAGCGATTTTGAGTAGTTGGAGGGATCAATTGCGATTAATTGCCTTTGGGGAAGAGTAACTTTTGACAGGGTTGCAAGAGAGGGAAAGAATGCCGTGGAGAAATTATGACTTCTAACGTATGGTGACAGAATGGGCACAACTAATCACGATATGGAATGTATTAGTCTTTTTTTTTTCCTCTAAACACTTTCTACAACCTTTTTAAGTATTTGATACATTAATTAGTTTAGAAAGGTTTTATAAGAATACTGTTATACATGCTGGCAGAATGAAATATCTTGTCAGCCCTTATATATTTTGAAAAGCCAACTTGGGAGCAATGTAGATAAACAACAGCAGACAGAAGCAACATTTTTCTCCTCTTTGTCTAAAATATATACGTCTCTATGTTTCTGCAGACTCTGTACCCGAGCCCAGAGGAGGGCTGGCAGATCTACAGCTCGGCACAGGACGCAGATGGGAAGTGTATCTGTACCGTGGTCGCACCGGCCCAGAACATGTGTAACCGCGACCCACGCAGCAGGCAACTTCGCCAGCTCATGGAGAAGGTGACAGCTGTCAATAACACACTCACTTTGAGACACGACTCTTCCCCACGCAGACACACAAACTGTCACACTGCACTGCGCTCGTGTCTGGCGCCGTCTGTCACATTCAGGCAGCTGAAGTGAATAGTCTCACTTCCTTTACCCCACAGTTAATGCAGATGAATATGACGCCAATCAAGAGACATTGTTGTTTGAACTATTCTTTTTTTTGAGCCACAGGGTTGCTTAAGCATGAATTTCCTTAGAGAAAGAGAAATGTCCTAAACTCACCCATGGAATTTGACTAATTGAGCCTTAGCAGCATGTTTCTTTTATGAATATGAATCCATTTTCCAATCCATTCTTACAACAACAACAATTAAAAAAAGTAACTGTTTTACAAATCAGTGAATATAGTAAATTGCACAGTTACACAAAATGCTAAATGCTGCACGCACTGAATCTATTTACTCTGACTTGAGCTCATTCGGTCTTCCTCCAAGTGAAAAATATAAGTCAACACTTTTTTTTGTGAGTATTCGTGTCATGTATGACAGGCAAATAAATGTCATGTCATACAAAAACATGTCCACCCGCAAAACCCTACAGCACGCTACACTGTTTCAGCAACCGGACAATAAATCTACATTTCATTTACATTGAGTATTATTGACCTACAGTGCAGTGCATTCAAATGTAATTTCCTGCTAGTGGCTAGTGCATAAACACACATAGATCAGGCAGAAGAGGACTTCTGCTTAAAGGGGATCCACAGCTGCATGTTGACTATCCAGATCTGCCACTGTATTGATTGGTGGTTTGCAATTGACTGGCATCTTTACATTCTTCTCCACTTTCTTTCCCCAACTAAATAATAAAAACCAGAGAACTAATGTGCAACGGCTTTCACTTGCTTGATGGGCTGTGGCAGCTCATTCACAGCAGAGTTGTTTTTTGACCAGCGAATGGGTGAATGAGAGGGTTGATCCACAGAGCGAGTGAAAGTCTTGGAGCAGAGAGGTGGAAAGGAGACAGGAGGGGCTGACATTGATGTGGTCTTGTGAGTAGAGATGGTGGTAAATTGAGATGCTGAATAGGCTCTTAGGTCCTGATGGATCAATGAGACACCTGAATTCACATATTGCATTCATTCTCATTGAAGTTTGCTTTTTTTTTTTTCTTGACAGTCTCTGTCTGCTGCAGTTTCAAGCACACGTTCATACAGACAAAATCCACACTCACACATACTTTCAAAAAAAGTATATTTAAACAGAGAAGGTATATCCAGGCTCAGAAAAAGACAAACTTGATTAAGCTATTCAGAGAAAGGAGTTGTGTTCACCTAGTTATGTGAAAGTATAAATGCACTGTATGTCTTTATAGGAATTATATAATGCCTATAGAGACTACTGTTCCTGCATGTTTTGGGTTTTAAAATACAGTGCTGCAGTATGTAATGGGTTTAATGTTGGATATGTTTGTGTATGCTTTTTAGCACCATTAGTACTGCGCATGTACTGTAGCTCATAGCGTACAGTAACTTATTTAAGCATTTTGAGGGACGTAATTAGCTGCTCATTGGTATTTTCTGCTAATAATTCTTTGCACTTTCCAATAGTGGAAAGAATACATTTTAAGCTGTCAACATTGCAAGGTGATGTTGTCTACTGTACATTTTGTAGAGACATAACTTTAGGATGGGTGAAAAGTTAAACATAAAAAAACCGTATTGAAAAGATGAGCTTATTTCTCTGTGAAAATCAGTAAAACCTTGAATATAGAGCAATCTATTAGAAAACACAGGAATACTACATTTGAATTTTGAAACATGTGTTATTTGTTTGTGAAGTCTGTGTCAGATTTCAACAATTTTGAGGAAACAGTTTGGGTTGCTGCATTGTACTGTATATCAGTACAATACCATAAAGACAATACACAAAATGAAGTTTCTCTGACATCCCTAGTCTCTGATTATTCTAACCTTTGCAAATATATTTTTATCATTGTATTAGATTTAATTACAGTTTATGTTATTATAAATACACACTCCTTGTAAGACACCAGTTATCAGAGCCAAGCGCTCCCGTCACATACAGTCCACAGCCCAGCCTAATGAGGACACCTGGGGTCAGCACTGTCTGAGCTGCAAAGAAGTGAAAGCCACAAGTTAAGAGACTACAGTATGTGTCTGTGGCGCACATAAAAGCACCATACTCGCTAAGACATCCTCATTTGAACCCAGAGCATGTGAATTATTTGAGCGGACCGGATCCACAAAGGCTCTCCCTGACACAGAACACCAAGGTTGCACTAACAATGTCAAAACCATCAAAGAATGTAAAGCAGCCTTGTGGAAAAGCCTCTATTCAGCTTTCTGCAAAGGCAGACAAAATACCATCCATGCAGAGCAGGATTGGCCCTGAAGGACAGTGGTGTGAGAACGCTCACGGCGGCAGACTTTAGAACACCTCATGCCCCTTTCACCTCTCTGTTCGACTGACTGAGCTGAGATGAGATGAAATAGGAGGGCACAGTCAGGCATAAATACACACAAACATACTGTAGGATTTGGTTCAGAGTGAGTCATTACACCCGACACCTACGACTGATTAGATTCTGGAAAGTATGAGTGCGGGGCCAGAAGAAAGCGTGAAATGCCTGGTTTGTGTACATTTATGTGTGTGTGTGTGTGTGTGTGTGTGTGTGTGTGGGTCAGTTATCACGGATCAGAGGATGGAGAAGTCCCAACTGCCACCACAGCCCAGGACGGTGGCATTGCATTTGTTTAGACTCCAGGCTGGTGGTTATGTTACACATTCCTCCAACTATTCCATCTGTAGCTGTCAAATACGTTTTTAATTGCTGAAGAAAATGTTTTCTAACTAAATATTCCCTGGCTAGTTCATGAAGCATGTGGGAGATGAGTTGGGCAGTAGGCTGGACACAAAGTAATTGAGTGGGCTGTCAAAGTGTAGGCAAGCAAGGCATTTGGTGCTAAACAGACTTTATGTCAAACTGTGATCTCCGAGAGTTGGACCTGTGTTTGTTTTTGTTCTGAGTTATTTAAATAAATATCTTCTGTTGAAGTGAAGTTTGGTGGCTCGTGTCTGTGTGGGTGGGTGGGTGTCTGGTTATGTGGGTAGTTGGACATATGTGCATGTGAGCACCACAGCCCTGCAACATTTGTCAATGTTCACATGATTTCTGGCCTGTTCAGTGCAATGTGCAGGAGATGAGGAGGTGTATGAAACAGTAGGCTGGTTATGCAGCAACAGAGTGGGCTGTCAAAGCGTGAGCAAGCGGAGTACTGGAAAAAAATTAAACATAGTGCAAAACTGAGAAATGAGATTCAATAAACACCTACTTGACAGCATGTTTGCACCTCCATGACATTTATATTTTTTCATTGCCTGCTATTTTGTATGTATCCATTAACTTGTGCACACTGTCATAATGATACTGGCTTGCAACCCTTCTGTTTTGATAGTTTTTTACTTTTATTGCAATATTTATGATGCATGAATTTGTCACAAATGTATTCCCTTTCTGTAGTTAGTTTTGGGGGGGTTTCGAGTGCGTTTTACATGACTAAAACATGTCTTTTTGCTTACATCTATACTTTAAAAGACATTGTTTACTTCATACTGGATGCAAAGCTCAAGCTTCTAATTTACAGTTCAAAGCTGTGACAACCCTTCAATTGTCATCCACATAAGCCTATTGCTAACATGATGCTAAATCAAATCCCTGGAGAGTTGCAAGACATCCCAGCATGCACTGGGTGAAAGTTATGGAAACACCTTAGAGGGCAGTTTGCTGACTGAGACATCCACACCTGTGAGTTTTCAATTCAGCTGACCTGCATGGAGGGATGGAAAGAGTACTAGAATGTATACTCTCAGGTAAAAGTGCTGTTACTTTACTTGAGTAAAAAGTAAAAAGATAGGTGAGTAAAAATGCACTCTGAGTAAATGTTAATGCGGGAAATTTTGCAAAGTAGGGGGATGTGGGTTACAAAATTAATTGCGCTGAATGTCAGTGCATAGACTAGTAAAGCAACATCACACCACCGAGCCCTAATGTCTAAACCAACAATAAATTCCATTTCACAAGACAGCACTTTGCAGCTTGTGAATACAACTGATAAGCAATTATAAATATACTGTCATAATGTCATCCTCTTGCCTTACTGGAATTCACCAGAAAGGAGGACAAAAAGCAGACAATTAAACCAAAATGTATATTGACACCACGGCGGGTGCAACAAGCATTAATATGTCACATAAAGCAAACCGTCTGCCCAGCTTATAGAATCATCAGCAGAATAAAGCATCACCAAAGCAGACAACACAGAGATGCAAATAATAAAAAACACCACAGCGACTGCAGCCACAAGCACAAGCAAAAAGAGAGTTTCTGCACACACTACACGCATTTCTAGGCAACACAGCAGTACGTTGACTTCAAACAATGTATTGTTGTACTTGCATGTCTGAACGGCATTCTGCGCATCTTGTGGATCACAAAGTCTTCCTCAATTTGTCCAGATCTGCCACCTCTAGAGTAGGCCTAGTGAAACAGGTGACAAGATGAAACAAAAGTCAGGGAGTGGGGTCCAGAAGAATTTTAGACGTCAAATATGCGTTTTGAAATTAGAATACAGCAAGAAAACAACATATTGTTTTGATAGACAAATCATTTTATTGTGTAACAATGCAAAAAAAAAAAAACATGAATGTTGCTGCATATTGTTTTAATTTTATTTAAACTTAATTTCATTTTAATTATTTCATCTTTTACTTTACGTTCTGCTGGGTAGCTTAAATGACCTCTTGGAGACCAATAACGCCTTATTGATTATAATATTAGCAGAATTTGTTCTGAATCTGCAAAGTGACTAAAGCTATCAGGTTTATGTAGTAGAGTAAAATGAAAGGTATACTATTTGCCTCGGAGTTGACCGTTAGAGCTATAAGGTAGCTGAAAACAAAAACACTCAAATAACGTTACAGTAGCCTACTTGAGTAAATGCACTTAAAGTTACTTTCCTCCATTGGTATGCGAGTTGAGAAACGCCATGAAGTTACCCAAAGCTGATGCTGGATATGTTATTTACATTACGTTGCTACGTATTAGCTCTCGCTCCGCTGTTTAGTTGACTCACATAAACTAAACGCGTGTCGTGGACAGTCACTGCCCTGCGATCCACTTGCCTGCGTAAATAATGTGGCGCACTCCAAACTTGACACGCGCAAAAGTAACGTTAATGTTCGCTACGAACATAAAAAACTATAGGCCTGACGTTACCTCATGTTTGTGGACACATTCGGCACCAATCGCTCCAGTGTAATCTTCTAGCTTGTATCGTTCATTCCCCGTGCAAAAATATAACCAGTCAACCCAGCCTCTTTTGTTTCACTGCGAACATCAAAGTTTGCATAAAGTTTGGACTGTTTGAGGCTCTGCAGTCACAACGTGCAGACAGGGATTAGGCCTGTTGTCAAAAACAACAAACCTCTTCTGAAGCTAAAAGTTCCTCAGAAGTCAGCTAGGAGTAACATCCTGGGGGTGTTTGATTTATGTCGCTCAGCCTCCCTGTCAGGTGGGGCATTAAATCAGTGATTTAGGCCTATAAGGGCAGGCGCATCCTTCTTTTTTTTAACTATGCCGAGGTACAATAATGCTTACCATAACTTACAATACCCTATAATGACCCTTGATCCTTGATTGCATTGCATTGTTGTACATGTTTGTACCGTTCAATAACTGCAATCCAGTTGGGGAAACCCAATACTGGGGGTCTGGGAGGCTCCAGACAGATCAAAACCTATGATAGTGTGATGGACTGCAAGGCATCAAGTTATATAAGTTACATTTTTTTCATTATTAATTATTCTACCCATCTCAAATTATCGTTTGGTCTGTAGACTGTCTGCTAATAGTGAACAAACATTTCATCTCAGTTTCAAATTATTCAGATTGCTGTCATAGTAGACAAAAATATTCACATTTGAGATAATCCAAATTGCTGATCAACCAATAAAGTAAATCAGGTCAGCTCTATTAGCAAACTAGACCTGCATGTCTGATTAGAAGTGGACGATTGGGTTTTAAAAAAAACCTAATAGTTCCTCTAAGATTAACACTAAAAATGAAACGTGTTGGTGTGTGTTTCTGTGTGTGTGACAGGTTCAGAACATTAGCCAGTCAATGGAGGTGCTGGACCTGCGGACGTACAGAGATCTACAGTATGTAAGGAACACGGAGAACCTAATGAAAGTGGTGGATGGAAAGCTGAAGGTGGCCTCTGAAAATCCCCGCAGCCTCAATCCAAAGGGCTTTCAGGTAATTGGCTGTGTGTCACCTCCTGTACGGCGTTGCGTGTGAGTATTATTTTCAGGTGAACGCAGATACTCTCAGATGTGACACGGCTTTCCATGTGCACACAAACTTTGGCAGATGCGTTGCGATCTCTTTCGCTCTTCACAGACAATAACATTTTGTACAACTCTCGATAGACTGCCAAATAGGTATACAAATTCAATTCCCAAACTGTCTTTGAGTCATTGAGTTATGCTCAGAGCAAATTCATATGGTCCTGAATTATTAAACTCCTGGACCTAGAAGAGAAGTTTTTTTTTTTCTGTATTCCCTTCTTTACATCCTTTCCCCTTCTCCCCACTCAGCCTCTCTTCCTCTATATACTTAACATTCTGGTGTATGCTCATAGATAACAGGCACATATATTCACATTTATCCCCACCTTATCTCTCTACAAGCTGAGGCTCAGCTGCCATTATCAGCACGCCTTTTTGTCTTCCTGTCAGCCTGCTGTCTTGACATGGCTTTCTCCACATTTCTCACACCCTTACAGATATTAGATGGACCATAAAATAGTTTGATTAAAAGATGCTTCGATAAATGCTAAGTGTGCTTTACTGCTGGTACCCTGCCTCAGCACAGCGACAAGTATGAATGGCTGTGTTTTGCTTTCAGTGTGTTTTATGAAAGCCAGCCCGATGGAGGTAATGAAGATGTTTATGAATAAGCCAATTCCAAAGTAAAGCCTGCAGATGACTAAAATATGCAGAATAGTAAGCATTATTTCCCAGGACTTTCGCTGAATGCACATCCGCAATCAGATAAAGAATTAAAAGAAGTAAAGAAAAAAAAGTATTTTTAAATAAAAAAGAGCAGGATTTGACCAGAGCAGGTTGGCTGATGAATGTATGCAGCTCAAAGGTGCCAATGGCAGAGCGTGGGAGATTAACGAGACTGAATTTTCGCGGCTTGAAAAGGGGAAAATGAGATTTATGATGTGGCGCCACGGGGCTGAGAGCTGCTCCATCAACAGATTTACGATAAACCTTAACAAGGAGGAAACAGCCCCTCCTGTGGCGGCCACACTTTATTGATACACCTATTTCTCTCTTGAGCCTTCTACTTTCCAAGCAGGCAGCCTGGCTCTCCTGCTGCTTACTGCACTCCTACCTAAAGACACATTGTTGTTTTCACTTCTAAACACATGAGTCACCGAGCAAGATTACACCCGAGCAGCACCATGCTCCTTACTGTAGGTGAAAATCACCCGAACCAGCTGAGACAATAAACAGACGTTCATTTGATTGAACGTGGCTTTCTAATACACACACTGTAAATTAAAATATATCCACTTACAGTTCATACAGAGAAGCCAACACAATTCAAGTAGGTGGAAGCTTGATCAATATAGAAACAAAAAAAGCTAGTAACTGTGAAAATGTTTTATTATAAAGGTCATAAGTGATGCATGCAGTAGTTTAAGATATAGCCAAAGAAAAATAAATACATTTCAATGTGTGTACCAAAGTCAATAATACATGAAATCACAGTAAAATATACCTGCAGTTGAACCATGAATCTTATGATGTATCTAAGAAGTCAAACAGATGAACCAGCACCCAGCTACAGTGTGAGCTCTGATTGAGAGATGATCTACCAACCAGAAGTAACAACCGGAGATTGAAGGGCTAGCTACCCTGCACACAATCCCCTGTGCTGACTATTGTGGTCGACCTCATCCCCCAACCTATATTCTCCCAGGGTATAATCTTCTCCACCCCCTTTGTGCTATTCCATGTGTCCTTTTCTGTGATTATTGTCTTAGGAGTTGAAAGACAAAGTGACCCAGCTGCTCCCCTTGCTGCCGGTGCTGGAACAGTACAAGACGGACGCCAAGATGATCCTGCGTCTTCGGGAGGAGGTGAGGAATCTGTCCTTGGTGCTGATGGCCATCCAAGAAGAGATGGGGGCCTATGATTATGAGGAGCTGCGCCAGAGAGTCCTGCTGCTGGAGACCAGGCTCCACTCCTGCATGCAGAAACTAGGTATAACATATGCAAAATGGGTGTGGGTGGGCTGTCATTGAATGTTTCATTTTAAATTAATTCTCAAATGTAATTGTAACAATCGGAGTTTGAACAACATCGATATAGAAAAGAATAAATGATTAAATTATGTTCATCAATTGTCAAAAGTCTGTTGTGCATTGGCAACAATTCCACTCACCTTGGTGTTCGAATTACCAGCATAAATTAAGAAAAATTGGCCAAGAAAGCCTGAATGAATAATTGATCGTGTTCTCAAGTAATGTGTTAGATTAAACTGATGATTTTACAAAATCCCACGTATATAAACTGATGACTTAACAAGAAAAGACTGTAGTTAGAGTTTAGCTTTTAGATCATTAGAGTGTTGTTATTGTCGTTGATTAAGCATTTGCATAAAGCAAAGGACTTAATGCAGAGAGATAATAATTAAAACAATTAATTACACAGAAATACCTATATTTATGTATTTATTTTAGTTGCTGTTTAAACATATGCAGAGAAAAGGAAACTAAGATAGTAATGGAAACAGAAATCATGCAAAAATGTTTTAGGTAAATTAAGATGAAAAAACAGTCAATCAACAAATCAGTCAATATATTTTTGCATATCACTTATGAATTATCAATCCCAACCGCATTTTATTCCCCCTAACATGTAGTGGAAGTTGCCAAATTATGATAATTTTGAAATTCTATATTATGGCTGTGGAGAATGCTGCGTCTTTGATACATATGTGTTAGATACAAACAGTGAAAAAGTGATACAATGTTTTTACAGATTGCAATCCTTAAATTGGCAAAACCATACAGGGCCTTGAAAGCAGCCTAGTGGAACACCATGTTTCAAATGCACTGTAGAACTGAAGTTCCCTGTCTGTGTGTGTCTGTGTGTGTATGCATTGCCACAGTGTGTACAAATTGATGTCCTCCATACAGTAAATACTTACATACATTTATATGGCGTCTTAAGTCTTTCTCTCCTTTGACCTCCAGGCTGCGGGAAGTTGACTGGCGTCAGTAATCCCATCACAGTGCGTGCATCAGGGTCAAGGTTCGGCTCCTGGATGACCGATACCATGATCCCCAGCTCAGACAACAAAGTAAGCCCCTGTGTTTCTATGCTCGCCCCTGAAGTGGACGCTTTAATCCCTGCTACCTACATCATAGTTCAACAAACATAGAGCATAAAGTAGAACCAAAGTCATTGTCAAACAAGTCTTTTCAGCTGATCAATGGAAAAAAATATTCCTCACAGCAACTCTGTCATGATACTTCAGTGACTGATTGACTGTTTTGCCTGAGTAGGACTCCTCGTGAGCTCTGGAGGAGGAGAGGCAGAGAGAGAAAGGGGAATGCAAAGCTGAGTCACTGATGGATAGCATCCTGTTTCCTTATCCCTGTCTACCTCTGTCTCTGCAACTCCAGCTGATTAATCACTTCATCATCAGTGGAGAAATAAATGAGTTGTTTGGGCTAAAGTTTTTCTAAATCACCGAGGTAATTACCAGGAGTGTGCTGAGATGCTCTGGACCCAGATGATATAGTAATGGCTTCAGCTGATAAGAGATCACATGTGGTTTCATTTGGGCAGGTACATGTTCGGAAGCAGGTGGGAAAAGACACAAGTGAGGGAGAAAATTAAGAGAAATTGTGGGGCCGTGGTGAATGGAGGAAGTGGTGGTGGTGATGGAGAAGTGAAAAAGAGAATTATTAACTATCTGCAGGGGAGAATAGAAACTGATGAAGTTTAAGAGGACAGATGACGATGGCCTTTATCATCCCCATCCTGAATCATAACAGGCTAAATGCATAATGCCAACAGAGAAGGTCAATTTCTTCGATTGAATGCCCTGATCTTCGTCTTTGATCACCTTACTTGCTGAGAATACATGAGACTATTTAGATCAATCACCAGTTGTATTAATAGCCAGATACATCAACAATATCACATAAACACCCACATCAATCATGATAATCATATTTGGGGGAAAGTCATTGGGGAGCCAAACAGAAAATAAAAAAAAAGATATTGTGCTCAAGCTTCAGCCTGCCTCAGCTAGAGACTCATTTTGCAGGCAGGGGAGAAACAATGCTTAATGCTCCATAATCTCCCCTTCTCCATAATTCAGCTGCTGTACCTCACCTCCCCCATCTCCTCCCATACACTACCTCTCGCCCCAGTGGAATTGTTATGGAAGGAAAGTGCCTATTCTACACCTGGAAAGCAGGCGAGAGCAGGAAAGAGGAGAAAAACAATGGGTGGTGCATCAGAAGAAAAATGACCTACATCTTAGCAAAGCTCTCCTTGATATGTTAAGGATAAAATAAATATCCAAGCCAACTGCAGTTTAATTGAATCAATTAAAAGCTGAACTGTGCCTCGGCGGAAGCATTGAGGGAATGAGATGGGAGATGCAGCCAGAGAGGGGCCATGTCAGTGGAGAGATCCGCTGAGAGTGCTTGAGGAAAAAGATAGAGCTGCTAAATGGATTGATTTTCTGTAAATGTGGACTGGGAAAGGCCAGGGAGCACAAGCATTGGTTGACTGCAAAGTGCGGGCAACATCTTCACTCCCACACATCAATAGTTCTGCACACATACACATGAAGGCATAAACTCAAACAAGTAGAGATTCACACATATGCACAACAGGCATTCTTTGCTCAGGGCATCGCCATCGGCTATAATGAAACACTGCTTACAGTGTTGTTGCTGAGAGGTGTGTCAGGTATAACAATATTCTCCAGAACTCTAGATCTGTTCATTATCTCCTTTAGTTTTTTCCATCTTCCCAATGGGATTCATTCTTCTTCTCTCTACAGGTGTGGTCCATGGATGGTTACTTCAAGGGACGGCGTGTCCTGGAATACCGGACAATGAATGACTTCATGAAGGGGCAGAACTTTGTGCAACACTTGCTGCCTCACCCCTGGGCAGGCACTGGTCATGTGGTCTACAACGGCTCACTGTACTACAACAAGTACCAGAGCAACATCATCATCAAGTACCACTTCCGTTCTCGAAGTGTGCTGGTGCAGCGCAGCCTGACCGGGGCCGGCTATAACAACACCTTTCCCTACTCCTGGGGTGGCTCCTCTGACATCGACCTGATGGCGGATGAGAATGGCCTCTGGGCCGTTTACACCACCATCCCCAATGCTGGGAACATTGTCATCAGCCGCCTGGAGCCCCAGAGTCTGGAAGTGCTGCAGACTTGGGACACGGGCTTTCCCAAGCGCAGTGCTGGAGAATCTTTCATGATCTGTGGTACACTTTATGTCACCAACTCCCACCTGGCTGGTGCCAAGATCTACTTTGCCTACTACACCAACACATCAAGCTATGAGTACACAGACATCCCTTTCCACAATCAATACTCCCACATCTCCATGATGGACTACAACCCCAGGGAGAGGGTCCTGTACACCTGGAACAATGGACACCAGGTGCTCTACAATGTCACACTGTTCCAGGTTATTAAGACTTCTGGGGACTGAGAGCCCTCAGACTGACCCACTCAAATAATGCTGTGATCATTGTTCGGGCAGGGGCAAGGGAGCTGAGTGGAGGTGGGTAGGGTTGCGGGTGGTGTGGGTTGGGGGTTCAGTGTAAGGGCATAGGCTTGGATTTTTTTTTAAAGAATTTCAATCTTCATAGAGTGCTATTATTCACATTCTCAAAAAAACACTCTGGCAGCAAGGTCGGTAAAGATACAAAGACTGAGCGCTTCTCTTATTTTTCCTTCTGTGATGAGTAAGCATGGTTCTTTTTATTTGTGATGAGAAATAAATATCAATCTTTACCATTTATGAGTTTGTATTTCATTGTCACTTTCATTTCAAGTAGACCCTCACTGTATCTCGGAGGGGTGAACAACAAAGAAACTTGGATGTGTGTACAAGGTGGGTGCTTCAAAAATGTATAAACAGGTGCTTTTTTTAGTTTGACATGCAAGTATTTATTCCTCGTTCACTGAAACCTGAGATATTCATATAGAAAATGTGTTTAAAGTAAATGGAAGCTGTTTTTTAGCATGAAATCTAAAATACATAACATTTCTAAAATATGTTAAATGGCATAATTTCAAAAATAATTAAATGGAATAATTGTGTCTATCTCACTGATACAGAGTGGCTGTTACTACCACAGCCGAATCACAAAATAATGAGGTGACAGCATGCGCATACTGAGGAGTCAATATCCAGGGCTGCACTAAACCATAACTTTGAAAACATTTCATCCAATACATTACATATGAAAAAAAGCCAGGGCATCAAGTTCTGTGTAATAAAACGCTTAAAACGCTAATAATACGCTTCCGTATACTCAAACAGTGTTAAATTTAACTGCAATAGCCACGGCTTACATTTTATGTTTCAAGGTGAACTGAAAATGAATGCAAAACATCTGGTAAAAGGAGCAGGTGTCGCTGCAAAGGGTCGAGAAGCACTAACAGGGAAGGAGACACAAAATATATAAGAGGAATTCTAAGAGCATTTACTTTTGAGTGGGGAAATGAAGCTTCACAGTTACTGTAGCATTTCATGCTCCAATCTGTTCTAATCTTGTTAGTCGCACCGCTCCTCTAACCTGTTTCCTGCAGAGAAATGTTCAAACACAAGGCATACAGTGGGACTCTGCTCACATGAAAGTCTCAATCTACAAACCTTTCATTGCACATTTGTTATTATTTGCTCCAGAAAATAATTCTGACGCCATCTTGACATTCTCTGCTGTATGGAAGGCAACATTGGCACAAATACAACAGCCCTCTGTGCTGTCATTTTATTCCTTTCATTTATAAGACTTGTGAGGGTGCATCCATTCTTTGTCTGGGGTGGACACAGAAGACATGCAATGAAATAGGAGCTTCCACTTTTTTCCCCCTGAGTAACCATGGTGATCCTTTTCATCATGGATGACCTTTCTATCAATAAAGTGCTGTGTTGATGAGTTCATAGAGTACATGGGAATGGATGACATTTAAAACACAACACAATACACAACAGCACAGCACATCAACAGTGTCAGCTGGAAAGAGTGCAGTATGAAATGGGGCCAGGAAAATAAAAGTTTTGGATGATACAAAAATGTGGAGACAGTATAGATGTAATTGGTTACCAAAGAGACCTATAAATGGGGAGTAATTAGTGAACTGCAGTTACACATAAACATAATACCATTGAGGTGAGAGTGGAAAACTGTTGATCGTGCTGCTCCAAGATTATAATCGCCACAGCATCATCTCCCTGCTCTCCAACTGTCTAAAAAAAATAAAAAAAATAGGATGATTGGACTGCCCAGTCAGCTGCTAAGAAAATAGCCAAGCCTATCCTGATTGTGCAGGCAATTATAAAACAGGGCAGCAGCTTACAAAAGAAGTCTGGAGTTGACAGTTTCACCAATGCACAAAGGTATTTAATGTTGGGCGTGACTGCTTAAAATGGACATACACTTTCAAGGCAACACACTTTTACCCTTAACAGAGACCAGGGAAGGAAATAATGACTGCACACAGATAATGCAATCTCTATGATCAAACCCCGACAAATAAAGTCAGCAGACTAGAAACACGCATTAATGTGAGAAATATGAAACATTCATGTCAATATTCTACTTACTTAAGACTTGCAACACAATGGGCTCTAAAATAGACATGAATAGAACTATATACATTTTGCATCCATTTGAACTTGCATTTGAACACATTTACTTAGAATAAAAATAAATATATAAGTTATTGTCACTCGTTCACTCAGTACATTTTTCTTACAAATTCATATGTTGTGAGAAAGAGAAATGCTATTACCAAGTTTTGTTGACAACTTTTTTCATAAAAAAAATCAATTACTGCGAGTGTTTGCTGCCAGCAGCATAACCGTTGCCTCCAGCGCTTGTGAGGCAAACATTAGCTCTGTGAGCACCAGTGAGTGTGCTGTTGTGCCAACTAATGCTCAGAGCCAAGGGCCAGCAAGTGAAGTGATAATAGTGATAAAGATCGGGGGCATGACGAACAGCATTTAATCATTATGGGTCCATTTGAGTATTGTACCATTGTATCTGTGTCAGGATAGATCATCTCGAGCTAAGCCCTACGTGTCAGTGCGCAACCATCTTCTTTGCTCAAGATCATCCTGAGAGTGAAAGAAAAAGTGGATTGAAAATGGCAAAGGTTGTGATTCAAGGGGCCTAAGGTTGTGTAAATGCATGCAAATTCAGAATTCTTGAAAACATCATTTGGATATATGAAGATATATGTTAAGTTAAATGGTAAATTGGTTTATATACCATTACAATGTACAAAGGCACTATATCAGTCAGTATTCTCAGCACTGTCACCTGAGTGGTGAAATGAAAAGTGTGGCGTAAAACTCAATACGATGCAACAACAAAATTGTTGCCAATATGAGATAGCGATGATTAGTTATTGGTTTTGTGCCACCGAGCACCTGATTTATGTCCAAACCTATAAAGACAATACTGAACCGGAGAAAGTGAAGCAGGAAATACTGTGCAGCCTAAAGTTCCGAAAGATGATGTGATCACTTAGCTTGAAAACAAACAAACAAACTGCACTGACTATACTGAACTAAAATAAGCAAAGTGAATCAAGATGTGCAAAGTCAGCAGCCAGACAGTAACTGATGAGAAGTATGAAACTTTGTACATGTCGGTCAAAAAGATGCTTCTGTTAAAAGACAGGTGGATTGTTTGTAGACAAAATCATATGTGACCTCTCAGTGGTGCAACAAGAAAAATATTCACATCCCAGATTATAAACAAGTTCAATTTGTAAGAGGATGGAAAAGGACGTTAAATGTCTTTGATGCAAAGGGGAGTGTGATAACACACATTGTGAAGCAGATTACAATGATTTGCAGTTAGAAATCAGCAAGACATCAGCAAACCTTTTTGATTTTGTCATGTTCAGTCAAACATGTGAGAAACTGCAACTAGTTTACCTTGAAAGACCCTCAGCCATTTCTTCACTTACATTTTTCATTGGTGTAGGGGTCAGCGCCAGCTGTAAATTTCGCTGGAACATTTCCTTAATGCAGAGTCGTACTGGGTCCCTTGGGAAAACAAAAGAACCAACTTTGGAATTAAAGCTGCCCTGAATAATAAGCAACCAATACAGATTTTTTATTAGGAGGACGTATTAACCTACAGAAATCTCTCAGCGTGAACAGCCTGCATTAATGCAGAGGAAAAAAGGAACAACAGACTACAGAGCAGCACCGGCGGCTCGATTTACTTGAAGTGACTATAAGCATGCGTTCTCACATGCACATGGACTGATTGAGGGCAGGTGTGGCAGCGATACAACTGGTTTGATAGAGTGCACAGGGGTGAACTTCAAATGCAGGAACACAGATGGAGAGAGCAACTCAAGAATTAAGAAGCAAACGCACTTCCCACATTAATCAGGCTGCCATCCTCGGGACGAAGGGTTTTGTTTTGATGGAAATACAATGATCCGTGTGTGGAGCAGGTCCTGAGATACTCCTCTTAGATTTCAGTTGTAGCGTACATGCAGAGTACATTTGCCTTCAATACATATCTTAGACAGCAATGCTCACAATTGGTCCTGCTCTTGTTTCATATGTTTGCTAATTCACTGTTTCCTTTCTCCATCGGATTCCTCAGTAATAACCCTCCGCCACACTTGGAACATCTCCTCACTTCCAGAATCAGTGACACACAGGTGACACAAAGGCCCTCTGAACAGTGCTTTGAACGTTTGTTTCCTCATGATTAAACATCACTTGCACATATCTCCCCCCACCACATTTTGTGTTCATGTTTAAACTCAAAAAGGATGCAAAGGTGCCGGGGTTGTGGAGATGGAATAACGGGTTAGTGAGAGAGGAGGTAATTTTACTTCACTTAACTCAGAGAAACTTGCTCATTAATTGGCTGTTTAATTGTGTTTTGAGCTTTCATTGATTCAGCACTCGCATCCCTAATCTCATTAGGTACAGTTTTGTGAAGGACAGTAAAGTAGAATCATTCTGGGCTGGAAACATGGGTGATTCAGTTTTATAACCCTGATGTCCTGACGTCACACTCCTCGCTGAGGCTGTAAAGATTTACCATGACACATGAACTGTAAGTTCTGCTGGACCCCTCTCCTCTTTCTGTAATTATGGTGTGACACTGCTGCAGAAAAGAGATGACGTTTAGCTCTGGTGTGTTGGTAGAGAAGAGAGGTCAGGATACTAAAATACAAACATCACAATACAGCCGCAAGCGGTTATGAGCAACAGGAGTCGATATTACAGAAAATGACTTTTAGAAAAAAGAATATTGAGATAAAAAAAGAAATATTTTTCAGCCCCCACAATGCTGCAGGATGTTATAAGATGTGCAGAAATCTATGCAGTGGAAGTGAATACAATAAAGACTTGGACAAGAAATAGGGTTGTCAACCAAAACTTTATCATCTCTCACAGCAGATTTTACCATTTGAGCATTTTATGGTTGCTCCTGTGCGGCTAAATGCAGCAAAAAAGCAAAAGCAGGATCATTTGTCATGTCCACCAAATTGGGTTAAGAAAATGTAATGTGTTGAGAAAGAGCAGTTTTGTGTATTGCATTTGTTCAGCCAATTAGCAGGTAATATATAGACAAGGATCATTTGTGTGAATAATTTCAGATGTTTTCTGTGAGAAGTAGTTTGACACATTTTCAACAAGAAATACATTTGTGATGGGGACATGTACCGGAAAAGTTTCAGCAGGAAAATTAATGGAATGCAGGAAATGGTCCCTTCCACAAAACGCTGACAACCAATCATAAAACGATTTTGGGCCTGTCGAGCTTTGCTCTGAGTCTGTGCCAAATTTCATGAGGACTCTGCAAAAATATAACAGGTTTAAAAAAAAATGTTAAAGCGGAAAAACTAGACTAATGGAAATGAGTATGATAGATGTGTTGCATTGGCTTAAATGTGAAGTGAATTAGTCAGACCAATGGGGTACTACAGTAGGAACTTTTTTTATTTCAAGGCCCAGCAGTAATGACAAAATGTATGGGTATTTATAATTTGTCAATCAACATATTCAGTTGGTGTTGATGAAAATGCTACAACATATAATCTAAAAAAGTTTTTCTTTTTATGAGGCAGCAGTTGCAATCCTTCCAACTCACACTCCTTTCAGCCCTACTGCTCTACTGACTCACACTTTTTTTGTAAATGCATTCATTTGCAAAAAGAACAATTCTGCTTTAAATTGCCATCAGTCACACTTCCAACACCTACCACTTAGTGATCTGTCCTTTGTCTTTCTTCTTAGTGCATTTCAGCCTGGACCATTTTGTTGAGAGTTAATTACACCATTTGAATTATTAAGCATGATAAAGAAAATTATTTTTTCTGGATGCTCCCTGCTCATCCGTACAAGCACCAATAAGAGCTGAAAACACGTGGGACAACCACGCAAATTCAGATAGACTACCAGTATAGGCTAACTGACCTGAGATAAGTGGTTAGTAGCGGCTGCCTGGCTTGGCGAAAATGAGTCTTTGATGGACAATTGGCACCTTATGAGTTTTATCGTGAATGTGAGACAATATCAGTCTTGACATTCCACCTGAAGCATATATTTCAAGGAAAATATGCAACGTGAGCTATTCCCCATCACCTGATACAGCCCTGCTATGATGAGGACAATCAAGCTCATACACCTTGAGGCAGAAGACTAGAATTTAGAGAATCAGCTCTGCATTTGTGGTCATTGTGTTGATGACAGCAGGTACTTCGCAAGTTCAAACTATTTGAATGGAATTACCACAACGAGTGAATGCGCTCTTAGCAGCCAAAGTAAATCTTACGGAGCCCCCGAAGATGCAGTGTTATTCTATTAGTTTGAACTATTTTTGTGTTACGTCACCATAGACTTTGTGTTCCCTGATCCAAAGGAAAAGTTAGTGTGTTGGTCCAGATGTAGGCCTACACACTGCCAGTTTAGGGAAACGCTCTGCAAATATGTGACACTTTACATTACACATGTATTGCTCATTACTCCTTTCGACAAAGCCACTGGCTGTGAGCACAGCTGCTCTGCCTGCTGCGGTAGTGTTAGCTGTGGATGCGCTTACTGCTCGGACTACTCGGCTGCATTTCAGGTTCAATTTATGGTGCCATGGATATGGCTAGCATAGCTGTAATGTGACTACTTCTTACTGCTCCTATCAACATGAGTCAAGGAAGCATCTCTAAGCCATATGGGAGTTGAATCCGTGGTGTTTGTATCGGATACGACAGTGTTGTTGATGTCAAAAGTAGCTTCCATTCACCGCTCAGCCAATTCACTAGACACACACAACACTGGGTCACACCCATTATAAACAAATGTGTCAAAGCCATAATCATTACAACCAAAGATTGAATACAGACACAATTACAGCGACAGCAAAGGCCAAAGTTATGTCATCCCAAGGCTATGATCAAAGCTACTCTACAGCTTGTCTCTATCAGCCTCGACAGCAGTCAGTGAGAGAGCTAGGTTAACTAGCCCCACCAGTCATATATCTACTGTGGCTGCAATGACTTGCACCTGAGCCAGCCTCATACATAATACTATGTCATAATACAGCTCATACTTTCTCTATGAATCAGAGGAAATACAAAATGTATTTAGTGATAACGCAATATATCATGAGATAACGCAAAACTTAACGCGAGGGAATGCAAACAAATTTCTGAAAAAATGCATTCCTACTGCAACCTTTAGAAGGGTCCGTAGGATCTGTAAAACCTGAATTGTGAATTTTAATTGAAAATTCCGACTGTCACATCAACCAATAGCACAGCTTTAATTTTGTAAAGGAACAGGTGAAAATAGGTAAGCTAGCTCATTCATTTCAAGGGTGGTGTGACTGCAACCTTATGCTAAGCTGTCCCATATATTGCAAATCTTCAATGATTTACATACAGTACCTTCCAGTAGATCTAGTCACTCCACACTCCACAGCAGCTCTTTTTTAGACAGTTGTTCGTACCCCACATGCACATTAACAAGCAAACACAATCTCATGAAGTGCAATGGAAGTATTACAACCTTTAATTCTGTGGACTATTTAAGCACTGTGTCAGTGTAAACATGATGTAACTGTTTTCCTTTTGAACCGTATAATGAGTTGTTTCCAAAAATAGCACAGATTAAATAAAGAAACATAGATCTAAAAGCTGTTAAAAATGACTAACTTTTACAAACAAATTACATCACTTGATATTTTCTCCCTTTTTAAACATGTGTTAAGCACTGCTTCACCTGCTTAAATGGAGAAGGCTCCCAGACTGGGACTACAAAGTAACTCACACACAGATAATGAATTGTTAGTAGATCAGCTTTGTTCTATGCAATATTTGTAATCCCAAACAATGCAGAATACAATTTTATCCAGAACAGATTTATCTAAAATTTTCAATGATGGCTCCAGTTTGTTTGTATTCATCAAAGGTTTCAGGCTAATATTTAAACTTAGTAGAACATGATGGACGTGTTTATAAAAATAGTTTTCAGGCAGAGTGTCTGTAACTGAACACTCGCAGCATTAGAGATGCAGGGCGGCTCATGAGCACCAATAGAATACAAGCAACTTCAAATGCGGCGCTCTGATAAGAAAGTTCATGCAAGTATAGTGAAGTGAGGGGTTGGGAGACAGATAGAGTGACAGACAAAGTGAAATCCAGGCTAGGTGAGAAGACTGTCAGATCACAGGCCTTCTCTACTGTATGTCAGTGAGACAAGATGCTGTTCTCTCCCCCGGAAGATCAAAAGAAATAAGGGGGGGCTCTCAGATATGACAGAGAGAGAGAGAGAGGGAGAGAGAGAGAGGGAGAGAGAGAGAGAGAGAGAGAGAGAGAGAGAGAGAGAGAGAGAGAGAGGGGGATAGAGAGATATTTTCTTTTCCTTTCTCCTTTCTCCTCTCTCTATTCTGTGACAAAATGAGGAAGTTTTCAAAAGAGAAAAAAGAGTGTGTGTGTGTGTGCGTGTGTGTGTGTGTGTGTGTGTGTGTGGGGGGGGGGGGCAGTAGGCAACAGGAGGGTGACTTCTACTGTATTACTGATATATCACAATTGAGTTCTTCTTTATTAGGCTTATCCAAAGGCCCCTTCCCCACTGCATACCCCCCTACTTCCGACACCCCTGCTTGGACCACAACCATCTTCAAACTCAACTGTCATTTTTAACTCAACTACGAACCTGTAAAGTTCCGTGACTTCATCTCGTACGGTTGCGATGCCACCACGGTCATCAAAATGTGTCCACCGACTGGTAATAAAATTTTGTTGAATTTCACCATTTTAATTTCCATCACACATCGAAAACTAGCTCTCTTTGGTTGAAGATTAAGTTGCAGTCTATAAATAGGGATGTTATTGAATATGTGGGTGTACAGGGTGTCCGGGGTAAATATATTTTATATATTAATATAAGCTATCTTTTCCTTTTAAATGTATTCAGTATTGCTGAATGTCTTCTGTGTTACATCTGCTTCGGTAGTTGCTTTATGTAGTATTCATCTGCTTGCTTGTAACATTATTGATGCCTCGCTCTCAATGGAAACATGGGCAGGAGTTTGATTCATTCTTTTTTATCTCTCACACATGTATCACCAGTGCAGAAGTAAAAGCATCACTGTTAATACAATTCATGATAAATTAATATGACATTTTTGCATCCCCCCCTAACTTCAATTGATATAATCTTTTATGGCGGCTCAGGTATCTTCTGAAGCAAGCTTTGAATACTGCATCTTTCTCTCTCACTTATTGTTTTTATCTCTCTCTCCGCCTACAGAGTGTGCTGAATTTTGCTCCAGGTTGAGACATGTGCGTTCACATTCCTCCCATAAAGCTGTTGTATAATTCATGCCTAAAGAATATAAATTCTCTTTTAAATGTTGCATACATCTTCATCATGCCCACATATTCATAAAATGATTTCACCATACCTCACAGATACATTAATTAAAACATACTGAGGCTGGGCATTTAAAAAGAGTTAGGTAATCATCTATGTAGGAAAGCACAAGAGCCAGGGAAATCCCTGGAGAAAGAAACCCATGAGGCTGGGTTTGTATTGGTGTTGCTGATTATTTTTCTTCAACTTGCATTAGGAAGACGAATCCCACCACTAGTCTTATTGGGTGAGCAGGGACACCAAAATACCTTTTTTAATAAATATAAAGAAGCATTAGAAAGTATTCGCTGGGGAAATGCAGCCTTTTCTAGCCTTCACTGCGACGCGACAGGGCCCCACCCACTTCACCTCAAGAGCAATACAAAGTAAAGGTAATTAAAAACAGTTGGCTCAGCCCAACCCGACCATAAACATCGCAGGCTGCATGCACCACGGTACATTTATATGCAAATTGAAGCTCGGGCTGAGATCACAGCGCTTTACTGATCCAGTTATTAAATTAATTTCCCCAAAACAAGTGGCAGGAGCTGCTGAGGTAGTCAATGGGTTTTCCCTCTATCTGCGCATATTAATGAGCCATTATCAATTTTACATTCATCACAGCAGGGAGATGAAAGGGACGACGCACACAAGTACCTCCACCCCCATGGCAGGCCACCCCGCTCTGCAGTCACAGCCGCTACAAGGTCGTCCATCACCAGAGCAGAGGGACGCAGGGGGACCAGGATCTCCATATCATCTTGCTGCCCCCCCCCCCCCCTTTCCCCCACAAGCCCAATCTCATCTGTCTGCCGCTCCATGCAGCTACACACTGAGATGACATGATCAAGTTGTTGCAGTGAGAGCAACAGGTGATGTCACACAGCAGCTAAAATGCTGCAGTCTCTGAGGAGCAGCACTGTCAAACCACTGAACCTGCTGGTGAGAGAAGCAGACTGCAATTCAGTGTGAATTGTGCGTGAACACACACACACACACACACACACACACACACACACACACACACACACACACACACACACACACACACACAGTGTAGGTTATCATCGACACAGTATGTGAATGGACACTGACACACAAGAAGCAAAGAGGTCCCACTGGTAGTGCAGTGACACTTTGCAAAACAAAATGAAAGCGACAGGCTAGTGTTATAAGTTGTTGTCTCTATTGACAACTACACACACACACACACACACACACACACACACACACACACATACACACACACACACACACACACATACACACATACACCCAAACACAAAATACAAAAAGGTCTACCATCAAACCAATCGGACCCTGAGTCTGGAACAAAGTCTATCTATCTATCTATCTATCTATCTATCTATCTATCTATCTATCTATCTATCTATCTATCTATCTATCTATCTATCTATCTATCTATCTATCTATCTAACTATCTAACTATCCACAAAATAAAAACAATTGTCTTCCAAGGACAGCTATTTTAAAGTAGCAATACCACAGTGTAGAAATACTAGTTGCAAGTGAAAGTCCTGCATTCAATAAAAGTACACACGTTTTAGCATCACTTAAAGTACTAAAAGTAAAAGTACTTATATATATATATATATATATATATATATATATAAGTACTTTTATATATATATAAAAACTTTACGTACTGCTAGGAAGCTTGTTAATTCCTCCCTGGGGATCAATGCATACTTGTTTTAATCTGTGAGGTTATTTTAGTCAGTAAATGGTATCAAATAAATAGAGTGGAGTAAAAAGTACAATATTTGTGTAGTAGAAGTAATAAGTGGCATAAAATAAAAAATACTCAAGTAAAAAGCAAGAACCACAAAATTGTGCCAAAGTACATTGTGGAGTAAATGTTCAACAGCCATATTAACAAAGAAGAAAGGAGAGCAGGTGAAATGAAGGTTTCTTGTGTGCCATGTGGGAACAATTCCATTGTTTGTTTTACTTGCCGTCTTTTATTTGTATCTTAAGTGACCTTCGGCAAAACTAGAGATGGGGGACATTAGCAAACCAGCAAGCATCGTTACAGCAATTACTAGGAAATCACGGGGCCACAGGGAGTAATTATGTGCTTCATGTTTACAATCTGAGAGCGATGGGGGAAAAGATGAAGAAGAGCACACATTGAAAAAATTTAGCTATAGGCAAGTAGGAGAAAGTGAAGCGAGACAGCAGGATGAGGAGACAAAGAAAGAGCAGGACGGAATATCAGCAGAGGCAGCGGATGAGTCAGGTCAGCAGTCATGTTTGTGAGAGGATAAGAGAGCAGGAAAGAGGAGGAATTTCAAAGGCAGAGAAGTGGACTCGTAAGTGTAATTGAGTGAACACTAGTGTGGAAAAGAGGAGGAACAAAATAGCCAATAGCTCTTCTCGAGTCTCCAGAGCGTGCATTTCCTGCCACGGTGATAACTTGGATTTCTAATACTGCATCTCGGTCCTCTGAGGCATAAATTTCAAATGGCTCTATGTCCCCACTGTGGCTGCCCACACTGGCAGACGTGAGCGGTGACGAGCTGGCCAGGACACGGCCAGGCTGAGTCTGGGGCTCGGCTGATAAGACTGAGGTGGAGGAGGTCACCGAGCTCACTGTATTGAGACATAACCGCAAGTCAATTCAATTTCCTTAAGGACACAGGAGTCCAATACGCAATCAGAACATTTCATATCACAGCCAAGGCTCCCCTTGCCCTTTTCCCAATCTCATCGGATGAGAAAGGGAGAAAGGTGGAGGAATGAGTAAGAGAAAGCATGAAAAAAAAGAGAGGGAGCGTGTCAGGCAATAGTTGTTGGTGGGGGTGGGAACTTTGGAGGTTACTGCAATGGCCCAGAAAATCTTAATTTCCTGACAGTGTTGTGTTTGTAACCAGTGATTAAGCTCCAGCTGATCTCGAGAGGGAACGAGGGGAGAAACATCAGAGAGCACATTCACAAACAGATTCAGTAAAGCTTTAGCACTCAGACAAACAGGCTAACACTGTTGGGATGTTGGGGTTCTGTAGAAGAGAAAAATCAGCCTCGCACCAGCACTTTAATTATTCATATCAGCGTGTCCTTGACTTTCAGAGGAGAGTATGAGCAGTATACATACATACCACCCAGTGGATCAAACACAATGCCAACTGCAACAGAGGAACCAGCGACAAAGACGCCGAACCCTGCCGAGAAAGAAAGAGTGGAGGAAGGGGAAGAGCTGGGAGATGGATGAGGTATACAAAGCAGAAATCTAAAAATGACTGGAGACTTTAGGACGCCTGTGGACACCCACAGACCTGGAACAAAATAAAAGATTTAAAGTTTGCATCCTCTGCCTACTTAGACCAAACATAGCCAAGATGCGGCCTTGTTTTGTAACTCCTAATTTTAGACCACATTCATTTGAATTCTTAATGCAGCCAAGTGATCACACAAAGTTTAAACCTTTTGTGCTCATTCGATCCCGCTAATGTCGCTTCAGATGGGATTTCTATCATGGCTGCCATTATGATGTACGTGTCAACAAATGCCATTCTCTACCTGATCCATCACATTTCACCGAAGGGGTAAAGAAAGTGGTCCAACTTTTAAATTTCCCCTCTGGATGACACTGAAATGATGCGACAGAGTTGGTAATTGTTGGACATTTTTTTATGGGCAAAGAAAATGAGTATGTGTGCACATATGAGCATTGTAATGTGTCTTCATGTACATCAAAAGGCCCACTGTGTGTGATGTTGGCCCACTGTGTGTAATTTTGTTTGATTTCTTTGGCTATTTTCATGGTGCATTGATAAATAGTCTCTGTGTTTGTTTGTGTAACGGGTGGGAAAAGAAGCGTGAGGCAGAGTTGGATTAAAATACTTGCAGACTAAATATAAGAAAACATTTTTTATTGACAATCCACCTGGTAAATATTCCAATGACAGTCATCAACTGTTTCGCTCATAACGGAAGAATTTCAGTGACAATGGAAATAAACTGGAGACCCTGAATGGATGCCAGGTAATTTATCATTTCATAAATCATGCAGCTATAGGCTCATTCTATAAGCTTAATCAATAGTTTGTGGGACTTTATCAGACAGCACAGACAAGGAGTTCACACTAGTGGGCGGCTGAAATGAAAGTTGCAATAGAGAAACCAGATGTCGAGAGACTGTAAACAACTCCTTTGTTGAAGCAGCAAATTCACAGGGCACTAAAAAATGCAGAACCAGAAACGAGAGGGAAAGAAGAGGTTGTGATGAACAGCTGAGCAAAAGAAGAGCGGCTGATGAAAAGATTAGAGTTTGATAAAGTAGAGGACGGCAAGATATGGGCTCATAATCAAAGGGCATGGAACCAAGTGCAATCACATCGTATGTCTGCTGATTTACATCGGTTCAAAAACTCACCGTCTAGTGGTGTATACATTTATCTGAACAATCTGGTTTCACATTCTGTGTCCTTCTCTCTATCTCAAACGCTCATTTTTCAGGTTAAATGTTCAACACCAACGGCTAGGGAAAGAGCAGTTTCTATAGAGATGCTTTATAGATAATGTGGCAAATACTGACAGGTGCAGACACACAAGGGTCGAGTTGGGCGTTCATAACACTCACTAATACCACTACTCTGAAGTCTGTAGGACACCAAATGATTATGATTATGTAATGCAGTGTGTTCCTAGTTTTTGCTGGAGAAAAAAAAAACAGAGAAAGAGAGAGAGAGAGAGAGAGAGAGAGAGAGAGAGAGAGAGAGAGAGAGAGTAAGATGCGAGGCAGCCCACAAACAGCATCCCTCTGAAGAGAATCTCTGGAGCTTTATTACCAGACTTCCAGCAACAACTCAACCATGTGGAAGCAAACATGCTGTACGTTTTTTTCTCATCTGCCTCCCTTTCACCCCCTATGCACATCCTCCTCCCTGCTCTCCCTGTCATCTTCCTCTCTCCCACATATGTGACTCCCAACACCTTTACTTCACCCCTGCTTGGCCAGCCCTCTGACTGAGTGCCTTATTTGCTCTGTAATGTCGGGAATGCAGCGACCCTTCTCTGGGTCACTGCTTTGAGGCTGAACTTGTATCTCACTGCCTGACAGAAGGAGAAAAAGGGGCCAAAATGGGAAGTGGTGAAATAAATGTGACTCTTTCATGCCCAACAGGAGGGAAGGAGAGAGAGACAGGGGGAACGTGGAGGCAGAGGAGGAGGAGGAGGAGGAGGAGAGAAGTCAAAAAGACACAGAAGACCTGCCATTCTGAGGTCTTCACAAAAGAGAAAAGACAAGACAGCCAGTTGAGGAATACTCGCACACAACCACAGCGTGTATCCCACTCTTTTACAGCCTTCCGTTGCAGTAAAGCGCAGTACCTGACAGCAGTCGACAGGGCCCACAGCGGGAGGCAGTGCAGAGGAGCACACAGCACATGTTTTCTTGCATGTGCACAACCATGCATGAAACAGGGTTTACAGATGCTGACGTGACTAGAGCAGTCTGCAAACGGGATGTATAATTAAAATGCTGCTGTCATTAAGACATAATTTGGATTAAGTTTAGTTTGACGTCATTATAAACTGACACGCCAGTTAATCTTGTGACTGCCTGTTTGTGTGGGTGCATGTTAAGAAAACCACGAGAGGCATGAGAGCTTTCAAACTTTTATATGTGCCCTTTATGTATGTGAGCGGATGTCCACATAGGAGAGGAAGTACGAGCAAACATCTGAGTGATGTGGAAAGTGAAATGTGAATGGGGAGCTTCCATGATGAGTGAGAGATTGAGGTCATCCTGCATCCTGATCCTTTGTTACAGATAGAGGAGGTCTTTCCAAAGGCTGCCACTTCATAATGTGAAGCTAGCTATTTAATCACTGCTCTTCCTCCAACACATATTTAAAAAGTGGTGACATTATTGGAGCAGACATCATTGAAAACAAAGAGCTTTTTGAATAATCATATAAAGCACAATGAGGTAAAAAAAAAAAAAAATCTTGTTTTTGATCTCTGGAAATCATCATTCATCATTAATGGAGGAGAGTTGCTCACAGATTGCACGCTGTTACAATTTAAATCCTATTTCCATAACTGGGCAGCATTATGGACTAGGCCAGTGGCGTTGGTGTGGCGTTAGGAGTCACAGCTGAGAACACGTTTTGTGCCAGAAGGACAATAAAACAGGAGCCTTTTCCATAACATTTTTGCAAGAATTCTTTAATTTATGTTTCCCGCACAGTGCTGAAAGCTGCCCTCCACCACTCTTATAACAGAAACTCACCACATCATCCAACTACACACAAGTGCACCACTGCAAACTCAGATCTCCAATTATAGACCGTGCTTTTGATTAACATGGCCTCTTTAAATAGGTTTTGTCCCACTTTCTGTACATAAAGTTTTGTGTTCCCTATGTAAATATGTAGGAACGCACACATCCAGATTAACAGAGAAATAGATGCTTTTGTAGATGCTTAGATTTAATTAACCTCCCAGCTGTCCTGTTTCCCTCATGCACATCAGGTCAGTCCAAACATTGTGCATGGATGCATGCCAATAATACACATCCTTTTCAGAGACATTACATGACATTGGTACGTTAACCTCACTAATAAATCCCATGCAGTGTTTTCTATTTGTTTTTTTAATTTCTCTGAAAGGGTTTGTAACATAATTAATAGAAGAAGGAAGAATAACAGATTGATAAAAAATAAAAATAAAATACAAGGTCATTTAAAAACGCTGAATTTGAATTAAACGTAGACATGAATAATAGATGAAATGGAGCTTTGAAATTCTGCTGTTGTGTTATTGAAATGAATACAAAGACTTTTAACATGTGACAGTGAAGAACAAGCTATACCTCCTCTAACATTGTTGTTCCTCACTTTGGCCATAAAACCAGACCAAACAGGAATACAGTTGGTCTGTCTCTGCAAGTGCAAACTGGGGACCCCTTTGCAATGAAGCAGACCACTTATCCTTATCCCACTTATTTCCAGGTATATTGTTAAAAACAAAACTAGACACCTATATCTATAATTGGGGCTCTGTTTCCCCTTTCTCTCTCAGTCCTAAAGCAGCAGACTGCCAGACTTTCACTAAAGCAATTTGTGTCGGCATCAACTGATGTCAAGAGGGAGCAGGGAGATAATGAAGCAGAAACACACCTGAAACAAAAACTCACGGCGACTAATATGCAATGTTAAACCTTTATATCTCATCTTAACATGTTTGTTTCAAAAGTGTCAACAAGCTGATTTGGCAGATGCTCATTGTCTGCTGTCGAGCCACTGAGGCTCATTTGAATTTCAATTTGGCGTGGAGGAAGGCAATAAGAAGAAAGGAGAGAGGGAGAAATGTAAGGTAGCGAAGAGCAAGGCAGCAACAGTCCAATCACTCATAGACGAGAGTCATTTGTCTCAGTCTCTGAGGGCCACTCATTCAATTATTCTTCTGTTTTCTTTAAAGCAGAGCAAGTATCGATTCATTTCTCTTTACACCACATCAAGAGAGCAGTTCCCTCAAAAGCCTCTGCACGAAACAAATATATACTGTACCAATCCTTACAAGATTAATGGCGTAGCATCTCATATGCACTCTGTCACAGCGGCTCAAGTCTATGCTGAACGCCTATCATTTATTCTCTTTTAGGATATGGTGACATTCAACTAGTTTAATTTAAAAAAAGTAAGCAACCAAGAACGACACACTGCCCAAATAAAGTTCAACTTGTGTCAAGAGAGCCAAGATTACATCACCGGCCCGGTCACACTTAAATGACAGCGTGTGACAAGTGGTCACGCTAAAAAAGGCACCAACCAAGCCTTTGGTATTTTACACAGGAGCTGTCAAAACCTTTCAAAGCCTGAATAATCAGCTTCTGTCCCATCAGTCTGTAGCGAGCATAATACGAACAAATACCTGGTAAACACTGGATGAAAAAGCAACAAAAAGGATTTGGGCTCCCTAGAGCTGACAAAGCTCTGCTTCGACAAGGTTTGCTGTAGAGGATGAGGAGGAAAGGAAAGGGTTTATTTATTTCTCTACAGATGTGAGTCATGCCATCATGGATGCTGGCGACAGAAAGAACAAGGAAAACATGCAGTTTCTAATGGGTGTTGCATACCTTTCATGTGTGTGTGTGTGTGTGTGTGTGTGTGTGTGTGTGTGTGTGTGTGTGTGTGTGTGTGTGTGTGTGTGTGTGTGTGTGTGTGTTTGTGTGTGTATGTTAGTACGTAAAGTGTGCATGTATGTGCATGAGAGAGGATGAAGAGAGAGAGAAGGATGACAGGAGGAGAAAGTGAGAGCCAGCAGAAAAGAATTGCTGTAAATTGTTAACGGTGAGAGCCAGCTAAATTGCTGACTCATGTACGCCACCCAATTACACCCCAGGACTGCCTGGCAACCCTATTGTGATTGAGCTGCTGTTTGGGCTTTTCACAGCAATTTGTTATATTGAGGATTTTTTTTATGTTTTCATTCCTAAAGCAACTTTTGCGGGTACAGAGAAAACCAAAACGTAAGTCTCATTTTTCCAATTTCAAACAGAGGGCTTGTTCATACTGACAATTATGAATGTTTTCTTGAGTTTGTGCCTTTGATTTATTTCTGATAAATCCTGGTTTCCACCGAATTCCATAGACAATAAAAACCTACTACTACTACTACAAAAAAAAAAAAATTCATTTAGAGACCAGTGCTTAAAATGTGAAAGAATTCAGGGTTTTTTTATTTTATTTTTTGCAGGAAAAGAAGGGTTGAGATATTCTCTACAGAGAAATGGGTTCGGACCTGGAGGGAATGCGTGCATTTCATTCTTCCTTCCATAATGGTAGAGTAACGTCAGGGGGAAAGAGACTCAGCATGAATGTAAATAAATAAATTGCAACCATGATTAAAATAGCACTTAAAAACAATCTTAATTGGCAACAGCTCCAAGCAACACAATCAATGGCATTTGGAAGAGAAAGTGAAATAAAAATAGTGGGATTAAGTGTTATCAAAATAACAGATTGTATTGAGACATAGAAATGCTATTTCTAAGTTGTGGGTTGACTGGATAAAAAGAAATAGGATATTATATGGAGACATTTTGGTCCAGGCGATACAGTATATGCACAATAACCCCAAGCGCAGACTCTGAGTTGGAGTAAATTGCCATCGCAACAATACTACATTATAAGTCAGGCTCTAAAAGTCTCCATGTATTGTTGGTGCAGCTAGATAACCGAGCTGCGTGCAGCCACCTAAGATGGAGAGGAATGTAATCTGTTGAATGAGACAAATCTTTAAAATAAAACACATTTCCTCCCCATTGGTATTGTGCTTTGTCGGCAAAAATGAGGATTTGCGGCGACTTCTCAGACACTCGGGGCCACTGGTGAACAAAAAGAGTTATTATTCACATCACAGTAGCAAGCAAACACACACACACACACACACACACACACACACACATGCACTTGCTCAGACATCCCTTTGCTGCACTTTCTCATCCATTGCTATTCAGAGTCTCCTCCTGCCTGGTCCTTTATGACTCCCTGAGCGGCTCTTGGGCTTTGTGGTTACAAGAGGTACAAGTCTGCTTAACAGGCCTTGCATATTCAGAAGACCTGTAATAAAAGGGGGGGGGGGGGGGGGGGGGGGGGGGGGGCAAGAGCAGTGAGACAGTGGGAGGGCAAAGCTGACATAAACACCTCCAGCAGACTCAGTGACTCCTGAACTCCAGACATAGTGAGAGCTGTGGGAAAAACCAACACGAAAAGAATATTCAAATAAGGTCTTACAGTTGAAAGCCTGTGATCAGAGAGTCTGTTACAGTAACTGAGTCACAGTATGAAATATAAAAAGGACCACCAGCGTTTATACATGTTTTTGCCCATTTGATAAAAATATACTGTATTGGCCATTCTTAAAGACACATTTTTCAGCATGCCTTATCTTCCTTCCAGGCAGCTGTTGGTTTCTATTCATTTAATCATGATGTAAAAATGAACCGCAAACACACAAAACTCGCTTGAGATAAGTTATCGATACAAACCACCGATTTCTTTCATTTATTTTGTCAACAACAACATTATGGTTGCATGACTATGTATCTTAAGGCCCAGACTGATTTGAAATAGTTATTAAAAAAAACTGTATGATCTCTCCCAATGAACTTCAGAAGTATGCATATGAGGAACAATACAGAATATTTTTAATAATACTTAAAACGAGTGCACTTCATTTCGACATTACAGTTACAGACACTGGCACCGATTATATTTCCATTAAAATGACTTAATAATCATGAGCTGTCTAATATAACTATTAACTTGAATATGACGTAGACATTTATAGACACTAACAAAACATTTCCGGTTGAACTATGAAAATGTGCTTTTTCTTGAATGCATATCCCGTCAGTGCATATCCTATTTGATAGATGATTGGCACAAAAACAGTGTGAAAAGGGCAAGCACATTCACACAATTGCTTATAACTTCCTGAAGTAAAAAAAATAATAGCCGTATTTAATCTGTCCAAATAAAAGGTATGTGTGTGAATGTCCATATGGAGAATAGATGAGAATAATTGAGGAGGAGAGCAGAAAAATAGGAATTTTGATCACTAGCCGATACGATCTGGCTCATGCATTATGAATGATGTAAAGGGCGACTGGCTCTCTAAACCATCTGCAAAAGCAGTTAAGAAACTAAAGGCATGAAGAGATGAATTTGCATGTGGGTTTATGGATTAATTTATGGGATAATCAGGAGTTACTTTCAGCAGAGGGTTGTTTAATTAATGTCAAGAGGTTTTTCAGATGAGCTACAATAATTCACATAATTTCAGTTGGACCATTTAGACAGCAGTCCCAGCCCTGAGGGCCCCCCCCCCCCCCCCCCCCCCCCTTACTAAACTCAACATTAGCTTGTATATTTCTCAGCGAGCATAGACAAGAGCAGCATCACCACGGAAACCACAGTCAGCCAAGTATTACCATGGGAGCAGGATGCTACATAATTATGCAAAACTGTACTAAATACACAAGAAATTGCAGAAAGTAGAGCTTTGATGAGACTCACGTTCAAGGCATGTTTATTTATTTTATTATTATTGTTATTATTATTAGGTCTGGACATCCATAAGGCATGAGTAATAGGGAAAAAATGATGTATGCAGTGAGGCAGACACGTAATAGCTGCAGCAAGGCAGAAACAGGAATGTGTGAATGTGTGTTTGTATATGTGAGATAAACACAGAGCATGGGAGAGAAAAATGCTCCCACCCTGTTTGTCATAACATGATGGACCTCATTGGAAATACAAACTGACAGGCGTGTTTAATTTCCTTGCAATAACTGAAAATTGAACGTCGTGGATAAACACTGACAAGGCTTTTCATCAACAGTAAGTGCTTATGATGAACCATCAGATGCAGCAAAAAACATTAGCCTATGGCGCAAGCAGCAGAGAAAATACTTGCAACTACTGTATATATAATAGAATTTAAAGATTATAATCATACCAACTCAATACAAAAATTGATGTAAAAGGCTGACAATACTAATACTATTTTAAAGAAAAAAAATGCTAAACGTACGAGTGGAATTGTTTTGTTCATTTTGGCTGCATTTTCAGATATATAATAGATGATGAAAATAAGGCCACTGAATAAAAATTTTAATACTGTGAAGCATTATGTGCACATATGGGAAACTAAGTTCATAGTTTAAAAATGTCATCTTTAAATTATAAAGCATATCTTGGTGAACGGTACTGAGGCATGTTTACAGCTTGTAATGTCATAAATCAAAGACATGCCTGTGAAATTATAAATAACCAAACTGTTAAACTTGTCATCCATTTTGCACACATCCCTGGAATTTCTTTAAATTAATACTGGAATGTGTTGAACTGCTCTAGAAAATATCACCACTTCAGAGTTGATCTTAACAAAAGTAAACGTTTCCGCTAACACTGTTATGCTGCTCACCACCCAGGAGTGATCTATTTTCTGAAACCACAAATGCAGATAGATGAAAGTGTTTCAGTTGTTGATGCAGAACACTGAGGAAAATGAATATTTATACAGAGGCACACATGGGAGCACTTCACTATGCAGCTGAAAGCCAAAAATGCAACCAACTCATTCTCCTCCCTTCTCCTGTCAGCCCAAACAGCCCCTCAGTCAAACCACCCCTCAATCAATTCTCTGCTAAAAACACAAACACACCCTCCACGCACCGTCCTGCTCACGAGGAATCCGCTCGCATTTACTCTGCCTCGAAAACACTCTTTAGAAGGGGCCAAAAAGCCCAATGTGTGTTAGTAACAGAGAGTCCATGTGATGACTGGAAATTCTCAGCTTGCCGTTTATCCTCAGACAAAAGCGCTGGGCAGAATGAAAGGGAAATTGGAGTGCTTACTGAAGCTGCTGAGAGGGGCCCTAGCCGAGGCACAAATTGCTTCCCTCCTCTCCACTACACAGCCCTAACATGGCTGAAGCCATACATCAATTACCAGCCACCTGAATGGAACATCTCTGCCACTGCAGTACCTTTTCTGGTTTACTGCCAAATGAGTGCTGCGTGTACTTCACATCATAGAAGTCAAGCAGCCAATACTGAGAAGGCAGGTGTATTATAAATCTGCTGCCCATCCAAAAGAACTAAGTAGCTGTTGACAGGTGCCGGTGGCATCTCAAGTAGAGGGAGAGAAAAGTGAAAAAGGTATGTGAACCAGAGTGCAACGCAGCTTCTGATTTCCCATTCTGCTGACTAACAGTAATGAGTAGGTTTTAAATTATTTTCAGCACCAAGCAGTTTGTGTCATACGATTGCTCTCTGTGTTCATTAGAGAGAGAAAGAGAGAGAGAGAGAGAGAGAGAGAGAGAGAAAAAAAAACTTACCCAAAACCCCCCATTCCCAGAAACAACTTTGTTCTGGGCAGTCGTCCATCAGAGTCCAAGCACAGAGTGAGTGACAGAGAGGGAAAAGAGAAAGAGAGAGGGGCTCACAAATACAGCCATTTTGTCCAGCTTACTACATCCCAAGCCCACGTCTCTTGTCTGGTTGCCTGCCAGGCAAACCAGCAATCCCAAGTCACATTCTCTCGTCAGCTATTAAAAAAAAAACTGTTTTACATTTCATCACAACTGCAAGCTAAATCTGCATCAGGCAATTTCGTCACTGCCACAACTTTTGATGAAGCTGGGCAAAAAAAAAGGAGAGAGAGGTTGAAGATATAAAAGATACGTAATGTATGAGGCAGTTGGAACTATGTAGGGAAGAAAATGATTGATGGCTCACTGCTCACACATTTATGCTAAGTTGGTTTCGATGTATTTTTTTTTCTTCAAACAGAGCAGCAATGGTTCTTCGGGCCTCTGGGCAACCGCACATCTTGTGCTTTCTGTATGAATCATGCGTCCCTTCATACCCATGCATGTGCATGATTATGGAATAGCAGCATGTCTGGGGGTCTGACCAGAGCTGGGAGTGCATGGTACATACTAACAGAGAAGCCAATTAACAATTCCAGCAGTCGCTTGTTGAACCGGCACGGTGCAGAGGTCTCTGTTAAGTTAAAATACAAATGCAAACTTGCCAAAAGGGGGACGGAGTGCTTGTAAATCACTTCACAGCCACTTTAAGCAATCAGACAGAAGACAAGGCGCAAAGAAACATTAAAACAGTTTTCTAAAAAAAAAAAGGGAAGACCAAGTCTTCCTCAAGAGACACCTGCAATGCTAGCCTAAGGTTCTAAAAAAAAATGGCACGATTTAGGCTCTCACTTTGTGGAGTTTGATCGGATTCGTTCACTGGAGACTTTTTTTAATTGCTGTTCGCATGGGAAATCACTCAGCCCTTGGGCGAATGAGCAGGAACAGCGCTCTCAGAATTCTACACACACACACACACACACACACACACACACACACACACACAGATTCACACCCCACTAGCTCTCATACCAACCCACTCGCCATAAGATGTTGGCATTGTACGTATCTCCAAACCATGGATACGCTGAATCTCAATGTTTCTGAATCAAAAAGACGTTTGATATCAATGTTTCTACATGCGTGTGTATCGACTTTATGGTGCTTTAATTTCGCTGGCTGCTTCTGCCATTTCTAAACTGCATTCTCAATTAACGTTTAGGGTTAGGTAACAAACTTCTTTGTTAGGTTCAGTATAAAATCATGTTTTGAATTAAAATAAGTTTTTGGTTTCACATGAGAAACAAACAACATTTTTAGGAGACCAGGCTGCTCATACTGGTAAGCTATCCAGCTCTTATTCAGCTTTCTGATATGGTTGAAACATAGTTGAAACATATATATATATATATATATATATATGTATATATATATATATATATATATATATATGTATATATATATATATATATATATGTATATATATATATATATATATATATATATATATATATATATGTATATATATATATATAAATGTTTATATTTACAGCTATTTTTTTTTACTCCCTGTGTACACAACAGTTCTGTCTGTTCTTTACCTTTACCTGTCCAGCATTGATGTCCTTGACACTAACTGTTATTTCTACTGAGTACATTGTGAGAGACGAAAAATAAACAGAGTCAAATTCCTTGTGTGTGCACGCCGGCTTACCTATACTGATTCTAAGAAACATTTAGCCAAAAGGTGACCATCTAAGCCAGCGAATTTGCAGATTGAAGTCCAAGAGCCGGCCTATGGTTAAGTGAAAAGAGGGGGCTGACAGCAGTGACCTAAAATGTATTCACCATACTGTTGTGCTTGAATGCAGAATGTTGTTGTGCTCTCTGGAGCTTCATGTGTCTCTGCGCTGCAACAAGCACATTCCCAACTGGGATCGTTGGGAGTTTAGTACCATTTTAAAGATGCATCTACGTATTTTAAGGATCCCATAAGGCAGTCGGTACGCAGTGAAACTGCATGAGATGGTGTAAAACCTGCTCAGCATAGCTGGTCTCAACTGATAGACCTAATTCCTCGAGCCAGTCCCACCTCGTGTCCATCTATGTCCCTTCATATTGGACTTGTGCCTCTGTCAATCACTCTGTTTAACTGTCTTCCCACACATAAAGATTATGTGCTGAGGATGGACCCTGCACTAATTTGTCTGACCTATTCTCATATGAAGAGATTCACTGTTGAGTGTGAGTCTGCTCCAGGGTTGACATTTAATCCATGCCAATTCATCACCACTGCAGCTCACCCCAGTGGATACTACTGGGTGGCATATTGCCTCAGAGTGGACCTCCGGTACAGACGCAGAGCAAATGACAGCCGTTCTTTCCTTGTATTTCATTTTTGTGTGTGTGTGTGTGTGTGTGTGTGTGTGTGTGTGTGTGTGCATGGCGGGGCTGCATGTGTTGCATACAGGTGTGAGATGGGCTTGTTCGTATTTGAATACAAAATAGAAGATGGCCATAAAGGAAGCCATTGTTTGCACCTTTTATGGCTGCGTGGAAGCTGGCCAACTTTGCTGTTGTGCAGAGATATAGTCATGAATCTCTTCAATAGCCTAGGGAGGAAAAAAAGCATTACAAAGTTTCTTGAGAGATGCATTACCATATTTGCTGCATTGAGAGAATAGTTGATGATCACTTTTGCTTTAAGCGCATAAGGCCACTGTAGAAGTATTCATTACTTGTTTATGAAAGTTTGTGTCAAGAAGCCCAGCCTAATAGGAGCTGTCTGTGTTCACAGGGCTAAACCTGTCAGACATGATATTTTCCCCCAAATCATCGTCAGCCCTCGCGAGCATCTCCTGTGGTAATAAAAAACACAGATTATATTATTTTCTGTCACTTTCTCCACGCTCCCTGTGCATCATTGTGATTGATTTTCAGTTAATTCACTGCAGGAGGATGATCAAATATGTGTCCCAGAAAGGTGGTACACCAACAGATTACAAGAGATGCAGCCTGTCTCCCATACAAAAACCTTGTTTAGGGTGATGTTAACATTCAAGCTGTCACCCTCTGAAAAGGCACATTGACTTTATTTTCAATGATGTGAAAAAAACCTGGAGAGAACGCAAAACCATAAGGAGGTAGACAGTGGAAGCAATATGTTAGTAATACTCATCTTCACTTTGGCACCAGGGCATGCTGACATGTCATCCCTTTGTCTCAATCTGTGTACTGCGCTCACTAATGTCCACCAATCAAGGTTAGAAATGAGAAAGTCAGGGGCTCCATCCGTGGTTATGTTCAGCTATTTCTTGCGAAGGTGGAATATTTGTAGCTTGAGATAAAGTTTTGCCTGGTAGACTCAACTCTGAGAAATTACTTGAGCACAAGAAACAGCTATTTCTGGAATGCGTTGCAACTGTATGTGGAGCAAACCATAGCCATAATAAATTCACAGTGATTCTCATTCAGCTCATCTTAAGGAGATGAACTGTTTATTTCACTGTATTCAGAGAAGGAAATGCACAGATTGCCCCATACGTTTTGGCTTTTCCCATACTCCCACCTCTATCTCTGCGTCCTCATCCTTGCCCCCCCCTGATTTGTCTTCTCAACTCTGGGCTCTCCAATGCCCATGACCCATCAGTTCTGCTAAGACCTCTAAGAGGCCATCCATCAGCAGAGCCGGGCTGCAACCTGGGGATACTCATCAATCACCGGGGGCTACTGTGCATACCCAAGCAGGCTGCAGAAGGTGGGGAAAGGCCAAGCAATGTCACTGACTAGGCCAAGTAGGCACTTGCAGTCCAATTTAAACAAGTCAGTGAAATGACAATATAACTTCTGTATTTAGAAATAAATACATGAATCTTAAAAAAAGATCATATATATATATATATATATATATATATATATATATATATATATATATATATATATATATATATATATATATATATATATATATATATATATATATATATATATATATCACATCCTCCTTGAGGTTTTTCTTTGTGAGAATTCCAAGTATCCAGTATCTAGTATCCATATGCACATACACATTGCAGAAATGAGATTTCATATTGTGTTTCCAAGTAAAGGAAATCATTGCCAATGATGTTGACAATTAATCTTGTTCATTTGTATCAGTAATGAGCAGCAAGACAGCAATCATGACTAACAGACAAGAGGGTTGTGATAGAAAGTGCATGTTGGCTCAGGTAGTGATGCGCAGCTGAGTGTTTGCCTGCGAGCCTTGGCTGAAACAAGACCAGCACGCTCTCACAGAGGCAAATCTCTTACAGTTCACCAGAAAGCCATTCAATCACTCCTGTAGTTTGTGAATTGCACATCACAAACTTGATGATATTTTTAAAGGGGGGGGCAAGATAATAAATCGTATGAATGGAAGGACTGTAAGCGGGGCCCACGGTGACGCAAAACAATGCAAGGGACAATGAAAGAGACCCAGGCGAGGTGAAAATTAATCACTCACTTACAGCGGAAAGACGTGATGATGCAACAGAATAGAAAGAGCCAAACATGGGGAGGAAAAGGGAAAGAAAAGCAAAGCTAGTGATTGCGAGACGGGACGCAGGCGCCTGCAGCGAACAGCGTTGCGTATCACCGACACCTACACAAAGAGGATGCAGCGGTGGTTAAAGCTTTTGTCATGTCCATAGAGCAGGGGTTGAACACAGTGGCTGATGCCGTTGAGTCAGCCAGTGCCAGGTGTCCTTTTGACATGGGCACCACTCCCCTAAATGACTGGTTAGAGGAGAGAGCACGCCGCTGCCACCAACACCCTTCCAATTAAAACCTCCAATTAATCAGAGCTATTTAAAGAAGCCTATTCATCCCCGATGGCGGGAAGCATGCCGACAAGAGAAAAGACAAACTGCACATCTTTGCCCTGATTTACCTTTTCTCTAAACTGCCCTTTGGCACTGCTGCTATCTTTTCACAGCAATAGTAAGCAGCTGTCTCAATTATAACTTACAGAATAAGAGCATCAGACTTATAACCTAATAACATACATGTTCTTTGTCATATTTTCTTAGATTTTTTTCCTTTGTAAGGCAATAATCGTGGACTGGTGTTTCATGACACAAATACATATTCTGTGCTCATAGAATAACTTACTTAACCTTCAGATCAAATAAAGCAAGTTAAGTACATTGTGTGTTTTCCCTTAAATATACAGGTAAGCAAAAAGGTAGTTTGTGATTAAATGTGAGCATGTTGACACTTAATTTACTCATTTAAGAATAAAGCTCTGTGCACACCAACTATAGATAACTGTATTGTTGTTATTACTATTTAACAGATGGAGTATATTTTTTGTTCTGTCATTTAATTTGTATTAAACAAAAATGTACCACTGTTAATAGTAGCTGAACAAGTGTGCTGACTGTCCTCGAACATCAAATCCCAACAATTTAGAAATTATAGACAACGACACATGATACCCGTTACCTAAGGTAAGCAACAAGGGAGAGGAGATCACATGAGATGTGATGGTCCCACACAAGTCATGCAATATCTTGTATCTCTGTCAGAATTTCCCCGAGACCACAAAAGCATTTCATCATTGTCCAAACTTTGTGGAATATAAAAGAAGGGAACATATTTTGGCAGCCTGCGTTTTCTCCCTGTGAAAAGAGCTCATTAGCTTCTCTTGCCCTCAATTGAGCTTCCCAGACAGAACTTCCTCTCATGCTGCATACAAATCCACCTCCTTCACCAGGATTGGGACTCCCAAACACTAAACCATAGCCATAACCCTGACCATCTAAAACCTAAATCAAATATAGTCACTTAATTAGTTGAACTTTTGGGGTGCACTGCAGCGCCTGGAGGCATTCTACCCAAAGGGATCAATTCAGGACAGAAACATTGTCTCTAAATGAAAATGTTTCCTTCCCTTATCTCAAGCTAATATATATTCCAATGGGTGCATGCACAAAGTTTGCACGATATCCCAAGGGTCGGGATTTCCTCCTGCTTCAGACTTTGTTTTACAAACTACAGGAGGCAAGCTCAGACGCAGAAACAGTAAAGTTTAGCAGGTATGTCCCACTATATGGAGAGTGGTACTGTGTTGGTTGGGAGTATTAAAATGCCTCCGTCTTGTGATATTTTACAGACCAATACTCTTTTTAAAACAATTCATTTTCATGATGACAAAAATTAGAAAAACCAGACCAAATTGAAAATGAGTTTAATTGTCCGTTTAAACTTGTCTACCCCTTTTACTTTGCTACTGTTGATCCATTTAGTTTAGAAATGAATGCAAATGTTTTAGTCTTCATTCAAATGTCTCGGCAGCCAAATTGCCTCCCTCAGTTTTGCATGAAAAATCGAATCTCTGTACACACTGACTAATCCAACAAGTACGTGGCAATTTCACAGAGGAGCTATTAAACTGAATCACCTCCATTACACTAATATGTGAAATGTCCTGCAACCCAATTAAGAATAATAGAAAATCATACAACTTGGTGTGGACATCTCAGAAGTTTCTTGAATATGAACTCCATTTTTATGAAATTAAAAAGTAATGCTCTGGGAGAAAACATAAAGCTACCAACAATAATGTCTGTTTTGAGTCCTGCTCATTTTGCTTAACAAGGCATCTGGTCTTATCAACCATTAATTGAATTTTGCAGTCTTTAGTGCTCCAATGTGAAAAGTCAACAGCTATCTTTTGACCGCCGTCCCTCCTCCTCTCTCTATTGGGTTGTGCTATTCATAAAAATAATGTGGTGCCACCCCAGTTTCTGTATGTCTTCCAAAAAAGATTCCACTAATACTATTGGTGTCAGCAAACTTCTTTTTTGGAACACTTTTGCACACCACGCAAACAACTCTAGTGGGCTTGGATGGAAAAGTCCTCCATTGGTGGTTCCCAGTTACGTCTCTCAATCAAATAAGTCACTCAGAACCCAATTGTAACCAAGACTTTAAATATTTGGAATCAGTTTTCCAGACATGGTCAAACAAAAGTCTGCTGACTATGAGGACCCTTTCCCACTAAACAAAAAAACCCACTAACACCCACTAACATATGTCTTCAGTGGGAAAGGTTACAATCAGCATTCATTCCCAGGACCAATTACTCTGCAGTTGTCACGGGTATTTATCGGCTCCAGCTCCAATCGGCAGTGATGGAAACATAACACCTGGGAGGACTCTCTAACTTTCCTTTTTCTGACAGGATCCCATGTGACGCATACTGAAGTAAATTATTAATAAGATCAAGAGGGATTTAGAGAGACGGATAAGTAAATCCCACCTCTTCCAGGTTGCTTTGTGCAAAATAAATTCCCCCAATTTCCCAACCTCCCATCTTTTCTATCGCTTAATAGCCTGGGTTAAAGGGGCTCACTTCAAGCATCCATGATTACATTCCCTGTAACCTCAATTTCTTTAGACTCCTTAGGGGCCATCTGGGACCAAGACCTTGGTATTACCATGTCAGATGAGCAGTGGGGACATATACGGAACCTTGTACACACCTCCCATATATGGGCAGGGCACAGTCTACTACAGTGCAAGATTTAACACAGAGTCCATTTCACCAACACAAGACCAGCCGAGGTATACCTTGACACAACCGATACATGCACCAGATGTAAACAAGCACCCGCTGATTTTATACCCATTTTAGCCTGCACCCTTTGATACAATTAATGGGTTCTTAGATAAAGCAGTGGACCCCTCACTGTCCTTTTCAGCAACACAACAATTTGTTGCATTCAGCACTCTGCTTGAGGCATATTCTCCTTACATGGACACATCTCTCCCTCCTACTCATAATAGATGGACTCAGGAGATACTGCAGTGTGTTAGGCTTGAGAGGATTAGGTTTCGCCCTGAGAGGTTCCCTAAAGACCTTCAATACAACCGGGAAACTCTTTTTAGAACACCCTGGCGATCACTCAGGAAATCAACAAATACACAACTGAGCAGAACATCCAAGTATTAGTGGGAGTGGGCTGGAGTGGGTTTGGCAATAAATCCGTATGAACACTGTTAACACTGCTGGCAATTCTAAGGTTCTAATCTCTATAGAGAGATTTAATAGAAAAATATATTTTAGCTCATTTCTAACCTATGCCCATGAGACCCTGCTGTGGTACACCTCTTTATCTTATTCTACTATAAAATATATTACTTCAACGCGAATTAACCAATACACATAGAAAACAAGTTATGAAACAAACTGTTTTTGTGAAATAAAAGTATCAAGAGCCTTGTTATCTCTTTTTTTCTGAATCAGGAACCTGCAAACATGGTAGATTACTTTGTTGTGGCAGGCAGAGAAAGAAGTCTCCCAGATACTCGCCTTAACCTTAACCACACAAAACCCCAACCCCAGTCCAACCACCTCTAACTTTGAGCTATAAGCATGAATATTTTAACTTGATGTATAAAAGTAATTGCTTTTAAATGTATGCATAAAACCAGTGCTTGAGTTTTCTTCTTCTTTTTATTGCACTCTTGCCTCATCTTAAAACAGATTTTGATGCATTTTGACTACGTCCAGGTTCCAGAAATAAAGTCAGAAAACGAAAACAGGTGCGTTTCGGTTTGTTTTCTTGCAATTTTGTGATTCACATAGGACTAAAATGAAGGCACTTCTTTTCCAATTTCACATCTGCCTGTCTTGCCTCTGAAGCCAAATATCAACCAAGCAGGGGATTGTTGCTGCAAAGGCCTGCTGGTGTAAATGCAATACTTAATTGCCTCTGTTGGGATTTCTTAAATTTGACTATAACGTAAAAATTTGATTTGATTTGGGGGTTGGTGTAGTCTCAGTTAGAGAATTGGATGACTCAGTATTACATTGATCATTATTTACTCGTTATACAAGATTTACTCTGCGTGATGAAGCTGACAGCGGAGTCTGTGGCAGTGTTGCATTACTCCTGGCTCCGCTGGAGCTCAATACAGGCTTGATAGTGGTAATATAATACGTTTGATTGGTGGAGCTTATCACAGGCTCTTTGGATTCACAAATGCAGAATGCCACCAATGTGGCATTCTGCAGAATGGCTGCGAGAAGACAGAAGTAGTAAACAGACTCAAAATTGGCCTCAAGCTGTGCTGCAGGAATGAACACGAGGCAGTGATTAATCTGAGGGACTTTTATTTATACATCCACAATAAAGCTACATCAAAACACCTCACAAAGCAGTTGAAAAAGTTATTCATGAGTTTCATTCTACATACCACAAACTCTGAACCTGAAATATTAATTATCAAGTGATTGTCCAACTAATCTTGTCAATTGTCTTTTGGAATGGCTTAATGGTATAGTGAGATTATATACTATTAGACCACACAGAGCTGCTGAAAAGCTTAAAGGTGTTCCTCCATCTCTCTTTTTTTTCCCCCGCAGCAACTGCTGGAAGATCAAGCTCTTAAATCTTTAATCACCTGTGGTGCAGTAGGCAGAGAAATAATCTCTTATTTTGTAACAGCAGCACCCACCATAGTAAAAGAAAGTATAATACATAGCTAACACTCTTATGGAGACTGACACAGAACACAGATACTCAAGTCTCTCCAGAAGATTGTTGTTTATATGTACAGTTTGTATGCCAATAATACCATAATGTCCAACTGACCTAAAAGGATTGCTAATGATCATCAGGCTGTTGCTCATTAGTAGATCAGCCGTACTGACTTGAAGAGCCTTGAATTGAGGTCAGCCGAGTGGAAGGTGAGCACTGTTAGCTTTCTACGATTCCACTAGAATAAAAACACATACCTAATCACCGCGTGTACATCAACAGCCTCTGAGGTCCAAAGTCGAGGTTTAACTTTTGGTGCTGGAGGCGTTTCCAAAGGCTCAGTGAATCCAGCAGCAACCTCATAACATCACACACTCTCATTGAACAGTCTCACAACTTCACATTTCTATAGTGAAACCATACGCAACCTTTTTTTTGAAGAAACGGTTTTATTTTGTAAAAAACAAACGTGCATATCCATCAATGTTTTAAATGTTTTCTCATTTTGACTCTTTTTTGACTTCAAAGGCTTGTTTCATTCCACTAGGCTCACACAAAGTGCACAAGTTCATCTTTTTCTTCCACAGGAGAAAGCAAACTGATTTGTTTTAGCTACTTTGCCTGAATGAACTATAAATAGATTAGTGAAAATAAGATGATATACAGTGACCACATTAAACATCTTATCTGATTTGAGAGGAGGGGAAAAGACATGACAATAGAGATGCTATCTTGTTAAAGCCATCTTGTACAACTCTGGTACCTACATCCTCTTGCCAAAACATCTTTCCAGAATTTTCTGCAGGATGTAAGTTCCAAACCATTGAAGCGGCTCCAGTCTAATCCCTGTCGCCAGATGAGAGATAACAGAAGTTGCTAACAAGTATGGTGTTCTGTGACAACCGAGGTGAAATAACCCCATCTCCGTTGTCTGTTTTAAAAGGGCAATTCTTTAATGACTGACAAAAACTGCTGTTGTACTTCTGTTGTGTGTGTTCAAAACCTCCAAGCATGTTGCTTTTCTGTCCATGACCCCAGTCATGATGTTACAGCAGGTGGCGAGGGGTGCAACATGCTTAAAGTATGAACCTATAGAGGTATTGCATCAGCTGTCATATTCTCGAATATATGCTATTAAGTATGGATGTCCCCGCCCGGCTGAGCTTCTTTTGCCAGGATGCAGTATTGTCACTAGCTGCAGGCCGACGCAGGATGTTGGCTGGGTCCAGTAGCCTCACTGAAACGCTGACCTTTAACGCTTCTTGAGACTAAGGGCTTTGCATACAAATGATGATCTGATTCCTCAGTCAGTCAATGCCACAGCACGCCACCGCTGGATCCTCCTTTAGCTGAGCAGAGCTCCAGCATTTGTCCCCGTTGACTTTTTAATTTCCATTGAAAATATGATGGAATAATTCAGTTTAAATCGTGTTTTTGTCCAAGTTCACATCCATTGTCTTTGTCTTCACTCGTCCTCTGTTGTGGATAAGGTGAGTATGAAAGTGGGGCACATGCCGATTTGGGGTTATTTAATTAGTCATTATAAACAGTATGGTTTTGAAGCCAGTGCAATTTAATCAGGTATGCAAATGCATGGCCTATATTGAACACACGATTATGCAGAGAGCCACATCCCACAGAAATGAGGCAACAGTGCCATCTAGTGAGAATGACCTGCATCTACTCGGATCAGTTAATGGTAACAGGCATAGCAATTCATTCTGGGCCCCCTGATATAGTAGTGCTCTGTTCCTCATTTTGTTAGATAAAGCTGTTGGGTAAAGTCATCACAACCATTCTCCCCTGAAACAATGGCAGCCTGAAGAAAAGGAAGCGACACATCCATTACTGCAATGCAATTTAAATTTATCTGATTAAGAGTTATTAGGTGTGCAGCTTCCTCTTCTTGTACTTAGTGATTCTTAAGAAACAGCCATATGTTTCTGAGATAATTTTAAAGACTTTAAAAATATTTTTTTTGATTTTGTTACAGTGCCCAGGAGCACCCAGCTTACTGGACATGTTTTGAAATCCAGTTATGAAATGTGTTGAGCTGTGAGCAAAGTTTGGGATATGGGTTGGTGCAATAAACCCTTAAAACATTACAGCTTTTGCCACTAAACTGAAAGTGTGAATGCAATTTTAAATTGAAGAAGAATGGATGGGTGTGGACAAACCGTCTGGTGATAGGAAGTAAAACATTGTGGTTTCCTGGGTGATTAGAAGATCTAAAACTGTAAAAATATCTTAAAAGCCTTTAAGAATAAAAAAAAAACAAAAAAACAAATCAGTCAGCTTTTGTGAACATGAACAATTGTGTTGTCTTATTTGACCTGCAAAACCTCAAATCTTCCTTCCACCCACTGACTCACTCATTTCCTATTAAATAGGGCCACATTTTCATTACTGTGAAACCACAACTTCAAGTTTCATGCTTCAGTTAAAAGTGATGCATGTTCACAAGTATAGACTAAACTGTCCTATTGAGCAGAAAATGTATTCACCGAGTTATTCCAGGGGACAAACTCTAGAATGGGTGTCACTGCATTTTAGACGCAAAATCTTTCTACAAATTGTACATCACCAACAGACACCATGTTTGATTCAAATATTTATTTCCAAGTCCAGAAATGACATAACCACTCCTAACTTTGAAATGTGCTTTACATTTATTAAGAAAACAAAATGTCTTACGAAAATGGTATATACACTATGCTTTTATCCAGAAAGGCACCAAAGACACGAGCAGTTATTGCTTCTCGCTGGCTAACAACGTAAAAAACAGGACGTAGCTCGATCTTGAGAAGATTTGAAGCGAATCCAAACAAAAAATATTTAGCAACATTAGAGACTTTTTTCTCTTACAATGTAACACTTTATTTAAATGGTTAAAAAAAAGCTAATAAGACAAAAGTGGTGTTGTGATAGCTAAAATATATATTATTTATTACATAAATACAATAGTCTTAATGTAGCACATTTTATGTGTGCATTATTTACTCCCTTTTGTGGCTACAGACTGTCCACTAAGTGTGCAAGGGGGAAAAACTATGTGAGAACATCCTTAATACAAAATACAAGTTCTGACATTTGTATTCATAGAACATACATTTGTAATAAATTATTTTAAGTACAATTTTCAAGTTGTAACTATTAGAAAAAAACAGCTATATGCCTGATACTGTAATAGATTGAAAATAGACTTTGATATGGCTGTGATTGTCTGAACATTAGAGTGTTTGTACAGTTGTGTACATGTGATTTACCATGACGGGAGAGCCTAACCCTTGTCTCACAAATTGCTAAAATCCAAAAGTGAAGCATTCTCCCCCTAAAAACCTCACTCATCCCCTAGGGACACTCAAGTTCAACCATGAGCAAAGTGACGGTGCCATACATCTTCGCAAGCTATAGTGAAGCTAGAAAGTGGTATGCGGGAGCGAATGAGAACTGCAGGTCCGCTTTTAACTAAACAAAAAGGTAAACTTGTGCGGTAACTTCCTCCTAGGTTTTACTGGTATGAACACTCAATGTAAAGATGGCAGCAGCACTCATCTTCCTCCTTCTCTTCTTGTTCCTCTCACATTTAGAAGCTAATGCCTTATCAGGCTGTGGGACGAGGCGGACTCTCGAACCGCGATGGTGCCTAAGATCCATGCAACATTGTTAAACCAAAATCCCCAAATTATTGTGACATGATATCCAAAAGTAAAATAACCTTGTGGTTTAGGTGGCTTAGGTAACTGGGATTACAATAATGTAATGTAAGCCATGAGGAACGCACTGTCAGCACCATTCCTCTGCCCATTTGGGGCACTCATCTCATGAAATCAAACCACCTTATTTGGATCTCCTTCTGCGTACACCAGTGGTCCCGCCCATAGTGCTGTGGCTTCTTTATGATTGGTCCCATGAGAAGAACTGCATACAGTCTGGTGAAGTGACCATTTCTTCTTCTCTTGTTCCTCATACGTCTGTCATTTGTTCAGGTTGATGGTGACATAAGATGTAGGTATGTAGCCTTCATCCCCATTATTCCTACGGACACGGGTCCAGCCGTCCCCTTTGTCCTCCTCTACCACTGCCAGCACCTCCCCCTCCTGCATAGAGATGGTCCCTTCACTGGCGCCTGGAAGACAGACAAACTATATGATAGCAAATATTCCTGTACTAGTTTATGCATACAAGAGTACACAACAACTTTGATTCTTAGTATGGTTGTGACCTTGCCCCTTATGTGAGTTTTTAGAAATATTTTCCTCCCCAATGTTTTCACAATTATGATATTGACAGAACTACAGGCAGTATTTGCTGATCAGAAGGCAAGTTACTATAATTTTGAAAAATACATGTATTTCCAAAGGCCACTGATTTCCAAAGCGATAGCTACAATTCAATGGAAACTGATCTCTTTTCATCAAGACATTTTAATCAAGGACACTCACAGGTCCTAGTCCTCTAAAACCTGCGACATACCAGGGAAGCTGTACATGGCTGTGCATTTCCCAATAGGAGTAGTTAGCTCCTCGTCCTCAAAGTCGTCATCAAACTCAGCGTAGATGGCCTGGGAGGGATCAGGAGTGCTTTCATCGGAGTGAGCTCCATCAGGGCTGGAGGGGGAAAACATAGGTTTCCTGTGCAGAGCAGACAACATATTGTGCCAAACACACCCGTCTATGAGCAGAATTGAGTGTTACCTGAGTAGATCGTGAGCGCCGTTGTTGTTGAATGTGTGAGTTTTATAGCGCAAAGTCTCCCCTCGGCCTCCTGCCTCAGCCAGCCAAGTCTACACAGACAAGAGAGACGAAGTGAAAAGGAGAGAAAATATATGAAATATTGTCTCTGTGATGCATTTAATGGTCAATATATCAAGTCGTGTTTATTTGTATAGCCCAAACTGCCACAATGGGCTCACGTCATAATGGTAAATGATGACCTCGTAATATGAATAAACAACAGAGGTCCAGATTACCTCATACTTGTTGAGCTCTCCGCTGAGCCTCTCAATATTCTGCGACGTCTGGCTGATTTGGGATGCCAGACTAGCAGGGTCTCCCATTTGAGGATTTTTCTCATAAACATCTTTCATTTTCCCCAGGGCCTCACTGAAGAGAGAGAGAGAGAGAGAGAGAGAGAGAGAGAGAGAGAGAGAGAGAGAGAGAGAGAGAGAGAGAGAGAGAGAGAGAGAGAGAGAGAGAGAGAGAGAGAGAGAGAGAGAGAGAGAGAGACTTTCAATAGCAGGTAAACACACAAACACCACGGAGTTATACACACTGATGTGCACGGCATGAATATTACATCCACACTCTTCACCAGAGCAGATCTAACAGAGATGGTTTTCAATATGCAGAATGATACCCACAGATACACAGAAAGGCACACACCTCTGATCTACTTCCTTTTGCAGCTCTCGGCAGATTTCCTCTAGTTTTTGTTGTAACCTCTTCCTGCGCTGCTCTGGAGGAAGATGGGCGAAGTCTTCTGTCACCGTAGGCTGCAAGAGTTCACACGATGGGGCGTGTTAACACTGAACTTTGCCTCACACTGAACAGTTTCATACAAGACAGTAACCATGGGAAAAAACCCAAACAAACACTTAAGGAGGAACACAAAACCTGCGGTTTGAGTTCAGCTCAATGATTAACTAGCAAAACATTATTTTCAAATCTCCTCGTTTGTAAGGCATCTTAATATAAAGCCAGCTCATGTACAACAGTGAGCTGAACACTAAACCACCACCCATGGGCAAACAATATGATGAGCACACTCTCATAATGTTATACTGGCAGATAAACTACAAGTTCGAAACATGAAATCTTGGAAAGAAAAGGTGACCCAAGAAAGTGTAGAGACAATTGAGGACACTTTGAAATTGGTGTCCCCTTGTGCTGCCAAGCGTTCCTCCATTACTCCACCACCAGGTGGCCACCTCTTCAATACAAACTCAAGAGGACAGGCCTTTTGCAACATAACATGATCGTGGAAGGTACATATTCGGTCGTTTCAACACAGAAACTACTGAAGTTTCCGGACTTTTGTGAAGGGAAAATTATCACAATAACATGAGCTGTTGTAATGGAAAGGTAGCCATTTATGTCTGTCACACAACTGAGACCCCCCACACCAGTTTTCTTGTCTATATTACCGTGATCGTCTCTGGAGTAAACTTCTGAGGGAAAGAGAAATAGTATGTGTATAGAAAATATCTTTAAATGTGGTTGTTACATGTTTAAAACATGTAAAAATATTTACAATAGCAAAGGACCATATATAAGATCTATGCTACATGTTTATGTGTTGAACATGTTAATTGTCATCTAAGGGATTCAACCATTCTTGCAAAAGCGGGAACACAGGATGATGTGTGAGCCCTGATGAGTGGAGGTCTCCTGAAACCCCAACGGTCTCCTCTAATGACTCACCGATCTCCTGAGTGTCCGGAAGGAAGAGATTCTGGGTTTGACTGTCTTATTGATCTCCTTCAAACAGTACGACAGGGGGTCCCGGCCAAACTTGGGGGAAGGGGGTCCGTTAGCAGGCGAAGGGGCGGGGGGGTGACGAGAAAGGCGGGAGCGTGGAGGGAGAGAGCTGGGGTGGGGGCGAGACCCAAAGTACCAGCACCCAAGCATGAGGTATGCAGGCAGTGTACAGGATGGGGGAGAGGGGGATGGATGGAAAGAAAAGAAGGGAGACGGGGAAGACAAAAACAACAAGGTGACAAGGGAAATAAAAAGACACCATCAACAATTTAAAGCACACCACAAAGCCAGGAAGACAACACAGGAGCAAACCCAGCACACTAGCCCAGAAAGCATGAAAGCAAACACCTGTCTCTTTGGCTCCCATCAACACACTGATTAAAAAAAAAAAAAAAAAAAGCAAGACAGCAAGCAACCAACCACAGCTCCCACACCACAGCCACAGCAGCCCAGCACCTGCAGTCGAACTGGAGCCAGGATGAAGGGTGCTGAGCCGCAGAGAGGAGCTGGGGCAGGCCAAGTTTCAAGTGCTAAAAGAAAATGTTAAATTATTTTCATAGTTTTATCCAACCCATGATTGGTAAAATAATATGAGTTCAGGATATTTTACTCCCTGGCCTTATAGAGATATGGTGACACTGCAAAGAAACATAATCCATCATATTACTACTTACATGGAGGTGATAACGGAGATGAACATTTTTTATATTACCCAAATTGTTATTACTGTAAAATTTCCTAACTGTGATTTGTACTCCCAAAATGAATAAAACTGGGCTTATGTAAATACTGACTGCTTATTATTTAATGTGTTTACTGTGCTCTAAGTTTATAATAAGAACATTAATAATTTTTCTATAGAACCGTTTTCAGAGTTTGGGTCTTTTTGTTCGCTGCCTTCCAGTGTACAGTGAAAATACAAGTCAATAATAAAAGAAATTTCAGAAATAAAAATAAATAATGTCCAAAACTATGAAAATAAGACCCATTTTATAAAGAAAAAACATTATTTAAGCCACATTAGCCAACGCAATCATTAGGATTCTGTGCAAAAATGGATGTCCACAGCTCAACCTGTGCTATTCTTCTGACCTACATAGATAAAATACCAATTCATATATCAGTGTAGTTAAAGTTAATTACCACAGTGTCATTTGTGCATACAGATTGTTTTGGGCTTGAAGGCTGCCCTGTATGACCTTTTAGAAAGGGGTTAAGTTGAAAACATGCCTGGAGTAAACTACAGTAATACCTCTCTGTGTCAGCTGTACAGCACGCCTAAGTGGAAAGGTGGGGGTGGGATCTATTAGCTAAATTACACAGGAGGCGGATGTCTTCTAGTCTTCAATAGTGAATGTCTAAAACAGCCCTATAACAAGGTCCCTTGTGTAAATACTGAGAGCTGGAAGGATAGCACTATCATTATGTGAACATCTACTGGGTATGTGCTACTTTTCTTGAGAGTTATGGCGGTTTAAGTACAGGAGAGCAGCAAAAAGTGGGAATGTTTAAGGACCAAACATAAACCAAAAGCTCACTCAAGCCAATAAAGTCAGCCTCCTATTCATACTGCTGATTGGGAGAGCATGACTAGTGACACAGAGCAGTGTGCCACACACATACACAGAACAGGAAGAGCGCACAGCAGAGCACAGCCTGTATAAGACATGCAGAGAGAAGAGAGGCGCTGAACAAGCAAACACTGCAGGGAAGAAAGAGGGGGTCATTTAGTGCTGATGCAGGAGGAGGGTGTGTGTGTGTGTGTGTGTGTGTGTGTGTGTGTGTGGGGGGGGGGGGGGTCAGCTATCACCAGCCCAATTTTGGATGCCAGCAAGCGTGTTCCTTTGAGATAAGATCCATGATTTGCGATGTAGTGAGGCTCTCTTGACCCAAATAGATTCTGAAGACCAAGTACAAAACGGCAATTATCTATGGCAATGCATGTGTGTGGTTGGACCTGATCCAATTTGTTTGACCTGGCAAAACCTGGTGCCATCCCGATTATTGTTACAAAAATCTTATTGTGAAGAGAGACATAATGCCGGGTTCTGGGCAGTATAATAGAAGCAGTGTGTTTGTGGATGCCTGTAGAGGAAAATGCAATGTTGTTTGGGCCCCGTGCTGATGAAAGCACAAGCACAGCAGAATGCTGACTGCCAGGTGACCTATTGGAAACCACGCTGCAGAAGGAGGGAGGGAGTGTAAGGGGGGGGGGGGGGGGGGGGGGGGGGGGGGGGGCACTCACAGTCAGGGACAGAGTCATGCAAAGGTCCAGTTCTAGAGGTATTTGGTGTGTGTATGAGTTCACGTGTAACATGAGAGGTTCATGCATTATTATTCTTAGCCTTAGAGATGAGAAGGTTGTGTCTTAGTGTGTTTGTGTGTGCCACAACCACAGGTCCATCATGAGTGCTCTCTGCAGAGGGGAATTCCTGGCTCCTTCCTGCTGGCTCTGTGGCTCAAACACTAAACATTGACGTGCAAGGAGTCACCCACTAATCTCTACCGACTGCCCACCTGCAAATTTTCAAAATCTGCTGTCGTTGATCATTGATGGAGAGGATTGCTTGTGCATTCATAGGGGCCTAGGCATTAGGATATATCAGCCTAATGTGGATTGTCCTACCTTACTCTTTTTGCTGAAAAGCCAAAAGTTTTTGCTCCTGTTCTTTCCCAGAAGTTCCATGGGGCCTTTAGGCGTGCCCAGACTACTGTCAGAAGAGGCTCGGTTGATGCCCTGACTGTAGTCCTCAAACTCCACATCTCCAGGACGTTCAAAGCCTGACTTGTTTTGCTCTATTACAACCATGGAGTCCTGCGTTAGATATAATTATGGATAAGAGCAATCAAATGTTATTTTCAAACAGATGCACAGTTAAAACAAATTGGCTGCATAAAGGCAAGTTGCACAAAAAAAAAAAAAAAATTCAGCATTTTGTTTTGAGACCAACTCACATTTCTCTCATTAACATTAGTGCCGGCTTTAGTAATGCCCTCCAGGCACTTGCCAATGATAGGCATCACATGCTTCTCTGTGTCTGAGAACAAGATGTAGCCTTGTGCCAACTTCCGTACTCGCCTCTCATCCAGATCCTGCAATTTCTAGTGAACACACAGAAACAGATGCTTAGACGCCGACACCATCAGGGCTGAGACAATAAACAAGACATTGTCCATATTGTAATGTGCCTCTCAATGTCAAGCAAGAAGTTTAGTTATTAATGATTATGAAAATATATTTGTTAATGCTCTGATGAAAGTTTCAAAGTCAAAACTTAAGCATTTGAAAAGGTGAAACCACATTAATTGATATAACTAAGGAGTTCTTTGCTGGTTTTGAGTCAATATGTGAGTGCACCTTTCATTTATGTTGTTGTTCAGAAATCTTAAGTTCTAAATGTCAGCATAAATTGGCTAAATGCTCATTTTCTATTGTGCATGTATCATTTCAAGTTTTTATGGACCAAAAAAAATCAGTTTATCTATATTTTAGCAAACTAATAGCAGTTGTTACTGTCCCATATGTTAACAATTAAAATAAATGTAAGGGGAAGTAACAGTCACATGTTGCCAAATGTAATTCACTTACATTGAAAATGAGTGGCATGTCATTAAAATAGAACTGGTTCTGCTCCTTGTTGAACTTCTGAAGCTGAGCAGCATAGTCGTTCTTACACTCCTCCGCAATGTGTGATCTCATATGAGCTTGCTGTTTGGCCTGGAACCAACACAGACAGACAACAGGTTAACCAAGTGGATCTGATTCTACTTTGGATTATGCTTTGGATTGACAGTCCTTAAAATGAACAGTTTCATTTCCCCCCTCGTTACTTTTTCAACATCCGCCTTCGTGGCATTGATGTCTTGATCAGTCTTCTCGGCGTACTGTGCTGTGCGCTCTGCTTCTCTCCATTCTCTTTCAAAGCGCTTTTTACTCTGGTGTGCAGAAAGAAAGGACAGATGGAGAGAAACAGAGAAAGACCATGTTCACTTCAACCAGCTAAGCGAGGTTATTGGCTGAATGAAGTATTAGGAGGTTTTACTATTACATATAACATCTACAATCATACCTTCGTGGGTAAGATCTTGGATTGATGACAGGTGTCTAAAATAGGGAACTGCTTTCCATGCTGTCCATCTGTTTTTACTATAGACAAATATAGACACCTGACCAGCCACACTGAACATGCAGGCATTTGCCTACAGTCTTTCCTGTCTTACATAATGGACCCAACAGAAAGGACAAAAAGGGACTCTAAAAATATATCTAACAGCTTCGCTAATCTCAATTAAAAATGTAATCATGAAACATAAGGAATGATGGACGCCTCTTCAGGAAAAATGTTATTTTATAAAATCTTTTAAAAGTCTGTGTTTCCACTTACACTGTCAAGCTGCTTGTAGGTGCTTTCCAAACTCTGCTGGGCCCTCTTGGCCTCCATGAGATACTGCAGACATTCATAAAAATAGGCCGAGTGAGAAGAGGGGAGGCGGATCAGATGACAGACAGAGAGACAGCCATGTGCAGGGGCAGACACTGAATAAACAATGACCTCCTGAAGCAGCACAACATAGCAGACAAGAAAACAAATACCAGTGTGTCTGCTTGAGACATCACGTCTGCAGTGAGAGCCTGTACACGGCTGCAGTGTTCTGCAATCCAAATGAGACAGAGCCAATGCATTCCTCACACAGAAATGGCACACCAGCGCTCCAACCATGCCTCCCCCTGGAGACACGAAGCAAGGCTTCCTTCCTGCCACAACAGTGAGATCTCCACATCTCCACTCCTCCTTTAAATCTCCCTCTATTCTCCTCCCACCCTTTACAGCACACTCCTCCTGAGCTGTGTGTGCTGCAGACTCCTACTGAAAATCTCATTTGGTATGTTCTCTGCTGTTGAACATGGGGCTGCAGGCACATCCAGGTAAATAAACTCAAGAGCTGCAATGATTGGTCGATTAATCATATTCAACAGGTACTTAATATGAAACTATTTTGATAATTGACATATCATTAAAATGGTTTCAATCGAACACAGCGCCCTCTCTACCGCTCTCAGGTGAGCTACTGGGGCGCTTCATTGAAACCTTTTTTAAGCAAAACTGCAAATTCTACATTATTCTGAATATGACAATATGATGTTGATATGGCTCATGTAAACATGATATTCAGCATTAGGCCTTATTCCAAATGGAACATTTTCCAATAAACATAGTGGAAATGCCACTTTAACCAGGTTTTGGGAGCATTCTTTGGACCTGTATGCAGCGCATTAGGAATATGCGTCTTAATGGAGGTTTTTACGGCACTTTGTGACACACAGCCTCTTTCCTGTTTACGACCAGCTCTGTGTGTTGCACACAAACCATCTTGCCAATAGTATGCAAAGCTGGAGGAGAGATGCATGCCCAGAAGAAAAGCTCACATGTGTGGTTGGAAGGAGAAACAAACCTTCTTTTAAGTATTATGAAGGACTTGGATATCAACAGGATTCTGGATATGCAAATATGACCTTTTCAAGAAGGTGGTTGAAGGAATGAAAGAGGGAGGAGGGAGGTTGTGTTTGCACAGTCGAGCAAATCTGCCACCTGTTGAAAACTTTGAAAAAAACATTTTGATGCAAAAAAGCAAAATGGCGCAAGCGGTCCTGGCGTTCCACTCTTCCATATTTTGACGTGATAGACGCCATGTTAAGGCATCGACCCCTGTGGGGGAGTTTTACACTGATCGGAATATGCACGGCTGCACGTAAACGGGAATACAAGTGGAATATTCATTTTCATTAGCCATGTAAACAGCTTATTAGGAATATTGTCTTTTTCTAAATAAGGGCAAAAACCTGAGTAGTAATGCATGTAATCTTGGTTATAGTAAATTGAATATTACTGGGTTTTTAGCTGTTATTAATTCAAAATAAGACATCTGATAAAGTCACCATGGGCTCTAGGATGTTGTGATGGGCATATTTTATATTTAATATAATATTTTCAAACGATTTTAACATGATTATGAGATATATATATATACTACTTACAATTATTAAATATTCAATTAATCTGTTGATTATGATATGTATACATCATATCTCATAATCAACAGATTAATCGAATATTGAATAATTGTAAGTAGTGCCTCTAATACACTGAATGAAACTCAATCACTGTATCAAAGTAAAGCAACAATGTCCCAAAACCCTATCACAACAGAGTAGACAAGCGGAAGATGAAGGTGTATTCGAGGGTAGACAACGGTGCGTGGGGAGAAGAAGTGTAAACTAAACATTTAGTCCCCAACACACCATTTCACCTGTGACAACATTATAGGATTTATTTGGTATACTCGCAGCTGCAAAGATGGACCTCAACCAGACTGACACGATGCACTCCTGGTCGGCTCACCATCTTTCGTTCCTGCTTGAGCTCTTGCAGGTACTTGGTGAGATCGATGCAAATGTTCATCATCATGTTCTCAGCAATTAGCTCTCGCTGCCCCGCGTAGTCGTTCATCTCATTCAGCACGTCCAAAAAAGACAGGTAGCTGGAAAACCTGCCATTCAAGAGGAGGAGAGAGAGGAAAGGGTGGAGAAATGAAAACACAGTGATGGGACCACTGATAAGATAATATGATACAAACACAGGCTCAAAGAGACGTCGGCAATGGGCCAAGTCATAATGAGAAGGCCATGACTTCCTGCTTCATTCTAGGGGCATTCAAATGGCTCACACTACAGCATGAATGACACTAATGAGCTCTTATGGGGTGTAAATCCTAATCGACTCAGTAAGCACCAGTCTAGCCGACATTGTTTTACAGCTAAATGTAATTCCTTAAGGAAAAAGTAAATCTAGAAGTTTTCTTTGAAGATATAATTTGAAATGGCTCACCTGCAATCGGGTTCATCTTTGCCGCTTCGTTTCAGGTTATATTTCTTTGAAAGGTTCCTGTGGACAGTGAAAGTGCATCAAAGGAATGGGGAAACAAATACTTGATACACTCTCAATGGGTAACAGATGGGTGACAGCTAAAGAAAGCTCACTCAAATTAAACTATTCTTATGCAACCACTGACTGTTTTATACAGTTGAATCAAAAGCAGCAGTCCTCTGTGAACACATTAAAATAGCTTTTCTTCCTTCTTTTACTCTCTCTCCCTGACCACATCCTGTCTATCATGTGCCAGTCTGCTCCCACTTCCTCTCCTCTCCAGCAAAGCTCAGCACTACAGCAGATGTGGGCCTGGAGACCGGGAGACAAACGGGAGAGGGAGCACACTGCAGCAGGAGAATGAGGCCAGTGTTTCAGAGACAAAGTTGGATTATGTACCAAAGTAGTCATAAGACCCCACAAACATTTCATAAACAGCCTTTCAACATGCAGCCATGACACACACAAATCATTTGAGGCAGAAAAGCACAGGAGGGGGGGCAGCAACAGGAGCGAGGCCTACCTCAGTTGTTTGGCGTAGTTTTGCTCAATCTCTGTCCTCTCCTTCACAAATTTCACATACTTCTCTACCAGCTCCAGGCCAGACTGTGTGTGCTTTTCAATGATGTCATATTGGTCCTGGAGAACGAAGCACGAGAGACAAATAAGGAAAAGACATTAAGGAAACACTTCGCCGGTCAGGATACGGAACATGTGTTAACTTCTGGGTAATAACTGGGACGTTCCTCTGGTTCAGTTTATGGTCATCTAAACGTATCTTGAATGGAGGTAATAAACTAAACACACTGACGTTCGTTCCCGCATGTTTGATTCCACAAAACTCTCTCCACGCATACACAAAATTCTTGGCAATGATCTCTAAACTTCCTCCTAGCTTTAAATCACAGGGCACACATGCTTTTAAAGAGAGAGGACAGTTGAAGGAAACGCGGGGTCACAATAAAGGAAGAGGGCAGGAACAGTTAGGGGCTGTTGTGATACACAGAGCAATGTGACATACTATAAATATCATCAAATGAGCTTTACATAGTTATTGTAGCTATTTTACCCACTTCATGACTGGTTTCAAAATCATAAACCCGTCTGGCACAGTGCAACTGAATTTGCTGAGTCTTCCTTTTTCAAATTGTAGAGTATGAGGGAGGTATATTGTGTTTCTCTTCCTCTTTGGTTCCTTATTGGGTAAAGCACTTTATGACACATTCAAGTTCAGACAAGTCCGTTAAGCGTGAGAGATGATATCTTCACCAATATTCTCTCACTCTACACAACACCCACAAGCTTTCTTTGCTGGTGTCTTTAGTGTGGAGGAGGGGGCATGTTGATAGAGGATTCATAACAAGTTGGGCCTTGTTTTTCTAAAATCCCTTCCTACCCTTCGGGTAAAACAAAAGAGGCAAAACCCAAATGAATGAGACACAGTGTAGCTTAATCACAGAACACAGTTAAAAGGTTAAGGCAGAGGCAATCCATCACTAAAATAACATCTAACCAATAGGCAGCGCTAGGGGCTTGATTCAGAGTCATTTATAATGGAGCAGAAGTAATGACAGTCAATAAAGTCAACTTACAACTACAGATTTTCTTCTTAGATGTGGAAAGAAAATTTGACTTGCGAGAGAGAAGAATAGTAGTAACAAAGCTACTAATGTCTATATGATGATTTTAATGTAAAGTGTCTTTGAGTACTATGAAAAGCACTCGATAAATAAAATGTATTATTATTATTATAACCGAATGGCAGGGTTTTAGGGCGCTGCTTTGTTTAAATGTAGAATAAATATATATCAATGATTTAAACGAGCAGCAGTTGTCTGCATCCAGTTCAACTTCACCACATCAACAGAGGCTGAGGCTGCAATTATCTACACTGACCATTAGGCATGGGACCATATGGAAATTTAAAGTCACAGTTAACCTGGACAAAATAAACACATGGTAAGATACGTTACATTATGAATATGAAAGAAAGTGTGATGCCAAGTAGTCTGACAAAGCATCAGTATGTGACAAGTTGGAATGAGAACGTGTTGGTAAACAACTTCTGCATTAAGATGACATGTCCTGCTGTCTTTTAATGGTTTGCCATCCTTTAATGGCCATTAAGAGGATGTAATGTTGAATCATCATCATCATAGCTGTAATAAACAAATCTTTTTTGGGAAAGTCAGTCAATGACCTGATGCCTTTCTAGAATTAGCAGGAATATTGTGAAGAAGTTGTGTCCCAGTGTGCTGCCAAAAAACTGTGGTTCGCCCATTGTTGAATATACAGTTTGCACACAAGAGAAGAAACAGCACGTTTTACTTGATTGTTATCCTATTCGTCTAGTTCCAATGGTAAAATAGCATTTTATTTTGTTTAAATCTCACAGGATTACGATGATGCAAGTAGCTGAGTGAACAGAGCTGTAGCTAGTACCAAAATAAAAGATTTTGTTCTATTTATGTGTGATCAAAGTATCGTGTCAAGCTGCACATGAGTGCATCCATCACTTATCAAACACGTCACCCCAACAGCAACTCAATAAGGGAACACTAACTTTATCAAAAGAATTTGTTAAACATAAATTGGGAAACTGACGTGAGCAGCAACTGACAACAAAGCTGAAGAGGCACAAAAACAAACATTTGTAAACTATGAAAAATGGTTGAAACACAACAAATATTAGTTTTTTTTTTAATTAACTAATTAATCCCAAGAAATGTATGAGCGTAACTCTGGTGAACACGGGATTTAAAGCGGTGCTTTGTGTGATAATTCCGTTTTAAAGATCTGTCGATTAAATCAACTGATCACTTAATCGACAAACTCGTATGAGTGGTAGTCAACTGAGAATTTCTTTGGTCTTTGGTATGTCGACTGTTCTTTCTATGTACAGTACGTACATCATACGTTTCTCTGGTTGAGTGCAGCATTTTTGGAGAAGAATGAGCCTCGGCTGAACTCATAACTAGGTGCTCTTTTAGAAACGGCAGAAAAAATAGCAAATGATCATCTCTATAAATGAACTGTGACTGCTTAACTCAAAACAAGAGAGCTCCAATTAGAGAAAAGCCAACCTCATTAAACTGTCTTCAAACCACACAGCTTTCAAGGACATAATCATTGTCACATCTACTGCGATTGATAACCATTTAAAGCCAGGGTGTAAATTATCTTTATAGGTCCCCATAGACTGGGTTTGTACTGAACATATTTTTTTATAAATCATAAACGGTTTGTGTAGGAAACTACTGACAACTTTCAAATGGTCATGAATTTGATTGAACAGTAAATATCATGTGTCTGGTCAACATCCTATTTCATTATTACTTCCTTTCATACATGTACGTATGATTTAGACATTTTGAGTAGCTTTTATATATTGTGATGCATTCCTGAGAGACATTTAGTAGCATCCAACGTGTTCTTTACACTCCATCTTACAACCTTTCCAGTAATACCAGACAGAAAGCTGGCATCCAGCGAATGCCACATAACTTCAGAAAAGAGTCACCCTGAAAGTTGCCGACCTACAAGGCTTGGGTGGATGTTTCAGCCCTGAGTCACCCTGTCTTCTAAATATTCGGGGCCTGTGGCCCGACCAGACCTGCCCCTGTGGTTCTCAGGATTGGCCTGGTAGCACTCACTATCACGGCTAATGCTTAGACACTGATCTTGCACTCTGCAAACTCGTGCCTTAAAATAGCCTTTGGATTAACGACAATCAGGGGACAGATGCCATTGAGCTGACTTGACCCAAGGGACCAAACATTAACACAATTATGCCCGCAAGGCTTTGTTTAACCAGACAGGCGAGGCTACAGCCCAATACAAAAACATTTGAGTCAGATCTCAAGTATTTTATATTGCCTGAAGAAAGAGCGCTGGCTTTTGTGTGGAGACTTTGCAGTGAAACAACTTGATGCAATGAACAGGAAAGCCTCCTATACCGAGACAGAGACTCTGATTATTACTGGGGTACGGATGTTTCTCTGACTCAATCAAAGTAGGGCAAAACTAATTAGACTGTTGCACCAGCAGCAGCATGTAGGATGGAAAAGGGACAGGGGAAGAGGCCTAGGGGGAGACTCTGGAATGAGGTCACAACCTCCCATCATTGCAATGCTCCATTTTACATATTCAGGTTCCCTGAGAATGTGCATGTGGGAGTGTTTGCAAATGTGTGGCTTCATTGCCATGGCACAGTCATTAAGTTGATGTTATATGGTGGGATTTTCAACAGGGTTTGTTTAGATTCTGGAGAGTGTCACTGTTAGCAGGAAATGGCTCACAGTTTACTTTTTTTATGGACTGTAGCACCCAGATTTGTTTTGACCTAGAAAACAGCCCTCATCTTTTAAAACTACCCACTGAAGCACTCATTTTTTTTATGTGTATATCAGTCAGCCCAATAAAAACACAAGTCCGAAAGGAATCTATCTATCCATATAAACACTCAATCCAACAAATCACACCTAAAATCAAGATCTCCTGAAATCAACACACTGTTTGCTGAATAAATAATCATGCTGCTCAGGTGGACACACGAGGCACCTCATCAGTGATGAAGCTTGTTGTCAAGGCAAATGTCACCATCGGATTTCATTGCTATGGAAGCAAGGAGTGCCAGACTGTAAACAGTGAGACGTCCCACTGGGTACAACCCGCCTCAGCACACTTCAATATGCAGAATAAATAGCATTCTGACACAATGTTCACCCTGGCATTACAATTCATAGTCAACATTACAAGAGTGGCCTATGTGCATGAAGATTCTCAGTCATAGAGGACATATGATATCTAGAAATTGGACTTGTTCAAGCTGCTTTTGATTTAGGGCTTTTATATATGATTAGCAGCATTTTTTTTCCTCTATTAATAAACACTTGACACTTTAATGATATACCTGTTTTAACATACTCTTATTCGTTTGTTTTAATATGTTTGTGTTTACTGTTGTGCACCAATCACAATCACAAAACCAAGTAACGTACTCGGCAATAAACAGTTCTGATTCTGATTCAGAAGGTAATCTAGTCTGAAACTAGGCAGAAACAGACTCTTTTTCTTTTCAAGGCAACACTAAGTTTTGAATTTAACCAACTTTATAGCTGTTTGGCTCGTGCACTGCAGATATCCCTTAATTAAAACACTGTGGAGTAGCACAGTAAAAAAAAAAAAAAAAAGAAGAAAAAAAAAAAGATCCACACAAAAGCCAGACATCCAAATCCATGTGGATCCAAGACTAAACTGTCTTACTGTCCACAAGCGCAACATGTTGGTGTGTGGGCTTCAGATAACCCACTCTTTGTCTCAACTACTAAACGCTCAAGAACACTGACCGTTAAAGGACCCGCGTTCATGCATGCACAGTTTTGCAGCGTTTCGCTACTTCTTGGGAAACATCCCTCACCAGCAGGACGCTCAGCGTTACGCGACTTTCTCGGCGAGCTGTAGCATAGAGATCGCACTGTTTCCATCTTGACAACTACCAAAGCAAGCCAGATGACGGACTCACCCAAAGCTCTGTGCCCCAGTCCATGTTCAGCTTGTCGGCCAAGCTGTCTGCCGATACCCGAATACAAAGAACTTCTCCAAAGTTCTCCAGCAGCTCGGAGGACGGGCCCTGGCAAGTACGATCCCGATAAATAAGTAGTGACCACGCGACGCAGTCCGGTGTTGATTGCCTCAACAAATAATGCAAACCAGCATCGTAATTAGTTAGTTAAATAGGGCTGGAAGTCGTTATTCTAGGTTGTCCAAATATTTTTCATAGCGAAGGAAAGAGGGATAAACTAGCTTTCATATACGCGTCACTCCCAAATCCTAAGTCTTAAAGGGGCAGTGCACTGAACCACAGGCGACTCTTCCCAGAGGACCGTGCTGCATCCTGGCTGTTTGTGTTGTTTTACATGATGCTTTTAGTTTATTTTGAAGTGTCATTGAGCAAGGCATTGAGCTGAAGGAGCTGTGTGCTGTCCTGATACAGCATCCTAAAATTCATCATCACACATTGCATCTTCAAAAACGGATGATCTATCACGCTGACTGTAAGCTTGTGTTAAAACACGAATGAGGCTTAACTGACTTCTTAGTGACTGAATTATTTCTCTCAAATTATGATTTTTACAATACTCTTCCCAAAATAATTCATGGCAGTCACCCCTGTCCCTTTTCTTTATGTTTATTATGTCGTTTATTAACATTTCAAGAGGACTACAATGCAAATATGATCATTACAAAGTAGATTGTACACAGTTTCCAAATACAACATACAATACATTAACACAGGCTACTGTATTAATAATTAAAACGAAAAGCTAGGTTAGACTTTAAAGTCCTACAAATAAAAAAATAAAATACACCTTTTTTGTCTTTGCTGATGTAAACCTAAAATCGTACCATACCAAAGTTAAAATGTAAATATATTTACATGTACTTTTTGCCAAGCAGGACAAAGGACAATGATCTGGTTAAGTCTTCATTCTCCAGGCTGATTGATTGAGCAAGTAATATACTGTATGTCCTAAACTTACACCCCGTTGGACTGAGGAGTCATCGGGATACTTGAATCTTGATCACTGGCTTTGTCTGAGACAAAAGTATATTGTCCTTTTTTTGTCCAGCGATGGGCAAAGATGATGATGATGAGGATGAGGATGAGGACGATGACCAATAGAATCAGCAACCACCAAATGAAACCGGCTGCACGTGGTTCAGGTCTATCTGTAAGACAAACAAGAAGAGGAAAACAACATGAATTTAAAGTCACTTCTTGGTGCCATAAATTGCAGTATTTATGTATCTATGGCTTCATCGGCTACCACTTCACTGTATACATTTTCACAAGTGTTCTGCACATTGTGACTACACAGTCAATAATGATACCTTGCACCACCAGTGTGACAGTTCTTCTCATAACATCAATTTCATTCGTGGCGACGCAGTCGTAATCGCCAGCATCGGTAGACGTGGCTCCTGTGACAATAATACTTTTTTGGCGCCCCCTGGTGGTCACCGTCACATTCGCTTTAGAACCGTAGCTCCACTTGATCTCAGGGGGAGGGTTGCCATCAGCACTGCAGTCAAAAGTCACATTGTCACCCAGGATCACGTTCACCTCCTTACTGTAGCTTCCGTTGAACACGGGGGCATCTGTGGAGAGACGGGTGACAACTGAGAAGAAGAAATGGTATAATCCCAACCAACCACAGAACTGTGGGTGGAGGGTTCCCATCAAATTCACAGGACAAGCTGTCAATACTGAAATTCTGCTCCACACCAGCGTAACTGCCTGGGCACGTTTTGACCTGTGGTGTATCTACAATAAAACATCAGCATAAATGAATCAAAACTTTATACTAGTGGGGTGTGTAAAAAAATACCAGAATAAATAGATAAGAGGACAACTCACAGTGCACAACAGCCATGTATTGTGATGAGGTTACAGTAGGGCCGAGATCTGATCCATTTTGTCCCAGGTGCAGCTCAGCCTCGCATCTGAAGAGTGCTCCGTTGTGGTCTCTCTCAGGTGTGACTCTCAAGGTAGAGGACACATTTACTGGGGTCTCTGCGGTGCCATTAAACATCTCTGTGTGCACAGTTTCATTGCCGCGGTACCACGTCAGTTTGAGCTTCTTCACAGGAGCTACGTTGGTGATGTCACATTTCAGCCGGTACTCTGTGCCCTCCACCATCGGCCTCTGATCCAACGCAGAGACTGACACATTGTCTGGAGTCTCTGCAAATAAAGCAAAGGAAAATAATCAGTATGGGGGGCAAACATAATGATATCCATGAAATTGCAATCACAACTGTACATGAAATATTTTCCATTTTTACTTTGCTTTTGAAGTGGCACAGTATAGTGTACTATAAATAATAATCACTTACAGACTAAATATATTGTATGGTACTTATACTCACTATAAACAGTGATGTCTAGCATCACAGAACACTGGTAATCGTTCAATGTAATGTAGCACAAAGGTTTTGCAACCCATTCTTCCACTTTTTCAACTTTCCAGGTGGTTGCATTATCGGAAGTCGCCTTGGACCCAGAAGTAGCCTCCCAGCCCATTTGGAAAACACCTGTGACCGACGTGCTGCAGTTAACTGAGACCGGATCTCCAAATCTCACCACGATTTCAGCAGGCGTCAATACTAGGGGGCAACCTGCCATTCAAAAGTAAGCATATTCAATTAGAGCTTCATTTTGAGGCACATTAAGGGGAGAAAAACAGTTGATCAAGCAAGATAATAGTGACTCATATTCTATATCTATATGTCAATGTAAAGGAGCCTACTTGTTTGTGTTGATGGCTCAGGGGTGGTTATGGCTGCAGGGGCTCCCATTCTGTTCATTTTCATCACATGGACGTGGATTTGCTTAGTTGCGTTTCCCAGATAATTGGTAGCTGTGCAGTTGTAAATTGCGCTGGTTGCTCGAGTTATGTTGAGGTAATCGGTGCTCTTCATTAAATTCACCCCATCGAGTGACCAATGAAAGGCAGGAGCAGGGTTCCCCTCAGCTTCACAGTTCAGGGTGACATGATCACCCTCATTCACATAGACATCTTCCGTTTTGTTCTTGAGCTCAGGGGCATCTGAAGAGGCAAACAAAGGCTTTTTATTTATTCAAATATTTACATCATAGAGAACGACTTTGAGGAAAGAATCAATCTGTTTATCTGGAAACAACAAGAGTTTACTCACAGTGCACAGAAACAGTGTGTATGTTTGAATTAACAGGTTGTGATCCATGTTGCCCAAAGTCCAGCTGGGCCTCACATCTAACCTGAGCTCCGTTTTCTCCTCTGCTGAAGTTGGCTGCCAGAGTGAAGGACTCACTTACTAGTCTTTTGGTTTTGTTTGGTTGTGTGAAATAGTCTGTCCTGATGGTGTCATTGCCTCTGTACCACCTCACAGTGAGGTGTTGAACAGGAGCGACATCGATGACATCACACTGCAGCTCGTACGGTCTCCCTTCCACCGCAGCTTCATACTTTGTAGGAAACATGATGACACTGTCTGGATTCTCTACCAAAACAAAATCAAATATAGATTATTGTTTTTGCTTGTTTTTATTTTTTTTGTATTAGATACTATTAATTTGAAATTAAACTTACTGTACAGAGTGATTGTAAGTTCTTTTCTGCATTCAGTGTCATTCTGCTTTGATAATATGCACTCTACAGTTACATTCCAATCTGTCAGATTAAATGACATGGGTACACTATTTTCTACTGGAAATTCTGTGGATCCAACCCTCCAGTAGAACCTTTCATAATCATTTTCTGCACTGGAACAGTTGACAATCACTGACTCTCCATATTCTGCCAGAACCTCAGGTGGATCCAGGGTGAGCTCACGGGAGCATCCACTGTCTGCATCTGTTGATAGACAATGGGAACGCTTTGATTACACTTTAAAAGTGGACTTTGCTGCACTCTGGTGGCTAAGGAACTGTTTAAGGCTGAATTCTAGCTCACAGTACTCTGTCATCACAGATCTGTATTCATACAAACTTTACTACTTTACAATTTTGTTTTTTAAAACTGACACATTATACACGTAGGTCATGACGGAGAGATACGTTGGTTTTAATTTTAAACATAAAAAAATAAGCACGATCGTATTACATTCATGCTACAATATTATGATAAAGGTTGTAATTTAAAGCAGTGGGATAGTGAGATTCAAAAAGTAAAACTTCACAGACAGTATTTGTATTTATATAGTGTCTGAAAAACATCCATGCTGCCAGGATTATAGTTAACCTGCTGAATTGCTTGAATACTCTTTTTTTCAAAATGGATTCCACCCACCACACCCGCAAGTCAACTGTCACATTGTAGCGGAAGTTTTTACCACAAACAATATAATCCCTTAGTCGCTTCATTTCTCAAATTTTTGCTTACATTTAAAGAAGTCACTTTTTAAAAAGAATCTGTTTCACTTAATTCTTTTAAAAAGTTTAAGGCTACACACATCACATTTTCCATTTTTCTTGACTTTATATTATCCTTAACAGCAACTCATCAAAAGGACATACATTATTGTATAAAATATAATTACACTGAAAAAAGAAAATGATTAACCAACTTAAAATAATTACTTAAATTGGTTATACTCAAACTAATGGAGTTAACAAGTTAGATGAACACAATATCTTTGAGATTGAATTGAAGTATTGAGCTGAAGTATCTGTGTGTTAACAATCAAAGTAATTATTTAATTACGTTAAATAATAAGTAAGTTGGTAAACATTTTTCTTTTTTCCTTGTAACTAGTACACATTTTTCACTTTCTTTTACTCATCACCATCACTGGTAGGACATGGAGCTTTAGAACCTATAGGCAAGCGAGAAACTACCACCGTTTTTAAACTTTGTTTTATAGTCCCAGCACAGAATAAAGTGTTACATTCAAGACCCACACACAGCTCCTGCAAAGAGTCAATATCACTCACCACACAGTGAAAACATGAGCACGAGGAGGCCCAACATCCTGAGAGGCAGCATGCTGGCTATGAGCATGCGGGAGGGAGGAGGTGGATGTAGGAAGTGAGGCGTGTTTCAGGATAGTCCAGCAGATGTCCAGCTTCAGTACTTGGACAAGATGAATCCTGGACCAGACCTGGCCCCGATGGCGACGACCTGCTGCTGACAGTGACACGTGCTTAGGGTGATGAAAAGGAAGTATACAAGGGGAAATTCAACGCCCTGGTGTACAGGAAGCTGCCTGGAAAACGGAAATATGTCACTAAAACCACAGCCATTTGTAGATAACACACTCTTCCTTCTCTCTACACTTCTCTCTTTTAATCTTTTCTATTAATTCAGAACAATAACCATTCAGAAAATAATTGGGCATCATTTTATTTAAAAGTACATTGCAAATTGGAAAACATCACATTTTTGCAGGAAATTGCAAAACAGGACAGAAATGTCAACACAGAACATGTTAGTCAATGTCCAATTATTCACAGTCTACACACATCACTGACTGGCCTCTAATCAACATGTAGCGACAGTATTCATTAAAACTGGCTCAGCACTGTACAGGGATAACACTGAAACATATTCTTTCAAGCCCTCTACATCTGTCTGCATCAGTAAACATATCCATGACGCAACTGTTATGTGGGTTTGATCATCATGGAAACTCGTTTGAGAGAGTAGGACCCTCCGTGGAACTCTGCCCAGTAGACCCCATCCTGGTAGCGGCTGCGATAGTGTCCACCCCGATACCACACACCGTTCAGATTGGAGTGGGCACACATGTGGTACCACCAGCCTCCCTTTTGGTAGTGAGCGCAGTTACCTGGGGACACAACAGAACAACAGGCTTATTAACAGAAAAGATCAACAGAGAGCTAACAAACAGGACCAGGGGGAGAGCAGACCCGTGTAGCTGTCCTTGTCTCGATCCAGAGTGGTGAAGGCCTTATTGTTGTGCCATGAGAGGGAATCCCCTGCATTGCCGTGGTATTGTCCTAACCGCAGTCTGTACCAATCGCTCTCCGGTTCAAGGTGGAAGCTGTCATACTCTGCAATCACCTGCCGGCCCTGCCAGTCTTCCAGAGCCACCCGCAGCTTATATTGGGCCTGTTTTGTCAGCCAGTAGAGGTGTTCCAGTCCAAGCCAATACTCTCCGTCTAGGTTCCCAAAACCTTGCTGTAACACACCAACGCACAGGTTTAATCCGAGGAAAAGTATTAATCCTGTGTTGTTCTTTTTCCCCTGACACTAGTGCAGCAGGTCAAAGTTGTCATTTTTCCAGGGATCTATTTTAACATTAACTGGATGGATTGGAAAACAAAATTGTTCACAGCATTCATGGTCTCCAGAGGATGAATCCTAAAGACTTTAGTGATCATCTGACTATTTGGCTTTTAGGGAAATATCTCGACAACTATCGGATAGATTGCCAAAAATTTGGCAAGGACATATTCATGTCCCCCTCAGGATGAAATGTAATAACATTGGTGATCCGGACTTTACATCTAGTGCCATCAACAGGTCTAAATTTCAATTTCGTCCAATACTTTGGTTTATGACCAAAACGAATGACATTCTCATCAGCCTTAGTTGGACTTGTGTTTTGTGCTGATTATCAAATATCAGCATGCTTACACGCTAAACTAAGAACCACCTTATACTGCTCCCACGTCCGGAAGAAGTTGACCGACCCATCCTGTCTCCTTTGGATCACCGTCCACCCTCCCTGAGCCCGACTCTGATCACACCAGGCCTGCAGGAGGCGGTTGGCACTCTGTGGACGGAGCAGGTAGATCCCGCTGGTGGTCTCACCTGATTCCAGCACATGCTGGCAGTCCCGCCATGGCCCTAAGAGGGGAGAAAAGTATATGCAAACAAGTGAGGGGGAAGCAGCCATGACAAGACATGCTATATGCAGATACATGTTGTAGTATTATTATAACATTTTGAAATTCTTTACTATAAGGCAGAGGTTTTCAAAGTGGGGGGCAGGCCTCCCCTGGGGGGGCTCCAAACACTTTAAGAGGAGTCTCAGGGAATGGAAGTGAAAAAACATTACATTAAATATCAAAAAAAGATCACACAGAATAGCCTAAATGTCTGATTTGGTTAGATAGTTCAGAGATAAAGTACTCGGTGGAGGCAATTTAGGAAATCACAAGGGTGGTTAGAGGTGGTTATGGAATTCTGCTTGTGTTAGCGTCAGTAGGATCACAGATACACAGCAACGCCAGCTTATCTTTTCAGAGCCAAAGAATTTTTCCTCCAAAACATGTTGAGTGTCTCGTGTCCCAGAGATAAGAGCAACATAGAAACCTGCACTGAGAAAATGTATACATGGAGGAAAATCTCCCTACACAAATGATTAATGGTCAACCCTGACAAGCATTTGCAGTCCATGCACAGCCTTTCATCAGACCTTTTAGCAAGAGTTGAGTCACACACACACACACACACACACACACACACACACACACACACACACACACACACACACACACACACACACACACACACATACACACTCTGCTGACTTGTTGGAAAGACTGCTCAAATCCTCTAATTTGTCATTTCAAACATTCCAGTTGTGCAAGTACACAGTATCCGTGTAGTTTAAAGCTCCAACAAATGCTGTAGTTCAAGAGTGAGTCTTCATTATGAAGTCCTGTCTGTTCTGATAAGAGCTGCTGGCTGTTTTTGACATTGTTTAGGCATTCCCAGAGTGATAGAGCTCCTACCAGCAGGTCACTGACTCCTTCAGCCTCTGCTTATCGGAGCAGCTAAATAACTCAGACAGAAGATGTATGCGCTTATACACATAGGTTTAAGTCTAATCGAGCACTCCTGCTTTAAGACGTGTTTTGCATTGATGTACCTGGAGTCTTTGTGACCGGGAAACTAATGAATGGAGAGTCCGTAGGAGAGTTGGTTGAGGTGGTGGGGAGGGAAACAACAGCTTTTTCCTGCTGTGGAGGAAGAACACTTTGGTCCCTTTGAACATCATTGGCCATTTCGCTGGCGTCAGAGCTGTAATTAGGATGAGACTGGCTTTTAGGTGGTTCAGTCGTCACCTGTCCAGACCAACACAAAAACAACACTTTCAGTTCCAGTTTTAAAACCTCATATAAATTTGCAACATGCAGACCACAGTTTGTTCCCTACCAGAGAGGCCTGCGTGGAGTCCCTGCACTGGCACTGCTTCTCCAGACGAGCTATAAACTGGTTCTGGGAGCTCAACATGGAGGTGAGGGCTCCATATTTCTTCTCCAGCTCCCTGTAGTTACTGGACACCTGCAGCGCCTGACATGTCGCACCACCAACAGCAAACATTAGGATGAGTTCGATAGCGATGAGGACAAGACGTAGATGATGCGGCGCTCTGCTCACCTGTGTTGTAGCATTTAGCAGGATGCTCTCCACCCTTCGCTGCTCCGAAGCCTGGTCTTTCTTGTGAATGACTTCATGTAGCAGCTGGGCATAGAGCTGGGCAATGCGAGAATTCATGCTGTTACTCTCTTTGCGCAGGGCTCTTACCTCCACGGCAAGGGACCCCTCCTGCTCCAGCTGGCCGTGGAGCTTCTCCAGCTGCTCCTGCTGCCGTCTGAGCTCCGCCCGCAGCGCTGCCACCTCCGACTGGTTGGCAGAAGCAGACTGCGTATTCAAACACAGCGCACCTGTCAGTTTTTGTTGTGGGACAATGAAAGTGTAGGAGCAACGGCCTCCTTTCGTGTCTGAAGATCGCGATGAACCCTTCTGAGTGTCCTCGCCATGAGCCGAGTCCTTCCGTCCTCCAGCTCCTGGTATGTCCACACAGAGTGTTAAGAAAAGAGTCAGACCTATTGTCAGTGTCTTCTCCATGAATGTGTTGAACTTCTGAGGACACCCTGGTAGCGGAGGAGAGGACATGATTAGAATTACCACAGCAATAACAGCACATAAATAACAACTGACACAAAGACATGAACTTTGTATTCAAATGGAAACAGTGTGTTGTGGGTCTTGACTGTTCACCAGATGTTTCTTTGTATGCACACATTTCCCCCTGGCTGGAATTTATTAGCAGGTCAACACTAAAAGGACAACAGTCAACATCAACCAGCCAGAGTCAACACACTTCCATCTCACGGTCAACAGAGGAGTTAGCTCCACATCCAGACACAACAGCCACGGTCAACACCAAACACACCAATCCAAATAGGTAAATATCGACATCTGACACAAGAATCTCCTCCATAACTTTCTCACTGGTACCAAAACTATGCGTCTACACTTCAAAGACATTTCAACTTTTGGATGCCATAACCAGTAGATTTCGGTCTACATTAACTATATATTGACTTACCACAGCAGCTGAAAAGTGTTCAGGAAGTCTTTGTTCTGCTCCAGTGTGTAGCTGCAGCTCCCAGGATGCACAGATGAAACAAAGATTAAATAAAGGCTAGCGCATTTCTTTCAAAAATCCCATGTTCAAGGATCAGGAGTCACAAGACGCTTCTTCCAAATTAAAAGTTGTCAGTGGTCCTCCGTGAATGTTGACGTGAACCCACGTTTTGTAAGCAGCTAATCTACCTTTACTTCTCCGGAGGTTCTGTGTCAGGATCTGTGAAGAGGGAGACAACTAATTACAAACCATCCAAATGACGCCGCCTCCCAGTACCTGCTGTTTAGCTGGATGTCTCCTCCCTCGGCCATCAAGCCTCTATCCTGCCACAGACTTTATCCTATAAGGAGCTGAACTACTGTGCTATTCAAATGCAGTGATTTACGCAAGGGCTGCAACTAATGGTTGTTGTCATTGGTGGTTTTGTTCGTGGTTGATTCTATGAAATGTCATAAAATAATGACAAAGGCTAATGGGGCGTCCTCGTCTTGTTTTGTCCGACCAACAGTCCAAAAATCATCAAATAGGACAAAGAAAAGCATCATATGCTCACATTTGAAAAGCTAGAAACTATTAGTTTTGTTAAAAAACAATGATGCAATTCATTTTCTGTTGTTCAACTAATCAATTGATCGACTCATTGTTTCAGCTCTAGATTATACTTTCATCTCATCACTGAAACATCTTTGGTTTGATTCATAGTCATAGTGTCTTCCTGCATGCAGTGGCCTGTTCTCCCTAATAGTGTGAGTTTGCTCCAAGCTGTGACGGACAATCCTCTTACTTCATTTTACTAAAACTTAAACAGACAGCTGGGTTTGCTGAAAAATAGACACATTGCAAACAATAGTACATCAGCTATCGATCTATAGGAACTAATATTCTGCTGTGTCCCCTTGCCAACACATAAAACATTATTGTAAACTCTGTAAAAGTAAAAGTCCTGCATTGCGGTTTAGTTAAGTAAAAATCCAGCACAAAGTGCTTAAAGTATTTCTTTGGACCCCTTTCAGAGTTCTGTATTAGAAAGGATGTCAAAATATTATAACTGATACAGACGCAATATTTTAATGTCACAGCTGGTTGAGGTGATGCTAATTTACCTTATTTTCTATACTGCTGGTTTTAGTACCATAACAATGCATTATTTCATATATTATGATCGTATGTAGTTTATGTAAAATCTTAATTCACAAAGTAACTGTTGCTGTCAGATAACTGAAATGTGATGTGAAAAGTACAATGTGTGCCACCAAAATGTAGTAAAGTAGAAGTACAAAGTATCATAAAACGGAAAGTACATATACCTCAAAGTTGTGCTTAGGTAGTTCAAATTCTAATTTCTTCATCGAAATCCAGCAGCTTTTACTTGATCTTTAACTGAGGATCAGACAAGTTGTTTCAACTTTCATTTTCTGGAGTTGTACCACTTAGAGATAAAGAAAGGCTTGCAGCGTTTGACCTACAGAGACCGCAGCAGATGCATTAAATGTTGTTCCATTGGGTTGCACTGAAGGTCACACCCAATCTGTGATATAAAGAATCATCAAGTTTTTGGGTGGGGACAGATTGTGCAACCAGATCGCAAAAAAGAAACAACATGCACTTTTGAGCTTTGAAACGCTATCGCAAGAGTTTGGTATCTACGTGTGAAGCAGTGGTTAGACCATTCTCTGTGGCCAGCAGTGTTGCCAGTAAACACGTTTGAGATAATATCTTTGATATTGCAGCAGTTTGTCCTCCTGTAATATCTGCTACTGACAAAACTGCAGACCTGTCAAAGATCCTTCAATGATGGGGTGGAAGCATGACTCCAACAATTATATTCTTCTTTGTGGTTCCTCAGCAGCTGCTGGTGTTGCTTTGCTGCCAGCTACTTGCTGGAGTTAATTACATCCTGCAATTTCAATTGCTCCTGTTCTATAAAATAAAACAAATGTTTTAGTTTCGTGTTACAGTTGTCTTTCTGCTCTCTTGAATAAAGATACAGACAACTCTCTTTCCCTCTCATGAACTGGACAACAACAACAACAACAACAACAATAATTGAAACTGCTGCACTTTATATAGGTTAGTGTTTATCTTGTAGAATAATGTTTTGCCTTGTCATATTGCAGCCATGTATAATATAATTAATATATTGGTGCTGTTTTATGTGGACCAATGGAAGACAATACAAAAATGTATAAAAAATAACTAAAAGCATTTATATTTGGCCCAAAACTATAGGCCTCCATATATAAATGCCCGAATAAATAAATAGCCTCCACATTATTAGGCTTTTGTGTATTATTGTTTTCTTACTCTGCTTATTTATTTCTATGTCCATCTCCTCATTTATTTAGTTTGCTATTTATGTACTTCTTCTTTGTATCATATAATATTATAATAATCTTTATGCATTCAACACAGATCTGTTCAGCTTTGTTTAGAGGTGCAAGCTGGGATACAGGTAGCTCCTTAGCAATTAGCTCACACACTGTAACAAAGGTATTTATTGACCAAAAACGGGCAGGAGGTGAGACCATATCCAGCAGTCTTTCCCCCATTGTAATATTACAATGTTCACTGACTGCTATTCTTCTTCAGTGATAACACAAAGTTATCACAAAGTGTTACCTGAGGCGTTAGGACCTCCCTCGACGGTAGTTGGAGATGAAGGTGTACCGGTGTCTGAGTCCATCTAGTGGTCACAATGCAACAATGCAGGAACTGCAACATTAAAACCTTCCGTGAAATAATATATTTCAGAATAAGGTAAATACACTGAACCAATCACAAATCAACAGAATGGATCATCAAATAATAACATTATTTGTTCTCTGGTCCTGACAGTTACAATGTACAGCTCCATGATCTGGGAAGAAGACGACTGGATCTGGTAGAAATAAGGATCTGATGATCTTTGGATGGATGTGTGGATTCTCGATGGATCAATAACAATTCTAGATTAGTTCAAAAGCAATGGTTCAAATGAGTCAGTTCATATGATTCTATTTACATAGATTTTTCATATATACATATATATATATTTTTATATATATATATATATATATATATATATATATATATATATATATGAAAAATCTATATATACATGAAAAATCTATAAAAAATATATATATATATATTTTTTAAATGCACGCAATGTTTCTTAAACGAGGAATAATAAGACCATACTATTTACTAAAATGAGATTTTAACAATAATGTGCTTTTATTAAAAGAAAAAGAAGAAGAATCTGCTTTTATTTTGAAAACAATTACCAGAAGTCACATGGGTTTTGTTGGACTTGACAGCGCTTTAGGTCATGACGAGAAATGCCACTCTTTGTTAAGTAAAGTGGTGAGAAATCTTGCTCCAAAACAAGATTAATTTAATTAAATGGTCACTACCACTACATCTGCTGATATTAGTGACTGCAAGTCAAAGTAAAGGGCGTTAGTTGGCTCGCGCGACTACTTATTTCGCTAGCGTGTCAGCTAACAACAGCTGCAGTTCGGGGAGAATGTCGCTTCACGGCAAAAGAAAAGAAATCTACAAATACGAGGCACCATGGACGGTATACGCGATGAACTGGAGCGTCCGACCAGACAAACGCTTTCGGCTGGCACTTGGGAGCTTTGTGGAGGAATACAACAACAAGGTGCGTAGTGTGGTCACCATTCATCAGCTTAACGTCAGCGAGCTAATGCTAATGCTACTTGTTCTGCGCAGCACCAAGGCATACAATCACTAGTCTGTTTTGTTGTTATTCCACAGTAACACAAGAGTACATTTGTAAATAGTCTGCGGGCATGTCTGTGTGTCTGTCACAGGGCTATCCCACAGTAACACCATATATAGCTAATGCTATTTCTAACCCTCGTTGTGATGTCAACAGTAATTCATGTGGGTTTGCTCCTGGGTCCAGGTCCAGCTGGTGGGTCTGGAAGAAGAGAGCTCAGAGTTCCTCTGCAGGAACACATTTGACCACCCGTACCCCACGACCAAGATCATGTGGATCCCGGACACTAAGGGGGTGTACCCGGACCTTCTGGCCACTAGTGGGGACTACCTGCGCATTTGGAGGGTTAGGATGTTTGATCTTACAGCATAAGTCTGGTGATGTAGCTAATGTTTGTATGCTAATCAATTTCCATGAAAAGGTCAAAACCAACAATGAATTGGTCCTAGTATCGCTTGTGCAGCTAAAGCCTGATATATGTTATTCCTTTGTGCCATGGGTGAGATCAAACTGTTGCAGTACAACGTAAGAAAGAGTACAAATATTAAAAATCAATAAATGGAATTCCATAAATCCAAAATATACAGTTCCTTTGTTATGTACAGAACATGCATCAGTGAACCACCGTTACCCCTTATCTGACTGGCCATGGGCTCTACAGACATCTATGACTGCACTTCAAAAAGACGTCTGCATCTGTCAGTTCTCAATCATTCTCAACTGTAGTTTAAACACAAAGTAGTCAGTTTGTTTACTGCTTTAGCTTGGCCAGTTGGCAGCTGTGAAATGCTCACTTTGACATGAACATGGTAGTTGTTTGAAGAAGTCTCCTCACTGCCAAATTCTTTTGGATTCATCTCGCAGGTCAGCGACACAGAAACTCGTCTTGAATGTTTGCTGAACAACAACAAGAACTCAGACTTCTGTGCTCCCCTCACATCCTTTGACTGGAATGAGGTTGATCCTAATCTGCTGGGTAAGGACTCCACTATATAATAAATAGTGAGGGGGATATCAATTGGTCTTTATTGCAAGTTTAACATGTTGGTTCATCCTGCAGGTACTTCAAGCATTGACACCACCTGCACTATCTGGGGGTTGGAGACGGGCCAGGTGTTAGGACGAGTTAACCTGGTGTCTGGGCATGTGAAGACCCAGCTGATTGCTCATGACAAAGAGGTGTGTGGGTGTCTTTGCTGTAAAACGCAGCCCCATGTGTATACAGCCAAAAAAAATTAATATTTCAATCAATGTCTTCGTCTGTGCAGGTGTATGACATCGCGTTCAGCCGTGCAGGAGGGGGTAGAGATATGTTTGCCTCTGTGGGAGCCGATGGATCCGTCCGCATGTTTGACCTCCGGCACCTGGAGCACAGTACCATCATCTATGAGGACCCCCAGCACCACCCACTGCTCCGCCTTTGCTGGAACAAGCAGGACCCCAACTACTTGGCCACAATGGCCATGGACGGCATGGAGGTCAGTTTGCTGTAGAGTCTCTCAGCCTGTCGGTAGACATGTTTTCTGCTTTGAAATTGAAACATTGGTAAGCCAAAGAAGCTTTTTTTTTTTTTTTTTAATTCATTCAGAAAGGATTGTGTTGTTATTTCTGACTGAGAAGAACCCTTTCTACAACCATAAGCATAAACACAGGATCTATTTGTTCGTTGACACTTAACCAATGTTTCACGTTACTATTTTATGTGATAGGTCGTCATCCTGGATGTACGTGTGCCTTGCACTCCGGTGGCTCGGCTAAACAACCATCGCGCTTGTGTCAACGGCATCGCCTGGGCCCCCCACTCGTCGTGTCACATCTGCACTGCAGGTGAAGGCCCCTACAGATTGTGGGATATACTAGGGGGGAAAAACAGATGCTAGCAAAGATGCATCTTTCATCAATGCCTTAAAGCTTAACTTTATCTGTAATCGGCGGCATTTTCCTGCTTTCTCAGTCTGAAATAGCTCTGTTAATGTCTTCTAATGTCTGTCTTATTTCCTTAGCCGACGACCACCAGGCTCTGATTTGGGACATCCAGCAGATGCCACGAGCCATTGAGGATCCCATCCTGGCCTACACTGCGGAGGGGGAGATCAACAATGTGCAGTGGGCATCCACGCAGCCGGACTGGATCGCCATCTGCTACAACAACTGCTTGGAGATCCTGCGTGTCTAAAGCCACGAACACTTGTACGAAGAAGAGAAGCTCCTTCTTGGTTCAGATCTGGACTTGATTTTTAGCCTTCGTCCCACTGCTTTCAAGACGAGGATGAGGTCACGAGTGAACTTTCTGACCGTGTTTGGAGTATCGCACACCTACCCCACAATGACCCGGTTTACATTTTGTCTTTACTGCGTTGTTCTTCTATTAAAAGTATTAAGCTCTTATTTATTTTTGCTCACAAGGTAGTGTTCAGAAGCTTTGAAATCTGAGCAGCTGTCTATGAAAATCAGATTTTTATACTTGTTGGTGTCATTTCAGCCAGCTGTGAGATTATCATGAAGGGTTTAGATGGCACGTGCTTCATCTTTTCGAGTTGTAAAGGTTGATGCAAACTGCTGGAGGTGGCAGAAGATGACCTCTCTAGGAATATGTGGGAGCCTTCTCATGTAAGATTTTTCAAACGGGTGTTTGTCCTGTAGACTCCCACCGAATGATCGAGGCTCAAACTTGTGACCGATGAAACTTTTCTAAATTGTCAGATGACCTGAGAGGGATTTGTATCGTCTGTCATCATATGGTGTGTGTTTTAGTTTGGCTGGTGACGCTGTGAGGCAGCCATGTACAGCAACACTCAGAACCTACCAGTGCAATGTCGTTCAGCCCTTTGAACTCCCTTCTTATTCTCTTCTTTATTTGTAGAAGATTGTGCTTTGAAAGCTGCATTTTCTTTTGTGTTTAAAGTTGTGAAAATGGGAGCAGCGTGAAACAACTTCCTGACCGAGTCTGCCTCTCTTTTTGTTGTTTCCAATAATTAAAGGGTCACGTCCTTGTAGCATGCCATTACAAGGCAAAAATGTACATACATATAAATATATCAACTAGAGATGTTGGTAAGACAAGTGTTCATGTTGTAGCTTTTTCATAAAGTTTATTAATGAATTTGCTCTAATAAATTGTATTCCTCCATGTCCTAGGAAGAAACTTGACATATTGCTTTGTTTTGTGAAGTTGCAATTAGTTTACAGAAGCTAGTTCTTATTTATTAATAAGTATTACAATATTATTCCTCTTGTACACCATGAGATCAAATAATGTGTATAATAAGGGGGCACCCAGAGTTGAACTGGGGACCTCTTGATCTGCAGTCAAATGCTCTACCACTGAGCTATACCCCCACAGTACTGTTACACAGGTGATTGTTTTGAAACTCCTCTCACCTGTGTTTGCATAGTGAGTACCATGGTGATGCCTGCATGTGCCCTCTATAGGCAGGATGGCAAATGATTTCTAAAAACAAAATGTTTGCAAATGACAAATCGTTATGTAATATTTCCCAGGTTTGACTGGTTGTGTGTGTCCCTTTAACTTCATCCCCAAGTTTCTGCTATAATACAAAGGGTGATCTTTTTCAAATTAATACCTCATTTCCAGTGGTGAAAGAAATACTCGGATTCTTTACTTAAGTAAAAAATACTGCCAAAACAATGTAAAAGAACTCCATTACAAGTAAAAGTCCTGCATTTAAATCCTAAGTGAAAGTGCATAAGTATGATCAACAAAATGTACTCAAAATATCGAAAGTAAAAGATCTCATTTTGTTTATTTGGCCCTTGTGTTGGACATATTGTCATATATTACATTGTGAGATAGTAAATACTGATGCATCAATAGGTGAGCAGGATTTTACTGTACTGTTCTGTGTTCAATTCATGATTATTATTTTTTTTTTAAATATTGGATGATTTTACCTCTTATGGCCTCATACAGTTTTTTGAGATGAAATCTATTTTTGGTTAACTGCGAACAACTCACAGACATCCAAAATAGTTGGGAACTACTGGTTCATTTGTTAACAATTAATTTTATTTCATAAAATGATATTGTTTTAGTGTAGAATCTTAATCTGAAGTAATTACTGTCAAACGTAGTGGACTAAAAAGTACAATTTCTCCATCTAAATTGTAGTAATATGAAATACTATAAAATGGATTTACTCAAGCAAAGGACAAGTACATTAAATAGTTTGTGTGTAGTAATTACTCACGTAGTTATCATCCACTATTGCTAATTTCAAGGTTTGATCCCTCCCCTCTACTGTCTATATCGATAAATGACTTTCAGTCAAACTAATTAAAATATGCGAACGAGACCAATTCACTTAAAAAACACAAAGAGGTAACCGACTGTTTATGGAGCAGTGGTGGGTTTGCAACAACTTTGGGTTGAGCGTAATCAAAACAGTGTTCAAGGTGGAGTCAGCCATTCTGGAGAAAAATTGTTGATGAACTCAACACCCAAACAAATTGGTGGGACAATTCAGAATCCACAGGTCCATCTATGATTGTAAGCTGCCCTGATCCCCAGGCACCAAAGCTTCTCATTTAACCCTAAAACTTCTATTTTGGACTCATCTGTCCACAGAACATTCTTCTAATAGTCTTCTGGGTTCATCCACAAGGCTTTCAGCAACTGAAGATGGGCAGCGATGTTGTTCTTGGAGAGTTGTGGCTTTCTCCTCACTATCCCGTCATGCACACCGTTACTGTTCAGCGTTCGATGGTGGACTTGTGAACATTGAAACTAGCCAACGTGATAGAGGCCTGTAGATCGGTAGATCGCACACTTGGGGTTCTTTGGGACCTCCTGGAGTATTTTGTGCCTTACTCTTGGATTTTTGTTTCACATAACAATGGTGTTGAATTTCCTCCATTTGTACACAATTTGCCTGACTGGATTGGTGAAGGCCAAACTCTTGAGAGATGGTTTTGTAACCTTTTCCAGCTTGGTCACCAACAACAACTTTGTGTACTCGCTCCTCTGAACTCCCCTCTGATTGAGGCATGGAACACTTTCCTTCTGGACCCGAGAGCCCCCACCGGTGGGGGCTCACGCAAAATGCCAAACAAGTGCACTCATCAGTAAGAATGTAATTATGTTGCATACCTGCTTAAACTGCAGAGCCTGGGCTACAAAGTCATGCCAGCTGTTTGTACACACTCCAAACACAACTCAGACAAAACTATATACAATATCAAATATTAAAATCTGCATAGCACCCCCTAGGCAGACCCACTCGCCACATTTATGCCTCTAACGCTGTGCTCTGTAGCTCAATGCTAACACACGTTAGCTCAGAAGATCGCCAGTAACCTGAGGATTACAGGGATATTCCGCTACGACACACCATCACCGAGTTATGAGCTAACAGACACCAGCAATACCAAACTTAATATCGATTATCATCACAAAACAGCACCTTACCTGATGTTTTGAGAAGACGAAGCCTTTCTCCCGTAATCCAGTTTTTGAATGTGTTTACCGAATATCCTGTCTTGCACTCAAAGTCATTTTGAACGTGTATGAGGCTGTACTAAGCAGACATCATGATTTGACTTTCAGCAAATCAGATTCTAGTTTTAAATTAAATTGCACACATTGTGCAAATTGTGTAAATGTTTAAAATGTGGAGACCTCGTCTGAAATCTCTGTACTAAAACCTCTCTAACTTTTTTCTGATTCACTTTATCAAAGTAAGAATTTGCCCAGAGACTGTCCATATATTGTGCTATGATCTGGGAGAGGTTTATACCTTGAAGCTACATCATTCCTAAAAATAAATATCCTGAAAGTGCTTTTGTTTTAGATGAAAATAAAAAATTTAAATTTGTGCTGTGTGCCATCTTCATTTACTCGTAACCAGTAACATATATACTGATAATTACACATCTGAACAAATATCACAAGTGTTCCTTTTATTATAACACCAACATTATAAAAATACAGCTCTTAGTTGCAGAAATATAGTCATTTTAGTATGGCTATGCAATCTTCGAGCAGAGGCCTAAAAATAGGCCAAGGGTCCAAGAGGATATTATTAAGACCCAGCTCTACATCCTTTCAATCAGGCAGCGAAACTCAAACCTGATCGTATTTCCAGTGATTGAAACACCTTACTCCAATTAGTCCTTTAAATGAATGATAACCCAAGAAGTTTGCATACATTTTCCTATAAAGACATTTAATGTTGGATAGTTTTGCTAAATAAATGAATGAATACAAATATTTTTTGTATTATTTGTTTGACTGGATCCTCCTGAATGAAGATCTGATCACATTTTAGGTCACGTTTATGGAGGACTACAGAAAAATTTGACGAACTTCATAAACGTTCTTCATTAATTTAATTTACTGTGTAACAAAGCATCATATTTTAGGTGCCCAGTATAGGTTTTCAAAATCTTAATCTACAAAGTAAACAGCAACAGTTAATTACATATATTGTCTAAAGTAGCAATACATTTACATAGTTCAGAATTGTACTTAAGTGCATTTATTGAGTAAATGTTTTCATGTAACTTTACACCATCGTAAAGAAGTCATTCATAACTTACATTCTCTCACCCGTTGAATCAGACTCGTACTGGAGGTGTACACTTGTCTTACAGAGAGTTTATGTCTACTGTCACACTGTTGAATATTTCTCCTGCACTCTATGTGACATTATATTTGTTGGTGCACCTGGAACAATAAAAAGCGTTTCAGACTCCCATTGTAACTCTGCGGTGTGTCTTTAATCTAAAAAAAGATAAATAACAGGAAATTGTGCTTCAAGAAACATTATACAGAATTATAAATGCTTAAAAAGTCTTTACATTCACCCTGTGGTTGGAATTGGAAAATCATCTTAACAAAGGACGCCTTGAGGCAACGTTTCTGTGTGTGTTTGTGTGTGTGTGTGTGTGTGTGTGTGTGTGTGTGTGTGTGTGTGTGTGTGTGTGTGTGTGTGTGTGATTGACAGCTACCGTCCACTTCACATCACTCAGTTGATGTGAACTTCTGCAGTTTTCCCTTTTACCTGTTTTGGTATCACAGTCTAGAGAACTCAAGAACACGTGCTCTAATGTTGGCACTTTTCAGATAAACAGGTGCATTGTGAAACCATGAAAAAGAGTTGAAACAGGGAAAACCAAGCAAAGCGGTCATGTTCAAAAAACAGAACTGTCAGGACTACGTGTAAATGTACAAGAAACTATGAAGCTTTGTCTGTTCTTTTTTTCTGTTCTGCTTGTTCGAGTCTGTTTATTCATGTCTAAATGTCGGAGCGTGAATTATCAGATGAAAATGACACTTTTCATGGAGTGCTTCTCCAACACTGCCTTGAATCCTTTGGGGTGACAGACAGCTACAGTATATTACTGCATATTACTTTTGATATTTGTTTGAACATACACTAAAACAACAAAAGTGTGTCTCTAACTTATACCACTCGTAGTTTATTACATTTACTAGATGTATTGTTCTTAAGACCGATACATCTCTAATATTAGGGAAATAAATTCAATTTCAAATAAATGATTACATTTCTCTAAGCTCAAGTCTAATTGTGCAATTCTTATACAAAGTGAATGCAGATAGTTCTTCACTTGTGAAACATATGACTAGTCCTTGACATTTCACCTCTCCTTAAAGAAACCTTGGTTTGGGATCCAGCAACTGCATGATGCATGTGTGAGTTGTATGTCTTTACTGTCCATTCATGTCTCACAATGTGCCCACCCTGCTGGGCAGGAATAATCTCATCATTGCACAGGACCTCGGGTGTGAAGGATCGCTGGAGCACAAAACCACGGCAGCCTGTGACGATGCCATGGACTCTGTACGTAAGAAACAGGAGGCACTCTGAGCCCTCAGTGACGTGGAAGGCAAGGCGTCCCACGCCCTACAGCAGCATCTCAACAGGACGGAGGGGGTTTGAAGGGAGGAGAAGGGAAGTAACACAGTGGGGAACATATGGCTGTCCCGTCCAAAGGACCAGGCATTTTGGGTGGTGTTGGTAATTGATGTTCTAGCTGCCTGGCAAGACAGGGTCAGAGACATGCCTCTGGATCTCCTGCATCTCTGTGGGGGTCTCCAGGTGCTCGGGGAGGGAGGGGAAGCGCTGGCTGACACATAGCAGTCCAGCAAGCTCTTGGGCCCCTGAAAATTGAGCAGGGGCGAGGTCCACAGAGGGCAGATGTGGTGGGTCAGCCGTCTCTGGCGACATGGACATCGTGTCATCAGAGGCCACGGTGAGATGGATCCCACTGGACAGGGAGTCCTTGGATTTGTGGTTGAAGTCAGAGTCTGGACTCTGGAAAGAGAGAGAAGGATATGGCATTTTGCCGGTTACACTTCTTGTTTTTTGATTCTTCACAGTTCATGTTGTTTGTACGCCCTGTGGCGTTTTGGAGAACAATGCAACGAAAAGCGGAGGCTCGCATTACGTTGCCAAGTATCAACAAAGCTCCTTCCTTTATTTACAAATAAGAATTGCATGACGTCACTGGAATTACACTTATGAAGGTCAAAAAATGAATGCTAACAGAGCAGCAAACGTTATAACTCAATGTACACTGAACACAACACCTGCAGGAGTGAGGCAGTGCTGTCGATTTGTATGGGCTGGATTGGAGAGACAGTGCGGATTGTGGGTGCTCCTGTGCTGTAAAGTTTAGTGGGGTGAGGGGGGTGAGGACTTGGGGACACAGCGCTGTAGGCCGGAGGCACCGGAGCCATCTGCCTCTGGAGGAGCTGCAGGATCACATTGATGTCTGCTGTCATACGAGTCTCCAGCCTTGGCAGGATAAAGAAAGACAACAGGGATTTATTTTCACAATCAGAAAACACTACTTTTTACATTTCTATTGATGTTGATGTTTTGATGGTGGATGGAACACGTCCTCCTCTTTTTACGAGTCCTCTCATCTGCTTTTTCAAAAACGTCCACTAGGTTCCTCTCTTGATCTCTCTACAGCACCTCTCTCTCTCTCATAAACTTACATGAGGATTAACATCCGGTTTACAGGCCGGGATACAAGAAGCACTTACATGGCTGACTTTACAGAGGATATTTCAGTCTCACCTTTGACCCTTTTCTTATCTTTATTTGTCTTTCCATTCCCCCTTTTCTCTCATACATGCATCACACATTAACACCATGCTGGGAATCGATATGCAAACACAGCAGGAGAGCTTTCACAAACACAAATGTGATGTAAAAGTAAACATTGGCTATGATGATAAAAAAAATGCAACACCTGACCATTGTTCACCAGCAGGGGGGTATAGCTCAGTGGTAGAGCATTTGACTGCAGATCAAGAGGTCCCCGGTTCAAATCCGGATGCCCCCTCTTTACTTTTATTCTCAAACACATATATGTACTAATTTACACCACCTCACCGGTTTAACTGGGACTGCAGCAGTTCCAGTCTGGACTCCAGCTCACTGGGCCGATGTTCAGCACAGGGTGACGGGTGGAAACTGGCCCTGGCTGCTGATTGTCGTCTCTGGCTGTCTCTGCGGTCTGGCCAGTAGCCGTACAAACCTGGCATGCTGATTGGCGCTGCTGCTGTGAGGAAGAAGAACAATCCTCAGTAGAGACAGTTCATTTTTCAAGCACTATATTTTCTGTTTAGCAAAAATCATAAAACAGGTGGGCAAAATAGGTGGGCTAGGAAAACCAGTCTGTTTACACTGTTGGGGCGGAGTTATCAGTGAGAGAGACAGAGAGCAGCTGTGAGCTAACCAGTGGGGCAAGCTCACATGCACTAATGCACTAACATGCACTAAAAGCATGCACTGCTTTCCCGGCTATGTCAACAAAGCAAGGTGAAGAGTGGATAACAACACACTCAGAGGGAGAGTGACTTCATTCTCTGCTCAGGTTGACATTACTTCACTATCTCTATACAAAGCAAATAGTCGTTTGCTGCTATATAAATGCACTGAATGTTGTATATTTCTCCTTTAACAAAAGTAATAAACTTAGAAAATTGTATTAAAAAATACACACAGGTATTATCGTTCTATGCTTTGTAAAACAATATAAACTTTTTTTAAACATTTTCCATTTTTGCTCAATATTTTATGGGTCAAATGTTACCAACTTCATCAAATGGCATTTACTTTATTCAAAAAGAGGAGTCCCAGAATTTCAATAGATATTTGTCAATATGTTAAATTTGTTCTCATTTCATTAAAGACATGATGTCCCTGACACATCCAGAGAAACATGGTGGCATCTGAAGTCATCCTCAAAGCAGAGAAAGACATGTAGGAAATCTATGGCTTAGTAAACCTTAAGAGGCCGGGAAAGCGCTGAAGAGAGCAAAGATTGAATTGTGAATTAAAAATGAATTTGGTACCCTTCTAAAATGTTTCAAGGCTCCATCGGGCCTATTAAAGACTACCCATGACCTATGAAGGGCTTGTAGGTAGTCTTTACCTGAGTATGGTGGTCCTCCGAGTTCTACAGGCGGTCCCATCCCAGTCGAGGGTCCACTGTGAGGCAGGAGGTTGACCACTGCTGGGGGGTAGTCTCTGGCGTCACCCCTGGCGGGGTACAGCTCCCCTTTGCTATGTTCCATGGGCTTCATCTCCTCATCGCTAGACTGTGAACAGATGCTAGCACTGCTGCAGAGGTCTTCCCAATGGGATTCTGCCATCGTGCCCTGGTTGTGGTTTGCCATTGGACAGGACTGATCGGGGTAAGAGTCTTCACGGTCCATGCCGTCTGTACAGACATTGTCACAGGACCGCCAGTATAAGACAATGTGGAGGTTAGTCAAAACAGAAACATGTGGAAGCGTGTTCGGGCCTTGTCCGTCACTCACCTGGTCGGTTTCGGCGACGCAGGGAGCTTCTCCGATGCCTTGTCCGGCGGTAGCCACATTCAGAGTCCCTGCCCGGGGTTGGCTGCTGTATTCTATCTGCCTGAGACATATCAGCTTCAGTAATTCAAAACTACACACCGGACCTCATACTTAAAGGATATATACATTCTTGGACTGTCTTACATCATTATGTATGATAAATCTAATAATCCACATTGAAGCAGCCGGGGATCCCCAAGAAAAAGAAAAACGCACCAGCACATAAACAATAGGCCCAGGTATGGCAGGGGTGTTACCAAAAGTCATTTTCTAAGTTGTTTAGGACAGAATATTTATTAACATAGAGAGAGGGATACAACATAAATCTGAGAATAAATAGTCTAAGAAGGTAGGACTAAGTGATGTCTTTTTTCTTTCACCACTTTAAGGCACCCTGTGGAGTCTGTGACCCCTTGTGGTGCTACAGAGCAGTTAAGTGCCATAAATGGAGGAGATATGCCAGTGAAAGAGGATTAAAAAAACGATCGCAAGCCGATAAATTTCAAGGCATTTTTAAAAAGGATTTTACAAGTTTCATGAGGCAGGAAATTAATTAGTGTGAAATGTTAAATGTATTCACATCATGTTTGAGTAGAACGTCAACTCCACAGTGTACCTATTTAAGATGTCGTCAGTCATTAATTCATAAAAAGATGGAACTGGTTAAAACGGCCTTGAGGCAAAAGGACTGAGGTCACTGTTAGGATGGTATTTCTACGTGTAACATCGCCCTCTGGTGGCACTCACATCTCTCAGGTTGAAGGTGATCTCCAAGTTGTTCCAGAACACATCAGAGAAGTCGGGATACATGTCTAGCACTTCCAGCAGGTCGTCTCTCAGGATCTTGTGAAGATCACAGTAGGTCAAAGCCCTGACGTCAGCGCTGGATTTACCTGGTCTCCCATACAGACTGATGGACTCACCAAAGATGTCGTTCTTTCCTATGGAAATCACAACAAAAGGAAAGAAGAGCATGGGAAAAGAGTGAGAGTAAATCAATAGATGTTTGACTAAGTGAGCAAATCATTGCTAGTTATAGTGAAAATAGTTAACTGACAACATTTTGATGGATGAATCTGATTCAAAACTATTGAAAAACAAAGCACTAGAGTGACACTGATCCTCAACAGCACTGCTGTTCAAAACAAGTGAATGATCACAGCTGGAAAAGACATGACCTATGCAGCCTAGATTGCTGTGTGGGCCTATTGATGATCAATGCCACTGTGGAATGGAAGTGGAGCTGAGCCCAAACACCTCTGGCAACACAAAACAGAGATCACACACAGAGTGTGTATGTGTGTTGTGAGTGTTTAGGGCAGTGTGAGTTGCGGCTGTGGCTTTGTCACAGCCAAGGTGGACTAAAAACAGATACAAAAAAGTGATAAAAGGAAAATAAATTAAGATTTTTTTTGTAATGGGCATTGGTCAGTATTACTGACATTTTATAAGTGAAATGATTTATTGATTATTTAAATGAGTGACTGATAATGAAAATAATGGATGGAAAAAGGACAAAGTAAGCAGAACCTCAACCGTAGCTTGCAGCTCACCTAGAATGGCCACCACCACATCGTCCCTGAGGATCTCTATAGAGCCTCTGGAAATGAAGTAGACAGCGGTGAGAATGTCCCCACTGTGGACCAGAGTGTCACCTGGTGGAGCATGGGTAGTCTTGAATCGCATTGCCAGAGCCCGCAGGCAGCCTTTGTTGGCACCTCGAAAAGCTTTGCAGTTCTGTAGCAAGCTGCGGTTCAAATGGAGGCAGATGTCAGCCTGCAGACACTCAGGAAAACCCTTTAAAACCTGCAGGGCAACAGAGGGCATCGGGTGAATCTAGTGGAAATATTTCTCCATGATTTTCGTATTTTTTTCCTGTATCTGTTTGTCCTGTATCTACAAAACTACTTAATCTAAAATGGAAAATGCTAAATGAATCTGAAAGGTACATAATAAGGAAACTGTGGGGTGAGAGAAGGAGAGCAGATTGTGTCAGATTGATTCAGGCAGCGTGCAAAGGACAGTGGCTCCCAGTGATTATCTGTTCACACATTGAATTGGCAGGCACTAATGCTGCACTCTGACTGTGTAATGCTCCAGTGCTGTCCGCAGGTCGAGCCCATAGAGCAATATGACGCACATCATCACTAAAATTACAGTCTCCAATTTGTTCAACCTTAGTAAGAACATTGAGTGTTTATAGTAAAAGGGGGCACCCAGAATTGAACTGGGGACCTCTTGATCTGCAGTCAAATGGTCTACCACTGAGCTATACCCCCCTGCAGAAACCATAGCAGATGATGTTTTAATCTTTCTACATAGTAGCTTGTATTAATCCCTAAAATCTGTTTAAAGTAGAGGGGCAAAAGCTAACTATGATAAAGGTTTGGGTCTGGGTCATAGAGTGCTGAAAGGATGAAGTATTTTTTAAGGCTAACCCCGAAGTTAGTATCAAACTGGTTCCTTCAACAAAATGCAAATGGGATTATTCCATTTCCATTGGTTTTTGGATTATTGCAAAATAAATGCTCTGTACCAAAAACAACATTTATTAGTCTTTCACATTCTGTACAGCAAGCTAATCTTCACAAAACAGCATGTTTTTTAAATTGTGCATGCAATTGTCAGAATATTTGTAGCAGTTGAGTGCCAAGAAGAGCAATTGTGATTATGACGACCAAACAAAGAGTAGTTTAAAGTTAAAGGGGGCACCCAGATTTGAACTGAGGACCTCTTGATCTGCAGTCAAATGCTCTACCACTGAGCTATACCCCCTTACAGAAAACTTCTGTGCCAGAAACAAAAAATTACATCTCTTACACTGTCTAGACGTCCATATTCCAGCAAAATATTCCTACCCTTTTGAAGTTTGCCTCCTGTAAACTAGAGCAAGATCCTGTGTGTATGAATGTTTTACAAGACTTACAGCGTTCATGTCGATGCCGTTGGTGTAGGACCAGGCATGTTGGAAGTACTCCTCCAGCCTCTGTCGCAGGCTTCCTGGGATCTGGTGGAAACGGATGAACTCTTTGACCCGCAGCATCTGGGTGTGATACCGGGCCGTTCCTGAGTACAGTCTTTGAATGATTGCCGACACATTACCAAAGATACTGGCATACATCAGAGCTGCATGGGACAGACGACAGAAATACTGTATGTTGGAGAAATTGATTAAGGATAAATGTTCAATTTTGAAAATAGCTATTTTACTTTTGCAAAACCAGGGTAACATGGAAAACGAATTTCTGTATTTTAAATCAATCTTCTTTCACAACATGCTGAGATTAATTTTGTAAAATGTATTTATTTCACAAAATATATAATTTAAACAAAATATTGAAGGATGAAATTCAGGTAGTTATTCTTTCAAGCACCATCCATCATACTTGCTTTAGACTAATATGTCAATGTATGGATGTTTCAATGAGTCGCCTTGTGAACACTAATAATACTGTCCCATTATAGTGTTAGTTCTGGTTCACATTCTGTCCCACCATAACAACACATTTGTGTCTAGAAACACAGAATGTCTGAATTATATTGCATGAAAACAATATGAAGACTAAATATTGCCACCATTGGTTGATCCAATCAAATCACCAACAAAAGATTCAGAATTCTAAACTTTGGTGACAAAGGTTTTCACACTGATTCTGTCTTTTATTTTTTGGACATGCCAATACATATTCATTGTAAATTAAAGCCGCTTTAGAAACTCCCACTCTACTCACAGCCAATGAGCATGACACAGATGGAGAAGATCTTCTCTGGGTTGGTGTTGGGGGAGACGTTCCCAAAACCCACACTGGTCAGGCTGCTGAAGGTGAAGTACAGGGCTGTAACATACTTGTCCTTGATGGAGGGGCCCGAGGCTGCGTCACTATCATTGTACTGTTTACCAATCTGGTCAGCCAGGTTGTCCAGCCAGCCAATCTTCATGCCTCCGATGCGCGCAGAACCTGTGCGCTCCACGTTGCCAATGGCATACCAGATACAGGCCAGCCAATGAGCAATGAGGGCAAAGGTGCACATGAGGAGGAAAAGGACCGCAGCTCCATATTCTGAGTAGCGGTCCAACTTTCTGGCCACTCGTACCAACCTCAGCAGTCTGGCTGTTTTCAGTAATCCAATCAGAGTGGTTGTCTGAGGCTGGTGGAGAGAAAGTAGACTTCATGTTAGTGATATTAGCAAGCTCTTGTAAAATATGCTCAAACCAGTATCATTAATCACTGGGATTTAAACACACTATTTGTTGATATTAAGTGTATTGATACTTAAATGGAAGCATGCAAGTAATTGACATACAACATATGAAAGCACAGATCAAATTATTGGTTAACATAAAGCGAACACCTAACTGACCTGAAATCTCCCACACTCCACCGCTAACATCTAAAAAATCTCAAAAACGATAAACAGAATCTTGCAAGTTCAGTCTGGGAAGCAGTCATAATCAACCAAACACAAGATCTGGACGTTGGACAAATCAGTGAAGTCGCAAAGACGTTAAGACAACAAATTGAGTGTTGCCAACAACTGGTTAGAGTAGTTGTTGTATCAACAATGGTTTTGCAGAGTGTCTTAGTAGCCGGGTCGTTACAGTGTGTGCCATCTAACTGCAATGTCCTGGGTTTGATTCTGGCCTTGGGTCCTTTTTGATTGAATATAAAAAGTGGATGTAGTCACTGTGTCATCAACCATTGGTTTGAGGACTAACATTTTCAAGCCTTGAGTTTGGCGTTATGGCTGTCGCCATCTTGGATTTCTGCAACCAGAGGTGATGCGAGAGGGTAGAGCTAAGTACTAACAAACGCTGAAAAAGACATTTAAGTCAACACAGATCGTGACAATTAACTTTCATGAACTGAAAACACACTGTGAACGAAAACAACTCCCAGACCAGAAAACGCTGTGGTAAGAAACCTGTTAATCACACGGTAGCCACGCTGTAAAGCATACCATGCTTTATTGTCTATTTTACTCTAACTGGGACCTTAATTTACTAAATGAACATCATGCTGTATTGAAGAAGACTTGAAACTAGCGATTGAGACCATGAACTCATGTTCACAATGTTTAACTGAGGCAAAATATCAAGCGATAAGTAGGGTCATCTTTCCATAGACTTCTATAAAATCTGATTTATTTTTGCAACCCCTGCAGGTTATTAGAGAGAATGCAAATTTAAGGCACTCAAGCATAGACTTCACCTCTCAGACCCGGAGACTTTGCTGCATGGTTGCATGTCCTTGTCATCTCTGCCTTGATTTTATAGGGATACAGTGGAGAGACAAAAAAAAAACACAGGGAGAGAGAGAGGGGTATGACATGCAACTAAGATTAAACCACAATTGTTTTGTTAGGACTCAACGACTACATATCCCACGACAGCTGGGATTGCAGGCTGGATTTCAACTTGGTCATGTTGTGGCAGGAATAGACAGGCGTAGCTGATAACATGACTAATGGCTGCATTCTATTTAGTTGGCTCACTGGCAAGAGCTACTGAGATGCATAAATAGAACACTCACTAATGTTATTTTCTACACGCACTTTTGTTTGACCTTTTGTCTGTTGGGAAAAAACAGTATTTATCTTTTTCAGACAACATTGGACCAATTAAAATGTATGTTGATGTTGTGAGGCCAATTGCTCCCCTTCTTTCTCACCTCCTCAGACCCGGTGCGGAATATGAGCAGATCGAAGGGGATGGCAGCCACAATGTCAATGAGGAACCAGCCCTTGAAGTAGTGCTGCGCGATGCGTCCTGGGTGGCTGACCACCTCGTCATTGTGGTTGACGTAGGTGGTCCTGAAGTTGATGAGGATGTCCACGATGAACATGACATCCACCACCAGATCCACCACGTTGAGCGGGTTGCAGGTGTAGCCGCAAGTTCTCCTCCGCTCTTCCTCCACCTCGTTGAGAAGGAAGGCGGCCGAGTACGGCGTGAAGACGGCGGTGTAGATGACCAGCAGCAGGATGACCCAGTCCCATACCGCTTTGAAGGGGCTGTAGTGAAGGATGGTCCATTTGTGGATGCGTGGGGCCTGGAGCTTGTACTCCGGCAGCACGTCAGCACCGAGGGACAACACCTAAAGGGAGACGGACAGGATGGTGAGGATGTTATTGATAAGGGAGGTAGGACAGCGAATTCATGACGAGTGGCCCAATAATTCACCCTCCACTTTAATTTTGTGGGAAACAGTTTAGACTTGAAGACAAACAGGGAAGATACTGTTGTTTTCAATGGTTTAAAGATGATATGTTGTTTCTATTTTAGTAGTTCACCTCCTACACAAAACAGCCAACACTCACTTGAAAAAACTATAACTACAACATGTCTGTCACTTCACTTGACGGGAGAAAAATGTAATTTCATGATTAACTGCAGAATATTCACACAATAAAGTAGCAGGGACTGTGTTTGCAGAAATGATTGGCTGCTGCACACACTATGTTTTAATGCTTGAGGCTTGACACAATATGCCAAAGCCAGTCAGGCTTTATTGTATAATATTCTGTGTTTGAGAGGTAACTAATGACATCCTCACAAAGATTCTCACCAGGTTTGGATAGAGAAAATGTCACAGCCCCTTTATGGCAACATGTCCACACTGCAACATTTTGAATGCAGCAAAAAGAAAAGCAAAAACTCCAGCCTTCAGCAAGGCAAAAAAACATCAACACAAAGCCCGATCCAGTGTTACCACCCCTCCCTAAATGATTTGTCTAATTGCATTAACAAGCAGACTAACACAAAAGCAAACAGAGAATGAGTCATTAAAGCGATGAGTATTAAGACCCTACTGACCGGTATGACAATTAGGGCCTCCATGTCCACGTTCTCATCCTGGTGTTGGCCACAGCAGCAGAGGAGGAGGCTCCTCCAAACCCTCTGCAGCCCTACCTGCCTGCTCTGTAGTGGCCATCTCCTCTCTTCCATCACTTTCTTGCCCAAAAACCACAGACTTCTACAAAAACCACAAACTCATCTCTAACAGAGTCTCTGTGTAGCTCTATCCGCACTCCGCACTTTAAAAAATCAAATCACTAACTGCTGTTTTTAAAGAGCCCACTGCAGCCTCACCTGCCACTGTTGCACCATGTGATCAACACTTTATTGAGACCATGTGACCTCTTCTACTAGTGTTCTGATCAATTGTGGACCAAAATAAGTGCTGGCATCGATTGGGAGCCATGCAGAGGAGTGATTTTAGTTCATTCTGAAAGGTTAGGTCATTGCTGGTGTGAAAATGCTCTTCTCTAACAATTTGCATATTTTTGATGGCCCACTGCTGACACTCATATTGACAACTTACTAACCCATGTCAAAAAAATACTCTTTGTGCATTGTTGTCTTTCCATTTCCTCACAAACCCTCCAGTGTTTCGACCCTTATTTGCATTTTTGTTTGCAAATGAGGGCCTGACAAAAGAAGCTGTACTCGTATAATGAGTAGAAGCGGTGTGAAAAACTAAACTTACATAGGGAAGGCGAGGAAAGTCAAACATAATCTCGTCTATTTAGACTCTAGTTCTTCTTTCCACTTTCCCAGCTTAGATGACAACAGCAATCAGACATACTAAAAGTAAATTTCCTCTTAAGGACAAAGCACTATATTTCAAAAAGTTACTGAATGTTCATGGCCATATTTGGTAAACCCAAAAAATCAGAGGGGATATGAAGTTAGATCTCCCCTCGGAATAACTAAAGGCTTGTATAGTTTTCCATTACAGCATGCGGTGGCATTAATGACAGAGGGATGATGGCTTCTGCTCTTGCTCCATTAATCAGTTTTTTTTTTTTGTATGACCAATAGACAGCACACAGTGTTAGGAAACAAGGTTAAGGTGGGAAACCTCACAGGATTCACTGGACACAACAACTTCTGCCACTCCTTTGTGTACCAGCAAATGACCACAGCTGCTGAACAGATGTGAAAAGACAACACAGTAATGACAATGTAAACACACAAGCAAAAGTTCACTCATCCAAGAAATGTTAAGTTATTGACGTTGGCCACAGCTCTAATTCATAATGACGACCAGAGAACAACTGCCACCGCCAGTTCGCACGCAACAGCTCTGTGTCATTAGCCTGACTTTATAATTAACATAGAAAGAGTTCACTCTTTATACATTTGATCACATGTGTTAGATTGAGAAGGCAGTTGAGGTGTAAAATAAAAAAGAAGCAGGATACATTTCACAAAAGCCAGTGTGATAATATTAAATATCCACAGACTGTGGATTGTAGGTCATCTGCTATGAAAACCAGAAAATACTACTTTTATCCCTACGTTTGAATAAAGTCACAAAGCAAAGTGCAAAATCTGTAACATATAACTCATTTCACTTAATTTTCTTCTTGCAAAATTCCACCCATAAAGAACTTTAGTAAAGATCAAATTCAACATTTCAGCCAGTGCATCTTCCTCATGCTGTCATATTTCACTCTCAACATAAACACACAAACCAACTGCGGCACTTAAAACACCCTTTCAGTAAACCTGAAACACGTGCAACTCAAAAGCAAAATGTTATAAAAGCAGAATAAGCTGCAAGACTAAATTTGTGACTTAATAATGACTCAAATAGACAAGCGATACCTTGTCATAGCAAGGCAACATGGCATCAGCTAAACATGGATAAAGCTGATGTTGTTCACCTGTGGCGCTACAGAAGGTAAGCAGGGAGGGTGAGGTGGAGGATGACGAGAGGGAGCAAGAAGAGAGAAAGGGACAACAGATAAACAGGGAAGTGGAGCTGAAAAGGGAGGTAGAGAGTTTGAGGAGGACACCAGGGAGCGTGAGAGACCCAGTAAGGCTGAGGTACTCACAGGCTGAAGTTTATGCTTGAAGCTCATGCTGAAGGGCACCACGGGGTAAACAGCAAGAGAAGAGAGTGAAAGAGAGAGAGGGAGGAAACCCCTATCCATCCATCTGTATCCCCCTCCCTCCTGCTCACTCCTCCCTCCATGTAGCCCAGCCCTCACCGCGGGATCCTCCTTCAAACATGAAAAAATAACCCTGCGGCTCTATGAATGACAGCATCCATTTTTTTTTCCAATAATCCTATTTGAGTAAGAAAATAATTATCTTAATGTTGACATAGATGGCTGTATTAAGAATCATGATGTGCTGATTCTGAGCCCATGGGATGTTTTATAAGTCACAAATAGTCATTAATATTAAATATATTACCCTTTAATTCAATCATGGCTATAATACTGTCGCACTGTCAGTATGGCCATGGTTAATTAATTAACTGATTGTACTTAAAGAAGCCAGAAACAACCTCATATTTCACTTTGATGGAGGTAAAGTGGCCAGAAATGTTTGGGGGAATTCCCACAGTATATTGAAGGTTATGCATCCTCCTCAATATATTTTGATAAACTTGTGCTTGATGGCTGCTCTTGAATAATGAGTTTGATCAATGAGCATGTTAAGATTATAATACTTCTTTGTGAGTATAAACCTGTTTAACACGTACACTTCAACTGTGCACACACACTACTGCTCACAACATTTGAAAATCATGGTGCCACCTTTCAAAAACAAATATAAAGTTCTATTTAATTCAAACTGAATCTCCACAGTCTCCTGTTGTGAGCTCATTCAAAGGCAGGGGGCACCACACACAGTAGTAACAGTGTGCTGGGGCTTTTCTACAATCGTTTGCAAGCTACAGTCTAGTCAATCACACTGTGTGTTTCATGTTATGCAGACAAATCAATATGGACAAAGATCAATGACAACCTTCATTTCCCTTTTTGTAAGGTGCCAATCGAAATCCAATTAGAAAGGCGCTACGATGAACAATATTATTGTATAATGGCATAGAACAAAAAGTAAAGGCAACATTTGCGTATAGATTTAGTAACATGTAAACGTATTAATTCTTCAGGCAAAATTGCACTTGGCGGGGTTATTGATCACCGCCACCGTTTGTTCTCATATGACAGCCGCAGCTTTACTGTGACCTGAAACCTGAGCTTCAGGGCTTCACATTGGTCTGTCACCCCACGACTATGATACCCCCGTGAGTCAAGCTGTTGAAACCAGACAAGAAGTCAGGCTGACACCAGCATGAAGACGGCTAGAGGGGACTGCAGTTGGTGGTTTGACAGAAGCGCAGAGAGCATGCCTGCTGTCCTCCACTTCCATTAGCTCCAGAGGCCAAGGTCACTGGCATCAGCATCAAGCCACCGAGTGCCGCTCAATAGCCTCACAGCCGTCACCCTTTTTACTCGCTTTCATAACTACATCTCACCAGAACCTCTCCGTGCTCTCACAGACTGTCTGTGAAGCATCCCCACACACTCCCACACAATCAACAGGGTGTCCCCGGTTCTCCATGCTGCCTAGTTACTGTCTATATGTTGGGCTACATACAGCAGCAGTACTGAGAATAACTAACAGAAACTAACAATCAAGGACATTTTAAGCACCACATTGTAAAACAGATGCTTGCTTTGCTACCTTCTTAATAAAAAAGTCAAACAATAGAGCTCTCATATGCTGAAAATCCCAAAACCTTCAGTAAATATAGTGTTCAACAGCTGAAACTCCAAAGCATAACCTAATGCAAAAGGATTTACACAGCATCAATCCAAAACACATCACAAGTCTTTCCCTTTAAACAAGATACAAATATCTTTAAATGTGACCAGATAATTAATCATTTTTAATGCAACTAAATCCTTTTAAATCACAAAATGAGGGAGATTCATAAATCGCCACTAGATACAATGCGTTTTAAATCAGCTACTGAAACAATTTGATTTGCACTGGAAACAAGTGAATAAATACCTCAACCCCCTGTTTTTACCGAAAGCAAGATTTAAAGACACATTTCTGGACCAAACTGTTGTTAAGATGAAGACGTCGTCCCGTGTGCGGTCTGTCAACAGGAGACATACCAGTGACAGAGAGCTGCAATACGTCTACCTTCCAACAGAACCATAAAGAGTAGAAAACCCCTGCTCACATGGAGAAACACTCTTTATCCAAACTTGTACATGACGTCAGCGGAGTGGAGATAACAACTCAAGTGTTCTGCCAGGCATTCAAGGAGCCCGTCTGTTCATCCTGTCACTTTTTCCAGGGCCACAGAAGCCACGTTGCTTCCACATTGTGTAGCCGGCTGTCAATACCACTCTCCCCCTGGTGTGAAGAAGTGAGATCTCACCACCACCAAGGCAGCGGCACTTACATAGGGTAATAAACATGCAAATGTAGCACTGATTCATAATGAATGTATGTGCTATCGGAAGCAATGCAAATCTAAGGCTTATGTTATGTTTTACAGGAACGCTGGAAATTACTAAAGTCTTTGGGATCTGGTATTACTTTCACATTGTGTTCAAATGTTGTCGCAGTATATGTCAAATCAGCCAACAAATTATGAATTTAGCAACCAATTATAGGAAAATATAATCAAATATCAAAAAACATACAGAAACGTTTTTTGGTGGCTTATGAACATATATTATACACCACGACTGCATGACGTATACTCATTGATTCAACTTGAACCGAGAAATCCAAAGAAAAAATAACTCTACAACACAGAGTTAATGGGATTCTTCAAATAAGAAGGTAAACTGAGTTACCTATATTACTTAGCTGAGTAAAACCTTTTTTATTCAGTCCATGTTTCAGATTTGAACAGTTTAAATCAACACAGACATAATTCAGACAAGCCGCTTCTTGTAAAATGTTATTGTTAGTGCGTTATGAACCAAAATGTAAAGTGCTTCTCACCAAATACTACATTACTTGTTCTTTGGCCCACGGACAAATTTCTTTGAAATCTATTGGCAGATTTTGGAGCTGCTAAAAAACAAAAACAAATAAACAGGTAAACTGATCTGAAAGTGCCCCTTTGGGTCAGGCTGGTTGAAAAAAGAGTCCACTGACTGCTGTGGAAGCCCCGCAGATAAACTGGGTTAATGTGATGCACTGAGGGTGCCCCAAAGAGCCTGAAATTGCATCCTGCACCAAACAGGCCAGTCCATGACATTTCGGTTTTGTGTGTTTGTGCAGACGTGTAAAGTAAAAAAATTCACTCAAGTACCAGTACCAGTTTATATTATTGCCAGTTTCTGAGACAACTTTCTCTCCACTAAATTTCTGAGGTAAATATTGTAGTATTACACATTATTTATCAAATGCTTCAGTTAAAAGCTACTTTGCAGAGTCAGCTTTAATAATAATATAAGATAGGAAAGAGAATCCCTGAAGTGTGCTTCAACAAGACAATGTGTAGTATTGTCTAGACATTTAACTCAAGGATTTTTGCTCTGCTCTTCGTTATTTCATTATCTCCAATTACCGTAGTTTAACATTCAGGTGGGGACTATTCTTCACAATTAAGTCAAATTTTAAAAGCAGAAACTTAACTCATCTTTAAGTGTTTTTCCATTGAGGTACTTCTTGCGCTGCTGTATGTGAGGTAACATTGTGCCAAAATGTGAACAGACACACCCGCGGTGTGATGACAGGTGGCTGATCAAAGTGTTGTGCTGCTGGAGCCATAGATGTCACACCTCAGGTGAGATCATTCTCTCACACTTTCACCCTGCGGACGTTTCTAGCATCTTCAGTGAGCCAGAAGCAATAAACATTTTTAAAACATTTTTGTCTGAAGTGTCCATGTGAAGAGACAATGACTGGATGTGACAATGCGGGGAGAGTAACCACAAAAATGGCCATACAAGCTGAACTTGACAGGATGACAGGAGGAGTAATATGATGTGATAACTATAATTTAGCTAGCAGACAAAGCTGTTGTGAAACTCTGTCACCACAACCTCTAAATATGAAGCTCAACTTGACTCAAAAAAGAGATCATTTCATCCAATAATTTCCAAGAAAATTATCAGCCTCTTCTGTGTCATCATAATTGAACAAAATTACTAATTACAATGAGTGCATAAGTGAAACAATTTTCATTTTTAAATGTCAGAGCATTTTCTCTTTTTTCACTGAGATGTTAAAGGACTTGCCTGAGTGACGTGAGTGACCTTCTCAGTGACATTCTGGGTTCGGTCTTTAATCTTGCTGGGTGCAATGATTTCAATCTCAGTGGGCGAAGGTGGTCTCAACCGGTCCGAGCCGAAGGTGAGAGTAACCTGAGGGATGCGGCCGATGGTCCGATGTCTCATCAGGTCCGAGTCCGACGTAGAGTTCAGAGCGCTCGGCTTCAGATCTACAGCGGATTGTTAATCAACAATTAAGATTCAAAAGCAGATTGTGGAAAATTGTGAGTTATGGTGAGACATGAAACAGAATAGAAACTACGTAATACCTGAAAATGTATTTGAATTATAAATGAAGTGTCCAGCTTTAAAGGTCAAATCATGACCAAATGTTAAAAGAAATGTTACAGTTAAAATGTTTTAGAAACTAAATGTTTTTGTTCATCCACTATATCTTTCCCTCAACAGGGGAAGACAGACTGCATTTCCCCTCAGCCTCAAAGACTGAGATGGACGTACAAATATGATGAAATGAAAGAAAATGTGACGGACAGATTGAGAGTGTGATTGGAACTTGCACAAAAATGATAGTTTCCTCACAAAAGACATCTCTTGAGAGAAGAAGACTATATATGTGCAGTTGTGTTCAATTGTACCACAAATGAACCACAAACCCACACAGAATCAGACAAACAATCACACACACACACACACACACACACACACACACACACACACACACACACACACACACAGCGACAGAGGGATTGATTTGTGTGTCTCTGCTGGAACAATCATCAGGTGGCTGCACACGCTCAGAGAAATGCTCTCCTTGTTATGGAAGATGGACTTCTGTGATTTTTGCAGCTTCTACATCAATTTCATCATATCTGATCGACTTTCGTTTCATTTTATATCAACATTTTCAGTATTGTAACAAATACTATATCAAGGCCATGGTGAATACTCCTTTCTGATTGTATGTCAGGCGTGTTAAGATCATATAACAGTGTGGTGCCGTCAGACTTATTACTATTGCGTCCCTCTCTTCCCTTAACCTTGATAAAGGTAAAATAATTGATGATGTACTCTGAGGTGTCCCTACGTAGAATATAATGAACTCAATGAAGGAAGGGAACCCCTCTCCTGCCTTTATCATTCGATACAGACAAATCTCTTAGAGAAAAGTATCAGTTTTGGTCAACTACAATGATTTTCAAAGTTGAGAGTCACATTTTCTGTTGTGCCAAAGTTAAGATATTTCCCACAATCCATTTTGTTTCCAGTCTCCAAATATGTTGCTACTTGTCTATATTGAACAGCATAGACACGACCTGAAGAGAACTTTCTTGTGAATTATGTTTTGTATTATTTGCAAGACTACACGTCTCATAGGATTTAACTTAATTCCCTGTTGGTTGTGTTGATAGTAATTAAACAATTGTCTTTAAATAAAAGTATGTTAATTATATCAAAATAATGCATGTGGCATTTGTAATATTACACTTCTAAATAATATTTCACACAAGGGGCTTGAACTGGCAATTATTCAGTATTATCAATTGTTGTCAAATCATGTCATAATCAAATAAGAAAAATGATGTAATGTTGCATGCTTTATGTAATTTGAGTTAAAAGGATACAGCGTTTAACTGGATAAAATAAAATGATAAAACATCTGTTTCACTAATATGTTGAAAGTATGTGTTTTAAAGATATTTCTGTTTTTTCAGAGACAAATACTGAAATGCTCTCAGCGTCCCAGTCAGACACTCACTGCTGTTGGTTTGGACGTCCACAGGTCGACTGCTCCATTCTGCCCTCATGCCATCAATGTCGTCCAGTGACGAGGCGCGTCGAAGGCTGCGGACGCTGTCCCGAGAACAGCTCCGAGGTAGCGGGCCCCTGGGGAAGGCGTTGCTGGGGTCCAGGCGGTCTGTCAGCAGGGAACGTCGCTTGGTGGAGGACTGGGCTGCAAGGGATGGAGGATCAAGGTCCTGTTCTATCAAGGCTTCGGTCTCAGACTGCATGCAGCTCTCCTTGGATGGGATACGAAACTCTTTGAGCGGGACTTCCTCGCTGTTTGGCTGACAGGGGCAGAGAGCAGAAAGCCTTGTCTGAGGTGTACAAAAATTATAATTTATTTATAAAAAAAAAATAGATTATCTTTCAACAGTTACAGCATTTCAAACTGAGATTGTGTTGTGTTTTACAAATCAGGTATGGATACTGTCAGGAAATAGTTTCACACAAGAAGTGATTCATCAAAACATGAGAGAACTCTAAACAAAAGTAAGGGAAGACGCTGAGAAGAGAAAGATTAACTCAATGGTAGATTTTTTCCCCCCCTCATTCCTCTCGTTGGGGTCCTTTGGGAAGAGCAATCAATCCTTGAATTTCAAACAATTCTCGCTGCTATATGTCAAACTGCATATTTCATATGTGAAAAGCCTGCACCAAAAGAGTTTGTCGTGAACGTACTACAGCAGAATGCAAGACATACACGCGTACCGCATTGCATTATCTCTTGCGAGTGTTGTGAATGTATGAACACCACCTCACCTGCAGGTAGTCCACAACCACTCCTTCAAACTGATCTTTGGAAAGTGAAGGTTGTCGCATGGACCGCAGCACCGGTAGCCTCATCTTCAACCTGCGATTCTGACCTGAGGGGGAAAGTCTGTGTTCAGCTCAGCTGTTATCAAAACTTAAATTTTATCCACTACAAATCATGTTCACATGCAATTGTTTTGTATATAAGTAATTCATATATATAGTTGCAAAAATCTCTGTTTTGAAAATTAAAAGTATATCATGCAGAGAAGTTATAAGCGAAATGTTAAAGGGTTTACAGTATATCAATCCTTTGGCAACTCTCTGCTTGAGGCCTGACTTCTTGAGAGAAGGATCAATCAGCTCCTGGAAGTCGAGGATGAACATGATCACAAGACTTTCTTCGTTTTTTACGGGGACAACGTCTACCAGGCATGGTCTACAGGTTCCTATAGACACAGAAAGAGAGACACTTCAGTAGGAAAGCAGGGGGCACTTGGACTTGAACCGGGGACCGCTATACCCTCCCCTCAACAAGAGAAAATAGCAACCATCTGATTTGCCTCACGACGCTTCCACTACACTTGCTAAAAAAGGTTAAATGAGCAACACATCCGTCAGGTTAAACTTCACTCTGCAATCAGCGTGGTCTAAAAATACTCACATACACACACGCAAATAGTTCCAGCATTCAGTCCCATTCACACATCCAATCTGAATCACATTGTATCCACTTGTTCGCAATTTTGTTCTACGTGTTCAGTCTGGAAGCACAGTAGGGAGCAGGAGAGTAGGAGACAAAAGAAATAGATGCTTAGTGTTATGTGTATGTGTGTGTGTGTGTGTGTGTGTGTGTGTGTGTGTGTGTGTGTGTGTGTGTGTGTGTGTGTAAGGAGACAGTGAATGGGTTGATGACAGTAATCGTCCTGAGCCTGGTGTGTTGCCGTGTTTCTGTAACTCTGTGTAAGTGACAGATAAAACGGTGAGGGAGGAATTGAACGGATGGTCTCGCATTAAGATGAAGTCAGAGAGTCAAGAGGAAATGGAGCTTTGAGAGCAGGGAACGTTCAGTAAAATGCCACGGTTACCAAGTTTAAACGTCCGTCTCGCTCTGTTATTTCTGCTATGATATTTTTACTCTGCTCTCTCATTATCGTTCTAATATCACCATCTCCACGTCTCTACACTTCACTCCTTCATGCTTCCCCAACTGTGATAATAATATTTCTGCTTGCAAAAATTACGTTTTGAACAAAAGTATAAGTGGAGGATGTGAAAAAATGCACCAAAACATTTTTTGAGGAGGGAGGGAAGCAGGGATTAAGGGTGTACCAGAAAAACTAATATGGCAGAACAGGTAAGTCTAAATCAATGTTCACCCATAGGAGGAGGATTAAAGTGATTAGAGTTTGTGTGTGTGAACGTGCACTGCCTGGTTTTTTGGAGGAGGCCGAGAACACGCTACGGGATTTAAAGCCTCATGATGAATGATTTTTAGAGAGAGTCTGCCAGGTCTGAAAGAAAAACATGGCAGGTTACCGTGAATGGTCTACTCACATGGTGGTGCGAGATTAAGATCTTTTTTTCTTCCTGATGAATCGTGCTTTCCATGTTTGATTTTTTATGAGAAAATCTGAATGTTATTTTAACAGAAATGAGACCTTATTGAGTTAGTTAGGATTTTAAAAGCTTTCTGTATGTTCCTGGAATAAAACGGATTGTCTTGTTGGTGATATTACTTGTTGAATGAGAAGTAATATCAATTATTTATTGAAACAAATTAACCGGTCTATTCATTTTATGTTTTTAAGGCATTTTAGCTGTTGCAAATTCTTTGTTTCATCACTTTGTATATGCTAAAACCTCAAATGTTTGCATAGAGCACAGGAACAAACAATCTGCTGGATACATCTTAATATGAATTTTCTCCATCCGAAATTGAGTGCAGTGACAAAATAGGAGCAAATTACTCAATGAAGGATAGGGTAAAAGTCTGCAATCTGTCCAATCAGGTTTCTTGTAAGAACATGGCGAGTAAAACAGTGGAACATGAGGATGAATTTTATAATTAAGCTGTCCACTAGGCCAGGTATCTGAGGTTGCAAGCACTTCTCCGCTCCGGTGTCTTACCTTCCTTGTCGTAGTAGAGGATCTCCACCTTGTGCTCCTCTGAGCCAAGCAGGGCCTGAGCCAGTTGGGCCAGGGCGCTCTTCATGGTGCCGGGCCCCACCAAGAACTGGCAGGTACAGGGCTGCTGCATGATCTCTGCCCTGGCGAAACCAAACATCTGGCAGAAGCCTTCGTTGCAGTAGATGATGCCACAGTTCGTCGTCTGGGCGTTGGCAATTAGAAACTTGCGATCTGAAGGGAGGAGGAAACGTTAGCGTCACATTCCTGTTTAAAAAGGCAATAAATCTATGTGGATATATAGTGACTGTGGGGTTAAGTTACAAAGTAAGTAAGAAAGCATAGGGTCCACTTTCAAAACTCCCTTTAAGTAGTTCATCTTAAATACCACACAAGATAATAATATATCATCAGTACAGTTACTAATAAATAAAGGAATGTTACTCCTGTAAAACAGGAGTAAAGAGTAAGGGAATTTAGTTTTAGCTAAGGTTAGCTGGCACTCACAGCAGCTAGCTTTGCAATCTTTGCTGTTATCTTCCGATTCACTTCTAGGGCATAATAACATTTCATATGGTAAAACAAACATTCAAATGTGACATTTAATTCAATTCTACTGCATATTGACTGTTTTTTAAGTGATTAGATACCGATTAAAAAAAATCTTTACAATATTACAATACAAATGCACTTAGAGTGTAAAGAACATGGTGTTTAAACTCCACTGTATGGTCTCCACTCGACAATCAACTCAAGTGGAGCTAATGAAGTCCACCTCTCCATGGTGCTAATGTTATTAACGTCACAATTTCTCCTCAGGGACTCAGGAGAAGCAGGTGGGCACTTAACATAAGAGCCTCTGTGGCTCGGTCACACCTGCTGTCACATAGTTCATGGGAATACAGGTTGTTGACGTACTTCAGGATCAGCCTGTAAGATTTTACCTGACATTTTAATTAAACTTGAATAATACAGCTGTTTCTAATAATGATGTGCTCATATAATCATGCTGCTAGATGAGGGTATTTTTTTTTTATTATGATGGATTGTTTCTATGTTCTCGTCTCTATTTATACTGCCAGGGGTGGAGGGAGTGTGCCTTTACTCAAGTAAAAATACAAATACCACACCATAGAAATACTTGCCCTGCATTGAAAATGTTGCTGAAGTATATCATCATGAAAATGTATACTTAAAGTGTTAAAATTACTCAATGTAGAATAATTCCCCTCTGTGTTTGTTCTTGACTGTATCATGAGATTATTATTACTCAAGCACTAATGTAAAAGCAGAATTTTACTGCTGTGGTTGCTTAAAGTGGAGCTGTACTTATATGTATAGTTTTATATACTGTTGTCATAGTCTAATTTATAAAAATACACAATATTTTATACGCTCTTTGTATGTAGAGCTATAAAAAAAAACCTATAATTTTAGTGAAGTAGAAAGTAGCCTCTGAGTGGAGTAGAAGTACAGAGTGGCATGAAAAGAAAAGAACCAGGTAAAGCACTTAATCCACCTGGAATTTGAGTAAATGTACTCAATCAGATTTCACCACTAATTTATTGTATGTTTTACATGGTTTTGGATATTTTTACTTTATCTATATGATCTTTGCTTTGAGGCTATAGCAGTGTTTCCACATGGAATTTATTTTAGAAGCCCACCCAAATATATCTGCCCCGAACCCATATGCATATTAATTATCTCGCTTTCAATACGCAATATACCTGATAAAATACAATGCATTGCTAAAGATATGTTTCAGATGTCCAGGAGTTGTTAGCAGTTCCACCAAAGAAATATTTCTCCTCTGAACTTCTCAAATATTTTCAAATTTGAGGCCCAAACAGGTAAAACTCTCCAGTATTACATAAAAGAAGCAAAGGGGGAATTTGTGTAGCAGAATGTGTCTGTCATGAACATTTAGCTAGCTCATAATACTTCTTTTACTTGAGCATAATGCAGGAATTTTACTTGTCATGGTGTATTTTTACATTATTGTATTGATAGCAATATTCCTTCCACTACTGGAAACTGGACCATAGTAATGTTTTTCTTTCTGCGATGTCAAACCTTTGAGTATTAACTGCAAGTTATTCTTTATTCAGAAAAAAAAAACTTAATAGTCTAATTCCATGCTCATACCATCCAGTTCCTGTTATTGATGGTTGTAATGTACGCAGCATCAACAACCATGAAAGTGAAGCAGGACAGTTTAGTTCAAAGGCTGCTAATGGAGGAGTTCAGTGAGCTGAATGAAAAGGACATATCCTCTGACTGGCCCTTTTATTATCCTGCGGTGGAACTGGGTTAAACAGCTCTTCCCTGTCTGCTGCCCGAACAGATGAGTGGAGGGGAGTCTCTCCTAAGTCCCTCTCTTTAAAGTAAATGGACGAGCTCCTCTGGAGGAAAGCACATCCAGTCCAAAGTCTTTATCCTGGGCTCAAGGGGGAAACACTGATCGTCACACCGTTGCTTAGCAGCAACGCGGTGGCACGTGCACTCACCTGGTCAGGCACGTGCATGTGGCTGCGCGTGCACATTACATACTTAGTGACATACAGTAGAGGCATTACATAATAGAGGTTTCAGAGATTCAAGTGTTATTACCCCCAGATTGAATCAGACTAAAACTGAGAGCAACTATTTCTCCATGTTTGGTCAGTATCTGATCAGCATGTCAGGGTTAGTGATCCATAGAGTTTGGCCTACTAGGCAAGGAAAAACTGACTTTATAAGTAGACTGAAAATATTGTTTTGTAGCATTTCTAAACAATAAATTATATTAACAAAGATGTAACTTGCTGATGTGCAATGTGTGATGTACAAAAGCTTTAGGTAAAACAGAGATAAAAGATAGATAAATAAACAACCCTGGTTAAAAGAAGATATCAAATCCAACATTAATGTAACAAAAAGAGTTATTTTTTTCTTTCTAAATGTGTGAGCGCTGGTCTCACTTCCAGTGGAACATGTGAGCTAATGGTACATTATATTAGACATCAGGTGAGCAAACATCACTGATACAAATTAGATATGTTTTTTCAATGTAACATTAAAAGCCTGTCTGTCTGCCACCTGTTCAAGAGTCTAAATTAATATGAGTGTGACAAATAAAGGATAGGCTGTAGCCCTGTTGTAACAGAGAACATGGTGTGGCTAACTTTTACCCACATGGTTTATCACTGTAATCAAAATGTTGTTACATCCAGCAGCTGTTCCATTCACAACCATGCTTTATTTTAATAACCATGACATAAATATGCATGGAGTGATGGCACACTGCTCCTACTGATGATAACCAGGGACTGAGAACATTATTACCTCACAATTACGCACTTTCTTTGCACTTATATTCGCTATCTGGAGGGTCAACTGCGTGCCCACACTTCGACAGCATCTTATGGTGAGAAAATTGAATTATAATTGTCATGTGCACTTACTTTGCTCGTCGAATTTCCGGATGATAGTGTCCAGGTAGGTGTTCTGGAGTGCAACATGACCGCGTCTCACAGGCATTTTGGTGCTGAGAGAAAAGACTTCTCCGACACATGAACCTTACTATTTAAAATAAAAAAAATAAAATAGAATTAGAATTGCCAAAAAATCCGCTTCCACTTGAACGACGAGCGACAACGGGAGGGTATTTGGTTTCTCTCGGAGGCTGCAGATGATGGTGGTGAGAGCCGGAGCGCAGGAGGGTGATGGAGAGAGGGTCTGGTTGCCAGGGTGATGGCATATGCAGGATGTTGCACGCTGATACTGGGGGGGGGGGGGGGGTAGACTATACTTCAAAATCCATAATGCAACATTTCTAAATCTTAAAAAAAAAAGAAAAACAAACCGGTTCCTTGCTTCCTTGGCGAACGTGTTTTTTGGAGAAGAAGTTGTGAAGAGAAGCTGCAGCATATCTCGGTTTGTTATTTTGATAATCGAAGCATTCTCTCAGGTTTAGACGCTGCACGGTAAGTACAGCGAAGACCAGGCTCCTATGAACCACTTTCACTGGATCCTCTACCTTCCACCTCCCCCTCCCACCGGCTCGACAGGACCGGCAGTGAGCTGCGACTAGTCACTCTGAGTTAACCAGGTCAAAAACGGAAGTCCACATTGATTGACTTTCAAAATAGAGGCAATGTCTTTCTGATCTCTGATTATAAGTTGGAATTTGTTTCAATGCCTCTTAAAGGTAGCTGACACAGGCTGTATGAGGGAATATTTATTCATGTAGCCATGGCATGCCTTCCCCAATTTGGGTAGTTTAGTGGTAGTCCAAAATAAGTTATTTGTTATATTCTCAACATTTTTTACAGCGACCCCAAATCCCAAAACTTTGTAATTCAGTATAGTGCCCTGAAATCCTTGCCCATGGGATTTGTTTTTCTCTCTCAATCACTGAATTTGTTTGTATTAATAATGCCTCATATGACATTTCAATGTAATTTTGGTCATAATTATATCTAGTCAGGTTGTTGTTATTGTGCCTTAAAATGCTCCCAAAGAGTATAGTGGAAGGCTATAATAAATTCAGATGTTATAAAAGGGGCAATGATTTGGGGACAAATACTTTCTGGGTATGTTGGGATTTGGGGACATTGCATGACTTAACACAAAGTATTTCTTAATAATGTGATGTTATATTTTGAAATCCACTTCCTGAAGTGATGTTTACTCTATCATGGATGACTTGATGGTTGGTCTGACACTGACAGAGTGCAGACCCTCATCAGTCTACTCTGCTTAACTCCACATCACAAGTCTCTGAGCTCAAAATAGCAGCATCCTCTCTCTCTGTCCATGGCTGCCATCACACTTCTGGAGTATTATATCAATCTATAGTCATGATAAGCTTTTGTGTGTGTGTGTGTGTGTGTGTGTGTGTGTGTGTGTGTGTGTGTGTGTGTGTGTGTGTGTGTGTGTGGTATCTTGTCCTCTTTGAATCCTTCAGAAAATTAAAGTTTTTGTATGTTGAAGCAGCCTCTTTCTCTGTTCTTTATACTGACTTTCTGCATTACAAATGTGATTAATTCAGACTTTCAAAACAGAAAAACACTTTAATGACGTGTTTTCACCTGAACTTCAGTCGTATGACTTTAAAAGACTACAATCATCTCCCTGAACCTGATGAGGAGACATTTAGTTGGCACAAGCTGAGTATTCAGAGACACAGCAGACGTCCAGGCCTGAGTTTCAATTGTATACCTACTTAAAGGTCACATTATGAGGCTGAAAATGTCTTCTTGACACACAGACACTGCACATTGTTAGTTTTGTTTGGGAATAGCTGCCACAAAAGAGTTTCCTTGACCAGCTAGGCTGAGTGATGTTTACTGCAGGCCAGTCTATACTTCCTCTTTCTCAATATGTCCCACTGGCAACACTGACACAGCACCTCAATTGATCTAATAGCCTTAATTATTATTTTCAGTGGGTATCTGAGATTTACAGAGTCTATATATGACCTATTGTTGAAATCATTAAAACAGAGGTCATAAGGAGACCATGCATGATGGTGATAAAGCTGGTACTTTAGTAGTAGGTTGGTGACCTTATGCATCTGAGAAGTCATTGCTCCACTGTGTCTAATGAAATGTGTTTGGCGATACAGCAGTTTAGTCTGTAAAGGGTGTTTGGAGATCAGAGGTGGCTTCACGGTCCCAGCAGACAGGCTGAGGTGGTTTGCTCTGTGTTTTGTCTTAATGGCCTCGATGAAATGAAGGCTAAAATTAACCCAAGGAGCACACATGCCTTCCCATGACCCCTTAGTGAGAGAGCCAAGTAAGACAGGAATGTGCACTACAGAGGGCAGCGAAAGACAAAGAGCTGGAAAGACAATGAGAGTTGGCTGCAACACTGGATGATAAGTGTGAGTTTGGAGGATCAGTTGTAAAATCCCACTTATCATTTCTTCATATAAGAACTGAAAATGCAAACGTAAAAATTTTAAACATTTTAAGCACTTCACCAAGGACGTCGTTTTCTGTGCCATTTGTATTTTTGTTTGTGTTGTGATCCCTATTATTAGCAGGATATGTTAAACTTGAAATTCATATGAAACTGTATAAACTGTGTTTAGGGCTGTTTCATTATGAATAGTAAAAAAAAACGTGAATGTGTGATTTCATGTTTTCTATAGCTTACATGACAGCTGTTGTCACCTTGCACCTGCTGTGGGAAGATAAAGAGCATAAAGTTGTTCATCTTCACCCCTTCCCAGCAACTCTGGATGAAAAAGTGTTTCAAAGCCAGACGACCCGACTGCCTGAGAGTTTTATCTGCCTGGAATTCCTTCAGCTCAGGGTTGACTTCTGTGCAGACCTGAGACCCACCATTCCTCTGATAAGAGCCGGGCAAAACAGATACAGTGCAAAGTGTACTTTACACACACTCAGTTACACTTCACGTCCAGTCACACTTCAATACACAAATCATCCCAAAGAATGATGCTTTATATGAGAGGTTTTCTCTCAAACATACTGATGCTCTTCATGATGAGTTGAATAAACAAGTTAAAACATTAACCACAAACAGCACATTTATGTGTCGGTGAAATGTTTAGATATCCTGGACTTCCATGTTGGGTCTTTAAAAGGCTTAGAGTCATTTACACAAATGTTTTGTTTGGGAACCATGCTAAGATGCATTTGTAATTTGTTTTCATATTGAGAAGGTTTCTGATGTTGTCAAGCCTTCATTATGTTGTTGTTGAATGTCACAGATAAAGGAAGAAGATGAAAAAGGAGAGGGCATAACAATGAGCCTTTTTTCATTTAGTCTAAGCCTCTTTGAATATCCTCTACCAGCTGTTTCTTCAAATTAAAATACCAATATATAAAATATATTTTTCCCAGTATATCATAGCATAGCACATGAACACTTCATGAATCCTTACAAACAGAACAGTCACCATACTGAGTGTTAATTGATTCAAGCTTCTCTAATTGGAAGAAATGTCAATATTTGTTGTAGCAAATGGAGTCAATCAGATCCAAGATGTGCAACAATTCTTATGTTGTGATTATAATCATTCTTCGCTGCTGGCTGTTAAGAAAATAATCCTTCTTTACATTCTTCCAATGAAAGAGAGGAGGGACAGGGGAAAAACCTTGTGAAGTGACATTTTGGGAAACATGAGTTCAGGTGTTTGGCAATCCAGTGCAGGTGTTTATCTGCATCTCAGGCAGTTCTATTTTCGGCTGCAATTATCTTTCTGCCGGGATATACTGTAACACTCGTAATGAGCCGGGATATTACAGCAAGTGAACCCACCTGCTCAGCAGCAGGACCTGGCCGACGTGCAGCAACAATCAGTCAAGATGATGAATAGTGTCTGTCTGCTGCTGTCATCCCTCTAGTAGCCTCAAGTTAACTGTCAGCATATATAACCCTCATTTCACTGACTATCATTCTCCATGTGGGAAACCTTCATACAAAATCTAACATCTAACCCACTGCGGGACTAATAAAGGATTATCTTATCTTATCTATTTATATCCAATCAAACTTTTGATGAAGGAGATTGATAAATGTCAGTATTGAATCAGAAGAAAACACACACAACTACGAACGCATGAACTAACATGAAAAATGGAACAAAACGAAAAAAGAGACATCAACTCTAATAACCATGTTTTATTGTTGTTAACTTAACATCATAGCATGTAGCATTGGTCAGACCTAAAGTTATATTTCCACCTGCAGAGGATTCTTCCCCCAAAAAAGCAGGATTCATCTGTGTCTCTGCTACAAGACTCAGGAGTCAGAAGTTCTATCTAAGATCGACATTAAAAAACAACAACAAAGGGAACACAAGAGAGGGCTGCATGTTATTGGGAGAAACAGGAGTAGGGGTTGAGTGACAGGAGTGGAAGTTGTGGAGGGGAGCAGGTGGGAGGCACATGGGAACACAGATTCACAGCGTGTCCTTGGCGATGAGCGCAGCGACAGCCAGCTTCGGTATAGCATCACTTTCATTAGCGGCAGGGCCTGTCAGCACGGCTTCAGTCAGCGGGACTTCCAACAAAGCAGGAAGCTTGGATCACAGTGTTTGAGCTGTGACATCCATCCATCCTTCCTCCAAGTCTCCTTTTCCTTTTCACCCCTGCATCCTCCCATTCAAAACATTTAAAAAAATAAGGGTTTCTGTTGCTGTGGGATTTGTTGGAGGTTATCTCCACAGCACTTTCCGATGTCTCTGCATCGCTCTCTCTCTCTCTGTTATCAGACAAACACTACAGAAATTGGCCGGTGAATTTGGGAGGAGGGATATTGGTGGAGGAACTGGAGGCTGGAGGACACGACAGCTTCCAAACACCTCCTCCACTCCTCCAACCTGAATCTGTGCCTATAACCCTTGTCGGATGGCATGCCCTGGCACGTCCTGGTGTCAAAACATGTCTTATCAGGTGGTGTTCAAGAGAGAAGACGCCACCAGCTGGGTGCGTGATGAATAGAGGATGCGCAGAAGAGTAGAAGTGAAGCAATGGAGGAAAGTTGTTTTGCGAGATAATGGAAATCCTGATGCCAAAACTAATACCTCAAACATCATATCTTTGATTGATTTTGGGCTCTACAGTGATCTCATCTAGAATGCCTGTCAGCTGTCTCTGTTTTTCAGATGTCTTTGAGATTTTTTGGTTTTTGCTAACAGATCTTGCTTGACTCCTGTGTGCCTCCCTGGTGTCAGTAAAGGTAAATAGACTGTATATGTCTGTAATCACAATGTCTACAGATCACTGACTGTCCAGTTTCTCGTACAACACATGTGTTGTTATTACCTGGTTTTGCAGTTTTACCCTTTAAAAGCAGCAATAGCAGATTGTTTGGCTGCTCTGTGAGGTTCAGGGTTGTAACATGAGAAAAAGTTACATTAACAAAATACTGAATTGACTTTGATGATTTCCACCCAACTCCAATCTGAGCACATGTCTAATCAGCCAGAGGTGAGACAGGCATGTGCTAATTGAAAACACCTCTGCAGGTTATACAAGCAGCAACAGCCAAGCAGAGGTGGCTGCTGCTAGCACAAATTAATAAAATAGCACCAGGCAAGGTAAAAAAACTAAAAAACTAAAACACAGTCCAAATTTAACTGCAAACACATACCTCTCATTTCCTGCCTAAATCCAATTCTGGTGTCTGCTAAAACCCAACTCCCTCTTGTACTTCCCTTGGCACATTTCACATACACATAACCACAAGTCAACCTCACCAAGCTACATATTAGCTGAACACGTTCGTTACTTATCAAGGCCTCTTCTATAGCAGCTACTCTGAAACAATGCTAAACATCTGGGCTGTCAGTCAAAATTAAAATCAAACAAGTTACCAGTGATTTCCAATAGTTTTTACTGGAACAGGCTACAGATCATTTAAGATGGGTGACCTACATTCTGCTCACAGCTGTACAAAAGCTGAATAAAGATGTTTTTGGGGAGGTCTAGGAGTAATTAATGGTTACGTCATGGTTGTAGGGCAGTAAAGGTGATGATGAAAGGAGATAAAAAGGAAATGAAGTGAAGACTGATGGGGCAGCTTTGGGGTTTGGAAACAATAAATTGTAATAATCCTCAGATCATGAGGAGGACTGAACTTTAAGGAAGATCTTTGTGTTCAGTTGTTGATTCCTTAATGATCTGAAAAGAAAAGACACCAGAGTTAAAAATAGAAAAGTAACAAATCCCAAGTGAGTTTTTATTACATATGACATCAGGTGTGTTGAGCGACAGGGAATGAGTGTGAAAACCTGCAGAAGGGTTCAACATTGCCCTCCAGAGGGACTGAGTGAGAGGTGCAATGTGCAGATTGGCCTGCGTCAGTGTGCGTGAGTTGAGCTGTGTTGTTTTTAAAGCACATACCTCCCCATCTCTGGTCTCCACCGTTCGAACCAGGATTCTCCTCTTCACATGCGCCTCCGGGGTTTTAGTGTCCAGGTTAGTATCTAATAGATGAAAGTGCAGTCCAAGAAATACAAGATTATTATCCACTGTTCAATGATGTCTTAGTAAGCCATCATGTACTATTACACACAGTTAACGCAGTATATTTAAAGGATGAGGACATAAGAGTGACCGCCCCTAAAACAATCACAAATTCATCTAGGAATGTCAGAATAGTTCAGAATGAAAATGGTCCACCAAGAGTCAGTTTCCTGTGTGTGTGTCAGGTGGGTCTCGCCACTGCCCCGCCCCTTTTAGAGCCTAGCAGCAGGTCCTGAGTCTATTAGCTCCAATGGGAGCATTGAACATGAACACAGATTATGACCGGTTCTTTCGCTCCATTGTCAAAAAGAAATTTCGTACACGCAAATCAGGAGAAAATGTACTTTTTTCGAGACCTTGCTCTGTTTCAGCAACACACGCTCGCGAGATCTTGCACATTTGTGAACGCCCTCGGTAACTCATTTTTGCAATGCTAATTATGGCCGGTTAGCAAAAGAAAATACATATTTTGTAAAATATATATTTCAAATGATTGGCGGAGCTTGTAATGCATCATCTTTTGTTATAGATTGTCTTTCATATTAATAATACATGATACTTGCTGAGCACTTTCCAAAATGCAAAAACGTAAAAACATCAAAATAAATAGAGGGATGAGAATATGAAGTGGTCACATCTGACACTGACCTCTAAACTGTAGGTTGGAAAAGCTCTGAACTGGAATGGTGATCCTGGATGAAGAGGAAGGGAGAATATTTACTATCATTACTTGTTTACATTTGTTGATTGTGTCAAACCCAACAGTCTGCCGAGCTCTGGCTCACCTGCTCTCCTCTCCCTCCAGCAGCTTCCTGTAGGTGGCGATCTCGATGTCCAGGGCCAGCTTGACGTTGAGAAGGTCCTGGTACTCCTGCAGGTGTCTCGCCATCTCCTCCTTCAGAGTGTGGATGTCCTCCTCCAGACGGCTCACTGTATTCTGGTAGCCAGAAGTCTCCATGGCGAAGCGGTCCTCCATCTCCTGGAGCTGGCGTTCCAGAGACTCGTTCTCGAAGAGAAGAGACAAGGCCGAGTAATGAACACCAACATCTAATGTAGCAGACTGTAGTTTTCTGAGGCTTTATTTTGAATGTTCAACACTGATTATTTTAAAAGGACAATTCTGCTGCCAACACAAATACTGTGGAACCAATACAAAACATGTGTCACTGTCCTAATACTTTCTGACTTCACTGTCATTTTGTGGTGTCAAAATGTATCATTTAAATCACTCACTTGACTAAATATGTAATTGGAGCTGCATCATGTCCATTTTACTAGAGGTGGATTACACTAGCAAGTATCATCCTAACACGCTGTGTTTTCTGAGGTTAAGTTACTACTTACTGTCCCTTTGAGAGCCTCAAGCTCGCAGGTCACCCCTTGGAGCTGACGGCGGTACTCATTGGCCTCCTGTTTGGCTTGGCGCAGGGCTTCTGTGTTTCGATTGGCTGCATCTGTCAGGTCAGCAAACTGCGTACAAAAGGAAAATAGTCCAAAAGCCTGTAAGCATCTCCTTTAAAATAATTGTTACTCTACTTCTCTTTTTCACACGCTTCATGAAAGGTATATCTTTGAGTCTTCTGACCTTGGATCGGTACCAGTCCTCCGTCTCCTGCATGTTGGAGGAGGCCATGGTTTCATATTGGACCCTGATGTCCCTCAGAGCAGCAGTCAGGTCTGGTTTGGATACATCCAGGTCAACATGCACCTGTTGAGTCATGATCTGCTCCTGTAACTCACGCAGCTCCTGAGAGGGAGAAAGGCAGAGGAGGAAGTGAAGAAAAGTTCAAATGAGGTGGTTACCGGTGGTTAAAGGTACAGGTAGTGATAGTTAAAGTTGATTAAGAATGCTTTTTATTTAAATTGTATTCTTACCTCCTCATGAGTCTTCTTCAGGAAGTTTATCTCTTCCTGCAGGGCATCGATCTTCCTCTCCAACTGAACCCGATTGAGAGCTGCCTCATCCACATCCTATGCGAAGAATGAGGCACACAGAGGAATGAGGGTGGACAGTCAGACATAATGAATTTATATTTGTTTGGATCACGAATTCAGAGAAATGTCAGCCGAATTACCTGTCTGTAGGCATTCAGATTGTTCTCTGCATCCTGTCGGAGGCCAATCTCATCCTGCAACCTGAGTAGGTCACAAAAGAAGAGTAAAAGCTTGAAATAAAGTGCTTCACAGGTGATCGTGGACAATGTTGATTGAAAACCACACAAAACAAATTGCTTATTTCCCTGCTGTCATTAAAAAAAAATCAGTTTAACACTACTACAGTTGATGTAGCTTAATTGCATGTTAACAAATAATTATGTCAACGACTCTTTGTTCTATTGAAGCAGCACCTTTATAATTTTGAATTCTCAATTAACAGGAAAACACATCATATATCATAACATACATATTAATGACACATTTCTTTTGGATATTTTCAAATAACAAAAATCCATCAAATAATCACAACTCATTTTTGATCTCATGCCTGTCAGTATTGTTTTGTCTGTCTGCTTATGGCACACCATCAGTAAAAGAGAAACAAGCATACAGTTTTCTGCAATTCAAATGAGACATTCCTGCATATTAACAGTCAAACTATGGAAACTGAAAACCCGTTTCAAGCATTTTGATCCGATTTTTACTGTGAGCTTCAGTGCTGCTCCTCGTGCTTCAGGAGACGACGGGGGCTCAGCTGAAAGGGCAGCTTCTGCATCGTTACACATTCACTCCAATCTAACAGCCAGAGGCCTTTCCCACGGGATGGAGCTCACACACAAACACACAAAGGGTGCATGTGTGCACGCACAACCTCACACACACACACACACACACACACACACACACACACACACACACACACACACACACACACACACACACACACACACACACACAGTGCAATCCATCTGAGGCTTGGAAACATAAATGCCCAGACTTTGTGTAACATCTGTATAGCTTCATGCAGGGTTTGCTGAATGGTATCACAAAAGTGACCTTTCACCTTCTCAGCACGGCCATCACTATTCACTCTGCGTTCTTTCAGGGGACCGGCAGCTGCGTAGTAATCAGAGTGCAGAGAGGAGTCGGCTTTTCCACCCTCAAGGACATTAAATCACTTATTGTCCTTACTAAATTAAATCATAGATTCATGCCACATGTGCTCAGATAAAAAATAAACTGGATTTGCGACTGCAGTGTATTAGTGTTTTGGAGTAACTGGACAAGAGAACATCTGCCTGGCTGTCTGCTTCCTTTGTGGAAGGCTGCCATTGTGTTTGCCTCATTCCTCCACACTCACTCAATGGCGACGAGGGGTTCAGTCAGGATCAAGTTGGTAAAGAGGGAACCAGGAGTATAGCTCAGTCCGAGCTCAGGGGTCTGCGTTCCAATGAATCAGAGACCAAGCAAATCTGCATATAAATGCCTCTTAATTGAATTTTTTTTTTTTTGAGAAACCTCTGATCTAAGCAAACTGAATTTATTTTTCTACCGCCCTAGTATTTTACAAAAACCCAGAGCAACAACAGCATCAACATTAAAACAGAGCGAAGTTGACCAAAAGCGGTACTACTTTGAACCAAAAAGTTGCAAAGAAGAGGAAAACAAAACAAATATGTCTTGCACACTTTACAGGAGATGAAACAGAAATAAAGAGAGTAAAACCCCAGATATAGGGACAAAGCAGTAAGGAGCTTGGTACTCATTCCCCCCTGTTACATGGCGTTTTTATTAGTTTTATTAGTTAATCAAAATTTTAAACCTTAGTTTTAAATTCATATTTCTATTGTCCACAAAGCTGTGCAGGACTTTTTCCTTCTTTTATATATTAGCCAGTGAGCTGATCTCTAAACTTTCAATACATTTTTTAAGTGCCAAATTTAACTTAAATGTATTGTCATCATCAGAAAGTACAAGCAAGAATGCAAAATAAGTGGTGTGCAAGAGTCAGTCACGTTATGCCAGTGACTAGAGCAATCTTTCAAAAAAAATAAAACATATCTAGGTGGTGCTACTGTGTTCCACCCACATGGGTCCCGCCCTGCTTCCTCCTACCTCTGCTTGAGTATGTTCAGATCTGCAGCCAGGTTGTCCTTCTCTATCTCCTGCCGAGCTTTGCCAGCGGTGAGACCGTCCACCTGCCTGCGCAGCTCTCTCAGCTCCTCCTGGTAGATGTCCCCCAGGCGGCTGGGCTCCTTCCCCTTCAGCTGGTTCAGCTCTGCCACCAGCACCTTGTTCTGCTGCTCCAAAAGGCGCACCTTCTCTATGAAGCTGGCGAAGCGGTCATTCAGGCCCATCATCTCAATCTTCTCGTTGGTGCGTGTCTCCTTGTACTGGGCCTTCATCAGGGAGTCAGCTGAGAAGTCCAGCCGGTCTATGGGGCTCCCCAGGAGCAGGGCCGTGTTGGTTGAGCCCAAGGAGATCCGGGAGATCGGGCTGGAGTAGGTGACGTTACGAGGGGTGCCATGCCAGGAGAGGCGGTTGGAAGAAATTCGGACTCCTGAGCTGCCCGAGCCCTGAGGCCCAAAACGCTTCCTGTACGAGGACTGGACTCTGTGACTCTCCATGGTGGGGAATGAAGCTCACTCAGGACACAAACAGGGTTCTTATAGAGGCAGGCGAAGCCCCCAAGTCCAAAGCAGAGAGGCCACAGGGTGCGGCAAAGAGAAAGGAGGGTGGCAGGCAGTGAATGGGACAAAAAGGGAGAGCGAAGGGGTGGTTTACATGACACTCAAAGAGCTGTGTGCCAGGGATTGTCTGTGCTCGTCCACTCAACTACAAATGTTTCTTGGCTTTCTCCCTCTCTCCCCCCTCTACTCTTTTACCCAGGCCTGTGACTCACTCACTCTCTTTCTCTCTCTCTTACTTTCACCCTTTTCTCCCTTTCTATCTGTTCCAGCTTAATGAAAAGGAATTCGTGTGACAGGGTCTGGTCACCAATTCAACCTGACCACACATGTGCTCTCACAAAAACAGAAAGTTTGATGGAACAAAGGGGTGGAGCTGTTGGGAAGAGATCTTCACACTCTAATCAAAGAAAGCAACAACAGAATCACAGTCAAAGCAGATCAATTAAGACTCATGGGAGGTAGAGGGAAATATGAAATGTTTTGTTGTGTTGCACAATGTCCAACAAATAAGCCTACGGGATTTTGTGGAATTACACTTGGGGTCCCACTAAGGAGACAAACAGCATAGGAGGACAGAACCGGAGCGCTTTTTTCTCTCCTCCTTGGATCTTAGAAGACGTTATCATGGAATTAGATTTGTCTTGGATTAAAGTGACAATTTTCCATATAGCTCTTATCTCAGTGTTCTGCCCACTTTATTAACCATTAAAATCAGCTTTTAATTGTTAATAGTTATTTTATTCGGTCAGGTGTTCAAAATTAATACTTTCCATGCACCTTGTTGAGGGATAGTGATCAACTATAATTAACACAAATTCAGAGCTGTTGAAATTAAACAACCCAAGTCAGCCTTCCAACAATGGATAATATCATTTACCTACTTTCTGTTTTATTACTAACTTCATTTTGGTGTGCTGTGAATCAGAAAAAAGTAAAGACAGAAGCAAATGATTGGATCTAGAATATCACTAAAATAAGATTACCAAATATTTGTCACACTTTGGACAACATTTTCTTGACTGACCGGTGAATATTGCAAAAGTTAATTTTGTGCTATGAAATGTTTTTTTAAATATCAATAATATGTTGTTCGCAAAGAATTTTGTACACAAAATGAAGCATGTGCCTCTTTGCACCAAGACATATAGTGAGTATCAAAGTGTCAAAAGCACCAGAGCCAACGACCTGGAACACATGAATGTAATGTGTCCATGCTCTTGCTGCAATTAATCAGCTCAGTAACATCACAAAACAACATCACACATAACTGTACATCTACAGTTGGTTGACCATCATGCTGCAGGAGCACAAGCACACTTTTGTTATTGCATGGGTAGTTTGTAGGACTCTGGGGTGTTCACTACTGTCGGGTTATTAGATGTCCTGTTGGACTCCAAAGACAGATGGATGGTCGAGAAGTGGAGTAGTGGGAGGGAGGGATAAAGGGAGAGAGAAAGGGAGGGAGGGAGAACCCCAAAGGGATTAACAGAGGCTGCGTTTCAAAACCATTTTCACCCATTACCTTGACAACTGCAGGGCCGGCTACTTCAGGACACTTCAGCTGATCTTTTTCTGACTTCTTTTTGAAGAGGATTGGATTTGTGGAGATTGTGACAGACTGCTTGTTCTTCTTCAAGTGTACATGCCTGAAGACGAGAAGAATTAATACATTAGAGTCCTTTGACACGAAACACTGTCACAGCATCTAGATTTGATCTCATTTACTACAAATTTACAAATGTACTAACTACAAAATAGTCTAACAACCTTTTAAAGTAGCAAGAGGTTGTCAGACAAGTGGAAATGTATATGAAAACATCAATAACTAACACTGACTGTTAAATCATAAACATTTGTTTTAAAAAATATATATAAAACTGTATTTATTTCCTTTGATAAAATTAATTAAAACTTATTATCTTTCCCTAGCTCATTTTATTTTCCTATTTGTCAGTTATCACCACAAGAGACAGAAATGAAAGAAAACCAATGGCTGCCTGGTTGTGGGAAACAGCAGAGAAATGACAACAACTTTACAACACACATTTGAAAATCTTCCAGCATCAATTTAATGTTTAATAAAAATGTTATTTGTTGTTAGGAAGACAAAACACTGATATAATCATTTAACTGTGGCGCTGCAACAGGTAGTAAAACCACAACAGCAGTGTGACATAAAGGACTTCTTTGTTACTGGGTCATAAAATCACAGTGGGTGGAAACCAGTGGTACTGGGAGACAGTGAATAAAGCACCGTATCACTCTGCTATCTGGCCGCCGAGTGTTATTGCTTTTAAGGAAGAAAAACAACAACACGGTGTCTTGAATTCCAATTGGTCTCTGTTAATAGAGGTTAAATGAGATGGCACACTGTAAGTCTGGCTAAGATTTGTTGATTTAAAAGGCTCCATCGCTAAGGATTAATGCCGGGGTTGCATCATTAAGTTGACACTAATTGTTTCAGCTCTCTGGATGTTTTAGACAATCACTGCCGTTGCCTCAGTTCTGGTCACTGAGGTAATATGCCCCGAAGATTAAACATTCACAGAGAGAGAAGAAGGGCAGTGGTGCAGACCCTTCCCTCCCTGCTGCCGGAGTCACTGAGGGCCAAGTCAAACAGCTGATTCATGTGTCCGACATGAGGAGAGCATTTCATTTGCAGGACTTACAAGGGGAAAACGGTGCGGTGCAGAATCCTAATGCTGCTGGACTCAGTCTGATCTCAGGCCAAGGAAACATAGGTGCCAGTGAAGTTTGACTGTGTAACACTCAACACTTGTTTTGTGCTCTGTTTTTTACACCCAGAATACCCAGTGTGAACCTCTTCTCTGGCATCCCTCACCCTCACTGATGGCCACACACCAAATTGAATTCTGACTAACGAGCTGGAAATACAACTGTCTCAGCCCCACCTTCATCACTACATCAAGGCCCTCATTTCCAGGACAGGGTGTAAATTAAAGGAAGAGTAAGCCGTAATCCATAATCCAACATTGATTTACTGAAACACAGGATATGTTACTTACCATAAATTCCTGTTGTACATTAAACAATATAAACGTCAACCATCACAGAGTATGTGATCATTGCATAAGCCTGAGGCTGATACAACAAACTGTAATGGATCACAGAAAAGCATGTAATTGTTAATATTGGAGAGGTAAAAACAGACAAAATAATGGAAGCAGATTAAAGAACACCCTCACAGAAAGAAATATTGATGCCAAGAACAACTTTATATTTGGAGCGAAAGCAACCGATGCAAGTCTGGGATCCAGCAGTGAAATGATCAGCTCTGTTCTTCGAAGGTGGGAAAATTATTTTTGAAAGTGGATAATTTAACTACATAATTCCTGCACATCCTTGTGTGCCAAGATGGAAGAACTATTCAAACATTTTATTTAACTAAATAGCAATACCACAACAGAAACATCATTTTAATCAAATAAAATATAAAATAAAAACACAAATATTGTATAATTTTGGAAATATTCATATAAAATGAGTCGTAGTTCTCCTACACCCTCTTGCCAGGCACACGGGGGAAGTTTCAGTTGGTTGCTACCTGCAACCTCACCGCTGGATATTGCCAAATACTACATACTGACCTGAGACAAAAAAAAATGATGACCTGATGATATAGAGTAAACGTTAAATGATCACCTAAGAGATTACTGTTCATCCTGAAGGAGGGGATGCCAAATTTCATGGCAATCCATCCAAACAATTGTCAAGAAATTTCACATCAAGCAAAAGGGAAGCAGAGGGAGACACAAATATTCACAACGGCCTTGAATGTTAAACAGCTACACACTTTATCTGTTCTGCCTCAATATAAGGGACATCATAAAACTATAGACCATTGTAATTGTCATCCTCCAGAATGTTGAGTATATTTTATTGGACAATTCTGCTTCCCAAGAAGTCTTTTACCAAGTAGAGCGGACATGATTCATTTGGAGAAAATAAATCTTGTCATCCATGTTTGAGAAAACAAAGAGGGTTTCATGTACAATGCAGCTCCTCTATCTTTACTGTGAAAATAAACAGGAAAATTAACCGAAAAGTACTAAAATAACCAAATTATCAGTCTTGTGTGCTGTAAAATAAAAGAGGGTAAAATATAATTAACATAAAGGCAATACTAAACAAACCTGTCAAAAGCAATGCATCTCTGCATCAAAAGGGCCCTTTGTTCGATCTGATTACCCATCTCACAGCCAGACACGGTTGTAGAAATCTCTCCTTCCCGTGTCTGCCTCTTGTTTTAAAAAAATAGAGGAAGAAAACAAAATGAAGGGGAGAGAGGAAAAAACGAATGCATCAATCAAGTAGCTTCTTACTGCCAACAATGAGGTCAGTCTTTCATTTACTGGACTCACTGAGTCTGGATGAGCCACAGCTGTCCTACACATGCACAGAAAATGACAAACATTTTCAAAACAATTTATTTGTTTTGGAGAGAGGGCAACATACAATTTCTTTTCTTACTGTAAAATAAAGTCGATACATTTAGACTTTGCACTGCAAGTCCCGTCATGATACATAATCATACATTTACATATATATAGATCTCTAAAAAACTACTTTGTATTCATTTGCTTACCACAGGGTCCTTTATCTCACTGTCTTTTCCTTAAAGATGCATTATTTGCATTTGTACACATTTAAGCTGCCCTTAGCCAGTAGCAGCCCCGTTGAAAGTTTTCACATTAGCCTTAAGGCAGCAGTAAGCCCTTTGTCCAGAAAATCATTCAATACTAGACTCGTCTGAACCCTGGGATAAACAAAGTCGTCGTCCAGGGTTTAACAGAGAACTCTGAAATCCAGCACTGGCTCCAATCCTGCTCGTCTTTGGCTCACATACATCCTTTAATTACATTTCAGTTACACTGAGATCGCATAAAAAATACTCCCAGCAGTTAAGCCTTGAAAGGTTTCATTCATAAGACCTCATCAATGTGTCAAAGCAGTATGGTCAAATGATGCAAGGTTTCCATAACCTGTCAGGTAACACTGTCATCTAAATCTATAGCTAAGCATGTGTGGAAAAGTGTTTTTTTGGGAGCTGGAACAAGAACCAGGCAGCCAGAGTTCGTTTTCCACCCATTTGTTCATTTATACACCCCAATTCTGTAATGTCTGCAAAACCAGCTGCTCTCAATGATTTACTTTTAAAGACACAATGTCCTGAAAGTATCATGAGATTTGACACAGTCTAAATATAAAAAATATATTTCTATACATATATATATATACATATATATTAGACATATGCATACACACACATATATATGTATATATATATATATATACACACATATATATACACATATACACATATATATGTATATATATTTTGGTTTATAAAAATCGAATTGGGATGGACACGGGAATATAAATAAAAATGAAACAAATTTCACATTTGAAGTAAAAAAAAAAATCAAATTTGGTAAAGAGAACAAAAACTCCACAACATTCATTTTTCATCAAAAGTGCATCTGATTTAAAGCAAAGGTTTCTCAGTCAGGGATGTTTGGTCTAGACACAAAACAACAGTAAGATCTTAGGCAAAGGCAATGGAAATCACTTCCAAATTAAGGCCCTAAGTTTGTATTTTTAAACCATAAAAAGCATCACCTGCTTCATTTTCACATATAACTGATAACAAGTCCGGAGCATTATATTTTATCTGCCCCTTGTTTGGCACTTTGTGGCCTGTCACCTGTGACACTGAAGAGCTATAAAAGGAGGATGACACATGAAAGGATAAGTCACATTTTGGCAAAAGGTAGAGCAAGACATGGAAAAGTCAATTTAAAAGAAACATCCACACTCAGCTCCTCCTGCGCAGTTACATCTCATACTTTATAGAAGTATTTTAAATTCCTAGATTGTACTGAAATGCACTTATTAATTTGATTCCTTTCAATGTATTAATTGGTTTTACAGGTAGAAGGACAGCAATAGTGACAGTGGAGGGAGTTTTTTTCTGTGAAGAAAAATGAAAAGTCATATCTTAAAATATGGTATTCTAGCTGCATAGCCCCAGTTAGGTTTGTGCCTCTCATGTATTACAATCACTTTCAAGTAACAGAGCTAAGCTTTTGTTTCTCTGAAAAATAAACACCCAGCAAGATCATTTAACAGAACTCACCGCTGCTATGAAGGCATTTCAAAAGTCCTCAAAAACTCTATATACTTAAATACAAATGAAAAAGATATCTTTTAACCTTTTTCTGGAGTTGTGACTGTATTTTTCATCCAAGCAGCTGGGAATGACATATGCCCTTGCTCTTTTTGTACAAAATAATAATATGAATCCTTTTTTTTTTTTGCATGAAAATATCAAAATAGTAAAAATTATTTATGACCAGTTTCGTAAGCTGTTTCCAAATTCAAACAAAGATTTTAGTCGGAAATGACATATATCTTTGCATAATTTGCAACATAAACCAAAGAAATTGGTATCAGTTATATTTGTCTACAGTTGACACTTTCATTTTGCGCAGAAGACTAAAAATGTTCACATCCAGATGATTAGAAGAGTCTTCTGAGCAGTAAGTGTTGTCAAACATCCTTCAGGGTTTTTCAAAGATCAATTAATTATTTTTTAGGGAAACAGTTGTTTGCCAATGTGACTTGAATGTAACAGCAATACATAAGAGACACAAACTGGTGCAAGTAGATGCCGTGCATCGTGGTCGATTGAGGGTCCTGTTATTAATTTCTACCACTAAAATGACTAAACCACGTTAAAGTGATGTCTTAATTCTGAAGGGCTTAAACGAAAACATGCCTTGGTCTGTTTAATATTGGTGCATCACTTCATCTGTGTTTCATCCAATCTACGCAGACATGCAAAGAGCATCACGGATAGCTTAGCAGGTGGAGTTTTCCTTGTTTAGAACGAGACAGAGACAAAGTGGGGAAAAAAGAGAACAATCCTGTCCAATTAACACTGTTGAGCACCAGTGGTGTGCTGTAGCTTACAAACGGTGCTCAGCTGAATGCTTCAAACACTGTGGGGCCTCCTGGCATTTCTCATGACAACAAGAGAATGCGAACACAGGAGAGGGTACATAATGAAGACACAACAGGTGCATGGCTTGAAGGACACTGCCTTCGGAGTGCATCATTTGAAGTGTGTGCATACGTGCGTTTGTATCTGAGAAGGTTCCGCACTTAATCCACTTAATCTGTGTTTTGTTTCCCCCGTGTGGTCACTCTTGTAAGTGCACAGTTTTCAAGGCATTGATGACCGCTGTTGACAAACCGTCTTGTTATTTGGATTTATGTGGAGGAGCGTCTGAGCTGGCAGAGGCTCGGTGAGTTTAACACTGACTTCTAGATCAGTTCCACATCCAGATTTTCTGCCATGGATTGGGTGTCAAGGAAGCTACAGACACTGCTGAGGCTGTAACTCTGTGGTTGAAGTTCAGAAACCAGGCAGGCTTCAGCACAGAATCTGGGAGAAGGGATGTCTGAGCAGCTCCTCAGCACTGGGCCTGTGTTTGGCCTCCACAAAAATGCAGTTTATGAAGTCCCGTGCCTGGTCAGAGGTGTGCGAGGGCAGCAGTGGGTTGGTGGGCTGGGTGGCGATCTTGAATATGGCCGCCATGGCCTCGTATTCAGCCCATGGAGGCTTTTCTGTCAGCATCTCTACCACCGTACAACCAAGGCTCCTGTCAAAGAAACGCATGATTTATTTTGCTTTACTTTCATCTGCCGTGGAGTCACATAACATGCTGAAACAAATACCACATATTAGCAGCTCGATACTAAGGTTTTACAGGAATGTTTTGAGTGGAAACTTGCTGGCTGCAGAGGGCCTCCTCCACCTGTTTGGGAGGTACAAGCCCTCCTGGGAGCATTACTCCCCCTCCAACCCGGACTGAGAACCTGGAACATACCAGCCTCTGTTACGACCTGTCTGACTGGCCTTCAGCCAATCACATCACTCGACTGGTAGGTCACCACCCAATCAGATTGCATAGTGGAATGTTGTCTGCTCTGTGTGTGGGGAACTGGGATCCTCACTTTATTAAAAAGTTTTCCCTTTAGGATCACAGAGATTCTGTTTGCACATACACAAACCGAGTTTGTCTGAGTAGTTATTCTTCTAGGTCCAGAAATCAATTATCTAAAGATGTAGCTATTCTAGATGGCATTGCCCTGGCATCCAGCACCACCGTGAAGAATCTCAGAGCTATCTTTGATCAGGATATGTACTTTAAGATCCAAATAAAACAAATTTCAAGGACTGCCTTTTATCACCTCGGTAACATTGCAAAAACCAGGCAAATCCATTTTTCAACGATGCAGAAAAATGTGTTTATGCATTTGTTACTTTGAGACTAGATTACTGCAATTCCTTATCATCAGGCTGCTCTAATAAGTCTCTTGAATCTCTTCGATTGATCCAGAACGCTGCAGCACATTCATTGTTTGTGACACTAGATTCTCAGAGTAGTTACGATACTTCTAAATCCCATTAGGAATCGAGATGTTTAAGTATAAATAGTATATAATATTAAGTATCTCACTTATTTAGTAGCCTAGATGATACATTTGTAAAATCTGTTCCACAGCTTCTACCAGGCAATTAAGGTATGCATTCTTCCTGTCACTCAAACGTAATATATTGTAAATGTATTATTACATTATTGAGATGTCAGTATCTTATCATCAAATAAGAGGGCAAAACATGAAAATCTACAGTGTAAATCGATTCATACTGGATTCAAATGTTTAATGCTTCTCCAAGCAATAATTGATCCACTAATAATTTAGCTCAAACATGACATCTATCCCTGAAAACATGTTCTAGATAAAGAGGGATCAAACTTTAAACTACACTGTTGTGTGTCTTACCAGACATCGGCCTTCCTGCCATAGCCCTCTCCACTGATCACCTCCGGGCTCATCCAGTAGGGGGTGCCAGTCACAGAGCGGATGCCGGTTCCAGACATGCAGATGGTCTGCAGCCTCTTGCTGGCACCGAAGTCCCCGAGCTTCACGTTGCCCGCTGAATCTCGCAGGATGTTGGCACCTGAGTTGACATGGAGCATGTAAATATTTCAGCTTACCAATGACCTTCCACATGCTGTGAAACCCCAAAACCTATATATATTCAAACACTGTCTAAAAACTGATGTAGTGTGTGAACAGTGTAAGTAACTCAAGCCTCTGCAGTTGAACAGGACTACCTTTGATGTCCCTGTGTACGATCATGTTGCTGTGCAGATAGGACATGCCCTCCAGGATCTGCCTTGTGTACTTCCGGGTCACGTTTTCTGTCAGCGCCCCGTAGGCCTTCAGCTGGTCTTTGACTGAACCCTGATAGAAAAAAAAGCATGTGCTTTACAGAACAGCACACAGACCACCCACCATCTACCATCTACCTCATCACTGAAGGTCTGAGCCCAGAACAGAGGAGTAATGTTAAAGTTATCTGGCACCTGAAAGATTTGTGTTATGCATTAAAAGTATGGGCAATGTAATGAAGGGCCTTTAAAATATAGAAAATATTGCATTTGTGTTTGCATTTTCACCGCATCTGAAGAACTTCTTCAGTGATAAAGGCAAGTTAGACTGATAAAGGATCACTGTCTCTTTTTCTCCCTTGTTTCTTAGACTTAATAAGAAGTTGGCTGCACAGCTACGGCCCAGATTCCAAACTGAAACAAGGTTACTGAGGTCAAAATTAAGTTCCTAAAAAAGTTCCTAGAAAAGGTCCTGCGGTTGAAGAGAAAATTGTATTTGACTATATAAACCTAAATTCAGGTGGAAGTGATAGAGGAAACTGAGGGAACTGATTGTTGTACTTTATTTGCTCTCCTTGTGTCTTTTTTTAATGCTCTTATATGACTGATGCAATTAGACTGATCACAAAGATTAAGGTTATGGAATTGAAGCTGTGTAGTTGAACGTTGCTGGGACTCACCCCCGGCATGTACTCCATGAAAATAGTGAGAGTCTTCTCATTGTGGTCCCTCAGACAGCCGTAATACTGAACAATACGCTCGTGATGCAGATTCTTCAGCAACTGGATTTCACACTCCAAAGCGCTGACCTCCTGTGCGGATAACAAAGAGAAGCAGGGAAATTACACATGGAACATTCAAACAATCGCTCAGACATTAAACATAAAAGCTGTCCTTTCTGAACAATGCGTCTCTGTTGATTTACTGTTTTCACATGTAAACAAAATGCATTTTGTGGACACGGTGGAGCCTCTGAGACTCCGTCATATCTGTTACCACTGATGACAAACAAATGCGACTATAAACACAGCAATTTATGGCTGCATGCGAAGTCTGCCAAAAGTGAAATCTAAAGCATAGAGTAAATGAATGCCGAGAGCACGGTTCTCCAAAAGAAGTTCCTGTGTTTACTTCGGAGAAGGAGGCCACAACATAGAGGGAGACAGAGGGCACTAAAAGTAATCCCCAAGTCCCAGTTTAATAGAAACAACTGATACACAACTGCTACAGGCTGGGGGAGGGGAGCGAAGGGGTGACGGGAGGCCAAGGCAATGCTGACCCGTCACCCCTCACTGCCACCGCTCCCCCCTCAACACTCGGCTCCTTTCAGACACAGGAAGTGACAGTGCATGTTTTCTCTGTGGAAGACAGGAAAAGACATTCAAATGGGAAAGGGGGGGGGGTTGTTGTGGGAGGAAAGAAAACCTCTTCAATACATTCCACTTCTTGAGTTATTCAATCTCTTTCCGTCAGATTAATTATTTAATTTATGTGACGGGGGATAAAATAAAGTTTGTGTGGCTTAACACGTGACCGAAGACCACAGAACTTAAATAGTGGATTGATTAATCAAATGCTCAGTAATGCTAATTATCTGCGTTCCAGCATGATGAACTGATTAACATCCACAACATATGAGGTCATTATTGGCGGTTTTACAGTTGGGCAGTAAAGCAGAATTGCAAATTTGTTATTAATCAACAAACTATGGTTTGGTTTTTCAAAAGACTGCAATGTCAACATCCATGACTGATAGAAGTAAAGAGGAAATGACACTATTTCCTGACAAAAACAGCAGACTAATTAATGTGCACCAAGAAGTAGCGACATGTCAGGAAAGCAAACTTTTCTTTTTTTCACAACTAAAGCTCTAACAAGAGGTTGCATGTCCATAAGCAACAGTGGAAATGTTCTCAACAGAAGAAAATAGGAGGGCACAAGACAACCAAGCATTCTGTCTCTGTTAAAACATGAAAAGTTGATCTATCCGTGTTAGTGTCTCACCTTGCTGGTCTCAGGACTCTCAGGATCAAACTGGACCTGCTTGGCAGCCAGTTCCCTCCCGGTATCCACATCGTAACACAGGTAAACCCGACCAAACGCTCCCTGGCCCAGAAGCTTCCCCCGCCGCCACGTCATCGGAGCACTGGGGGCTGAGGAAAAAAAAAAAACAGCAATTCATATGGTACAGGTTACAAAGGAATCAATTTTCACTTTGATTTCACTACCCAGGGGACCAGAAGCGGATTTTACTGACCCACCTTTAAAATAATGTTGCTGAGGTTTTCTCATCCTGCTAAAAGTAAATTCTGGTGGAAACCCTTGTTACATGACACAAGCATCTGTACTGGCCCTTGAACCCTGCAGTCTATCAGTTATTTATCTCTTAAGAATTCATGTCATCCTAATAAGTGATGTGTATTTTCAAAAGGACATTTTGTTTGGAGTTATTGTAGATCAACACTCACACTTATGCGCGACAGAACGATCTTGGGGACGGAGCCTGCCGTGAGAGTCGACCAGCTGCCAGCTGCCCACACTCTCCTCGCTGCCATTGAGCGACCGACGTGACGGCACCAGAGTGAACAGGTTCCCCTGGGGGCGACGGATCCGCGGAAACGTCCGACGGCCTGGATGGGGGGGGGGGGCAGAAAAAAGGCGGGCTGAGGTTAAATGTCACATGACGAACAGGAGAGATTAAGGAAGGAAGTGAGATTATGAGAAATAAATCACATAGTTGATAAAATACGGATCGTCTTACCTTCACTGTGGTCCTTATGATGCAGGGAGACATGGTACCTACGAGGATAGGTGCCTCCTTTCCCTGCTACCCTGTCATACACATGGTTTTCCCTGTCTGAAATATCCAAAAGTGAAAGGTCAGCAGGATTACTCTGTAATTCAAACTGTTTTGCTCACACAACAAAAACACGAGATTCTTTTTCACTGTCCTTTGAAATTTGAACTTGAAATTACTGTGTATGTAGATTTCTTTATCAAATCAGTAATGTACTCTCTGCTTTTATGAAAAGGCCTGGGCCGGACTAATATTTATGTTTTTGGTTGATATGTGTTGTTTAGTTTGTTGTAAACCCAAACTTGAATGCATCTCTCACAACTTGCAGCCAGTCTATAGAAATATTCCACCACGGCATCCATGATGATTTAAAGGAAGTTTATAAGAGGCTGTTACAATGCTTTAGCCCATAAGATGTGGGACATGGACGAGGTCGTTAGAAGGAGCTGTTCTTGTTGCTGCTCTCACCTGAGCACTCCTGACGATTATCAGGGTAACTCTTGGCTCTGTGCATGCGAGACTTCCTCAGTGAAGGGCTGTGAAAGAGAAGGAAGGAAGAAGAGTGAGAGATGTTGAGATACTTCATGTGGGTGTTTACATAAAACAGGTTAAAGTTGTTGTTTTTGTTTGGCAAACACCAATCACGGAAATGCAATGGAAATATAATCACACATGTAATGCGTAGTGAGTTTCTGTCGGGCAGACTTTACTCCTCACCTGTCTGAGTTGCTGTCCAGAGACTGGCAGCTTCCAGAGACTGAGTTTTCTGCACTGCTCCAGGGATCCAGCACCTGTCAGGGGAAAGTGGAAAATAAATGGTGTGTGATCTTCTTGAGTACACACGTTTCAGAAAGAAAAATCCATCCAAAAACAGAATTTATGTTTGAAAACTTTGGGAGCATAAGCCCATTTTTTCCTTTTTTATAGAACAGCTACGCAGACAACTCTCCGGACTTATTGACGGCTTTGTTAAACCTTTTGCTCCAAAATAAATGTTATTTCTTAGCACTTACCGTTCCTAAAAGATATTCTAATAATGTCAATAAGACTTCCATTAATGACCAAAACAATTCAGAGATCAGAAAAGGTCTTGATTCGAACTTCGAGGACTAGTTTATTTATGTGATCAAATCTCAATAGTCATAAACAAACACATCATACGATTTGTACTTTAAGGTGGATTTTCCCCATTACTAGTGAAGCAATGACTCACACACTGATCGCTGGTCTCAGGGATGAACTCCCCCTCACTGTTTATGCTGGTGTATGAACCTTGGCGGGCGATCCTCTGCTGGCGTTCGGGAACGTAACCAGGAGGCGGCGAGCTACGCCCCGTGTTCTGAGAACCTGGGATTAGACAGAAGTTATGAGCATAAAAAGAAACATTAGACACATGAGGAATACAAATAAAAAACAGGCCTGAGGACAGCAGTTGTGATGATAACATTGTTGGAAAAAATGCTTTCCATATTTTTTTTCAAAATGGCCCTGTTCATCTCTATTGACATTTATTGTTTATTTCCCATTGAGCATAGGTAACACAAAATCAAACATGCAGTAGTTGAGACAACAACACATGTGACCACTCACATCAGTGAAGTAACTTTTGTGACACTCTTGTCATGACTGTCAAAATAAATAACAATATTAGGTAACTGTCAGGGGAAAATTGTTTTCACGTGACTTCTAATGATTATTTCTTACTTAGATTCGTTGATCATGTGTTTTCTATCTAGTTTGAACGTTGGCCTTTGGATAAACAGGAGCAGAGTTTTCTGCTTATCATGGGAACAAAGGGGGGCAACTTCCATTTGATAGGGCCTTATAGAGAACAGATGGTTACCTGATTTATGTAAACATCCCTAGGCCACAGGGAACTGGACAGCTGGACTTTGATTGATACGTAGTTTCTGCTGAGGAGGGTGATACTCCGCTCAGACAGGCATTTAAGAAGGGCCTTCTTAGAGAGAAGGCAGAGTCTTCCTTTGTTCTGCCATGGGTGAAGGAACGCTCTCTGCTATACAGCTGTATCGTAATCTATGACTCTGTTTGATTAATCTGTTAATTAATCTGTTCACTATTCTTTTATAATTTTTCTATATCTTATCCTGTAATAAATCCTTAAAAGACAGAAAGCTTAAGATACTTTTTAGATCTCTCACAAGGAAATACTTTAATTTCCACCACAGTAACGACACTCACAAAGAAAGAAGAAAAAAGAAATCTAAGTGCTGATTGCTTCCATAATAACTGAAAGAAGCAACGGCAGAGAGCGGGCCTTAACATTTATGGCCCTCCTGCAGCCACTTCATCCTAAACCAGGCCACTGGTCCACCACACTAATAGCATTCTGTAATCTGATTGGCTGCTGTCCAGCAGGCATCGTCTAGTGATGGTGAACAGGAAAAGGAAGTGGAGCCACTGCTAAAAAGGGAAGCCAAAGAAAGATCAGCCACAGAGAGAGAGCGAGAGAGAACTCGGCAGACGGGGAAATCAAGGTAGTAAAAAAGAAGAGGCAACAGCACGACGACATGACAGCTACCCGTAACAGAACATTAACAAAACTTTAAGCTTCTGAGAAAAATACAAAGTCTAAATGTCCTCCTTTGAATCAGTGCGTGAACCTTTTTGTTACAGATAAGACTATAGAGAAGTTTGAATGGCAGTTAAAGATATGTACCAGTCGATAGGTGGCGCCCCCTGGGCTCGGCGGATTGGTACGCCGTGCTAACGTCTCCAGTGGACTGGGAGGACTTAATCCTCACCTGCTTACACGGAATGTGGTGGGAGGGGGAGGAGGCCTGCAGTTGGAACAAGGAAGGGAAAACAAGGTTAAAAGAAGGCTTTAACACACGATCAAACAACCGCTTTATGTCAGCAACCCAGTTAGTGTAATGTAAATGTAATGAGGAACTTTGATTTTGCACAACACTGCTGTACGGTGAAGAAATGGCAGTTATGCAATGGTACGCTGTGAACGCACGCCCAATATGTTTGTGTTCGTGTGTGTCTCACATTGCTGTGCTCCTGAGTGAGCAGCAGGATCCTGATGCTCTTCATGTTGGAGCTTCGGTCCAGCAGGTCGATCGCCTTGTCCAGGTCATCCTGATCTCGCAGAGGGATGGACAACTACGAGGGTACAAAAATCAGTAAAACATATATGAGCAAACACATATCAAGATTCACAAGCATGCAAAGCCAATTTGTCCATTAGTCGGCTGATAAAACGTGAATCAGCAACTTTTTTTGATGATCGATGCATCACTTACCTCATTGTTCATATAATGCAGGTCTAGCTGCTGGCCGAAGACAGTCGTGACTTTCTGCTGGATTTCCTCGAACTGCACAGGCCGTCCAAACACCAGGATCCTGCACATGAAGACAGCAAGAAGTCACACAGAGACAGACAGATTATGAAAAGATCTGTACCGGCCACTGAGGGAAACTGCGTTTGACTCTCATTCACATGTGCAAGCAAAACACACACAAGCGGCTGTTTGTAGTGTGTGCAGATTCCTCTAAAAACACCTTTGCATATTTGTGGTGTGTGCTGGCAGCCACAGGCTAACCACCATCTTTTCCCCCCTCCATTCTCCAGCTCACATACCAGTCTGAAATAAGTGCTGCTGTGGAGTCTGAGATGTGCTCTTTCTCATGAACTGGGACATGTGACAAGAACAGCATGCCTGAGTGAATGTGTTTACGTCTCTGTGTGAGTGCTCTCTCTCACTTGCGTATAGATGTATACATGTATGCATGTAAATTGCCTACACAAACACACAACATGCATGAAAAAAAAGGCCAAAAACAAAACTCACCTCCGCTCTCCTGAGAACTCAAACTTTATCCTGACATCGTCCTGAGAGTAAACAAATCAAAGTGCAATTAGAAAGGCTGTGCTGATATTCTAAAGATATGTACAGATGTGATTTTCCTCAAAAGAAAAGACTTGCACATGCACTGCCTTCACTTATTGGCCTTTCACAAAGATTGTTCGCTGGTAAATCATGTCACTCTGTACTTCCTCAATTGCTACATCATTTGTGAAAACCCACTTCCACAACTTAAGTTATGAGCTGGGCAAATGGTGGAGACTGTCTTTCCCGGGGGGGACAATCTGTGGTTTTAAGCAAACACTACATTGCACACGAGTTGTCTCCTTTGGCTATTCTCTGTGGCTGCAGGCCGCTGCGGTAAAAAGCGAGGGTGGGTGGGCGACTGGTCACACAGGCAGAATGTATTTATGGAGAAGAAGTTGAAAATAACTGGATTTTGGTAATATGTCTCTCATTATGCTAAATTAGCTAACTGGGTGGCCGAGGTAAAATACTAAGAAACAAGAATATACTTGCATGGGTATTATCCAATTACAGGTTTTTTTATTATTACAGCAGTGGTCCAAAATTTGAATTTTATGGTCGATAGAAGAAAAACATTATTTTGTTAGAATCCAAGGCCCTCCTGACTTCTAAATTTAGGGTAATACATGCTGAACACAACGCAAAGACTGTTAACTGCTTAATTTTGGAGCAAATATCAGCTTTAGTGTTTAGTTTTCCCCCACAGTGATGCAACTGTGTGCAAATGGAGAGTGACGATTCATAGCCTGTTAGGTTTATCCCGCTTCATCCTCGCCTTAACTATCAAGGACTTCAGCAGAACTTCCATTACTGGTGAGGGACACTTCAACAAAATGCATGGCTGTTTATGGAGCTACTTGTGGGGTCAAACCTGGGAGCTTCATGTCTCAGGGTCTCGCTAAACACCTGCCTATATTTCTTCTACAGAACTGTTCAACTGACAGCACTTTCAATGTATTTCATTTCAAGATAACTTTCATTAAATGAGTGTTTCTGCATGGGACCAAGATGTTTGAGCTACAGCTCACAGTGAAATCTAAGGCTATTGGATTGTAACTGCGTATTCTGACTTATAATAACAAATAACATTTCCACTATTTCTGGGTGTAAATCCTGGTTTACAAGGACGACTTTGTACAAGCATAAACTTCTGAACCATCTTCTAAAATGTTAAGATTTACAGCTATACCGCACCTGTCTGTTGGCCTGGGCCGGCGTCTTGGGTTTGCTGCTGTCGTACGACAACACAGGCTGGCGGCGAGTCATCTGGAGGGCAACCAGGTCTTTCATTATAGAGTGGAGAGCCTGCCTCTCATCTGAAAAGTATAGCGGGTTGGGAAAAATACACAATTAAGAGTGCGGATTTGATATTGAATGCCCTTGGTGTGCGTGTGTATGACAGAAAAAGAGCAAATTGAGCCCTTTGCACTTAGTTCTGCACTAAAAGGTATGTGCAGAATATTAATCAGGCATTTTTAACTACATCCATATTGAAACTATCCTGTGGCAGGGTATTAGAGGCAGGCAAGGACTGCAGTGTTTTTGATGTGCCTATTCCCATGTTTGATCTCAGGGCAAGCTCTGCCTTGGCTGGACTAGCTCGCAAAGAGAAAATATTCTCCTTGTGTAGCTTGGACAGACATCATACAGCCCCGAGCAGCGGAGAGAACCAGACCCCCATCTACATAACGCCGAAAACCAATCCTTCATTCGACAGTGTCTGGAGAAGCAGCTCGCACAGAGCTTGGCCTCAGGGATGGTGTTTGTTGCGAGTGTGTGTGTCTGTTTTTATCTCATGCTGTGAGGAAGCCATGCACATAAATGTCTGTCTAACATCAGAATATAGAGGACTTACTCATTGTGGCGATGTTTGCGTATGCGGCCTACAAACCGGACTTCCGAAACTGTGTTGTGCCAACCCACCCACAGCCTGTAGTGATAAAAAAGAGAAATCAATTAGTTAAAAAGAGAAAGAGTGGCTCTGTTTTTGTTCATATTACTTTGCTTGGAGACAGAGCAGAAGGATGTGAGTCATAGAGTCAGACAGGAGATGACACAGGACAAAAGGTTATTAGCCAGTCGAACAAAACTTGTCAGTATGCAAGTAAGTACCTCAGCCCATAAAACATCACCTTGGTGGTAAACAGTACTGAGATGAGGAGGTCATAAGGAAAAGTACAAAAACCCGACGGCCAGCCTGACAAAGTGGCTGCACCGCACCCTATTATATACGGTATAGGTAATTATATTACATGATTTTAATGTGACACTAATCAGAGAACCTATTATTCATGCACAGCACATAATTCCTTGCAGGCATATAAAAAACATGTAACCCAAGCCTGCAGAATACATACCTAAAGCTTTGCTTGACTGAGTGAACCCTGAGTGAATGAGAAAGCGTGCAGTGTGTGTGTGAGAATGTGTGTTGTGTGTTTTGCCCATGAGAAAGAAGAGACAATTGGAAACGGCTGAAATTCAAGCTGCACTGGCAGCAATCAGTCTGGCACAGTCCATACGGGAAGAATGTTTTCTACAGAGACTTTTTAAATATCTACCAGCTTTAAACTTCTCTGATTGCATGAGCTGCAAAAAAAAGCATAACTCCGCTGTGTTGTAGCTCCATTGTTGATGTGAACAGGGCAATATTATGTGCCCAGTTCAAGGCGTCAACAGCATTATAAACTGAGGCATTTCCTTCAATGGAGAGGGTTTCCCTCAGATTTGTCCCAATAAACCATTGGATTTGAACTAATCCAACAAATGAGAACTCAACTTGGTTTTCTCAATTACAGCAGAGGATGGATGAATATTGGTGGGTAAAGCAATTATGACTAGAATAGATAACACATCCAAAAGACAATCACTGCATCAAATAAGTGACTTTGTTTAAATAAACCATCTTCATCAGAGATGGACAGATCAGATTGTTTTCTTTCCTGATTCCAGTACTTCAACGCAGGTAACTGCTGATACCTGATTTGATCCAATACCAGAGCCTTTTCAAACTATTTAAATCTGGTGTTTAAAAAAACTCTTTGGGATCATAGTTATGCAAAGTAACTTGATGCAAAGGGATGGGTTTGCCGCTAAATGCTGATTTGGCTGACCGTTGTGACAAATAAACATAAACATGACATAACATAAATTGATAGAGAAACTGATTAATAAGATCAGTATTAGTATCGGCACAGATACTGGTGCATCCCAAATCTAAACTATAACAATCCTTGTTAGGTTACAGCATATGTTTTAAGTATGCCAGGATAATAACTACATGTTTGGTGTGACCATGAGCCAAAGCGTATATATCTATATGGCCATGTTGAGCCACTGCAAACAAGATTAGCCTCTCAGAAAATTCCCACGACTGCTCTAAGAAGTCCTGGAATAGAGAGAGTCTACTGTTAACAAAGCAAGTGCTGCAGCTTGAACATGTGCTTCAGCTTGCCCACAAATATACTGCAGCAAACCAACCCATGTACATTAGATGGATCAGTAGGTGACCGGGATGAGCAGAGTCTGATGATGGAGCCCACAGAGGAGGTTGCAACCATCTCTGAGGGTCGATATCTGCACAGTGGGAAAGGCTGTCTGAGGTACCTGAGGGCAACTCATTGGCTCTGTGGATTTCTGGGTAATAATCACCCACAGGAATGCCGGGCATGTCCGTCTGTGGTCGTCGGAGCGTTGCCACGTTGCTTTCAAGCTTCCGCTGCTTTCATGTTCCCCTGCGCAACAGAGTAGTTGCCAAATACTTTTGTCCTTCAACCCTTCGAGCTTCATGCTTGGGCCATATAATTGCCCCCTAGTTGCTCGATGTACAGTCACTTCAGGACAGCCATTATCTCCTCTCTCTATCCACAACATGTTGTTCAAAGAAGGAGCATTTAGAGATGCTGGATCTGGAGAGAACAGCTCATTTGATCTCTTCAAGGGGTCGTTGAAGTCAACAACAACACAACTACCCTCTCTGTCCCTACCTCTCTTGATTTTAATTACCTCCCAGGTGGAATGTGGGGAATTCAACGGAGAAGGAGGCTGTGCTCTACCAGTCCGGTCAGCTGTGCCCCGCTTTATTTTCCTTGTATCACATTTCCAGGACTAGCAGGATTTACATGGACCCCCCCCCCCCCCCCCCCCCCCCCTTTCCTCTGTCTGCTTTGAGAGGTGTTTAGTCTGAGGCCGTTTTTCCCAGCCACGACTCCTGCTCTGTCTCTGGCCAGTCATGCATCTGGACCAAGTGCTTCACAGCAAAAATCTCCTGGCCCGATGTCTGTCCTGTTTCAGGTGCACATGTGTTTTGGGTTTAGGGTAACCCACCACATTTAAATATTGCAATCTCGACAAGTCGCTAGTACTTGCCTTGGCTACAGTTTCAAATGTTCTTTGTAGTGTTTTCATGAACACACACACATACAGATACTTTCAAATAAACATTCAAGTTCATGAAGATAAAATCTCCATCTGTGGTCCATTCCTGTCAACCACAAAAACTACCAACGGCTATCTCTTGTCATCCAGAAAAAAAGATGGCTATGACAAACCATGACGGTATCACATGGAGGAGCTTTTTCAAATTTCTGGAAATTTCTGTGGGTTGGAGGGGAGATTGGATTGGAAGATTTGATAATGAGTAATGAATGAAGCATTGAGCCAATGGTATTGAATCCACGATACCAGATATAAATATATACCATGGCTGATATGATGGTAACAATCACTATTTATGCTCTTTGCTTCTTCTATAAACACAAAACAATCACATGAACACATCCAACAGTTCACAATCTAGTGTTGTGGCACATTTCAATTGGTTCCCTTTAATTTAATAAGCAGATAACAGGTTTTTGTCGTCGTCTGCCTGCATTAGCAAGCTTGCTGCTTATACTCCATCATAGACTGTGTAGTACTCCATGCATATGGAGCTGCATTCTTGTAACATGGGAATAACTGTAACTGCACTTTAAAATCTGTATGTACAGATTTTAACTTGTGCAAATCTGTTTGCTCCTTTGGTGCGTGGACAAACACTAAAGAACTACATTAAAGTTATCAATATTTCCTGGTGTTTGTTTACAACAGTAACTGCAAACACAGCTGTCAAACAGGCCTCTTCAGGTACATGCATGATTACACCTGTAATTTAAAGTCAATAGATTTTTTACACTTAACAAAAAAGGACTTTTGTGAGTGATACATTTGAAAGTCTTAAAGCAAAATACTTGTGTTGTACACCACACATAGCTCTCTACTTGATTGCAGATGTGTATTTATTGGTGGATTAATTGTCATCTTATGCCATCATATCTCCCCTATGCTGCTCTGATTTGTTTAAGCATAGTTGCAGCATAGAGGACATTGAAGTCAAGTCCTTTGAATGGGGATTCGAAGGCTTTAACAACTACAGCTTCAACAATTTATAAGCTTTTTTAAGGACTTATTACAGTAGTTTTAGACACTCTGTCTATTTGAATCTGACAACTTTGAGGCCAACGATTACATAAAGGAGTCACCTGAAATATAGGAATTAATGTTGGAAAATATATATTTTTTATGACAAGTATGTTATACTTTGTTGTTGTTACTGGGTTACATTGAAGAGACCTCACAATATACTTTCCCGCCACACGACCTGAATGCAGCGCAATCCACTCAGTTTATACCTGTCATCCCTGTCACGTGCACAACCTCTCACCTGTCGCCTTTGACGACCTCCGTCAGGACAAGACTTCTCCCGCGTGCAACCCAACCACGGTCACCGGTGTCTCGCGGCTGGGACGTCGCAGTAGGTCCAGCCGTTGCTCACGTCCATCAGTCAAACCGGCACACCGGGGAGCGCGTGAGTGGGGTCGCCATGGTGGGACTGACCCCGCCAGGTAATTTGGTCTTTTTTAAACGGAAAATGAACGCACCCACACAAACGGATAATGTCCAGGTAGTAAAAACACATCAGACAGCTGTGGGTGTTACAGAGACAATATTCCGATGGAGAGAAAAACAAGCCTACATCAGGCTGCTCCAGATGTGGCCCGAAGATAAACCTCTGCTCCGCTCCAGCCGCGGATCTTTGGAAAACTTAAATCTCCAAAACATTTTCACATTCGTCGCACACACACGATACCAACGCTTTCAGGCTCGCATGTCGGGGACACGAAAACTACCAAACAAGGTGCAACAATAACCGTGTGGCCTGTATGAAATCCATTTATGACCGAACGATATCCGTGATTTTGATCGCCTCTCTTCCTGCTAAGTTTGCAGATTTTCCTCCTCTGTGTTGCCAGGTTGGAGTCCAAAATAGTCCATACTGCAGATATCTTTATTTTTGAATACAACTACGTCGCATACCAACTTGAATATGTCCATTAACATACGCATATAAACTGCATACAGGCCGATAGAAAAAAGTGCAATTTGATTAAGCGCACGACATGAAGTTGAAACTTTTAACAGTTTGCAAAAAACTGGCTAAAATGACGCAAGCAGAAAAAAAACAATATGTATAATGTTACGTTTATTATACACTTAACCTCGCAGAGCTTCTGGTTCTTGCACTAAGGTTCCTATATTCATGTGAGACCCAAACTGACTTTAATGTCTTTTCTCAGAGTCACCGAGTTGTCGTGCGGTCCACAACTTTACCCCCAAAACCAAAACAAAGTAAGAAACGCTCCTAATCTTCAACCGAGGACGTCAAACTTCCTGACAAGAGAAAATATCGCCACCGGAACACTGCTTTTAAGCTTCCAACAAGTGGTGAAAACTGTCCTCCACAGCCGCGTCCATGTCCTCCAAGTGCTTCACTCTGCCGTCGTCCATAAGTGTTGTAATAATAATATGGGTTTATTCTCAGGGGGATTTCTGGTTATACACGATCTAAATAAAAGCCGTGCAGTTGGCGGGCGCGCGCTGTTGTTTCTTCAGGCGCGCGCACAATGTGGGGGCAGGACTAGCTGTGACGTAGTTCTGTGCTGCTTTCAAAGCTGTCAGTAAAATCGTGGATTTAAATGTACACTTAAACACAGGTTTTTGCCTCTTAATTGATGCAATAATCAGTGGTAGAGAAAGAAGTCAGATCATTTACTTAAGTACAAGTACAAATACCACAGTGTAGGAATACTCTGTTACAAGTAGTAGTCCTGTAAAAGTACCAAAAGTAATAGTACTCATTATGCATCACATTTCAGAACAATACGATATTGGATTATAATTAATTACGTCGCGTTAATTTTGCAGTTGGTAAAGGAAGGGCTAATTTTATATACTGATGGGTTGCTTAATCTATAATAAATAATATTTGTTGATTATATTGTGTATTAATCTGAATCTGTAAAGTAACGACAATAATAGCCTCTGAAATGTATGGAGTATAAGTATAAAGTAGTATGAAATGGAAATACACAAGTAAAGTATAAGTACCTCAAAATCATGGGTGCAGCAGTCTGTCTCTGCTTTGTGTGATCTGGGCCTGAGAGTACAAGTACCTGTGACTGATGTGTATCATTTGATTATTTTTACTCGTTAATTAATGTAAAAGCAGGATTTTACTGTAGTAGTTGGTGTAGTTCACTGTGAACAATTTAGTACAGGACTGCAACCAATGATTGTTTTCATCAGGGATTAATCTGCCAACTATTTTTGCCATTAAATCGATTGGTTTGTAAAAATTCATAAAATAGTGAGCAATGCTGTCACAGTTACCCAGAGACCAAAGTAACACCAATGTTTGTTACATCCAACCAACAGTCCAAACCTCAAAATAATAGAAATACATTCAAAAGAAAAGCAGCAAGTCCTCCGATTTGTGAAACTGTAACATCTCAATTTGTAAAGTAATTCATAATTTAAGCCGTCAAATAATTGTAGTGGAGTACAATATGTCCCTCTGAATTGTAGTGGAGTAGAAGTAAAAACACACTGATAGTAATTTAAACATGCAAGAACTAAACATTTTGACATCCTTGAGCAAAGACATTCAGTCATTAATCTCCAGGGAATTCAAGGATTCTTAACATCAATAAACACACTAAAACCACTGCATTAAATCAACACCAGCGTTTTATTTTTTTCTCCAAAAGCATGTAAAAAACAAAAAGAAAGAAAATGCACAAAATGATTGTGTATATTGGCGTAGAAAGGGTGGGGTGGGGGGGCGCTTACATTTCAAAATGTTACACTTCCATACCACAACTAAGCAACAGAGAGAGAAGGGAGAATAGAGGAGAACGACTGAAAACACGGTTCAAGCGTCCTTTGCTGTAAGGCCACCTCAATCCACAGGTCAAGTCTGTACAGAATACATGTTCAAAGATGCATACATTTAAGATGTCTCGATGACGACAGCATTGAAAAGTAAGTCCACGTCAAGATAAGCACAAAAATGAAAATGACTCACAGGTTTTAACATTTACAACATTACACTGCAATCATTCACCTGAGCCTCTTGGCACCAGCGTCTAGTGTACCTCGTCTGCTCTGTTTCACTTAGAAGTTGCAATTCACAGATTCTGCAGTTGTACCTTGGCAAACTGCTAACGGAGAAAGACAAAGACAGCATTTCTTGATACAATACTCTTGATTTTAAAGCATATTTCTCAGGGATCCGGAGGATGATTTTGAAATAAAAAAATGAAAAATGTACAATGTCACACACAGAATTAGAATTCTTTTTTTGTGGATAAAAAGTGGTTAGATAGGAAAAAATGGCTGCTGGTTGAGTTAAGTTATCCTATGTTAAAGAGTAGGGCTCTAAACTAAGCAGGGCTTGTTTTGAAAAGGCATTATCAGGAGATTTTCTTTGTTTGGATCTGTGCACTCAAAAGGACTTGTTTGATAAGGTCAGCTATTTATTTCTAAGGCTTCTCTTTTTTAAAAAAAAAAAAAGTAGCACATATCCATTTGTTCAAGTTTAGCTTTCTCTTCTGCACAGCATGCTCAAATTCACAGTAAACCTTCACACACAAAAGTACTTTGTGTCATTCAAGTGTCAGTCAAGTGTCAGCGGTATTCAGACATTTACTAAAACGAGATATTTGAATGGCTTTAGACTCATTCTTTGAATAGAATGAAATATAGATGTGGAGATATTGTCCAACTGGGTTAATTTATCTTAGGTGTTGGAATAAAACAACATTTAAAAAAAAAGTGTCTGGAGTGCAGTATCTGCACTGCGGACTGAGGCAACGTATTCAAAAACTTTGAATAAAAAGGCTATGTTGAGTTCAGGGGCGACTCGCTTTTTCTTTCTCTCACACTAAACACTACTGTCACACTTTGTCCAGCAGGGGGTGCTCTGCACCGGGGTTTTGCATGCAGCATGCAGGAGCACAACAAGGGACCAATACAGTGACAAACCCTCCCTCAGCCACCGACTGTAAGTTCAATATTAATAAGAAATAGGTCCAGGTGCTAAGATGCATTTAGCTAATAAGACAGGAGATGAGAACAGGAAGGCATTCATGTATAAAGGAAACCTGTCCACGCTTACTGGATGGGACTGGAGGGGGGGGTATCAAAACGATGGATGTTCAAGACACTGTGACTGTCCAGCTATATGAACACTCTCAAATACAGCAGGGAAAAAAATCACCACAAGACGACCAACAACTGACAAAGCGTGAAAATGACAAAGGAACACAATTGTGTGGTTTCCTGCAAGGCTCGAGCTACGTCCATCAACAACCTCATTTGTGACACAGAAATGTAATTATCAATCTAACCAACAGCTCCTGTTGAGGTGTTTCATCCGACGGAGTGAGGGGGCGATAACGAACAAGGCCTCAGTTTCCCTGTGTTTATCTCATCTGGTGATCATGTGTGGTCATATGTGCAAAGACTAGAGTACAGTACGGTGGGGAATGTTCACTAATCACAAACTACAGCTCTACGTACAGATAGTATACAAAACACAATCTGAGGATTTCATTAAAATTTCAACCATCAATAAAAGCTCGGAAGGATCAACTGATGCCGAGACGTCAAATCCAAACTCAAGTGCTTCTAAAAACCTTTAAAAAGTGAGTCGTTATGCATCAATGAAACGAGTCATTCACAACACAAAAAGATCAATACAGTCATAAGATAAGGCTAGTAAGACCCAGTCATCCCAACATGCAAGGATAAGACTCACAGTGGTCAATAAAATAGGAACACACCGTGGGATGAAGCGGACAATAATTAAACTTAACACAAAAATAAAAACGCGAGAGGTGAGCTGTTGCTGATGTGTGCCGTTGTGTTTTTTTTACAGTACTCTGTACCCTGTTTGTTCCTCAAATATACGAAACCTAACAAACTGACATAACTGTCTGACAGCAAAGTCACAATACTGAGGACTGTTATTTTGATTTGTGTTGTTTTGCTAGAGTGAGTGAGACGATGCAATATTATCTTTTATATCCTGAGTGTATGCTCTACTGCCAAACATGGATGCTCTGTAACCCCTCTGATGTGTTTGCCTGAGCATACAGTTTACTTATTTAATACAAATAAAAGGGTGCAAATTATTAAAAAGAATAAAAAAGAAAAAAAGTGATTATTATTATTATTATTATTACACTCCCCATACCAGAGAAGGCTTTTGGTCACAATCAACGACCAATTCCAAACAGGAAATTGGAAAATAAAATGAAGAAAATACAGATATCAATTAAATTGAACGCAAAATATATCCACAAAAATCTTATTTTTTTTAAGTGATATGGATCATGACTGGCCAGTCATTTCCATGCTGTTTGTTTGTGCATGTATCTGTTCTGATGGCATTTAAATAGCGAGTGAGCATGTGGGAGATTAAAACAGTGCCTCAGCATATGAGGCGCGTGTTCATCGTGATGTATCGGAGGTGTTAGGAGGTGTGGAAAAGAAAGAGGCATGGCTGGGATGGGACACGGACAGGATTATGCCGTCTTTGTTATATTCTCTGACTCCTTGGAGGTCCAGAGCTCTTTGTGCTGTTTGCGCCCGAAGCCCTCGTCGTAGTTGCCTTTGCTTTTGAACAGCTGCTGAAAGTGGGGTTTACAGTAAAATTCACCTTGAAGAGCTGCAAAGGTGCCAAGGCTGCGGGTGGGAGAGAGAGAGAGAGAGAGAGAGAGAGAGGATGAATGAAGCAGTTATATACCAACCAAAAAGGAGAAAGTCAAGTACACACAGAGGAAAACAATGCATATAGTCACCTGAGTTTGGCGTTGCAGTGCTTGCAGCAGAAGCATGATGAATGGAAGACCAAGTTGTTGGCAACCAATCTCTCCATCGGGTAGACCGTTTTCTCACATGATGAACACACTTCCTTTTGGGTCTTAAAGCTGAAGGACTGAGCACATGAATGTACAGATTTATTACCAGGCGGTGATTTTGGGGCCATGATCCTCTGAGATGAAAGCTGGCGTTTACAAAAAAAGAAACAAAAAATGCAGGAAAAGACGTCTTTTGGTCAGGCGATGCATATTTACCTTAGATCGCTGGACAGGTTTCTCTTCAGTGGTGTTCCTGGTGTCCTGGATAAGAAAATAAAAGAAGTTTTAAACAAATGTATTCAGATGTGTGTAACGACTCCTGTTATGCTCTAAATGGCGGCAACAAAATATTCGGTGAAATCACAGTAGAGTCCTTTGAGATTACAAGCCACTGACGTCACAAGGGTGGAAGAACGTGTTCTTCACTGTCCTCTTATTACCTTTAACAGTGTGTTGTATCGTCAAGCCCATCTCTCTTCACCCCCCCCCCCCCCCCCTTCTATTTGCTCCATCTGTCTCTTTGCACCCCTGGGAGAGGATCAGGTGCCTTCTGTCTGGTCATGTGAGCCGAGCTGTGGGACGCTCTGCATGGGGCTGTCCTCAACATAGCGGAACAGCTCAGAACCCGACATCCAGTTAGGAAACTTCACAAGAAAATATCACACCAAGTCTCTTACAAATGGTGGGAGATTACAACACGACAGTCTTCCTCTTTCTAACTTTGTAATCCATAAATGTAATAAGGCATTTCTTGTACAATATGTGGGTGTACTCTTTAATTATCTGGCTGCCATTTTAACATATGTCAACACATTTCCCTACACATTGTAGGTTCTCAGGAGGAATTGAAGACTTCCCCCCGAGGCGCTCCGATGGTTGAGGTTGCACCATCTCAAGCCGGAGGAAGTTGTTCAGTAGTAACGACTGTATCTGCCCTCTCGAGTGTCACAGCCAGACCCCAGCACAGCAACGAGCGCGGCGGCCACATCTTTAAGCAGGGCTAACAGGTAGTTCAAGCGGATAATGATCAGACAGAGAGACATTCAGACGGTTACACAGTAACTGCCACCGAGTGTGCGGGGAAGAAGGGCAGCCTCTGTTTAGGCAGGGGGAAAAGTCCACTGCAGACTTTGCTAAAGCCCCGTTATGTAAGGCAGTTTGGCTGGAGCTGGAGGAAGTGGTGGAGGTGAAGTATGGGGGGGGGGGTGTCAGAGTTGCAAAGAGAAGGAGATCTGTGGCATCAGAGGGAACTGCTGATTCTCATTTTCTTCCCCCCAAGTCCATTACTCTTTGACTTGCAAAATATCTTGCTTTGTAGACAAAATACACATACAAAGTCCACCACAGTGATGGAAATGGTGAATCTGCATCCATCTTCCTCATAAACATGTTGAGATAATAAGCCGGTTAAGTGGCCAATGATTACAGTGTGTTTGACTTTGAAAAAAAACCTTGAAGAAATGTAATCACATTATCTGTAATTAGGGTTTCTATATGTAACATAGTACATTTCCCAGACAATGACAGAGAAACTGATTCTAGAAAGAGGGGTGTCTGTTTTGCCTAGTTTAGCTAATTTAACACCTTAGAAAATAAGGTTCTACTTCATAATGACCAAAAAACTATGTCAACGATTGGTGTATGTATATTCAGGCCTGTATCTGAAACTTTTGTTTAACTTGCCATGAAAAATTACATTCAAAAGAAGGGTATAATATGAAACCATTGCTCAGTGTACAGATATCCTCTGTTTAGTGTGTATGAAGCACACGACTAATGCTGACAAAGACGCATACTAATGCATACAAAGACTAATAAAACCAGAGATCAAGTTATATATATGGATACTGTTTTACCCTTTTAATTTCATGCACCACTTAACAGAGCAGGAAAAGCAGCGAGGCTGTTTTCTGCACTTACGGGAACCGCATGACATGCTTTTGAACCGATGGGCTCATTAAGTGAGGCCAAGCAGCTTCCTGTCGATGCAATCACATCCCAACCGTCTCCTCTCCGTCCCCGACTCCTCTTGAGCTCAGTTAATGTGCTGAGGCTAAGCTAGCAGGCAGCTCACATGTTGCCGGTTTTCTAGCAGACTGCATGCAAGACCACTTCCTGTTGCAGCAGCAGCACATGGTTTTGATCTCCTCGACGTTAATTAACACTTTGAATGTGTAAAGTTCTCACAGAACATTTGTAGTAGAGGTTTATGTCAGCGGGAGGCTGTAAGAACAGTACAATTAGGTAAATATAGGCTTCATTTGTACATATGATATCATGAAATTAATGCAGCCTAAAAAGGAAGGCTGATCTGAGTGAAGGCACAGTATCGCCAATGTTGTTTTTTCTTTTTTTGTGGCAAAAACAACGCAGCAAGATTAGTTACCATGTTAGGAGGGAAGGCATGCATTCCAAACATACACAGGCTTCCCGGAAGAATTCAGATTAGCTTGTGCCATCTTGTCTTCTTTTACCTTATATGTGCATGAGTCTCAATTGCCACCAATCAGCTCGAATGTGGCAGGAAGTTGATGTGACACATCTGGCTTCCTCCGTCTTGCAGAGTCCCAATGGGGGAAGCAGCTGAAGTCCTCACTGACTCTCATCCCAATAAATGACGGATGCTAACGACTACCAGTTCTGTACGGATGCTTCAGCTGCAGAGTGAATAAACTACAAGAGATTTATGATCTCCGTTCAGAGGCATACAACTCACAAATTAGCTCTAGAGTCCTGACTGGCTCATAAAAGAGACAAAGGAGAACCAAATACGTGGAGGGGCTGGAAATGACCACAGAACAAGGTGTTCAATGTAAACATAAATAAAGAGGGTTTGTCGTGTAGTTAATTAGATCTGCTAAGCCAAACACTGTTTTAACTGTGAAGCAATTTGACATACCAGTGTGCGAGAAGCCGGAGCCAGCTGGAGAGTTGTGTCTTTCCGAAAACAAAGAACACTTTCACAGGAATGGTGAAATCTTCTCGCGACAAAAGTTCAACTCTTTACCTCACAGTGCAAATCCCTCGCTTAAATCCCCCCCCCCACTTCCTACCACTTCACTTCCGGCGTCTTTGCTCGGTCCACGGCCATCTTCGAACTACACACCTGTGAAGTTTGGTGTTGCTGGTAAACAGCTATTTCTTAAAGAAGAAGTGAGGAACACAATCCTCACTGTAAAACTAGAACTTGTCGAGATGTAACTTGTCAATTAGTGAGCTTGAAGGACAACTTTGGGTTTAACCTTTTTGTGTCAAACATTCACAGCATTACTGTCACAAATCCCACTGCCTTCTGCCCCCCGGAGGCCGCAGACCACCCACATGACCGGGGAGTTAAATGTCAATAGATGCAATAGAGAGAGAATTTGGAGGATGTAGTTAAGAAAGCAATCTCTAAAATAATGTAATGTAAACCACTACAAACCAGACCCATCTTGTCTACATCTCACTGTTTAGAGAGCTATCTGCTGACGTGAATCACATCCATTTAGAACCGTTACGCTAAAGAATATCACGAGGGCGAAAGCTCAACATGTTCACAAAGAGTTCAAATAGGAAGAAGTAACTCCTCTTTTTCTGTTCCTCGTGCTGATGGACACAACACAATTGGACAGATCTTCCCTGCTTCACACTCCATCATCTCTGAATTCACATCGTGGTGCACCATTCACTGCAGCAGGCCCCTAGAAGGGCAGGCAGGCGCTATGTTAACAAACGTCTTATGTCATTAATCCAAAACGAAGCTCCCACTCTCTCTCTCATCCCTTATTTTTAGAAACGTGATCAGTCTTTGGGATCGTTTGGGACACCGGAGAGGGAGAAAAAAAACCAGAACAAATGGGAAGAAACTTATCCTTCAAAACGCAACCAAACAGTGTTAATGAGCGCATCCATCAGTTGTCAAGCTGACTCAAAACTAATCATAACAAACAATATTTTCCAGTCCAGTACTAGCTACATAAACCGTGAGTGTTAGGTGTAATACTTTACTTTATATTGTACTTTCTGGACCCGCAACTACAACAGCTGCTGCAGGTCAGACGTACAGGCTCGCCTCAACAGCAGCATTCCATCAATAACTCTGAACATGAAGAGACGACGCAAGTTGTGTGGAAAAGATGCCTGGGAAGAAGAAAGAAAAACCTCCAACTCAAGATTGGTAGAGGATTAATACAAAACGGAAGTATTAGCTGAGGTTTTGACACTTGACTGGCTGGGGAACTGATGAAAGTAGGGTGAAACCTCCTTCAGAGTGCAGATGGAGGTTCACACCGGTCTGCAGTGATCACATCGTCGGGGCGTTTGATCCGCCACTAGTTCTCTTCCCTTTTTCTGCTTCCTGTATGTGACGGGGCACTTTTCTCTGCTTGGAGTTACAGGGTATTGAGTGTCTGCATGTCTCTTAAGTCAGCTGACATCGGACAGACACTTAGTCTTTTCACTTCCCGTCTGGGGAGGCTGGAAAAGTCCAGATAAAACCTTTTAAATGATATATCTAAATGTGTGTTTATGTTGCTGTAGTCTGTAAAGTGTTTATAAACGGCTCAACTTGAGGAAGGTGGGAATAATTAGGGCTCCAACCACCACGTATATACAGTACATAGTCAATGAACTACCTAATTATTTTTGTTGAACTAAATAAATAATCCTTCTGTCTATTAAAAGTCAGAAAATAATGAAAAACTCACATCAAAATAGGAGACGTCTTCAAATGTCCACTCAACACTATAAATATATTCAGATAATTATAGAAAACAGAGAAAAGCAGCTAATCCTCACACAACTGGGACTATGTTCGATATTTGTGCTTGAAAAATGACTTGAACGATTAATGTATTATCAAAACAGTAGCAGATAATCTTTCTGTTGACCCACTTATTGTTTAATCAACTAATCATTGCAGGTCTAGGTTGTTTTTTGTTGTTGTTTTGTTGATTCAAAAAGATTACTACGGTCTTCCAAAAGTAAAAAACAAAACGGTCACGTTATATCATTATGTATGAGAAGCTGCTGCCCTTTCACATTGAGAAAATGATACTTCATCAATTAGTAGTCAGCAACTCGGAGAACCTTCAGTAAAGAAAGCCGTCTTTACACTCCTTTTAAAAAAAGCTGCCCAAGGGCACAATTAAAACTACTTAAGTCCTCTTTCCATCATTTGTGTCAGAGATCTACCTAATACACCAATTAAAACATCTCGTAAAATCAGGTACTAATAATAAAGTCAGAAAGCCAAATATAATGTTTATTCCAAAAGCACAGTGTTGTTCAAAAGTGCAATGTTCATAAAAACTAATGGCTGGTGCTGGAATGCTGCAGCAGCTGTTTACATTTTGGTCTTAAAATTGCAAAGAACAAAAGCGGTGAAAGAATGTGTTGAAGACGTGGAGCCTGTGTTGACTTGACAAAGCGAGGCTGCTGCTGAAGGTAGAGAAGAAACAGCCTCAAGTGCTACTTCTGATCAGATGTTATCACACACGCTCGAGAAGAGGGGGAAACATTTCACAACCAAATGCTCCTCCAGGACTGGAATTCAGGGAAACATGCCCCATCCCGTCTTCAAAAAAGAAAAAAATGTACATGCAAATATTTACTTTGCGATCACATCAAATTTACATCACACAATGAAGGCTGCTTAACTGCAAGCTGAGACGTTGTCGACAGGAGACTTGATGTTTTAGACTTTTTTTTCTCCACCAAATCTCCTTAAGTAGTTAGTTCCCAAAGATCAAAAGCAGATCATTTAAGTCACAAGTGAGCAGATTCCCCACTGAGCTCTGCAGAATTCAAAATGTGGCTCCTCGGACGGCTGCTGTTGACGGACGAATACTGGGGGAAACCCTAAACGTCGAGTCTCTCTAACCGGTCTGCCCTGAGGTCCTTTCAAACCAGATAGCCTGCATTAGTGCTGAAAGCCACAGAGATGCATTGCAATGTGAGAACGTGGTTGTTGTTGCTGAAACTATTCACACAAATGATTTCAAACAGCAAAGAGCTGCCGATACAAACATAATGCCAACACATAGTATCACTGAAAAGCCTTTAATCCTACAGAGAGACCTCTACACCTAAAATAAGCTTTATGTTCCTTTTGCTAACACAATCACCCTGACTATAGTTCTCATTTTCAAAGTAATGCCTGACTGTGATACAGTAAATGATTGGGAACGGGGAACAGGCTAGTTAAAACTATTAGTCCGTTTTAGCCTGCAGCTCTATCGCCTCTGGCGACCCATTTAATACTGTTCTGCACATCTGACAGCAGGAAAAACAACATATGGCTCTTCTGACATGCCCAACAAATCAGGTTTTGGTGCAGTTAATGGTTATTGTTTGACAAAAGAGCATATGGTCAAACAAAATTAATGTTATTAGTCCTCGCTGCCGCTTTGTACGACGTGCTTTGTCTAAATCTGCATGATTTGTTTATTTCTTTTCTCTCTCAAATCCACAGAGCAGCGTGTCAATCTGTTCTGTCAACTCTGACTAAAACTACAGTCAGCCTGCCCACTGACAGGAAATGAAAATGACCATATACTGTACTTAAGCCTTGCCGCCATATGCCAGGGCTATAATGACAGGCTGTTTGTGAATGTGGTTCCCTGGATGGATAAAAAGTGGTTTTACAAGACCACAGAGCAGTTTGTAAACGATTCAACAACGCTAACACAGAAAACCGATTTGTATCAAAGCGGGAAACACATGTTTTCTTTACAACTGGTGTAAGGTTTTGAATATAATGATGATTTATACAGAGGTTTATTCCACTCACTCATCCGTTTGGTATTAATCAGATGCTCAGCAGCTGTAGGCGAGTTCATAAACAGTATACCAGCACCTTATCCTGGGATAAAAACCTGGATACGTTTTGGGGAAAACCTGCATATGCTAGCTGGAGGATGTGTGGCATGTAAAGACCCCGTTAAGGTTTCTGATCAGTATGAACAAAGAGGAGTGGCTGAGAGAGACGACCAGCAACCTCAATACAGTTATGATCATGTAGCTATATGGTGATGGGAATAACCAGGATTCACCATTTTCTCTGTAATATGGCATATCTAAAATACATTTAAAAAGTAGGATACAACTCAAAACCAGGATACGAATGTGAATGTCTCAATAACATACATTTGGGGAAATCTTATGATCAGAGGAGTGCTGTAAACTTCCCACCTCCACCATAGATATAACATAGCAATGGAATTTAAACTAATACAAAAATATGGTTTCCAATTTAGTTTATGTGCCAATGTTGTTGAGGGTGTGTGGTGTTAAATCCCTATTGCAGACTAATTCACTGTCTGTACTTGCTGTACTAAAGACCTTAATGCAACACTGGGGAGGTTGGAGCCAGTTACAACATGCATTTACAACAACAACAACAAAAACACACTAATCTGCTCCGGATTGGAACTTTAATTGGTGGTCGAACAAAAACAAAAACATAAAATAACGGAACATAATATAAAACCACAGATCAATTTACAATCCGGCTAATAGGGGAGGGCAATTCATTTAAGTATCTGTTATACATATGGCTACACAAATTATTTTGAATATTTTTTTTTGTTAAATGTATGATTCGGTGAGTTTAAATCCTCTTTGATGTTAATTAGCCAGCAAGCTAGCTAACTAACAGACGTTAAAACACTGCTAGCTTCAGAGGAACACGACGGGGCGTTTAAATTCTCCTCAAATTCAACACAAAAGCCTGCTTTAATATAACCAATATCTAAGTAGTGCATTTACACACAACAATGAGACCACGGCAGATACAACTGACCGGCTCCCGGTTAGCTAGCCCCGTTAGCGGGTGGACGGACATCATCACCTCACCTCATCACACACACAAAAAGAAGAGAGAGGAGAGGAGAGGAGGGAGGCTGCAGACACTAACAGACGATTAAAACACACTCTCACCATCTGTGCTTCTTGTCTGCGACACGCTGGCCGATAAACGTCTGTTCAGTCAGAGGCTGGAGGTTGATATATTTGCTCTCTCATTCAGTTTTCTGCTTTTTGTTGTAGACGTTTTGTCCCCTTACCCGGTGAGTTTCTACCCTCCGCTTCGCCTCACGTCTCCGTTTTCAACAGAACGTTTTTTTTTCTCTCTCCGGCAGGATGTCGCGCGCTATTGGTTCTCATCTGCTCATGGCGCATTCAGGGTCTGTCGGACAAATGACAACTAATAGTGGGAACAAGGATGTCGCTGTCAAGCTTTTGTATAAATATTACCCCACCACACAACGAGTTCCAATGCTGTTCTACTAGCTTTTACATTATAAAAAAAGTAGTATTACCACAGTGTAGAAATACTAGCATAAGTTCCGCATTCAAAAGTTTACTTTATACTAAAGTATTGGCATCAAAATAGACCCAAACATACACGTAGCCTAGTCATGGTGCACAAAGGCCCATTTCATAATGTATAATAATGTACTGATGCATTAATGGGTTCATCATTTTAAGGGGCATCATTTTGTTATTTTATACACCGATAACTAGTGATTAAAGTCTTATCTTATATTTATATCTAATATATATTTGTGGTAGACATATTTCATAAAATGTTATATTTTATGAAATATGTTAACAAATGCAAGTAGAGGAGGAGTACAAAATATTTGTAGAATTTCACTGTCGGAGGCTGCAACTCAACATTATCACTATTAATAACATTCCCTTTGTCATCAGACTGAAACAACAGAGGGAGTTAACGGTTGGTTCAGGCAATTACATTCTGCCCCCCAGTGGTCACAGTGAGGAAATACAACGCGAAAAACCCCATCAAATTGATGTTTGGGAAAACAGAGTGACATTGTGACTCATAGAAAAGATACAAAAGTAGACGCCAAAGGAATCTTTTTAATCAAAACCTAATTTGCCATGTGTGAATGAAAACTTCAAATTCCTCTCATACAAACAAATTTCTTTCTTGAAAAACATTTCAAAAGCATAGACAAACTAAATGCCAAAGAAAGACACTCCACTAGAACTTGAATACAAGACACAGAAAGAGCTACATAGTTTTAACATACGTGTGTGTGACTGTGAATCCTCACTGAGCGCTTTTGTAAATGAAACAGTTTTAAGAGTTTATCTTTGTACATCGACAAAATGCAAACACACAAACACTCTTTGCAGAGAATTAGGAAAAGCACAAAAGCATTTTAGGAGCTCAAACAAGACAATAACCAAAATGATCCTAGTTTTAAATTGTTTACTGACGGCAGGATTCATTACAGCTCTATTGTTTGATCCCGCTGACTTACAACAACAGTCTTGATGATAAATGTACAGTGACCGTCTCTGAGCTGCTTGTGTTGATCTGTCTGACACACTCCTTTGAGCTCTGAACAAATCATGAGGTCCTAACCAACCTCACTGTACACTTTTATTCAAAGTCCACAAAACCCCCCTATGGTCCTGTGCCAGCCTCTGATATGCTCTGCTATCTGCCTACACAACAGACAAGCTCATCATGGAGCAGTTAGTTGCACTCATTATTCTATTGGTGTGTTTATTTATGTGTTTTTTTTAGTTGTCCCACCTACTCTTTCTACGCTTTGGTGGCTCAGGGACCGCAAAGCTATCATCATCTCTCTCCCTCCCTTCTCCACTCCCCCTGTCTCCTCCGTCCCTCTCACTCCTCCGATCCTCTCTGTCCCTCCCCTCCACACTCCCCCTGTCTCCCCCCTCCCTCTCACTCCTACGATCCTCTCCTCTGTCTCTCCCCTCTCCACTCCCTCTGTCTCCCCCCTCCCTCTCACTCCTCCGATCCTCTCTGTCCCTCCCTTCTCCACTCCCCCTGTCTCCCCCGTCCCTCTCACTCCTCCGATCCTCTCTGTCCCTCCCTTCTCCACTCCCCCTGTCTCCCCCATCCCTCTCACTCCTCCGATCCTCTCGGTCCCTCCTGCTTCCGTCTCCATTACGACTATCTCCGTGGCGGCTGCTGCTGTAGCGGTCCCGGTCCCCGTGGCGGTCTCGATCTCTGTCTCCGTGGCGGTCCCGCTCTCCATCTCGATCCCGGTCCCCGTATCGATCCTCCCCACTCTGTCGCTCGCTCCTCTCGCTGTGGCGGTAACTGTCGTGGCGCCCCCGGTCCTCCCCGTGTCTGTCCCGGGGGATGTCTCTCTGTGGGGGAGGTGCGGGCGGAGGGTAGCTGGGCTGTGAACTGGTTTGAGTGGCGGGCACAGAGCTCAGGGAGCCAGCGCTGGTGAAGCCGGACATGGACATGGACAAGGCGGCGCTCTGGGACCGCTCGGCACCGTTGGCGGACTCGGTTGGCACAGAGCTCAGGCTGCCGGCACTAGTCCAGCATGACGAGCTGTTAGACTTAGTACTGAGCTTCGGAGGGCCGCTGGACGCAGCCACAAAGTGGCTCTTATACTGAGCCTAGAAGAAAAGGAGACATTGAGAGGAAGAGATTAGCTGTCTGGAAAGCAAAACAAGGAATCCTGCATTCAAAAAAATTATCTATTTATGCATTTGACCGCCTCACAAAATGACCAAAATATATTTGCAGAGTGACAGCTTGCTGATTTAAATACTGTAGACATAAGCATTTCTTGGTCTTAAGAATTTTTGCTCTCTCACCCATAACACAAGTAATAATACGATAGTATTTTAGTACCATGTTAAGATCAAGAAATAGGAAAGAGAAAGACTGTGAAATAAAGCTAAAGATATAATAAAGACATCATAATTAAGACAGAACTAGAGAAGATGGAGAGTTCTACCTGGAAGGCTTGTTTCATAGCAGACATGCGATCTCCCATCGCCCCAGTGGTTGGTTTGCTGTAGCCTTCAAAGCTACTAGTTGAAGACAAAAAGTTGCCGCTGCGTTCCTGCAGAAACATCCGAGTTATTCACATATCTGTGACTTTTCCCCAAATATCACCATGAATCTCAATAATGTGTTAATTTACTAATAATTACAATGATTATACCCACAATATGTGGGAAAAAAAGCAGATTTAGGGTGAGGCAAATATCAACTCACAGAACTTTCAGCCCCTAGACCGGGTCTCTCTCTGTAACCAAGACCTCCTCCGCCAATATTCATCTTCTTTCCTTTACCACCCTTGAATCTGGATTTCCTGAACCAGGGATTCTGGGAAAAAATGTGAGCAGCATAAAGTTAAAAACTGTCCACAGCTTTTTTTTTTTGTTTGTTGATTCTTTGACTGATCTATCTCACCTGCATGGCTAAATCCATCAGTTCTTTGGAAACGGATTGATTGGCTCCCTCTAGATTTCTCACGAGGTCACCAGCGAATGTGGTGTCTTTGTTGGTGAGGAGAGTGTAAGCCACACCCTTCTCTCCAGCACGACCAGTTCGACCAATCCTGTGTGTGTGCGTGTCGATGTCTCGTGCCACGTCGTAGTTTACCACTGTGCGAATGGATGGGATGTCCAGACCGCGAGCTTGGGAGGAAAGCAAACAGGAAGGAGAAAAATGTTAAATAATGGTGATTTGTTTCGGTTAAAACTCTCATCTCTCGATATACAAAAGACTAAACGGTCGCAAAACCAATGTTTAAAAAGTGACACAAAAACTCTCCTCCCATCTCCATCGCCAGCTCCTCTTGAACTCACCAGCTACATCAGTGGCCACCAGAACAGGCAAGTTCTTCTTCTTGAAGTCGCTGATGACCTTGTTCCTCTCACTCTGGTCCATGTCTCCATGCAGGAGGCCCAGGCTGTAACCCTCCTGGGTCAGGTTAGTAGCCAGCTCCTCGCAGTTTGCCTTCTTAGTGACAAAGATGAGGACCGAGCCGCTGGAGGTGAACTCCACCAACCGCCGGGTCAGCCAGTCCCATTTATCTGTCGCGCTGCGCAGCATCTCCACCATCTGGGTGACATCCTCATTGGCCTGGTCAGAGAAGTAAGGTAACTCAAACAGGCCTGTATATTATTTTATTACATTTTAATGGAAGTGTAAATACTGTACAATTAAATACGTTTCACTTTTGCTGCTACGATAGCTCAGGTTTACCAGGACACAACTGTCTGTGCCTTTTAAACACTGACGTTTTCACGTCACACTTTAGTTTAAAATACAAGTTTTGTATTTTACAAGGAGGAACACTGAAAAAGGATTATATTAGCAAATGTATCTCTTTGTGTAGCCACATCTCTGCAGATAACGTGTGACTTTGCATACCTCTCCGATGTCTCCCTGCACCACACGGATAGGATCGACCAAGATGTCTCTGGCAAGCCTCTCTATCTTCTTCCGGAAAGTAGCGCTAAACAGAAGGGCTGTGAAGGAAAATATTACGATTTTTTTTTTTTAAATGCTCTGAAGCCCTGCTATCCATGACAAAGAGGCATTGTCTTAATACTTAAGGAAACCCACTTACTCTGTCGGTCTGGGCGGACATGGCTAGCAACAGATCTAACCTGATATTCTGAAAGGTAAAAGCAGAAATAAGCTGTAGAGGCCAAAACAGGTTTCAAACATCATTGATGCAACAGTGATAATGCCAACTCACCAAAACCCATATCAAACATGCGATCTGCCTCATCAAACACCAGGTATGACACTCTCTGCAGGGACGTGGCCTTCTTCTTCACGTGGTCAATCAGACGACCCTGTGCAAACACAAAAAACAGTAAATCTCCCATTCGTTGCAGCAGCGGAGCGTGAATATCTTAAGGAGGCGGGTCGAAGTCTTTTCTCTTACCGGAGTGCAGACCACAATCTCTGCTCCCTCCTGCAGAGCTTTGGCCTGCTCCCACATGCTGCCTCCTCCGTAAACTGCCACAGAGCGCAAAGAGTAGGCTTTCCCAAAACGCTTACATTCTGCATGGATCTGGTAAAGTGACAGATATTACTGAACCAGCTCGCTTAACGATGCCTTTCTCAGTTAATACTAAAGCAAACATCCTCTATACATTCACAAAGTCTGACCCAGTTCCTTCCCATTTCTTACCTGCTGACAAAGCTCTCTGGTGGGACACACGATGATGGCGATGGGCCCTTCTCCTGGCTCCAGTTCCTTTTGGTCCATGATGTGAACCAGCATGGGCCAGATAAAAGCTGCAGTTTTGCCACTGCCAGTTTTTGCAATACCAATCATGTCACGTCCAGACAGAGCTATGGGCACACCCTAAAACCCAGATCGAGGAGGAAAAACAACGATTCTTCATGAAATCGCCATGAAAACATTTAATACTGAACAATTTTTTAACCTTAAGATAAATCGTCACTATACCTGGCACTGAATCGGTGTGGGCTGAGTGTACTCGGACTTGCGAATTTGGTGCATTAACTGCTCATCAAAGTTGAAGTGGGCAAAGCTAGTACAAGGTTTTGGAGGAGCTGCACCAGACACCTGAGAAAAACAAGAAAAAATCCAAAGACTGTGTCAACAACTACTATGACGTGTTCATCGTTTTAGCTGTATAACATTTATGGACTTGTTTGCATGAATCCCCGACTTACCCTCAAGTTCAATTTGTGCCTTAACTCCAACACTTGAGTTCCAGTCAAGTTGATGAGCTCTTCATGCTCATTGAAGAAGTTTTTCTCAAAGGGTGGGTAATCAATCTATTGACAAAAAAAACAAAAGAATTGCAACAAAAATCACTCAAATGACACACGTTAAAGACATCAAATATGAACCCATAGTTGGGACAATACTCTTCAACTGTCTGTGCTCTAACAGTCGGGTCAACTGTACCTCGGAGTGGTCAATGGGGGGAAGCGGCAGAATGATTTTCTTGGTGGTGGGGGCGATTGGGTTCCCGTCACTGTCATAGTCAATGTTTTCATCCTCCTCCTCTAGGCTCAGCCCGGCTGTGGGATTCTCTGCCATGTAGCGGAAGTAGGCTTCCTGCAGAGAATCACAGCATTTCATGTGAAAAACTGAGCCGGTGTGCTGCTCACCACAGCGTCCAGGTACTCACAAAAACCTGAGGAGACATTCAGCTCAACAGACGGGAAAATTACTTACAATCTGTCATCATCATATTACTTGCCAATATAAAATCAACAATTAAAACATGCTTTTTCACACTTTCTAGACAGCAAGAATAACCACAAGAAAAACAACTCCATCATAATAATCCTAAATGCAACCTGCGTGGTCAGATAGAGGGAAGGGGGGGGGGGCTTTATAACATTAGAGAGGGTAGATTTAGGGGATGTTTGGTCTGGAGATCTCTCTGAGCAACGATGTAGTAGATGAAGAACTTTGGAGGGCTCACTCACTTGTTCATCTTCTTCTTCAATGTCATCACGAATACCCCTGAAATGACAAGCGGAGAAAAAAAAAACTTCCCTGCGGCTCGTTCATACACCCAAGACAGCCCACAAACCCATTATGACTAAAGTCGGTGCTTACCTGATAATATCTATTGCTGGATGTGCCAGTAATCAAAAAAACTTACGATGTAATTACTGCATAAAGATAATATGCTATTGGTAGTTAAGACAGTGAATAGAGCAGGGCTTACATACAAGTTAACAGCAGTATTATCTCAAATTAGGGGGGCTTATACTTTTGCTCACAAAATATTAATTTATGTGGGTGATCATTTTTTCATTCTAGGCACATTTTAATTAAAGCACCTACATAATGACCTCAGAAGTGACTAAAAATCAAATAAATGAAAACGTTAGAACAGATTTGAGTCTTACTTGGCTGACTTTTTCTCTTTTTCTTTTTCCTCTAGTTTCCTCATGTCTTTAGCTGCTTGGTTCTGGAGGGGGGGGGGACAAAAAGAAAGAAAATGTTTGAGAAAAAACAGCAGATTCAGCATTTGAAAGCATTTTCTACCTTGGCTCTGCCGGCAGCGGATTGAATTTCTTCTCACCTCAACCTCTGCCATGAAGGCGTCCAGTGGGTCATCTTCACTGTCTGACCCACCACCAGACTGCATCTGCTGCCGTGTGGGCGAGTTCTCCGCTGGAATGTACGGCAAATCCACATTGCTGCTGGACTCCTCCTCATCGTCCTCAAAATACCTGGTTAAAAATGACAACGCTGCAGTTGTTTAATTATTCAATACCACCACATCATCATATTATTTCTAAAGGGGTTGACTATATGTAGAAGAGTATATTCGTATGGAAGAGGTGCAATACTCACGCATTTTCCTCATCAAAATTGGCTCTTTTTGTCCCTATTTTGTAGAACGATGGGAGCTGCTGGCCCTTCCCGTATCCACTTGATCCCGGGGTTCCGAATGATGTGTTCGGGTTCTGAGGAACACTAGGTTCTTCTTTTTTCCCTGCGAGGGAAAATCCTCCAAATCCGAACCCTCGCTTTACACCCGGACCACCTTTGTTCCAGTTCATGGCTGTGCTGTAAATACACACACACACACACACACACACACACACACAAATCTTGTTTCAAACACTTGGCATTTATTTGTGTGCCTTTGTTCTTTATTGAAGATACTCCAAATTAAATGTGACTCAGCACTGAATTATGGAAACCTCTCTTCAGCCAGACCTATCTCCACACTTTGGACACTTCATCTTGCCATTTAGACAACAACAACAACCACTATTAGAAGGTGTATTTTCAGGAACGATGGCAGTTTCACAAGAAAGTAGACCAATTATTAGTCATAAGGCCAAATAAGTAAACGTAGCCCTGACTTTTTTTTAGTTAATTGTCTTTCAAATCAGCAGAATAACCTTTAATATTTTTTTATTGACGGGTACTTCCTCCATCGTACCAACATTGAAGACCATAATGTCTTCGTAAGTAACACTACATATCTAACGGTCGTAGTTGTGCAGATTAAACGTAAAACGAATGTTGCAATATAACGTTAAAGGCTATGTGCGCATGTTTGCCAAAAAAGCAATAATACATTAATTAGGTATAATTAATGTTAGGTTCTACAGGAGAAAACGTTATCAGGCTGAGAAACTGGCGTAACCGAGTTAACCTAAAGCTAACTAGCCGTTAGCTAAACACGACGGTACGAATCATCACAGCGTTAGCGTTCGGCTGCTGGCTGCAGGGCGGCTACTTGTTTCATCGTAACTTTATAACAACATAACATTGGCCATCGTTACACGTACCGTTAGCGTTAGCTCAAGGCCGCAAAATGAGGCCGAGATAGAGAGATAGAGGTGTGTGCGAGGATCGTCACCCCGTGAATTGGGTGAAGTTAGGCTGCGTCTCACTACCACGCGCAGTATACGGTAGCATTATCCGTTGGCTGAATGTATCAATATTTTTTTTTTTAACGGGGGCAAACGGGGTGTATTTACCTGTTTCTTGTGCCAGTGAAACCTCCAATGTTTTCAGAAGACCAAGAGGCGCTCACGTCATCAGTGCGCGCAAAGAGTAGGTTGTCGTTTAGTGCGCGACGACGACGCTCAGAGCGTAGTGAAGAGAGCGGCCAAAACATCCCGAATACATTATCCTAAAATATAGTATTTCTTCAGGCAGGCGTTGCTGTTCTGAACACAATATAGGTAAGTTATTAATACACTTAAATAACACCATTTGTTTTTTGCTAAAAATATGTCAAGGTAGGTGCTTTAGCTAACGGTAACGTTAATCTACTATTGCTAGCCATGCTGCACCCTTTGCATTAGCAAGCCATTATTTATAGCCGAGCGCAATTTGTGACTTATCTGCTATAAATTAGCTATTTGTTTTTGTTGGGTCTGTTCAGATTTACGTTACTTCGCTTGCTATCGTTGGGAGTCAGCCTCTCTGTGTTCGCATCACAGCCACCATTATAAAACATTGAATGTTGAGTGGTTTCAACCTCAAAATCTTGCATGAATAAAATTAATCATCCCTCAGAGCCAACACTGACTACTGAGATCATCTGGCTGATAGACTCTACTTTGCTGTACACGGTTTAGAATGAATATGTTTGGTCGTGTGCCAAAACATAAGTCATTTCACTGATCATCATTAAAACTTTAAAATTGTTCTACGCAGATGTGTGCTATTTTTCAGCATATTGTTTTTATTCTATTATAGAATTCTAAAGTGTAGTAATATATAATCACTCTCATAGAGGTTAGTCCTCATCTGATTAAATGGTGCCAATATATTTATTACAAATGGAGAAAGAAGGTATGACAGAAGGTTTACACTTGTAGTATTTGCTTTGTTATTTTGTTATGTTTGTGGATGCATATTCTGTAACTATTCTGATAATAAAGTGAAATCACATCAATTAATGAGCATTAATGACCAACCACAGCAGAAGGAGATCAAACCAAGACATCTTCTGCTTCACAGCTTTTTTGTTTGTCTTTAAAGGTTTCCTCTGGATGTGTTTTCAGCTTCTCATATGTAACCCACTCAAGAGGATCCATGTCTTTTCTTGTAAGTGTTTGCCAAGTACCTCATATTTTAGACAGAGGCTTTCATGGCCAGTTTAATCTCAGACCTCGGATTAAATCTACACTACTTGTATGTTTTTAATCAATATTTCAATTGAAGCTTAATCCCTATAAGGGAAATCGAGCTACAATCACATCTATGACAGCTTTCATTGCAAACAGCCTGATACTATTTAAGAGGTCAGCATGAATCATCTTCCTGTAACAGTTTTGAATATGTCTCTGTGGGACGTTTCTTTATTCTGCTTGCATTTTCTCCCTTCTCTCCATGTCTGTTATTAACCCTCTGTGTCTGTCAGCGTTGGGTATCTGAGAAACTGAGTGTGGAGAGCCTGCGGGACTTGGAGTTATTTGGAGGTGAGGTCCAAAGCACACTGAGATACAACAAAACTGTTCAACTTTCCCAAAACCACTGCTTATACATTATGGGCTTCATGAGCACAAACCAAAAGCAACAATCTGCTCTAGTGGAAGCTTTTATCCACTTAATGCCTCATTCTTTCTGTTTGCTACAACGATTTTTCAGAGGATAGCACGGACAAAAGGTTGCACACTTGTTTTTGTCTGTCAAATATTTTAATTTTGCATTATACTTACATTTGAGTTAATCCCTCTTGTGGTAACTTGTGTGTTTAACATCATTTGATTGGGGCTATAAAGTCTAAATTTGATAGAATATATTGATACAACAAAGTATGGAGCTCAGTGGTGTGCAGAGCTTTGAGATAGCAGTTAGTGTTGCACTTATGCTTTAATTAAATTACTATAAATGTGAGCTGATAACTGTGAAAACCTTTCACATCAGTGGTAAATGCAAATAGGATAAACATCTGTGTATGTATCTCCTACATGGTATCATGTAATTGCAGGTTGACAAGGATCAAAATCAACATTTATGTGTAAAGTAAGAAACATTGACAGTGTGATCAGCTATGATGCCGTTCCAGTTCATCAGAATCCAGAGTTTGATATGCTGAACTTTGTTCAGTCGCAGCACATCCTCTTTGTTTTAATCGGTATCAGACTTGCCAGCTCACGCTGAATTTATCTCAGCTCTGCACGACTAACTTGTTCACATGCAACAGTTACATCATTATGTGCTGAAATGGTGCAAAGCGAGCTGGTTGTTAGCGGTGAAGACTGTCAGTGAGGCACACTCTTTTCATGATTGTTGGCTTCTCAATTTTGTTCCCGCAGCATTTACATAATATTTTTTTATCACTTGTCCAGGCTTAGTTTTGCCCTATTATGTTTGGTAGTTAGTGTACCATTTCCAGACCACTCAGAACAAATCCCATGGAGAGACGATCATAGTTGTTTCTGCTGAAAATTGCGGCGTGGATCCAAAGACCATCACTACACGCTGTTCATGTTGACACAGAAAAAGGCTGACATTGTTCCTCAAACCGTGAATACCATAACTATGCAGATTCAGAAGGTTTAGTGTCTTACATTCTCCCAGTTTTTGAAGTAAGTTCCAAGTAGCCTGTGAATTGAACCAACCGTCCAGTCATAAATCTGTCCTGTAGACTACTGCAGAGCTGATTTGATTGTTTGTATCTTCATAAAAGTAGAAATTGATAATTATGATGGTCTTGTTCCAGACCAATAAAATGTGTTCTGTGAAAAACTACATTTATATGTTATTTGATATCATATTTGTTGCTGTTTGTTTATCCTTTTAAGTGCCGTGTTTTGCCTCAGCAATAATCTGTATAATTTGTGGCACATTATTGAAGCATTTGCGTATTATGGAAAGGTTTAGGTTGCTTTATTCCATTGCAAGCTTTGCCTCATTTTCAATTTCATTGGTCACTGTTGCATGTTTGTTCAAGTGTATCATTTCTGTTTTGGCTGTGCTATATTCCCATGGCCTTACATAATATCTGGAAAGATCCTGCAGGGCATAGCTAGATTGTTTTTCAATTTTTATCTTTTGCTTTGCCAAGAAAATATTGAAGTGTCTGATGTAAGCAAACTTTACTGGGGTGAGAATACTTTTTTTTCAGTTGCAGTACAGTATCAGGTTAAACACATCAGGAACACCTTTTGCATTGGTAATTATACGTCACTTTGTGGGCGGTCACCTGAACAGACAAAGCTGCTTTCAGTCATCTGTTGAATTCTGCAGCCTGCTGCAATCTCCCACTGCCAGATGCTGCGACTTCCAGTTCAAGAGCCGCTCTAAACCCAGACCCTTCTCTTGTTTTGTGTTTGTACATGTCTTTATGTCATTGATGTGGTTTTTCTACCCCAGAGCAAGCTCAGGGATTCTCTCACAGGAAAGTAAGTGTGGTACTCCTGTCATCATCACCCCCAATTTGCCCTTTGTGTATGTGCGTGCATGCATGTGTATGTGCGCACACAGATTTATACATAGAGGAATCCACAACACCCCCCCCCCGAGGCTTTGCACATTTACTTATGCATGAGTGTCTAGCTCATGACACATGCTGTACACGCGCGTAGCTCAGAAGGTCACCTCACTCACCAGTGCTTCTGTTGTGGATTGAAAGAGAATAAACAAGTCTAATCTAAATAGTCCCGTCTGAGTCCTCAGTGGGCTGTTAACTTGCTTTGTCCAGGTAACTGCACTGTTTGGGATGTTGGTGTCTCTTTGTCACCTCACTAAGAGTCTAATTTTGTGTGTGTTTTGCGTTTTTGACACTTCCTGTCTGTGCCGATGGCTTGTTGTTGTGTTGATAGTGAACTGATGGTGTTACACTTTGATGTCAGGCTGTAGGTGAACGGAGTTCCACGTGTTCAGCTTTAGCAAGGCATGGCAACCCCTTCTGAATCTGATCTAGATACAACATGTACAGATGTTCTCTTAGCTGATGGCTGCCACAGCATGTTTGGCTTTTGCCGTCATGCCGGTTTTAATGTACAGTAAAGTTGACTTTGTAGCAAAAAAGCACCGTTTGACTTCACGTCCAGAGAGAACTGTCCACACATGGAACAACTCTTGGTTTTATCTGCGAGTGTATTTTCAGAGTTGCACGTGTCACAGAACTTGATCTTTATCTTGAAGCTACCTTCACCTGTTAGGATACAAGTGTGCACAAGGAAGTGCTCTATTCTAATTTGGAAAAGATCCAAATATTCATTCAGCTTGCCTTCATTTGCCTCCACAGCTTGCTTCTGCAATCTGTCCATTGACATCATGGCGGTAAATTGATGGAATTCAGGAGTCGTCACTGCCGGGATTATTAGCTTTCCTTTACATGTGTTTGTGATTCACATGCCTAAAACATTTGCTTATGTGTAGGCAACATTTTGTCTCTCTGTATTTGTTTATAATGTTTTTATAGAAGCAGTAGTTCATCTGCTATTACTGTCTTTTGCCATTAAAACAACACACACTGTTTTTATATTGATTGCTGATCTATGGTATTGGAATGTTTTTATGACTAGAACCGACAGTAGACACTTGTATTCACTAATCGTTTTTGCCGGTGATGGTTTTTGGGCCAGTATGTGTTACCAATGGCGGGTCACGCTAACACACCTTGATAACGCATCTCAGCCTCTCCTTTGGGGATCTTTTAACAGTTCTCGCACATACTGTATCACAAACCCTCCAGTAGTCACTCACAAGCTCCTTAACACAGTCCTGCACTGTAGCAAAGTGAAGTCAAGTGTCAGAGCCCATCTTCACTCGTTCTGTTTCCTCTCCTCCACCTCCAGGCCCATGAGGACAGCCAGGAGAGTCTGACCTCCCTCCCACGTCGGGACACCATGGGCAGCTTCCTCCCCGACAGCAGCTCCTACGAGCTCCTCACGGTTATCGGTAGGTGAACACACACCTGGACGTGGCTGCTTCGGTTTCATTCCGGGTTTTTTTTATGGCAATAATTACTAGTAGTTATATAATATTATTGGTTAAAGTACAGCTGCTTGTAACGAGACATATTGTCTTTATGAAACTAGTTCACTGCACATAAATACTCTGAAAACAAGGACTTGTGTAACAATGACATGAGTGGCTTTTAAAATGAAGTCTGTGTTTTAGGCCGGGGCTTGGACGACTTGATGACGGTGAACCTGGCTCGATACAGACCCACCGGAGAGCACGTAGCCATCCGGCGGATTGACTTGGAGTCATGCACTAACGACATGGTTACCTACCTGCAGGTCCGCTCTCGATTTCCATCATTCTGCCATGACTCAGCTCCCCCGTAGTCTTTGCCTCTCTCCTGCTTAAAATATAATCCCCCTTCTTTCATCTCATTGGGAATACTTCTGTAACCCTCGTGTCTGTGTTCTCATTAACTCTCCTGCCTTTACTGCTCAACCTCTTATGCCTAATTCGATTCAGAATCATCTTTTCCTCTTGACTTGTAACTTCCTTTTCTCTGCCTCCCAGGGCGAACTACATGTGTCAAAGTTGTTTCACCACTCCAGTATCGTACCCTACAAGAGCATCTTTATAGCTGAGAATGAGCTGTGGGTCATCTCCCCCTTCATGGCCTATGGTAAGAAATATCTTTGAACTGTTGCTGTGTTTTACCATACGTCATAAACAGTTTAGAAGCAGCCTGTAGTTATAGAGGCCAGCTTTCTCATCGTGGTGATGTGTGTGTTTTCAGGGTCAGCCAGAGATCTGATCTGCTCACATTTCGCTGATGGTATGACTGAGCTGACCATCGCATACATTTTGCTGGGCATGCTCCGAGCTCTTGAATACATCCACCACATGGGATATGTGCACCGGTAAGATACACTTCCACATTGGGTTTGAGTTTTTATGTCTTTTTGTATCAAAATAAAATGCAATATTTGGAAAACATTCAAGATGCATTAAATGTTTCTCATGGAATGTGTAACACAGTATGCACGCCATCATGGGACGCTAAAACTGTCCCCTGAAAGACAAACTTGTGATTTTTATTAGGTTTTTTGTAAATACAGTTCAATGTGACATTCGGTGTCTTGAATGTCTTTGGATGTGTGTAGGAGTGTGAAGGCCAGCCATGTGTTGATCTCAGCCGACGGACAGGTCTGCATGTCAGGCCTGCGGAGCATCTTCAGTCTGATCCGCCACGGCCAGAGGGCCAGAGTGGTCCACGACTTCCCCCAGTACAGCGTCAAGGTGCTGCCCTGGCTCAGCCCGGAGGTGCTGCAGCAGGTACCGTACCGCATTCCTCCACAATCGAGTGTTACATAATTCCGAGGTAATACTGTATGTGCTGCCAAAGTTCAGGAGCAACAGTTCTCTGTGATACGTTTAGCAGCAGAATTCAAAGGAAATAGAAGTAAAATAGTGAAGTAAATATCATATATGAATCTTTTCTTTCTCAGAACCTGGAGGGCTACGACTTTCGGTCAGACATCTACAGCCTCGGCATCACAGCCTGTGAACTGGCCAATGGACACGTGCCCTTCAAAGACATGCCAGCTACACAGGTCAGAATGAACCTAGCAGCTCCCTTACCTGTTCCTCTGCATCACAGTATCTGTTTGTAGCAAGACATTTAGTGACAAATAGTTAAGCTTTCTTAGTTTTAAAAACTTTACATTGATGAGTAGATCTAGTCAATTGATAGGTAAAGATGTTTTTCCTCCAATCAAACAGTAACTAACACTCTGTGTCCTCTTCACTGCCACAGATGCTGCTGGAGAAGCTGAATGGGACGGTGCCGTGTCTGCTGGACACCACCACCATCCCACCAGAGGAGCTGTCGATGAAACCGTCTCGCTCCGGTGCCGACTCCGGCATCTGCGAGGGTCCGGTAGCCGGAGGTGTTCGCCACTCCAACGGAGAGCCCTCCACCTCCTCCTCGACAGGCGGACACCCCTACAACCGGACGTTCTCCCTGCACTTCCACGCCTTCGTCGAGCTGTGTCTGCAGCGGGACCCAGAAAAGAGGTGGGCCTCTCTCTTCCTTCACACATAAATATTGTATTGGACGTGTAGAAAATGTTACGTTGAAGATACTAATTATTTTCCCCGTTTTGCTTTTCAGACCGTCTGCCACCACTCTCATAGGTCATCCATTCTTTAAACAGGTGTGTAAAATGTCTGTTCCTGTAACTTGCTGTATTTCTAGTTGATACAAAACAGCTTTGTTTTTGTACATTTACTGTGTGTTGACATTAAAAATGTAAGATTTAAAGATGGTTCCTCCTAATGTTGTTTAATTTCCCCCCCCCCTCTCTCAGATCAAACGCCGGCCCTCAGAGGCGCTGCCTGAGCTGTTGCGGCCCATCTCCCCGATCACCAACTTCGACAGCTCCCAGCCGCAGGACTCCCGCTCTGGACTGGCCAGTCTGGAGTCGGGTCTCAGCCACCTGGAGGTGGACGACTGGGACTTCTGACAGTGGAAGACGAGGCGGAGAGACGCTCATGGGATTCGGATGGGAAACTCTCTGAGCATACAGGACGAGATGTGTTTTTGTAATGGTCCCCTTGTAAATAATTTAAATCTCAAACTAAAAGGAGTCGCTGGTCAAAGGTTGAAAGCCAGCAGCCATCTTGCCTCTTTTTTTGGAGTCTCTCATACGCGCTTATGTTCCCTAGATATGCTCAGACTCTTGCATTGCACCGATGGCCTCTCTCTATTTCTCACACACACACGTTTACAAAACACAACTCCTCTATTTCTCATGCTGCTGCTGCTGAGGTTTCAGAGGAGTATCTGTGGGTGTAGATGTAGCTGAGACCTAAAGATTCTCATAAAATGGATCAGTGGGAAGCTGCTACTAAATATTCAGAGAGGGTACTCTACCTCTCTGCACGTAGCCCATCTGCTCAGTGAGACCACCATAAGGGTGAACACCAGTCCTCACAGCTCATTCAAGCCTGCTGCACACCAGATGGAAAGTTTGTCCCACGGGTCAGCTAAATTAACAGCATGTTATACGCATTTCCTAACTCCGCCTGTGTTGAAGTGTAAACTACAGCTCATGCTTTACACGTCTCTCTTTTGTTGCACAGAGGTTAAGCATGACATCTGTTTTAAGTTTAACCTTCAGAGCTTAGCAGTTTGTATTTTCTTGAGCGTGATGTTACTTATGTGAGAAGTGAATGTTGCATTGTTGCTTGTTTTGTCTGCATGGACATTTGAAAGGTTAGTGTTGCAAAATGTCAAGCTTGACTTTTAACAATAAACGTAAAAAGTGAGGCAGTTAACTGTCTTAAAAAAAAAAAAAAAAAGTTACTTTATTCCAAATTGACATAGACAAACACATAAGGGGAGGGTTGAAAAGGTTCAGATGCTGCTAATCTTCATCCTCATCTGACGGTGGCTGGTCTGCTGCGGCGTTACGTTTCTCGATCTTGGCCATCAACTCTGGAATAACAAGAAAATAATAGAATGAAGGGAATCGTCAAGATTCAGGCCAACACATGAATTTCTTAGAAGAAGTTTATTCTCCCGTTTTAAAAGGTAATGGACTTACCCTTAGCGGGGTTGAAGACACCGTTGGTTTGAGTGTTGCACACATAGCAACGCTGGGACTTGCGGTAATGCTGAAGAGCACACGTCTCGCAGAAGTAGTGCTTACACCTGGGAGATATTTAACTGGTTAACACGTTGCAGCTGGTAGTAAACGGTGAAGAAGCGCAGGAAAAGAGGCTCACTTTGTGATGATGGGATTCTTAAAGGACTCCCTGCAGATGAAGCACTTGAAGGGCAAATCCTCATCGTCGCTGCTCACCTCGTAGTTCTCCTCGTCTAGATGACGGCACAGTATTGTTCAGGAAATGCCGACGCAGACACAAAAAAAACTGACATGCATTCTGAACCTGAACTCACCATTGGCTCCGTATCGGCCCTCTTCCAGTTCCCGCTCAATCTGCCAGCCATGTTTGTAGTCCGATCTGTCGTGGAGGAATTTGCAGCTGTCTGAAAGCAGGAGAGAGAAGCGCTAAAGTTAATGCTCAAGATGGTAAGTTAATAAGTTTTAGCTATTCAACGGATGACTTTGATATTTCAAATGGTACAAATATCATACGCACCTCCAAAACCACAGAAACCAGTCTCCTTGTAGTCTTTGCAGATGTCCGGCTGGTAGTCCCACCTGACTGTGGCTCTCAGGTGTTCAGGGGCTCGGATTGGTCCTTTTCTGTTAAAATAAGTGACACATATCAACACTAATGGATTACATGACATTCATAGGTGAGGAGTGTCTTATGGAAGCATGTGCTAAATATTGTCTGGCCTTAGTACTCACCTGACCATGCCAGAGGAGGCGTTGCCCATGGTGGTATCTTTGGGCTTGATGAATTTTTGGTAGTTGTTGATGCCACGGTAGATTTTATCGTCTTCTTTACCCTCCAGTTCCTGTTTAATGAAAAAAAAAAAAAAGGATCATCCAGTCAGTAGGAAACACCAAAATGATTTATAGTACTGAGTATTTAGCTTAAAAAAAAATGTAAATGTATGAGGAAACACTTCATAAATGTGGATTAAATTGTAACTTTTTGCAAAAATGTGCCATGAAGTATAATCTGCTTTACCTCTAGGATTTTCTGACTCCTCTCAAAGATCGCCTGAGCGTCGTTGTCTCTCTCCGTGTCCAGCTCGTATGTAGCAGTTGCACCCATGTCATCGGGTCCCTCCGGTTTCTTTTTTGAGGCAAGATTGAGAGAATAGCGAAGACTGAGAAAGATTTCTACACCACAAGACTGTGGCTTCAGAACAACATACCACACTGTGAACACACAAAAAGTTCCTAAAAGACACATTTGTTTCTCCTTCCCTTTACCCTGAGATGGTGACGTAAACCATTGCACTCAATGGTTCCTGCCGCTCTTATAAAATGTAATAAGAAAGAAAAGTCTCCACTCACTGCTGACCGCGTGGACTTATAGGCAACAGTGATCTTCTTCTCCTCTGTGTCTCCTTCATTTTCACTGGAAGATGCTTCATCTCTCTCCACCTTCTTGGTCTGAACAGAAACAAGACCAGGGTCAGCTTTACCTCACTAATAAACTCAAAATGGATTTTAAAATAGTTATCATTAGCAGGGTACCCTTTGAATCATGGGGTTGACTCGAGTGTCCTTCTTTCCTTTTCTGACCACAGAGCTCTGATCCTCATCGCTGTTGCCATCTGGAAAAAAAACATCATTTTTGGCATCTTGTCTTTAAGTCAGAATGCTGTTCTCCATAAATAAATCAATAACTTAGTAAAGGTTTGAATTCAGGACTTTTACTTGTAGTTGAGTATTTTTATTAATATTATTTAAAGTATCTGAATAGGCTAATTTTGTTCCACTAATACCAATTCATGTATTAAGTGGTAGCTGTCAAGCCACAATGCAGGTTGCACTAACATGTCATAACACACTGAATTCCGAGGGACCGCGAACGCAGCACAAATGAGGAAACTGGTATTTGTCTGCGACGAAAAAAGACTAAAACCTCATTTGTTGCCTCGTGTGGCTCTAATCATGTAAATAGCATTGTTGTTTTTAAAGAGAGGAACACAAACACTTGCCAGTTAAGCTGGTTTGTGACAAAGCCGCAGCGTTACCAGCAGCACAGGGGATTGTCACCCTGAAAAACACCAGAAACATTAGCTAAAGTACCTTTGTCGCTGTCGCTTGCTTTTCTCTTCCGTCCGGAGAATTTCTTTGTAGATTTTTTGAAAAGAAAAGTGCAAGGACCTGCTTTTGGCTCTTCAGACTCCGCCATCTTCCTCTCACTGCAACACAAATAACCGTCGTCGCCGTCAGCACAGCGCCCCCTGGTGTCTCGGAGTCCGTGCTGGTGTCCTCCTGCTGGACAAGATAGGAATCTCCGTTTTTCATAATTAATTGAAACGAATCTTCACTATAGCATAATAGAGTCTATTGTCGTTAAAGTGTGCTGTTTATTGCTGCATTGTGTTTCCTCTAATACACACACCATATGTGTTGAAACTGGTGGGTTTCAACACATCAAAATGTGTTTGGTTGTTTTTACTGTGTATTCTTTATAATGCATGTTCAATTGTGTGCCCACTGTGTTAACCAATTTCTCTTTGGGATACGAAAGTTCATCAATTAATTTGGTATTCATGTAGGCCCACAAAATCTATTTTGATTAATATCTGAATAGGCTCAACAGATGAAAGCTTGCTAGCACAAGTGGATAACAACAAAAACATGTGTTCAGAATAATAAATGAGTTTCTCACACCAACAAAGGATTAACACAGTTGTATTTGATGTTTTGAAGTTATACATCTTGAAAGCTATTGAGTGGGAGTATACATAAGTATGCGATGGCATCATTTCTCTCAGCTGTGCCAAGTGCATGACGTATGCTTAATAAAACCGGAAATAAAGCTGGAAATAAAGGTATTCTCGTTTAATTAATCTAATTTATCAAATAAGTGAAGGGATTTTATTTCGAAAGTCATAACCGGAACTTGTGCATTCAATCATCTCTAGTTTGACGGTGTTGCCGTTGTCCTGTCCTCCTCCTCCTCCAGCAGCAGCAGCAGCATCCGCGGCTCCCCGCAGAGGACAGCGGGTGTTTGTAGGACACAGAGCCCGCGGAGGGAGGGGACCTGGCCTGGGCACGGATCCCAAAGAGGCCCCGGGGCCGCCGCTGGATGGAGTCGGGCTGCATTCACACAGCAATGGCTATGGGTCTGACATCGAAAAAGGCGTCTGCTCGGAGCGTCGGTGTGGAGCGAAAAAACCTCATCACGGTTTGCAGGTACTCATCACGACACCATCGATCCACAGCATTCTCTGCAAGTAGCCCACCAGTCCCTGCATGCTGTTCAGTTAATATTTCAACAATCTTACCATAATGGAGGATGCTTATTTAATGGTGAAACAGCCGGCACACAGAATATAAGGAAAATAATGCAGAAATATTGACTGACATATTTCTAGAAATGCTATGGATGAAGAGGAGGCAGGTGCATTTTCACCTTCACATACCCCTGCCATCACACACGCATCTCCTACAACATTCCCTTAGTCTTCAATGTGTTCCTTTGCATTTCCTGGCTACACTTTGCTGTACCATATTCCTTCAAAGATCATGTATTTGGTGTGGCATTTATGCAGGATCTCTCAGAGGAAAGTTTATTTTATATTTAACAGGTTGAGACACCTGCTTGATTCCTGTCTATGCTGATAGATGCAGCTTCAAAGGGGGAACAAAATGAGACTAGTGGGATGATACTGTTTCTAATAAAGCCGGAGAGAAAATACAACAGCAGGGTTTCCTCCTCCATCACGGTGAGGTTGAGTGACTGAATGGGACAAGGGCATTGGGAGCAGTGCAAGGACTCCTCCCTCCTTCAGTGTCCCCCAGCCTACACACACTGTGATGTGCAGTCTCATAAATCACTCTGTAAAATGATGTGCATCAGTGAACTCACCTGATGCAATGTCCAGTTAATATTATCTCTACAATTTTGTCTTCAAATGTTACTCGGAGAGTAGGTACGCTTCTCTCACAGTGGTGTCATTTTTATGCCCGTAATTGACATTTAAAGTATTCTTTTCTGTATCTCAATGTGGTCTAAATAAGTATAGTTTCCAACCTTTTTTGTCTTCTGACCCCCTAAAATGAAGGATTGTCTAAAATAATCAGATATTCTGAGAAATTTCAGTTAGTTTGTGCTTGTTATTATCAATTTAGACGACATAGTCGTGTGTCACGGTATCTTGATATATGATTCCACCACGATACAATTCCATTGAAAAACGATAAATTGTATTGAATTGCTGCCCCCCCCATGTGTACGATGAGCATGTTTACTTTCTTGTCCCTTTAATCATCTTGTGCCCTTCAGATTTATTGTGGGACCCCTGAGGTTGGATACCCCTGATTTAAATAATGTGTGAGGTCTAATATAGAGTAAGTGTACTTAAAAATAATTCATATTTTATGAATTGATATTAAATCAGTCATACAGTAAGGTTAGCATTGTAAGACGTTCATGTTTTGCATTGATAATTACTCCTAAATTAATAATGAGCTATTCTAGGCTAGGATACTTAGTAGCTGTTTTGTTTTGAGGATGACCCTTTGATATTATCTGCAAATAAACTGCAGTCATGAATGCTCCAGAAAACACATATTCAGTGTTGTACATAGTAATGTCTTAAATTCATAGTGCTACAATTCTCCAACTCTGGATTAAAATGTATCTTTGATATTGTTACTGTAACTAACGATTATTTTCATTATCAATTAATCTGCTGATTCTTTTCTCGATTCATTGATGCACTGTTTAGTCTTCAAAATGTTATGTTATACTTATACTGAACAATATTCATCTTCATAGAGCCTGAGGTGACATCTGCAAATAGCTTGTTTTATCCAACCAAATGTCCAAAAGCTGAAAGAGCTATTTTATAGGGACTTCTTCTGCTCTCTAGTATTTTATATTCAGTGATTTCACCAGAGGCTTATTGGAAAGTTGCAGCTTTACTTTTCATAGTGCTCTCGTAAAAGTTATTATAGCATTGCTATGTGTCTTGAATTTCAAATCGCCTATAGTCATGACTACTACTGCAGACAGGGACTAAATTATTGGTAGATTGTGCAGGCATTCTGCCAATTTGACGTAATGCATCCACATCTTGCTCTTACCTCTTTTTTGGTTTTACTTTCTAAGAATTCAAACTGTCTTTGGCCTTATTTACAGTGAAAGTGTTTAAAACTAAATACATCCCCTTAAAAACACAAAAAAGACAAAGTCTGGACTTTCAAATAGACACACAATCAAGCATTTTTATTCCAGTACCTTTCTGTTCAAAGTCCTGTCTGCATTTTTAGTGTCACGTACAGTGAAGCAAAACAACACAACATCACACAGAGCATGCCTGCAAAGAAAGAAAAGTTCTCACGATGGACTCACAACACAGAGAAAGATTAGTGAGGGAACAAAAACACTGTTGTTTTCAGGTCGGCCTGACCGTGCTAAGACCAATTTAATCATTTAATCATTTTAATGACGAACACACAGGACGAGACAAAAATATAAATCTCAAACAGCTTTCCATCAGTAATGCTAACTACACAGTTTCTTTCCATTCTCTAATTAGCAACATGACATTGATTAGGTTCAGTTGGAGGGAAACTCCTTCCAGGCGTGTCTGTGTCGCTGTCAGATCTGCATCTCTCTGCATCTTTTTCAAAATGTTTTTCTTCTTGATGCCATTCTGGTGAGAGTTGATTCAAGTAGTCAAAGGTTGTTGTGTGTGTTCGTACAGTCTCATTGGAGAGAGAGAGAGATCCTGAATCAGCAGTGGGCCCCTGGCTGTGTATTGAAGCAGACTGGGCGTCATGTTGGTGCAGGATACAGGATCCAGGCTCTGTCTGGCTGCTGAGACAACAGCTACTTCCACAGCTTGAACCGCTGCCTGGCTACAGAAACTAAGCTGACGTTAGTGCAACATTAGTACACCAGGCCAAGCCTTTATTTTCCCCTAATACAGATATGTATAAAGTTTGACCTATATTCCTTCACTGTCACATCCTACACGTTTAAAATACAATCAGCACACACACAGAGATTAAGGTTTTCAACTCCCAACAAGTTGTTTGATGAAGTTATGTCTTTTTGTGGGACAAGGGGCTGTTTCTGTTCAGGTTTGGGATCAAGAAATTCACTTGTTGTTCCCGTCTGTTACCGGGGGGCATAACAAAGACAAACTGGCATCACAGTCCTTATTTTGAAAAGTGTATTCACATGATCTGGCATAATGTGGGTCACCAATACCAGGCACAGAGATCTGCTCAATGTTTCAGTGCCTTGTTTTCGGTGTCATGCTGAACTGAAGGAGCCCATTTGAATTAGAAACACATATGTACAGCAATAGACATTTGTGTATAATTAAGGAAAACCTGATCAAACATTTGCACCACCACAGTTTCTGCAAGAGGCCTGCGTCAGGGACTTGAAGGCGTTACAGTAAAGACTTAAAATTAAGAATAATAATGGCAGAGAAAAAAATAATAAAAGAGTCTGCTGCGGTCAGGTGAAAAAGTTGCATCTTCGAAATGTCTTCTAAAGAAGAATACTTGTTAAATTTGCTCCTCCTGCTGTGGCTTGTATCAGCCTTCAAACTGAGGGGAATAAAAACAACCATGATTTTAACTGCAATGTTTTTAACCCGGCCGACAACATCAGAAAACCCAAAGTTGTTTTGTCTTAATGGCGTTGAAGACACTCCGTGATGTTTATCGTGTCCACAGTGACAGCAGTGACATCGTGATCTACTGTGTCTCTGTGCTGTTGCCACTGGCAACAGGTTTTTTTATTTTAACAGGGCAGGTCTAAGGCTTTCTGCAGTCGGTGGGAATTTTCATACAACTCCAGTTTGTTTATCTGAGCCCAAATATTGTTAACAGTCACAATGGCAATTTGTTTACAGGCAACATTGTGCTGTTTGACATTTTCTGTTTTGTTGCTTTAGTCTGGCTGAGAGCTCTCATGCCGTCATCCGCGACTGGTGGAACGGTGGTGCCGTGGTCACGGTGAACCTAAGGAAACATAGATAGGATGAGTGAGACTGGACAGGTCTGATGTCAGGCTGCCTCCTGTAAACAAAAGGGAACGGGGGAGTGAAAGCAGGGAGGCTGGCGGTGCGGTGCAGCTCGCCTGAGGCTTGAGCTCTTCCGGGGCGTGGCTCGAGAGTAGAGAATAAAATGTCCTGTGCCGTAGTAAACACAACCACGTATTCATATCTCATGGACATGCTTCTGCAAGTGGGTGGCTCTTTGTGCCTTTAAAACATTCTGAACAATAGTAGAGGGGTGCCACTTTCTACCGGTCTCGGTTCCATTTTTTTAAAATAATCTGAGATGTCAACAAATCTTTGCTTGTCTGGAATAACATTGTTTTCTGATTCAGTTTTTGTGCAGCCTTCTATTTAGCATTTTCCTTAATTTGCAAAGCAATTTTTTACCATCAAGCATGTGAAATTACAGCAGAGGTTTCTGTAGGTTTGACTAAACATTTAGGCGTCTCTCTTCTGCGGATCAGTCTACTCTCTCACTATGCTGTTATTCTTCATTTTACCCCCCTATCATGTTCAAACATCTGCTTTACACTCTCAGCGCTTCTCAGCCCAACACGTTCACTTTCCATCTTGCACACTAATCCCTCTACACCTCCTCTGACCATGAAACACTTTGCCTGTACGTTTATTCACACACGGGGCCGGTGAGAGAGAGAGAGACACACCCTGCTGTTGTTGCATTTTCACATCTTTTGATCTATTCAGATTTGGCCCTAATTCTCTCTTTTTTTCTTAATATTTATCAAAGTGCACGGCGCTCTTTATCTTGGCTGTTTGTGCAGATCCGGCACAGGACAGGACGTCTCCCCCGACAGTCCAGGACGATTAACAACAGCACTGGCTGGTGGTTACACAATGCTGCGGCCAGTGAGGAGTCTGCCTGTGTCATCTGATCCTGCCGGCTATGCCAAGACTAAAGAGAGGGACAGAAAGAGGAAGAGGGAGAGAGAGAAAGAAGAAAATGAAAGCTGAGGGGGGTTAATATGAAACGTTGTGTGTTTAGATTCTGTGTCACTGCTGATAAATGTAGTTTGGGTTATCCTAGGTGGTGCTGAGGGTCAAACACACGTTTGTAAGTACAGTAGAGGGGTGAGAATGGAGAACAAGAGGGCCTTTTGAAGAGAACTGAGAGTGGGCTTGGCGGCGATCCAGCATCAGTGAGAGGGGGCACAAAAGAAGCTTGTCAGAAGGCCTTGCAGTTGTTTTTCAGTGTCAAATCGTACCAAGAGCATTTCGCTTTTCCACTCCATCCATTTGCATTTGAGGCATGCCAGCAATTCCCCTTCAGATCAAAGGACTTCAGTTAATTTAAAATAATCTGCTGTAATGTTTCTCTTGAGATAACGCTGCCATTCTATCAGGTCAGAGAGGTCTTTTGCAACAGTCAACCTTCTGCTCTTCTGATTTTAAATGCTATTACATCAACAAACAGGTAGCTGTTATTTAGTGGTTCTCATACTGGGCCCTGGGAACCACTGGGGGCACTTGGTGGTTTTCCAAGGGCTTGGTACTCTGCATAATGAGGAATCGCTTGGTTTCATAAATGTTTCTGTCATCGGATGTCTTCACAAATTTGACCAGATTCAATGTTTCTCTATGCACTCTTCATTTTAAGTTTCTGACAGAATAGAACAATTCTCCACAAAATCATATCCAACAAAACTTTCTTAAGACAAAGTCACGTAAAAGGAGTTCCTGCGCTCTATAGCAGATCCCTTTGAGAAGGTTAAATGTGCTTACTGGCAAACTGGCATCACCTGCCAAGTGGATTTTTTGTTTTTTTTAAGTTTGTGGGCTAGTCCTGTAGACCACACAAAATCCTGGAGCTCTATTATACCTTGCAACCTGACTGACCTACTTGGTTTTTGCAGATAACATTATGAGACAGAATTTTGATGCCACTGACCTGTTTCCTTGATAAATCCGGCATGACCAAAAACAAGTCAACGGTCCATCAGTAACTCTAATCCAGTTTGGGCTCTCAGTTGGAACAGACCCTGTGCAGATGCTGTAGTGGTGTCCAAATGTTCTCTGTGATGGTGCTTCTTTCTTCTTCTTTCTTGTGACATTTTGTGCCAGTCCCCCCAGCCCTCGACGAGGTCCCTTCTCATCTACAGCGTCTTGCGTTTGGGGAAGAGGGCTTTCCGAAAAGAGGTGGTGGTGGAGCCTCTGCTGAAGGAGGCGCCCCCCAGGGCGATCTTGGTCTTTCCACTGGTGATGGTGGAGGAGCCCAAAGATGTTGTTTTCTTGCCCCTGGTGATGGAGGAGCCCCCCATGGCAAGCTTGGACTTTCCCCTCTTTATGGTGGTGTTGCCCAAGGTTAAGGCCGTCTTCCCCTCGGTGAAACTGGTGTTGCCCATTGAGGAGAGACTCGTCTTCCTGACCCAGATTCAACGACGGGATTCGGGGCTCACTCGACGCAAAGCATCGCACACTCATGCAGCACGTCCTGCTCTGGCCCTCGGGGGTGATAGTTACATCTGCTACAATCCAGAGAAGACCAGAATGCTAAGCGTGGATAGCACGACCCCCGTGTCGCATAATGCCTTCGTTGAGATGATCGACGTGGGCTCTGGAAGGCCACATACCACCCATGTGTCCCTGTGAATGGACAGAGGCAGCCGTAGGTGGCCACAGCCTATCTGGGGGGACGTGGACAGTGGAGCGATTGTCCCATCTCCACGACGACACCGGACGGTTGAAGGACACATTGTTGCAAAGGGGGCAATCTGTGGTGACATCACTTTCTTCTGAGCCATTGTTCCCTATAGCCTCTGATTGTAGGACATAGCCTCTGTGTACGACTGTATGTACCATATGTGAAATGAGTGGCAGCAGTGTCACATTTGATAAGAGAAAAGATGAATGTGTTTTAATGTTTTCCGCATGTAGTTTCGGCTTTGATTGCACCTCTCCTATATTTGTATCGTGCCTCTATTTGAAATATGGGTGTGGTTCCTTTAGTTGGTGTTTATGACCCAAATGTGTCCTTGCTGAACTGTTTGCAACAAACAGCAATTAAGTCTTTAATTTCTACCATTTATGTCATTTAGATCCTATAGTATCTCACAAAAACTCAATTTACAAAACAATCAAGCCAAGCAGTGTTTAGGCATGTTACTTTTATAAGCATTGTTAAATCAACCAGCTTTACAGTTTTCTAGTTTAAAACTGTGTTTTCTGGTGGACATACGGCAGCATAGTTATGGAAATGCAGGCAATCAACCAATCTTATTGGCGTGCACAAAAATACCACATTTGTACCAAAGATGTAGACATGATGATGACTGTACATGAACAACATACAGGAGAACAGTGCTGGTGGAAAAACACACACTCTCTTGTGTCACTCCACATACATCCCACACGGCTGTTTCACGCTTTCCCTCCCTGCCAAGTAGACACACCATAAGCCGTCATCTCATCGCTGTCACATTTGCATAACACGCTCACCATGGCTTTGGAAGATCTCACTCTTGATTGCAAACCCATTAGATGTGCAACTCACTTTTGGCCAACAGGTAACAGATGGATGTCATGCCACGTTAACATATACGCACATTGATCACAAAAATAGCAGCTCTTTTTTCTTATTACTACTGACCTGCTAACAATGACCAGATAGAAATATCCTTGGGTTTTTAAGTGTGTGCAGGAATCATGTGTGAAAATCCCAGTAGATGTTGCTGTGCGTTTCTGTGCCCCTGATGAGGGTGGTTTTGACCACAGACACAGACTTGGTCCCATGGGCGAAGGTCAGCGTGGTGAGAGAGCTTGTGGTCTCCCCTCGTGTAACAGAGGTTTTGCCGAACGCTATGTTGATGTTGCCCAAAGTTACAGTGGTTCTGCTCCAGGAGATTGAAAATTTACCCCAGGAGATGGCGTACTTAGTCCTCAGGATCGAAACCCTGCCTTTGGTGAAGGAGGTCTTGCTTGACAGGAATGTGGTTTTCCACTCATTGTTAGCGTCTTTTTTGGACTGCTTGGCTCCCTTGGGTGTCTTAGCCCCAGCTTCAGGGTTCCTGTCCATCTAGGTGGTCCTGCGCTTGGACATCAAGGCTTTGCGAAATGATGTGGTTGTGGTTCCCCGGCTGAAGCTGGCCCGTCCCAGAGCCACTGTCGTCTTTTGCCTTTGGATGGTGGAGTCTCCCATGGAGGTGGTGGTCACTCCCCTGAAGATGGAGGAGTTGCCCATGGCTACAGTCGTCTTTCCCCTGGCTATGGAGGTGCTTCCCACTGCCAGGGCAGTCTTGCCCTCGGTGATGCTAGTGTTGCCCATCGAAGCGGAGGCAGTCAGCCCGAGCCTGAATGCCGGCTCCTAACGTGCAAGCTGCATTACTGCCCGGGGTGCAGCAGGGTCAAAAGCCAAACTAAAGCTGCGGCAGCAGTTGCCCTAAATAGATCAGACCACCGTGTATATATGAGGGAGGAGGGAATTATTTGATCATTCTTTGATGCTGGCCGGTCCCTCAGAGAGACAAGACCCAAAGGGACCTGGAAGCACAGCACTCACAAAGGCTGAGAGGACAGGGGGTTAATTGTATTGTTTTCAAGATAACACTGCCAAAGCACTGAAGGGGTACATTGTGCAGTACACAAGACAATTGGGGTGACCTCAGTATGATAAGATGGCGTGGTTCCCAAAAAAGAAAAGAAAAAAGCTCCACTTCGCTATTGTTGCAGGGTTCAAATACAGTAGTGCATTTGTCTACTTGGGTACAGTACGCGGTGGCATTTCAGCGGCTTGTGAAGAATAGACATGCAAAGTTGAATGTTTTTCACATTGCATTTTTCTAATTCCTCCTTCTCTGTGTGCTTCTATTTCAGATTCTCTGTAAAGACTCTCCTAGAAAAGTACACAGCAGAGCCCATAGATGACTCAGCCGAGGAGTTTATTAACTTTGCCGCCATTTTAGAGCACATCCTCAGCCACCGCTTCAAAGGTAACACTGCAGGTAACATATAGCACAGGACAACATAGACAAGTCAGTTAAAATGACTCTGAGTTTATGGCAGTAAAACTTAAATATTTAATATAAAACTGGCAGATGAATCTACTGCATAGATTACACTGCAAACATGGAAAGATGGAAGAACCTGCATGATTATGCAGTTAGCTGCAGTGTAACGGTGGTTGCATGCTCGCAGTGTGGGTCGTTGCTATAGCAGAAGTGCTTCATTGCTGTGTTTTAATCTTGGACCAGGTTCAGGAAGCTGGTTCAGCTCAGATGGACAGCGAAGCTTCTGGGAATATATCCGGCTGGCGTGCAGCAAGGTGCAGAACAACTGCATCGCCAGCATTGAAAACATAGAGAACATCAGCACATCACGAGCAAAGGCAAGGATATTTGTATGCAGAATTGTGTGAGAGTGTGTTTGTGGGTGGGACATTGCAAGAGAGGGCAGCAAAGAAGGCCCTCTGTTCCTACTCACTTCTTACGTTGTCCTACAGGGGCGCGCATGGATTCGAGTGGCGCTGATGGAGAAGCGTCTGTCTGAATATGTGTCCACTGCTCTGAGGGACACAAGAACTACCAGGTCAGACTAATGATTTTAAAGGGACAATAACCACATTTCTTATTTTGTTTATTTTAGTTTTTGATTGATTCTGAGCTCACTCAGTTTCAATGTAACATTTTTCACCAGAGGAAAGTGCACAGAAAGTACAAAAGATGTTTAACATTAAATGTACTGTAAAATGCAGGTAGAATCACAGTTGTATCAGTACCATATCTTAAAGAGATGATAACCACCTCTTCACCTGACAGGAGGTTCTATGATGATGGGGCCATTATGCTGAGAGAAGAGGCCCAGGTTCTGACTGGCATGCTGATTGGACTGAGTGCCATTGACTTCAGGTGAAGACATACGCTGCAGACTTTGATATACAGAGGTTTTAAATATATAAGCACATAACCCAAATCAACACAGTTTGGTGGCAAGCTATTTTAAGAACCTTTTCTGTCTCTTTCCGTTGTTTTTAGGCCCAGTATTTAGGAATTAAAAGAGTCCTGACGTGGATTTGAGTATAGCATATATTAACAGATTATACAGAAATAAGTAGAATCAGAATAATATTTAATGGCCAAGTAAGTGTGAACACACAATGAATTTGACTTTTGTATTTTACTGCTCTCAATGTACATGCACAGAAATATACAAATGTCTAAAAGCAGGGACAACGAAGCTGAACAAGATAAACATATTTCAATTGATTAATATGGAATAGATATGGAGTTGTCTTACTATTATTTATATTTCGTAGTATATATAAAATAATGATCTTTTTCTTGTTGTCTGTATGCAGTTTTTGCTTGAAGGGGGAGACTCTGGATGGGAAATCCTCAGCTGTGATTGACTTCACACCCTACCTGAAGTTCACTCAGAGGTGAGACTGATCCTGTCACTCCAAGTTTGGCATCACGTTTGTGTGCATCTGTGCCGCTGCAACACTGTCGCCTCTCTGCTGTGTAGCTACGACTACCTGAGTGATGAAGAGGACCGTCGCAGTGTGGACAGCAGTAACAGCGAGGAGAGTGTCCCCGAGCACCCCTACATCCCTCTGGTGACCGACGAGGAGAGCTGGAGCAACAAGTGTCGCAAGATGGAGCAGAGGTTTAAGATCGTCTATGCCCAGAAGGTGACACAAAACAGCTGCTAGAACCAAGTTAATGCTGTTTATATGCCTGTTTTTCACTGTAAACGTCTACACACAAATCCCCGTCTACTTACTGTCATGTTGCAGGGTTATCTGGAGGAGCTGGTGCGCCTGCGGGAGTCGCAGCTGAAGAACGTGGAGACGGAGAATAAGCGTCTGAGAGCAAAGGTGGAGGAGCAGACAGTCCAGAGCCAACAGGAGAAGAAGGAGCTGGAGGCCGTCGTACTCGAGCTGCAGGCACAAATGTGAGGAACACACACAAACTTTAAGATTACGTTCATCAAATTAAAAAGCTTCAACCGTAGGATTCATTCACGGGTTCAAGGATCATTTATTGTCATTATGCAACACAGAGATGCACAATGAAATTCAGTTGTAGCCCATTTGTAACGCAACAAACACATGACAAACAAAACAAAACAAAAACAGTAGTACATTCCTGTAGTGCATTTTTTTTTTTTAAATTGCATCATAAGGAATGTAAACAGCAGCAACAAAAACAATTCTCTGGGCAGATAAGATGGCCGACATTTCTACATTAATAATTCAACATGAGGGAAATATAAGCGTGGGCTCCAGTCCTCCTCACCCAAGATCATTTATTTATTTATTCTTTCCAGCATTATACTGTGTGCAGCTTCATCAGGGGTTAGAAGAAGAGTACAAGTTGGATTTTAAAAAGAACCATACAACTAGAAACAGTTGTTATTTTGATGGAACATTTTACTGAGTAAAAAATTCATTATTGCTCTCCTAATCTACTTAATGTAACTAGTCATTTTTCTTCAAAGGAGATGAAAAGAGACTGAAAATGTATTGCAGATGCAATTTTTGATTTATGGAAGTTTATAATACAATACTCATTGAGAGGCTACACATTTATTCTCTGTTGAATTTAAGACAATGTTTCAGGAAGTAGAGTGATACTAATGACTTACAAAAAATGGCTCCTTGAAATTCACAAGCGATGGGTGATTTTTTCCGCTACTTTGGATGTCCAGGTTCATATTTGATTGCTAAAATGAAAAGTGTCACTTTTGAATTGACGTATTTGTACTCTGTGCTTCATGCAGCTCTGCCCTCATGCCCTGTGATTCCTCCCATCTGGCTAAAGATCTTTCCATCCCGCTGGTCAACCAGTGGTCCGTAATCACAAACAACCAGGGCGATGTCAAGCTTTTCCGCAGGTAAACCTAAATGAACAATATGTGTCTATTTTATTTTTATTTGTTTGTATTCATAAATTTAAATATATGATCCCTATTGGTTAAAAACACACAGCACAAATAAGCAGATGCTTATAGATGCAATTATTGTACAGAGCTTCAGATATGTGTGCCATAATGATGTTTTTGTGCATCCAGGAGGAGCTTCCACAGTTTGGAGCAACTTTCTGTTGAAGTCAGTCTGAACTCTGACTCCCAGGGGACCGATGGGAGACAGAACGGAGATGTTGCTTGGACTTCAGCAGGTACAAATGCTACTACATTCATCCCATGTTCACCACAACATTTAAACCTGCAGTCATTTGTAGTCTACTGTTATTTTTTGTTGTACTTTAGCTATTTTATGCAATATTCCTAAGTAACTTAAGTACATTTTGACATAGCTACATTTGATTTGAACGCAGTAGTAAAGTAACAACATTTCTGCTTGAGTAGGAATATATTTGCTTTCTCTCCACTGCTGCATAAAAGCCTTTCAGAGGCAGCAACCCATGCACATGTACATACATGCTCATACAAAGGCAGGCTTGATGGCTGTTTATGGTGTTTCATGTGGGCAGCTTGAAGTATGCACGATCAGAGGCTCATTTTTATTGTGCTTTTTCTCTGTTTCGTCCCCTTAGGAAAAGACAATACTCCCTCCATGCTGGGTCTGTGTGGCTCTCTGGCCTCTCTACCAAGCTCTAAGTCCCTGGCCAGCCTCAAGTCCAGCGAGTGTTTGGTCAACATCAGCACTGAGCCCAGCCCTGCGCTCACTCCCTGCTAGGAGCTGCAGACCAACAACAGAGATTGAACCCCTTCCGCCTGTCCGCCTGGTGATGCTGCATTGACCACAAACCCGACAAAAACCCTGCTTCCACAATCCACCAAGACCATCCACAGCTCCATGAGAACAGGGAATTCATGACACCATCTCTGGATTTTTGTACACATGAGATTGAAGTCATTTTTGGGTTCTTTCCCTTCTCCTCGCCTTATCCGCTCAGCTCCTCTCAATCACTCTGCCACAACCACTTTGTACTATCTGTGATTCCCTTCATCCAAGATCATGCAATCCCTCTGCAAACTCCCATCAGACCTTTCTCCAAAGCATCCATTTTATTTCCTTAAATAGTACTCCCATCTTGCTCCTTATTTGAATATCAGCATTCTTCTCCATGGCATCGTCTGTGTGTTTGTGCACCTGCTTTACTTTATTTTATTCAAAAAGTGACCAAAACAGCACTTGCAGCTCTTTGGATGCAGCCACTTGCAAAGAAAGATGTGATGATAATTCTAAGAGATACAGATTATCCATAAAAGGTAGAGGATGTGTTTTTACAGACTGTCTCCACAGTGACATAGCACTGAGAAGTATGTTTTATGGATGGGACCATAGGATCATTCCTGCTTGAGCAATCAAACACTGTTTAAATCTCTGCAGCTATTTATTGAATCGATCCAATCTTAAGCTACCGCATATGATCACTTATCTGATTTTATCCAATGCAGCAGTATTGTTCTTTTTACATGTATACTTTGATTTATTTCTGTTTGGTTTGTGTTGCAATAAACTGCCTTTTTCCATTATGAGTGTCCGTTTGTGTCGATCACAATGTTGTATGGAGAGTCACAGGAAAACCAGACCCAAAGCAGTGATTAAAAAAAAAAAAAAAGGTTTCAAAACCGGAAGTTAATGGAGATGTTGGATCGAGCAGCCGGTTGCTTGGGACACGTGCTCTGGCACCATCTTGTGGTTTAGCGTTATCAGGGGTAACATGAATGCATAAATGCCCAAAATGCTGGTTAATTGTTAAGAACAACCTGAGGGTCTTACAGGGAAACATATGGGTGGCTCAATTATAAAGATGAGATAAATCTGATTTTAACAAGCTATGCCAGGTTGGACAAATAATTCCTCCAGATGGATACAGAATATTATTTTCACCCATCCTGCTAAAGTGTCCATTTCCAAGATGCTGAAGCCCCGACCACCTGCACGCCTGCTCTATATAGTTTTATTGCAGACTGTGAACCTCTGTTTGGTTCCTATGCTGTGTCTGTGTTTCCTCTCGTCAAGGCTGCAGACCTGATTGGAGTGTAATCAGCGGCATTGGACACACCTGGGCCACGATGCATAAAAAGCCTGAGCAACAGAAGTCAGTTGTTGGCATATTTCTCTCACTGCACTTTGCTGTGTTGCGGCGTTTAGGTTCTTTTCCTCATTTTTGCTGCACATTCTCATGCATCCACACTACTGATTTTACAGATATCGCCCATATTTTTGTTTGACTTATTTTTACTATACGTTTTCATTAGTAAATCCCTATATTTGTTGTATGTAACCATGTGTCTCCCAGTTTTCGAGCCGGGCCGTGACACCATGACCTCGGACCTCCTCGTGAAGAAGATCATGAGAAAATCCTGATAGAAACAGAATCAGGATGTATGTGGCTTTTTAGTGAAACACCTTTTCAATTTCTTGGGTTCATGTTCTTGCCGTTGTTGCTGCTGGTTGATCACCATCCCTCCACTTAGCCACGGCACCTTTCAAAGAGCAGCACATCCCCCCACAGTCAACAGAGCAACAGATAGTGTGGGAACGCTTTATTCACGCCACTGAAATGGCTATTAAATACAGAGTTTATGAAACATCTGGAGGCGTATTGGATTAATTTCTCCTCGTGTCATTTTACATGATGCTAGAACCTGCACATATGTCGTGTGTCTTTTATGAAAACAATGAAAGGAATAGAAACATGGGGCTGAATAGAAAACTGTTTCCTTAAAGCCTTTTGGTCATTATGTAAACAATTTCTTTATCTATACAGTTTGTTAGATTTGTGTTTGTGGCTCATGTAGCTAATATATAACTAATAATATACATCAAAATATTATTGAATAATGCAGATGAGGTTTGTTTTATTGAATTAAACATTGTTTAAAGTAGTTCAAACAGTACAAAAAAATGTATATTTAGGTGGGGAAATTAGACAATAGATAATGATCAAACTCAATATTATTTTAATTTGTTTATTTTACTGAATGAACATCTTGCAATGTGTTATAACTTGCTTGAAATAGCTACATCTATATGCCCTTTGAGGAAAGTGACCAGTTTCTCCCATATCATCGTATATTAATTTTGACCCTCAGTGCCCCTATAGTGAACTTTAGGGGTCTCTGAACCACACTTTTAAGACCACACACACCCTGTGAATAGACCCCAGAGTCTGGACGTGGGTATGAAGGATAGGAGGGGAGGGGCCGAGAAAAAAAAACTCAACAAAGTGGATGGGAGCTTTAAGTTTTTTTTTTGGGGGGGGGGGGTCCCTTCAGAAGACAGATGGGCGTGAAGACCAATACGTGCTCAGTAGTACTCTGCAGCAACCAACCAGGTCGCCCTCCCTTGGAGTCATATACTGCACGAGATAGTTGCTTCAGGTTGAGCCGAGCTGTTGTGGTGTCACTTTGCAGACAAGATGTGCGGGAGCAGCGCGTGGTCTCCGCTCGTGTCCTCTTCACACTGCAACATGAAGGATTATTTATGAGGATGCGTTAAACTGCAAAGCTGCGCTCAGTTCGTCTCTCTCTCTCTCTCTCTCTCTCTCTCTCTCTCTCTCTCTCTCTCTCTCTCTGTCTGTCTCTGTCTGCGCCTTCAACTCGAATATAAGCAAGAAAAACCATGATCGTCATCACAAAAGAAAGCTCAAGTTTGGTGCCCAACAAGAGGCCCGATCGGAGTTTTGGATCATCGCTGTGGATGAACTGAATGTGGACAGACGGGAAGTCAGCGCAGTTGCAGTGAAAGAAGTGAAGAAGGAAAAAGCAGAGCCGTGTGTGTGTGTGTGTGTGTGTGTGTGTGTGTGTGTTTTCTTAAGCGAAGCTTTGAGTGGGGGATGTCGGGTAGAAGTGGAGGAGCGCCTCGGGGGTGCAGCAACCCCAGCCTGCAGCCCCTCAGAGCCACAATCCCATACCAGCTCCAGAGGGGCTCAGCTCTCCTCTGCAGGGAGGTCAAGACTGGTAAATACACACTCGGGGGGGGGGGGGGGTTGCATTCACCTCCATGTGGTCCAGTGTTTCAAAGTTGATTTGGTGCCACTTTATGATCAATAGCTGACTCTATATCTCGATATCAATATCTGAAATTATGTTGCCTATAGGTTTCATTTACTACATTTATTTTTAGGGCTGCCCTGATCAATCTTTTTGGTCGATTAACATTTCTTTATTCAATTATTTGTTTTTGTTATGCTTTTTTTTAATGCTGAATGACTTATTTCCAAGAAACTTATGAGCACATCTCTGGTAAACATAAGATTTAAAGTGGTACTTTTAGTGTGATTGTCTGTGGGGAAATCACACAAACAGCTTTTCAGATCTGTCTATCAAATCGACTAATTGATTGGTCGACAAAAACGTGTGCATGTTAGTCAACTATGAATTTCTTTGCTCGAGGCCCGCCCTATTTCCTTCTCCAAACTTCTCTTTTTCTATATTATATCACAAAAGAAATTGACACAGATAATTCATCAGCAACTATTTTGGCAACCTATTAATCGCTTAAGTCATTTTTCAAGTAAACATTTTGCTTGCTCCAGCTTCTACCATGTGAGGATGTGCTGCTTCTCTCTGTGTTAGATCATTGTGAATGCAAAATGTTTAGGTTTTGGACAACAACTACTGGGGCTCTGAAAAACTGTGATGGACACTGATATTGATCAGCAGATTAATCAATAATGCAAATAATAGTCAGTTAGTTGCAGCCCTAAAGGAAAGCAATGCAGCATTAGTCCTCAGGTACTCACAAGATTAAATGAAAAAACAGTGTTGATGAAGCCGTTTTGAATGAGTTAGTCCTTACATTTTAACTTAATTCATTCACAACATATGATTTTAGAAAAGTAAAGCAACTAAAAAAACAGGCTTGATTTCAAGACTGCAATGGTTATGAGTAAAGGAAAGGGTCATGCTTCTCGTACTAATTCAGGGAACCATTGACTAACTGAACAATGAAGGCTTTTAACCCTGAAACATAACACTGCTCTCATAATGTTATTTGGACACTCAAGTTGCCTCTTTGCACTCTGACCTGTGGGATCTCTGCTTCACGCCAACGCAGCAGCCGCTTTAAGAGCCTCTCTATTTGACTTTAGCTGTAACTGTGCCAGTCACATCTGCATGTAGTGGTGTTTATTTATACATTCAGTCTGCCCTGCAACATGACAACATACTGCATGTGCGTGTGTTGTTGGTGGTAAATGTACTTGAAGCCTGTGGTGACTGTTGCCAGTGTTGTGTAGTTGGATGGCTTTGCTCCAGGTCAAAGGCATAGTCCACACCTGCCAGAGATTACAAATAGCTGCCAACATGCACACACGCACACACACACGCACACACACACACACACACGCACACATAACTCTACACACTGCATGCTTACTGGTGGGGAGGAAGCCTGGGAGCAATTTTGTGAACAACTACCACTGGTGTTGAAATACTGTTTAGCCTCTTTTAAAAGGGAGTTTTTAATACACATATATGTCACATGCAGTGTTGTGAGCTAAACGGGATCACACATAACACAAGTTTTTATAACTTCTGCAAGACCAACATTATTCTGGCAAGTGCTGAGTTAAGGCTTGCGAGGCACAGACATGAACACTGACTTAATGTGCTTTTGTTTATGTTCCCAAAAGCTGACAGGACCACGGCTCGCCCGCCGAAACCCACCATCCGCCGAACTCTGTCTTTGGACGCCATCGTCGGACCCTATCTGCAGGGACAGTGGCCCAAAGAGGCAGAGAGCCCGGCTGTTACCTGTGTCAACGACAAGGCCACGCAGGTGAATATTACTATATCATGACACGGTCAAATGAGTGGTGACAACTTGGTGTAATTACTGTTATTTAACAAAACTGGGCCTAGATGAGTAGCCGTCTGTTATACCAGTGCTACTGAGAACACGTTCCCCATAAAACCTGTTGCTTCATGTTGCAGGAAAAAAAAAGAAAAGCATACAGGAGACCAAATGTTTTCTCTGCCTTGCTTTTCTTGTATGTGAAGGATTTCTATAGAGGAGAAGATATCTGATGTTGGCTCTGCAGGTGTCTGGTGGTTCCAGTTTGACGCTGCGGGTGGAAGTCAGCCAACTGGAAATAGTCGTTTTTTTTGTTCTTCTTTAAACTCCGCTGTTCTTCCCTCGCTCCCCCCCTCGACTGTATCTGCTCCTAACTAGTGCACAAAAGCCCCGTCTAACATCACCAAGCTCCGCAGCTTCGTCTTCGCCTATGACACAGTTTAAACCCGAAAGAACCCCCTTTGCCTCCATTGTGAGGAACAAACCCCTCCTGACCTCATTATACAGACACCCCATCCCCCAGCACTCTCCTCAACCACACACACATGCACCCAACCACCCAGCACCTCCTTTTGCCACACTCCGTCGCCATTACTTCAGATGATATAGCTCATTGTTTGTTTTGTCACTCATTGACGGGGATTTTTCTGCAAATTGTACAAAAAAAGTTCTGTGATGTGAATTTCTATTTTTGGAGATTTAAAAAAAAAACAGTAGGTTATAGTCTGTCAGTTTCTCATGACAAACATGTGGTCAATCCCACTTGGGATTTCAAAACATGATCAAACATACATCGCCCATTAACACGTAAAATGGAAAGAAATAATAACACACTTCCAAAAACCACATGTGCAAGATTGAATAACGATAATAAATGTAGTTAACCGCCTTTAACTATGCTGTAATTCTACAGATATGTGCTACAGATGGGCATGCATGTGTGTGGACAAATATCAACCTTTATGATGCAAAGCAAACCAATAACAACACTAAATATCACTACAAAATTGGGATCAACACAGTCTAAAAAAAAAAAAAGTATGGTGTTGGTTTCAGGTTCAGTATATTACATTTCAACGTAAGTTGATCTTGTAGAATGCTGAAATAATTAATCAATAAATCGGTTTGTTAAGCGAAAGAAAATAATCGTCAAGATCTTTGATAACCAAGTAAATATATCAGGTGTTTATCAAGCAAAAATGCTAAATATTCTCTGCCTCCAGCCTTCCAAATGTGAGGATTTGCCGCTTCTCTGTTTGATATAAATAAGTTGAATATTATTTGGTTTTGGACAGTTGATCCTAAAAAAATTAGCACTATGAGTTGCCCAAAGTGGAAACACTAGCCAGACCAAATGTTCTGCTACCTTTTTGAGTCTTTTTATAGGTTTGAGTCCCATGACCCCCTGTTCATATTTTGGTCAGGGTGGGGTTGTTGGTGTTGGATGATTGGGGGGGGGGGGGTTGGCAGCTGTAACTCTACCCGGGGTCACTGTATGACTGACTCATGCTGCGTTCTGACTTATTTAGCCAGGCGATACACTACGTATGAGTGGACTGGACAGGACAAGATGGTGTCTGTGTTTTCTTGCAGGCAGTTAAGGCACCAGTGACATTTCTCTGAGTTGTGAGGCCAACACCTGAAGAACAGGTCAGGTATTTCGGGGACGGAAAATCATGACATAGCCGTACTGGAGACAGAGAAAGCTAAATGTGTAACGCTAGCTGCCTTATGAATGGCATAGACGCCGGTGAGGGGCCAGTAAGCGTGTGAAGCAGTTGACTAGAGGCACCAGAACTGTGAATATCTTTTCCTGTGGGTCAACTCAACCTGGGTTTCACCTGGTGAGGATGAACTGCCAATCGTCTGCTCCCAACCAACGGCCGGGAGCGGTCAACCCGGCGCCCTCTGGTAGAAAATCAAGAGTCCATGTGAAGAAATTGGTACGAACATATGAGTGAAAGTTTGACGTTAAGGAGTTGTGACTGAGAAAAGAAGAAGTGCACAAAGAAGTCTCTGTGTTTTGTTTTTGTCTTAGTTGTGTTTCCTCCACAGTACGTGACTTTGTGAATAACAAGGTTACTTAAGTGTGATAGTGTGTGTGCACGTAAGTGCACTGAGGTGTAAAACGCTGATACTTGCATTGTATTTATAGTCTTCACCGTGATGTGGTTTGGATTTGTGTGGAAGCTGAGCTGTTTTGCAGCTCTGGGTGGTTTTTCTCGTCGCCTCCCTCCGTACAGCTGTTGTGGGGCAGGTGTGCAAGACAGCTGTGGGGCTTCTCTTCTGTGCTGTACTCTTAAGTTGTAGTGTTTATTGGAAGTGCACTGGGTTTAACAGAAAATGTAAGAGGCCTCCAAAAAGGCTGAATTGCTTCCAAAAAAAGAGGCCATTTTATACCACAACCTCCCAAATACTCATTATTCACCACACTGTAATAATATTTTTTTTTTCAAAGACCCCCAGTTCCTGGGCAGAGGAGACCCGAGGAAGGAGAAGCGCCGGCGGACACAAGCGCTCGGCCTCGTGGGGCAGTGCGGAGCACCTGAGGGAGGCAAGTATCAGTTTATCACTTTAGCAGTTCATTAATCAGCTTCCTTGTTATTCCCTCTTACTCACATGCTTTATTCTGCACCACTGATGGCAAGAAACATGATCTGCTCCCCGAGGGGAAAACGAGTAAACGAGTGAATCGTAGCGACTCCTGAATTTTGTGTTTTTTTTACTCCACTCTGCCCTCAGGTCGCCAAGCTGAGGAACCAGCTGCAGAAGCGCTCCCGCCATGTTCCTCCCCCAGCAGGGTACGAGCTTCCCCACCACCCCCTGCCGGCAGGTCATGCAGCAGGCGTCACTCAGGTAGCCCTTGCTCTTTTGTCTTGTGATGACAAACTGTCTTCCACAGGCAGACTAGGAAGCGCTTAGTAACAGGGATGTAAAAAAAAACAACAGCGGTGCTTTTCTTAGTAACTGCTGTCATCACGTCTCCTGCGTTAATGCCATGCTGTCACAAGAAGAGCATCTGAAACCAGCATATCACAGCACATCATATGGAGGAAATCTTCTGTCTAGTATATGTGTGTATTTTTATATTGTGTCGACTGCCCTTGACCCACGGGTTAAAAATGACCCGCCTTTGCTAAACCCCCAAACTAATGCGGCTTATATGCTGGAAATGACGATTTCAACTATAAGATACTAGTCTTCTCCCATTTTTAACCATTTCCCTCACCCACAAGGTGTATAAATATGAATAGAATAAGATAATAGATATCCAAAATTAGCTTTCCTTTGGGGCATTTGATGAATGGTCATTTCAAATATTGTGGTGGGTAATTTTAATTTTCCTTATATTGTCCCCTGTGGCGATTAATCACCAGAACTGTACAAATCAGACACAGTGTAGGAGTGAAGGAGCTGTTGCTTTAGATACACTCCTCCTTCATTTGACTTGTTTTTCTCCAGACGCTGCCTCTGATGCCGCTGAACAGACTCGCCACACGGCTGCGACGCAGTGTTGAAGGCCTCAACCTAGAGCTGGAAGAGGTGTTTGTTTCTGAGAAACCTGACGATCAGCATGAGGTTAGGCCACTGAGTTTAACATTAGTAAACTAACAATTGCCTTTTCCCCTGTAAACTATCAGGTTCAGTTCTGTCGTAATAAGAAAATACTGACTTTTTCATCTCAGTTTTGATACTGAGATTGTTTTTAGAACACCCTGGGGGCCTCGGGGCAGAAAATACACTTTGGTCTGCTGTTGAAATTCCCTGCAAGTGCCGACAGAGCAAATCGAGCGTCACATCATCAAAGCGCCAATAGTAACACGGTTTAGTTTTCAAAAGTAAAACGATTTTGACCTAATGTCTAAGCAGCTGCGAAGCACAGATTGGCAATCATAAGATAACGAGCTTGTTGTCATGAAACAGCTTTGAATACAGTCGTGAGTCGTCTTTACCCACATCCATTCTTGACATTTTGTAAACCCTGGCTCCCAGAAGGGAATGCATCTGTATTGTTTCTTTAGCTCCTCTGACTCCTTCACTTGTTTTCCTCCTGAATATTGCAGATTTTGGATATCCCAGATGGCCACAGGGCCCCTGTCCCCGTCCAGAGATGCAGCAGTGGCTCTCAGAGTGAGCCCTCCCCCGGCCCCTTGGATCTGGACGCTTCCCTCCTCTCTCCTTCTCAGTCCCCCTGTCCACTAGATCCATCGCTTCTGTCTCCATCGAATTCCCCTTCTCCATTGAACCCATCTCTTTTTTCTCCATCACAGTCTCCCTGTCCCATGGGAGAGCCAGGTTAGACAATCCTTCATTTTTTGTGGCGTACTTTAAAAAACTGTATGCTGAGGTTTCAAAGAGCAATGTATCATTTTTGTATAGTAAAAGTTTGGATGTTTCTGTCCTTTCTTGCAGAGCCGGTGGACTGTGAGACGGCGTGTCCTGCTCCGTCGACGACGCTCCCTTCGTTTGCGTTGGATCCTCCTCTGTTGCAGCCCTGCTCCTCTGCTCCTCGTCCCAACAAAACCTACTCCTTCCAGCGCGAGCCGCCAGAAGGCTGTGAGCGAGTACGAGTGTGCGAGGAGGGAATGTAAGTTAACTTCTTTGTAGAACAAGGCATCATGCACTGATCATATAATCATGTAGTCACTGTGGCTTGCCACTAGAGGGCCTCAGGGCAAAAAGTTATGTTGGGACCCCCCCATGTACTAACAGATCAAAATTTAATTAATTAATTAATCAAAATGATGAACGACAGATCTTTTTTTCACCCACTTCTCAAATTTGTTCCTCAGACCATCTAACTATGCATTACATATTTAGTTAATATCATGTGCAAATTTGCCTTATCTTGGTAAAGTGAAAAAATTAGCAATCACAGTATCGGTGGAATCTCACAAAAAATAGATTATCCTCTTAATACACTCACGTGGGCGCCGTCCTCAGGTTATGGGAAGTTGTGAATTACATTTTTTCACTAAATTCTGACATTCCATAACTCAAATCAATCATAATTAAAAAAATGTTTTTAATGATTGTTAGTTGCAGACTTAATTGCTATTGTGATGTTATAAATGTGCAAAACTACATGCAAAGTTGTGGCTCTTGGAGCCCTTGATGACCCGGTACATACCATTCACTCTCTGCGTCTCTTCAGCTCCAGATCTGCATGTCAGGATGAGCCTCTCCTCCAGCCTTCCTGCCCTGACCCCAATAAAGTCAACTTCACCCCCTATGGAGGCTCCGCTTTCTGCCCTGTCAGCCTTCTGAAGCCTCTTCTGCCCTCCATGGACCTCCTCTTCCGCGGCCTGTCAGTCTCTCCGGTCACTGGCTGCCCAGGTCAGGCCTCCCCCACCAGGCACCTGGGCATGCAGTAGGTGGGCATCTGAGCAGAGCCTCCTCTCAGGACTGAACCACGCTGCACTGCCAGAACCCACACAAACTGGATATGGTTTATATGCCATCAGATACCTGTGGTCACATGGCTCATCACTGCTGTATGGTGCCATGATCACTGTGATAAAAATAAGAGAATTTGTGACTCATACTTGAGATTAACTTTGGGCTAAAATCTGGCTGCTTTACTGATTATTTCCACCATCAGGAAACCATTTAGCTGATATTTACATCATCAGCATTTAGTATTCCTCCATATGGCTTATGGAATAATAATGTGGAAAATGCTGAAAAGGTTTGACAGCTGAATGAGTTTTGATGTTGTTCTTTTTTATAAAACTGAATTTTTGTTGTTGTTGTGCATCAGCAGTTCAAACAAAGACTGCAGTCTGCTTGGGATGTTTTCATTTTTAATGTCCAATTCAGAGTCAAAAACTCAAGCACTTACAACACGAGTATTACTTTTTTACTACCCTTTACTGTCTGTCGAGCAAAGAATTGTTAAGTTTAGTTTAACTTTCAGCTTAAATTGAGTACTTGATACGTTTGTTCCTTAAATTCCAGAAAATCTGAAGTTTGTTGGAAAGAAATATTTTTGGCCCAAGGTTTAATGATGGCCTGCTTTTCTACAGATGTGTTTCAAGGAAGATATATATATATATATATATATATATATATATATATATATATATATATATATATATATATATATATATATATATATATATATATATATATATATATATATATATATATATATATATATATGTGTGTCTTTATTAGGAGGCTGGTGATACTGTTTTTGTATTCACTGAAAGAAATCAACTTGTATTTCTGAATATACTTTGTGGTTAATAAGCAGGAATGGATGTTTTAGTAGCTTTAATTGCCCACAGCAGGCATTGTTCTAACCAAATAAAAGCAATTTTGTCAACTTTTTTAAGAATTTGAGTTGACCAAGCTTTGAGTCTTTGGTCTAATGTGAGCCTCTTTGCCCCATGAAGTTCTGGCTAGAAAGCCTTAATGTGTCAATATTCTCTTGGGATACGGAAGAGGTTGATTCGCTCTGCTTCAGTTAAATGGATGAAACACTCTTTGTCAGCATGATCATATGCAACACTGAATAAAAAGAACATCCTTGTATTTTTTTCTTAACTGAATATGCACCCTTTTAATAATAGAATAGAAAGAAAATAGAATAACCAGATTTTCTCGGCATGTAAATACCTTCTATACTTTTTAGAATTACTGTGGTTGTTGTTGTTGTTGTTGCTTGCCTTTGACACGTGGATTTGCGGTTTTTAAATCGAAGCACCGCCCTTTAAACCCAAATCCGCTTTGTGATTGGTGGAGGAGAGAGAAAAAATATCTCTATTGCCTTACATGGACCAATGAATTTAATCCACATCCTAGGACGACTACATGGCACGCGACGTTTTCAAGAAAGGACCTCATAATTTTTGTAATAGCTGCATTAGCAACTGCCACATGACATAACACAGCCCAAAAAAGTTAATTACAATATAACAAAAACAATATGCCTTTCTGCACTGGTGAAATGTACTCAAAGTAATGCACTTAAGTACAATGTTGTTGTACCTGTGTACATTATAATGTGTAATTACTGTAGGTTGATTTATAATTGAGAATAACTTAATGGTCTAAAACGGGAAATTCTGCATAACGAGTGCTTTCTCTTTTCGGTACTGTAATTGCATTTTTTTGTTTATTTTTATTTATTTTTTACATTGGATCGACGTGGTTAGAATTACCACACTTATGTGTTTGTGCTCAAGTGCTTAATTCATTAAACTAACAATCTAATTGTTCAGGCACAGCTGTGGACACCTCTGAGGTCCTTTCATAAAACCCAATTTCCTGACGCCACCGCTTTTTCCCTTTTTCCACTAATTACAGGCTTTCATTTCTCAATATAAACACGACCTGTACTCTGCGGACACTATCGATACCTACCCGGTGTGAATATGGGATGTTTCTGATATTTTAATTGAGAAGTTCAGATACATCAGAATGATACAAAACAAACAAATGACATGAAATCTGACTTCAGCTGCAGACAAGTCAAGGTACCGTTAGCCAGCTTTGGCGAATTTACAGTTAATTCGCACAAGAAGGTGACAAGGGGAAACCTTTGACGTTAAAACCACCACAGGTACAAACACCTAAGCTGACAACTCGAGCACCATTTCCGGGCTCGTCACGTCGGCTATAGTGGAGCGGGACGTCGGTGTGAGGGGCGCGGGCAGCGGAGCGGTGTCGGTGAGCATACCCGGACGGCTGGAGGACAGCATGGCTGCTGGGAAGCCCGTCTCGATGTGGGACAACATGCGGATACGGTTCATCGTGTGCTTCCTCGGAGTCTTCGTGTGTTACTTTTACTACGGGATATTACAAGAGACCATGTAAGTAACTCACAGCTAGGTAACCTGTGTGGTTTATGTAACCGATGTCTCTCTGTCCTGTACCAAACTCCATTCAAAAACGAGCTATTATTTTTTTTTTTAATTATTATTATTGTATTATCTGCTATAGATAATGTACAACCAAGTGCAGCATATGTTAGTGCGTTTGTTGTGTAATCTTTACAAATTGCCCTTACCAATGTGGAAGGCAAGTCTGACACTAAATCGTAGTTTGGCGTGACATTCTGTTCATATTAGAAAATGCCACGTGTTGACCCCAACCCCATTGAGCAAGCTGTCTCTTTTCCTACTTATAATAATACTAATAGTATTAATAATACTACTACTAATAATAATAATAATAGAATAAGTAAAACAAACCCAAGTGGTTATTTGTGGTTCTCTTGAAAAAGGAGATGAAGTCAGGGGAGTCCAGTTTCGGTTGCATGTCACATACTGAGGCATGACACATGTGGTATGTTGTTGCCTGAATCACTAAAGCGGACAGGGATCATATCCACTTACAGAATGATGCAGCGTTGTTACAAACCAAAATGATTGCTCTCCATTATATATAGTTGTGAAAATAATATTGACATTATTGCCCTTTGAAACTAACAAACAAGCAACACTGCTGCTGAAGATTGTTGGTCCCCTAACAAAATGTCACCACCACTAGCCCACCCTGTCAGTAGTAGTTTAATGCGTTGGGTTCTCTCCTTGAGGAGGGGCGTTGTCATAGCTTGGAGACTCATGAAAGCTCAACACCCTTTAGTCTCTACTCTTGTCTGTGATCTGTTGCACTAAATACAATGTTGTCTCTCTGACTCTTCCAGCACTCGAGGTGATTACGGTCAGGGAGACCAAAAGGAGAAGTTCAGATTTGCCCGGACGTTGGTCTTCATCCAGTGCGTTGTCAGTGCTCTGTTTGCTAAGATCTGTGAGTATGTGCTGTACAGAAGAGACACAAAAACTAATACAAATGGTTTATATGAAAAAAAACTCCAAGACTGGTTCCTGAAGCCAAATCTTCCTCTTTATCATCAGTGATCGTTTTCTTTGAGGGCTCCAAGCCGGATCACACCAAGAGCTGGCTCTATGGGCTGTGCTCCCTCTCTTATCTTGGAGCCATGGTTTCCAGTAACTCTGCCCTCCAGTATATCAACTACCCCACACAGGTGAGTCTGCCCTTTTAGATAACATGATTCTTTTGAATGTATTACTGTTTGGAGCTGTCTTACCCTAAAGCTATGCTTTTTTTTTTTTGTGATAGGTGTTGGGTAAATCCTGCAAGCCCATACCAGGTAAATCTCTGATAGTTAGCCTTCTGCTCCCCGCCTTCATATCACCTGGTTACCTGAATGTCACTTACGTCATTTGTTTTTTAACAACAGGAATTATATTCTAATCTACAAAAGAGCCCTCAGTTAGTAAAAACTCAATATGGACTGACTCAGAAGCTGCCACGTCTCATAATGCATTGTGCTCATGGTCATATTTCTCTTAAGTGTTTGTTTGTTGACAAACAAGAGATATTCTGAAATCTTACTGATCAAGCAAATACTTTTCACATGTGTGGAGTGATATAGGACATATGGCAGCTTACATTATGTTCTGTTTGTACATGAAGGTTGTATCTCACTGCTCACAGCTTGGTTATCTCTCGTTACACACACACACACACACACACACACACACACACACACACACACACACACACACACACACACACACACACACACACACACACACACACACACACACACACACACACACACTCTTTCGCAATCCATAGTTTCCACTCTCAGGGTTGAAGGCCTGACATTTTTGTATCCAGCGTAGGATTACCACAATCTTGAGAGATGTCACCCTGGTACCCGTGGCTAAACAAACGTCCGTCATGCTGTTGTTGTGTTGTTGCAGTGATGATCCTTGGTGTGACAATACTGAGGAAGAAGTACCCGCTGGCTAAGTATCTGTGTGTGCTGCTTATTGTGAGCGGTGTAGCACTGTTCCTCTACAAACCCAACAAGAGCTCAGCTGTTGCAGATGACCATGTTTTTGGGTTTGGAGAGATTCTGTTGGTGAGTTTTATGTTCCATCCATTTCACCTTTATTCCATTTATTGCCACATGTTGCCGATCAGTCTGTGTGTCCCTGCTGCAGCCACACTGTGACATCTCTGTGACGCTGGTCTCATGGCTTGGTGGTGTCTTTTTATCTGTGTCGCAGCTGGTCTCTCTGACTTTGGACGGTTTGACTGGCGTGGCCCAGGACCACATGAGGGCTCGCTTCCAGACCAGTGCCAACCACATGATGCTGAACATCAACCTGTGGTCCACTCTGGTGCTGGGGCTAGGTGAGTCCACCGCGCTCTCTGCCAAACTTTCCTCTCACCGAATATGTGGCGTGAGGCGCCAGGACTCGAACGTGGAGAGATTCAGTCCAACCAAAGCTACGCCGGGCAGTTGGCCCACCTGCAGCCAGAGAGGAGAAACTAATGAGCAAAATCACCTTGATGTGCTTCAGTACTGCCAAAATATGACAGAATGAAACAGAAACACTGGTGCACCGAACCTCCTGTTGGGATGAAAGCAAAGGTTTAAAGCATTTTTTTTTTTGTACATTAATGGATTTTTGTAACACTAAAATGGTAATTTATACACTTCACTACACAAAATGATCCAACCAGAAACAGTTAGCTTGTTGTCTTTGTATAAAGCTGGTGTAGTGTTTGTACATGCTGGCAGTCCTTGAGCTACAACTCCTATATTGTGTTTACATGCTCACCAGCGCCACATTATACAGGACACTTGAGTTTTCTGTATTTTTTTTGCACATATACTGTAAAATGTCTGACAAGACAAGAGAAGGTCTAAAATGATCTGAACTGAAGTCAGATTAATTAACTTGTCTTAAACGGGTCTTTTATTAACATGCTGGTCTCCATGAGCTGCTTGTTCACAAGATGTAGTATCAACAGCTCAATTATATCATCACTGTTGGTGTAATGTGCTTTAAAATGTCATTGTTGAGTAGCTAATGGCGAGCCAAATAAGTACAAAAACTCAAACCAAAACCAATAATAGCTGCGTTAGAGGCTCTTTTTAAAAAAAAAAAAAGAAAATGTGATCAACTTTTCTCCCAAGAGCCAAAACTCATTAATTCAGTCAAGGCGAAAGCGTTCAGTGTTATCTTTATAGATAAGGAATCCTGCACCGCAAAGCCTGCAGTTCTGTGAGGAGGTTGCTGTGATATACTGAAGAGTACGGCACATAAAACAAATGCAACATAACGAGAGGCTCGCTCAGGTGAGACACTAATGGGCTGAAAGATAAAGATCAGAAGGTCAAAGCCAGTGTGAGAACTGACAGACTGTTATCATTCCCACCTTATTAATTGGCAGTGTCTGCTATCTCTTAGTAAGTGTCCATCTCTCTTGCACACATGCTGCACACTATGCAGGCTGTATCACATTAAAAGAAAATCTATATTGGTGTTTTAAAAGTGATGAATTCAGTTCCAGGCTGCATTAAAATGCCTTCAGAGGTCTTCAGGTTTAGTTTGTGCTCGTAACTCCAGACACTCCGCTAGCTTTGACGTGCTGGTACTTTCCTGAAATATAACAGTTTTCTTATACCTCTACTACTACAAATCCATGACACCCCCACACTAAGGCGTCCTCTAAACGCTGTTGCTGTATTACGCCACTTGGTGGTGCTGTATGCCCACACAATGAACACGGTGATGGAATTATTCTCAGCATGTGTGACAATATGTTCAATTAATGAGTTGTTTTTAACATGACATCATTTTTAATTTTCTTCCTCTTTGCTCTCAGCGGTACTGTCGACGGGGGAGATATGGGAGTTCCTAAGTTTCACCGAACGCCACCCGAGCATCATCTATAATATTCTTCTGTTCGGAGTGACCAGTGCTTTAGGCCAGGTGGGTGGATACCTGTATGAGCTGATGGGTAATGTTGTGTTGTTGCACCATTGGAAGAAATCCTTTACTTTGATCAAAGTTTTGGAAGAAATGCTCCAAATTCCATTCCTTGATGTGTGTTTTAACTCCTTACCAGACCTTCATCTTCATGACGGTAGTGTACTTTGGGCCTCTCACCTGCTCCATCGTCACCACCACGAGGAAGTTCTTCACCATCCTCGGCTCTGTTATTCTGTTTGGCAACGTCATGACCACGATGCAGTGGTTTGGCACCATCCTCGTGTTCCTCGGTGAGACTAAATTCTGGTTAAACACTCTGTCGCCCTCTTTGGATTTATTGTAAATCTCTCACGTGCTTCTTCCCCATTAATGCAGTGTATCACTGTAATGTCTATGACAGCCTATAACGCTAGCAGATGCTTGAAAGAAGCCTTCCACCGTAGCCTGAGATGGTTACTGTATGTGTTTGTTATAACAAACAATTAGGTTCAATTGGGGAATACTTAGGCTTCCCACGCAAACCATTTGGTTGAGTGGTAAATTATGCATTAAGAGTATAGCTGAAGGGGAGTCGGTAAATGTAATACAGAAATAGTAGGAGAAGAAGCAGGAAGGCTCAAACAGTTTAATGTTTTTATTGGTTGAATTGAGAGTGTAAAACAGTTTCTGTTTAGCTGCCGAGGCTTTTCTTTGCTCCTTGGTCACTTCTTTACTTTTCTCTCTCTAGGTCTCGGATTTGATGCTAAATTTGGCAAAACCCCCAAGAAGACGACGCACTAAAACATCTGGAGCTCACAAGAGAATAGCAAACCGATTGAAAATGGAAACACCTTATTGTCATAAGACGTCCTTTACAGGCACACTGTATGTGCCTATGAATTGTTTAAGTATGGTCAGATATTTAACTTAACTGTATTTAAAAGAGAGTCCAGCTTCTGTTATATACTGTTGATGTATCGAAGAGACACGTTTTACTTGGGATCAAATCCTGAATGAACTGTGACAAGCCATTAACATATTTTTTTTTTTTTTTTTTTTTACCACACTTCTGTGGAGTATTTGGACAGGTTGAAAGACAAAGGGGGACAATACTGTATTTAGACAAATCTTGTATGTTTCTGAAACCAGCTCACCTCCCTTGGATGGATATTGAAACCAAACAAGGATTAAAATGTATGTTTCCAGCATTTAACTCATGAACTTGCCACTAAGTAAGGCTTGGTTTACAAAGTGTTGCTTGAATATGTGTCATCATCACATATATAGTTTATTTCTTGGCAAACAATCAGCCAAGTATCATTTATAAAATATAAATGGTTGTATGTAGCCTGTTGTGTCCAGTCTTACTATTACATTGTTTTTACTCCTTATTTTCTACAAGGGGGAAATAACTTGCCATTAAAGGGAAATTGTGATATTTCATAGTAACTTTCTTTTTATTTCAGACTTGATTGGATTTATTGTGAATCTCAATTGGTTCACATCAGTCAGTTGAGATACTCATCTCTGATCGGGTGCCACTTGTTGCAAAATGGCTGTAAAATAACCCAAAACACTCAAAGTCATTACCACCAGCAATTTATGTATCTCTTAGCCAACACATTCAAAATGATGTTAACTTGTTTTGCCACATATCTCTTAAATTATGGGGTAAAGTAACATTCACTCAAGTATTGTACTTAAGTACAATGTTCAAGTAGTTAGTAGTCCATTTTCTGCTACTTTATACTTTACTCCCACTACATTTCAGAGGTAAATATTGTTCTTTTTACTCCGCTAGAGGATTCAGATTAATACAAAATCAAATGAACAAATACATTCTGATGTATTGTTATAGATCAAGCTATCCAGCAGCATGTACATTAATTAAAACTAGCTCCACCTTTATCAGCTGAAACATTAAAGTGATAAACATAACAATGCATCTATTATTAGACAGTTATATAATATATATTATTCTGAAATTAGTCGTTTTGCATATTACTTTTACTATTGGTACTTTAAGTGCTGCTAATATGTACTTTTAATTAAATATATAATATAATTATATATACATAATATAATTATTGCAGGACTAAGAGTATTTTTACACTATTACTACTTTTACAAAAGTAAAAAGTAAAAAATCTGACTACTGATATTGAGAACTTTTGTATTTTTGAGAAGAAAAAACAGCAACTAACATGTATCTTAAACTGATACAAGGACTAGGGATGCACCAAAGCACACTGGATTTAGAAAGTTAATCTTTGCCCAAATAGCCCCAGAATGAAAGAACAGCAAACTCCTAAATATGAGGCACCTCAAAATAGAAAAAGACCAAAATTGTTCTTAAATAGGTGGATTCATTTTAGCGGAAAACGCCATTAAACTTGAAGATTACAACTGATCGACTTCCTTGAAAAGTGTCCTTCTCCTCTGATGGAGATAAACAGCGCCCCCTGCTGTCACACGGTGAGACAGGCATTCCACCTCACACTGACGCAAGAGACAGGAGCAATGTCTCGTTATCTCCATCATGTCACTGACATTCATTAACTAAATAGACTTGTTATTTACGTGTTTATTAAATGCTGGCATTTCAATCATCCAAAGAGAATCAAACTAATGCACATGGTAGAGTTAATACATAAAATGATGAAACATAGCCACAAGGACGTTATGTGAAACAGGATTAAATACACACTATACATTATATACATTTAGGCCAAAACTGCAGCTCAATAGAGAGACGAATATAGGCTCAATACAGATGCATGGGTTTGTTTTGGGGTTGAAAATCTAGTGATTGTAGCGTCAATATGATCAACATTTCGTAGATTTGCCAGAATAAAATGCAGTGTGGAAATAAAAGCTGAAGCCACACAGCGGCATATTGATGAAACCCTACAACATGTCTCTGTATTCATTACATTCAGCGTGACATAAACGGTCTACATGGTACACATAATAATTCATAATCGTGTGTTTTCGTTACTATCGGTCAGGCACTATGTCTCGCATCCTATTCGTGCGGGTCGTCCGCCTTTCTTCCTTCCGATTTTGCAGATTAAATTGCGCACCGTGTTGGCAACACTTGAAGTAATCCGTTTATTTCTGTACAACCTTCACTAACGGGGGAAACATGCTCGCCATAATGCGCAAGCAGCTTAAAAGCCACCCAGCTGTGAGTATATCCCGGTTATAAACAATAAAGATTCGTGTTAGATGTTTTCTTTCAAACGCCATCATCGTCATCCGTGGATTCGTGTTGCTAACCTAGCTTAGCTAAACTAGTTAGCTTTAGCCAAGCTAGTACTCTGACTTTGACCGCACTGACTTTGAGAAAGTTATGTTAAATATTATAAGAAGTTTCACTTTTTAAAATTGTTTTCTGTTGCAATCATGGAATAATCAGTTTCCTTATGTAGCAAGTGACACTACTTTTGTCAGTTAGATGTTTTGGAGTCAAATCAGGTCACGACCCAGAAGTCGATAGCAACTGATTGCAATTTAGCAACTAGGACCACATGCTACTAGTTAGCTGGCTAGGTAGCGTTAGCAAGTAACATTTCTAGATGTTTACTATCACTAGAAACACATACTATTTATATACAGCTTGTTATTTCACTAGAGCAAGTTCACTTAACGTTTAGTCAAGAAGTGGTGACTGGAATATAGTTGTAAACATAATAAGTAACTCAATTAAGCTAAAGTATCGTGTCTCAATATATGGCAGCTGTCGACTGTCAGGGCAAAAAAACTGACGCAGAGGTAACATTAAAGTTTAATATTCTATAGGTAACTGTCTAATGTAAAGCCGTTTTTCCCCCGACAAGTCATACAGGGAAAGTTTACTGTTTATACAAGCTGCCAGCAGCCTCCGTGTGTTTACTCAGCGCTTTCTTGAGCTGTGACATTTAGCCTTCATGTTGGTGAAGGTTTCCTATCTTCCTGTCTGTCTCCTACAGCTGATCCCCCTTTTGTTCTTCATCGGTGGAGGAGCAGCCATGTCCATGATGTACCTGGCTCGTCTGGCCTTGAGAAACCCTGATGTGTGGTAAGGACTTAGGTTGTGACACGAGAAACTTCTTGTGTATTTTATTATTTTTCAAAATGGCTAATGAGGGGTTTGGAAGGGGGTTGTACACAAGTCATTGGCATCTATTGAGATTTGCAGATGAAACAAAAGGTAAAGAAGCTGACAGTTATTGTAACCAAATATGTTACTACTCAGTGTGTAGTTACAGTCCCTCTTGATTAATCTTTCACAATGTGTACCTGATTCTCCTCTTTGCAGCTGGGATCGCAAGAACAACCCAGAGCCCTGGAACAAGATGGCCCCAACTGATCAGTACAAGGTGTGCCTCCGTCTCCTCTCAGGGAATCTTAATAACCATGCTTTGTTGCAGTGTTGATTTCTCTGTGCTGAAGACTTGTTGTAATCAGGGATCACAGTATGGATCTTTGCCAGACCTGTGGCTGAGCCATGGATTATTCATTATGTTGGATTAATCAAATGACATAATCTGGTTAATTTGTAGAAACAAATCGGATGAAGTCATTAACTCCACACACTTAATCAAAAGAGTTTTCTAGAGACCCATGAACTAATTTTTTGTTGCCAAGGCATCTTTATGTCAAGTGTTTGTTCTTGAGCTGAGATTTGTATTTTCAGTTCTACGCAGTTAACGTGGACTACAGCAAGCTGAAGAAGAATGGCCCTGATTTCTAAAGATCCCATCTTCTGGACCAAAAGCACAAAGACGAGCTGATCCGCACAGCCCCGTTTGGAGCTTCCTCTGGGAGCCTGAGGGATGCAGAGGCTAATTCCGCACAGTGAATCATATTTAAGTTTCCTCATTGCATCAAATTGGCATTTGTAGAAAATGTCACTTATTTCTCATTTTCAATGGTTGTCAATAAAGTGAAGGAGTCTTTTCTCCTCCATACAGAGAAAAGAACCCGTTTCATTCATCCTGACTCCATTTTTGGGTTCTTTGCTTTCCGTGTCCTTGAGCTTCTGTCATGTTTTACTTTGTTTTGTCACTTAAAAGTTTATATTTATTCTAAATACACATTTGCGTTACCACCCAGAACACCCTCCACACTCTGTTTACAATCATGTCATGCTTTGCTGTTACTATATGGGCTTTCACCTCATTTCACCTTGTCCTGCCGTGACCAACTGCGGGTGAGTTAAGTGCCACACGGTTCTTGGCCGCCGTCCAGAGCCTTACTGCTACGGCATGGGCAGACTTTAACCTTTACTTACATTTGAGGTGTAGGCTCCCTCTGGTGGTCGCTGTGGCAGTCCAGAGGATGGGGGTGATAAAACCATGTCCGTATTTAGTCCAGTTTATGAAGCCAACCCAGAGCTTCTGATGAAGAAGAAGTCTCTAAGCTTTCAGAAGATACTGTGTGGGAAGAGTAAGACAACTCTCTCTCTCTCAAAAGGTTGACTTCTATTTCTATTAAAGCAATAACGTGTTCTCGTTCGACGCTGAACAATTGCAGGACATGTGGAGGTGTTCCTCTTTATAGAATGCCATCGCTCTCTTAGCCAGATGAGATTGTGAATGTCAACAGGTCGCTCTGCCCTATATGCAGCTCGGGGGGGAGATGCGACAAGGATGAGCAGCCAACGCAGTGCTGAAAATGTCAAGGACACCTTCATATTTGAATAGAAGCCCACGTCTTAATTCTTCACCCATCCTCTCGACGGCTGAGGCGCTCGGCACGCATCTTTTTTTCTTCACCTGGGGAAGTGAGAATTAACTTCAGGCACAGCAAGTAACTGTGTGCCGCTTTGGAACAATATTTTAATTGTTCTAGCACTATATGAGTTCAGCTGGTCTTGAAAATTGGAAATAACACAACGTGCCTTTTATATTCCTAAGCTCTTTTTTTTTTAAATTTTTTTTTTTTTATGTAACGTGTTTTAATCTGAAAAAGCAGAATAAAAGTAAGTGACATGCTGTGGCTGTTCCTTATTTTATGCTGCCACTTATGAGACTTAAGCAAGTATTTGGCCACAAACCAAAGGCTTTAGCTTAACATGGAAAGTTAGGAATCACCTAGAGGCGAGTGCATTGTCCCTACCAAATTTGATGGCAATCGATCCAGTAGTTGTCAAGACATTTAACTCAAAAGCAGAAATCTAAATCGTGATGTCACTAGAGGAAAAGTATGAGGATCACCAAAGTCAGCAGTATTTGTCTACAGACATCCTTGGATGTCTGTAGACAAATACTTTTTAGACAAAGACTTTTTTTTTTAATCAATCCCTCAGATCTAATAATTGGATCGGTCATTTTATTGCATTGTTTTGTGTAGAGATGGTTAAAATGAATTAGTGGAGTACTGAATTTGTTTTTACAGCAGACCTGAGATGTCGATTCAGGATGAAAATGCAGTACAGGGAAAATAGATTGTTTCTCAAGTTCCGGGTTTTGTTGCCCGACACTACAACTCAGTAGCCATTGTCCGGCCCATTACTGCTGGCTGAGGAGCTTTTCTACAGTCTGTCGTCAACACTGAGGGTCAGCTTCTGACAGCCAGCTAGAGGGTTCGGAGTTCAAATGGCTTCGTGGCGGTGAATTCTCTGAGGACACCGGCTGAACAAAACTGCAGAGCCAATCTGACCCGCATCTTTACCCTTCTCCTCCCGACCCCTGACCCCTCCGTTGAAGCCGGCCCTTTTCTGCCACGCTACAATGGCAACATTGAAAAAATAATGAGGGAAAATAATGTGAGGCGAGGTGCAAGGCGATTGCTGCTGCAAATTGTCTTCTAAAGGTCATGCCAAAGATCAGGCAGTCTAGAAACACGGGGAGTGCAGCAGATCCTGCACCATTCGTTCTGACAAAGTCCTTACTGAAGTGTTTTCACAGGGACTGTGTGAGTTTCAAAGTGTGTGCAAGAGAAGGAGGGATAAATACACTTGTGTCATCTTACACCCACACTCATGCACAGATGTCATGGTTGCTCGGTAATATTGTTCGCTTATAAAAAGCCATATTATATAATTCAAGTTGTTTTACTGGCATTTCCATGTATAATATGTTGATAGGACCAGTTAGTCTCCTGCGTTGTCTTTTCAAGTATTTCTATCTTGAGTATTCTAATTGTATCACTCTGATCATTAAAGTTCAGCTGTGAAGATTATGCAGAAACACAGATGACATTTAGCAATAAATTGAATTGAATTTGACTGAAATTACTGCTTTTTATCGTTCATGTTCAGTGATGTCACTGACTTTATACTCACTATTGCGTAAGTTTTGCTGCTTTAAACTTGAATCTATAATTGTTCTTGCCCACTTGGGAACAGCACAACAATCTGCCAAAAAAACTCACCTTGAAATATTGTTGCGGTCAATGTGTTAGCAAATAGTTGCCTATTTATGCAGCCAACAGATACGGGGCAACATTATCAATGATTATGAGTGATGTTTCTGACCATCTGGAGAGTGTAAGATCAATATTCACTTTTTATTTAGCTTCGTTTTGCTTTCCACCAACTCATGAGGGAAATATCTGCCTCTTTAGTGATAAAATGCTCCGCTATGTTCACCAGCTAGTCGCTAACTTTGTCCGTCTGCTGTTTGGTGCTGTACAAAAACACTGGGCATCGTTTTATCCTACAGTCTGGGCCGTTAGTGATATCTCCTCCACTTTAAAGCTCCAAACACGAAAAGATGATGATGATTATCTTTCTAACTCCTGTGTCGACTCTCTCCGAACTTCAGATCTGCAGATGCAAAAGCACGTGCTGTCTCAATCAGACAGAAAGGTCCAACAACATGACCACAAATTAACACACCCTCTTCAGTTTATTATCTTACTGGTATTCTGAACAAAGGAGAAAAAAAGTAAAACAGTTCTCGCTTTCATCCACTTTTATCTTGGTGTCAATATTGCCTCTGTAATGCCTTAGTTACCTCTCAATTACCTCTCTATTTCCCCTCAGTCATAGACATACACAGACATACATACTCACGGATGCATTACGGAGGGAATAAACCGCTTTCCCTCCCCTGCTGTGAGCGGTGTGGAGTAATGAGTGAAAACCTTTCTCCCTCTGATTCTCGCAGAGAGAGCGTCTCTCATTTTTTGCCATTTGGTGTTCAACTCTGAGCTGCTCTCCACTCGTACTCGCTGTGATTTGCCGCTGCTTTGTCCTTGGTTTTTTCCCTCTTTCGTCATTCCTTCTCTTTCAAGAGTTTTTCAATTTCGCGAAGCCCAGACATGGACACACATTCTTTTTCTTCTGCGTCGTAGAAGTTTTATTCCAACAAAATCACATTGATCCTTGAGCTTGGTCACAGAGGATGACAAAGTGCCATTTGCAGCAGATGCACAAAAAGGTCAGGGTTGTCGATGTATTTTTGCATGAGGGATTGAGTAAGGCCACTGCAATCTAACAGCCATTTCAACAGGAATACCACAGGAATTAATCATCCCCGATATCTCAGGGACAGAGAAGCTGTGCGAGCATGCTTTATGTGGTGTTTCAGAACACGCATCACTCACTTTGGAGCCAATATAAAAGCTCTGCAGGCTGGATGGTTAGAGATTGTCTCATAAATACAAGGTCTCAGGTTTGATCCCTAAAAACAACAGTGTGTCTCTTGTTAAAGTGTCCTTGATCAAGACAGTGGATGCTTCAGGATAGATTGTCAACCAAATGAAAAGGGATTTGTAAGTTAAAGAGCAACATCAAATGTGTGGTTATTCTCCTTGGGATTGAAAGACATGAAGAATGGTAACAGAAACTAGCAGACACGCCCGATGCAAGTTCCCATCATCATTGGCATCTGTGTTTAGATGAAATCAGTTTTTTTTTTCTGCATCCATGGTAGGAAAGCAGGTCAAAATTTAAATAGCTGAAAATAGAACATCTGGCTGGGCCTTGTCAGTCAGCAGTGTGTAATGAAATATGGAAATTGGGGCGCTCTTCAAAGAGATACGGGCCTCTGGGTGCCGTCCTGGGTCTCAAGCAGGCCCCTCAACAGCCCCGATGGAGCCCCGCCCCTCTGAAACGTGTGCTACATTTCCAGGTGCTGCCGCCGCGGCCTAGTCCGCCACCAGTGCCAGCTCGTTAGCGCTCACAGCCTGGTGGAGCTGGCAGCTGGCATCATTAAACTTCAAACCGGCTTTCGACCCGGGGTGCCGCCGCGGGGAGAGACCGCCCGCTCATCCGCCTGCCAACAGCTGATTAGAGCCACGCTGACACCAGCAACCAGACTCCATCCACACGCTATCCAAACAGCATATCCACACACCAGCAACCACACCACAAACAATCCAAACAGCATCCAAACATCAACCTCTGAGGACAAACCGGTACCATGTGTCACACAGGCCTCTAGAAATGACCCTGAGCCCTAACTGTTTTGATTTGACAGTTTTGATCTTTATGAAGATGATCCCATTGTATTCAAACTCAATGTGCATCTGTACAAAGACATGTTTGGTGATGTGGTATAAGCAAAACTGTCGCATAACCAAAAGCTTCCATGTTCATGCTATGTGTAGCCCCCAGGGACTGGTGAGGAGGGCAGGTGTAACCAGTGGTTGATGTAACTCTCCACCCACATAACAGGACATATAAACACAGGCATATAGTCACAGCCAGCTCTTGCTGTCTGGGGTCCTACCACTTCCTGGTTTGTGGTCTATGTTGGCATGAAGACATGTGACAGATATGTTACCTTTGTGCTTAAACTTAACAACTAGGCTTTGAACAGATTTCATATTTTTTAGACTGTAGTTACAGCCTTTAAATGTTGCTCACATAATCAATTTTGCATGAGGCTCGCAGTTGCAGCTTTTGGTTCTCCATGAACAAGTGGCAATCTTGATGTGTTCAACTAAAGTCCAGACTGTGGGAGACTGGTGCACCTACAAGACAAGGGTCCCACCGACAAATTAATTGGGAGCCTTTCGCACATGGCCATCGGCATGGGTTGTCAGCTGCTGTTTTAGGGTTTTAATGTTGTTTCTATAACAGATTTCCTACATTTGCCGTTCCCTTTTGTGAATCTGAGCCAAAGTACATTGCGGTTTAGGGTTTTCATGCGAGGTACATCTGATCTGGTGTGTCGTGAATTACTAGCACCTGAGTGAAGTGTATCTTCTCTTGCATGTTGTTTTTCTCCACAGAGTTAGCCTATTATTGAAAAACACTAGTGCAATAAAAGACAACCGCCTGCTCTTCAACCTAGTGTCTTTATTTAGGATCTTGAAAAATACTGTTATTCACTCGAAGATAGCTCTTCTGCATTAGTGTTGTAGTATAGGAGCCTTGTCAGTTTGCTCCATATTCAATAGTAAACATAACGTTTTGACACTCAAATAGAGAAAATGTAATTTTAATGGATGAGCCTGGTTTTGATCAAAAGTAACAAAATTCACCCTGCAACACCTCTAAAACTCACAAATTAAAACGTTATATATTGTCTGTTTAGTTTGGTTTAAAAACCAAAGAGTAAAAACGTCATGTTGTATTTTTTACAGGGGTTTGTACCCATGTGCTAAATGTTTCTTGACTTGTAGCAATCACCTTCTGAAGTCTGATGACAACATTTTAGGAAATCGCTGCTTTAGATTGAAAAAAAACCCCATAACGCAACACTGGAGGCCAAACAGTCGGCCCGTTCTGAACAGGCACGTTTGGAATGGGCACGGCACTAGGCAAAAGGGTTCAGTTTCCCAAAATGTCAATGCTGCATTTTGGGAAACTGAACCCTTTTGCCTCCTGAATTGGCTGATAAAAGTTGGATTTGAAGAACATGCAGGACCTTTTCCATGATTTCGTCTACATTCTCCATGAGCTGATCACCATCATCTCCATGTCCCTGACCAGCTCTGCGACACTATCCACGTTTTGTTAGTGTCACTTTCAGGAGCATCAGTTCACAAAAACATATAATATCATTCCTCGCCAAAACGTACAAATACGCCTTTATCAACTTCCTTTGAGGGACAAAGCGGAACAATTTGCAAGATGTTTTGTCATTTTGATAAAAAAAGAACTAACTCACCAAGTGCACTCAGCTCAGAGGGAACATGGTCCCTGAATGTTCTTTTGATATGATTTTCTTTACAGATATTGCCTCCAAATAGATTGTTGGCCATTTTCGCTCATTCTTTGCCTTCCATTCAAATGATGAAACAAGATTTAATTTGCACTCAATCAGATTCAGGTATGGCAGAGCGCCCGTATCTCGCCAATCCTCAGTGACGCACATCAACACTGGTCCCACTGGAGCCACAAACTGGTTCGAGCTCCATTATCATCCTTTTGTTTCCTTGCATGTCTGTTCTTTTTTTCTTGCCCACTGCTGGGCTCAGGCAGAGACTTGGTAATTTCCACTGTGATTGAGTCATGAATGATAATGGCTTGATTATTTGGCGAAAATTGGTCTCTTTAGATTCATTTCATGTACGGTGATAATTGAGAAGCTTTGTCGGTCTGGATAATATCAAACCATTTGACTGACTTTCTCTACACGTCCCTCAGTCAATTCTTTGGGCCAGTGGAAAACTCATTTCATTTTTTTTTCGTGCAGTGGGAAAATCTCCAGATAATTTCCTTTATATCAATGTATTACAATCCTGCAAGGCCTTTGCGAGAAACCTCTAAATCTATACTCTCCTGTGAGTAAAGACGAATCTCCCATGATACCCTGTGGTTCATCAGAGAGCTCTCGAGAAAATGTTGTCCATCCCTTTGGGCTCCAGGTCGTCATTGAAGCGTCCACGCTGTCCCTCTCTAGAGCAACAGCCCGAAGGAGACTCCCTTACAGTCAAACACCGGATCTAAAAAGCCTGTTTAAATATCGATAACTTTCTTGGGATTTGATCCGATTTGTTTATCGTTGAAAGGAAGCTTTTGCTACAACCATAACTTTCTTCCTGAATGGCAGAGAATCCATTAATGTGCTCTAAAGGCTCCTCTGGGAGCAGCGTGGGCTGCTGGGAGGAGAGACAGACCAGTAATGCTGCTTTGGAGAGAGGCCTTTAGTCATAATTCAGCTCCATTGATAATGAAACGGACGCTCACAAATATCAAGGCTAATTCTGGTAAAAACCCAAATAGGGAAGAATTTATTCATTTGGAGAAAGATAACAGGGAACAGGTACGAGGTCTGAAGGAGCTACTGTAACGACAGCATTTTGAATTTTCTGCTTTCTCTTTCATGTGGACCACCTCCTTCTAACGAGAGCCGTGTGCATCGTTACAAACAAATGAGCGGCAGGTTAATAGGAGGTCCAGCAGAACAACTGGTGTGGGTGGCTCGCCTCTTAAAGGATCCCTAATGAGCTGTCTGCGCTTCTTCAGAGACCATGCATTGATTTATCACAAAAGCAACAACCCAAAGGTCACCAAAACACCCTGTGATGGACTTCAGTACTTAGGGGGTTTTCACACAACCTTTTTGACCGCCACCGTGCATCACGATGCTCTCATCGTCACACAGTCCACATGCATCTCCATACGTCCAAAGCACTCCTCGGGGATAATACAGCTTCACATCAGCTTGCCACCTCTCCCTCTCTATCCTTTTGGAAAAAGGAGCCGCTTACGTGAAGCCTCCAGTTGTGATCATTTCAAAGCTGGCATTGTTGAGAGACCTTGAGAGGGCATGTTTTGTCTGTATAAAGAAATGCTTTAGCTCAGCCAGGGCTTCATCGCAAAGATGTAGTTGTTGCTTACGTCCACGGGGAGGCAGCACAGTGTTTGTGGGAGAAAGAGGGGCGAGCCCTCTCTGTAAGCAGTTGACCCTTGTGGCGGTGGAGGGTTTGGTATCGTCTCCCCTGGCACGGTGCCCTCAGGCCGGGGCGGGACAGAGCTGGACAGACCGAAGAAGCAGCGCTGGGACCGGAGCAGAACCTTCGGACTCCATCTGTCGCTTTCTCCACAGTGGTGAAGAGGGAGACGGGGAGAGCCAGAGACAGGTGGGCCCACCCCCCACCAGCTGGCACTGCAACCAGCATCTGCCCTCAGCCAAGGCAACTTTCCTTTCTCCTCGTCATCACCGATCAGACGGCTCACAGTCTCCTTTCTCCCTCTCTCATCCCTCCACCTGCCACACTCCTTTTATATGCTTGTATAGTGTGGCCCAGCAGAATGAAAAGCACTTCATTACCAGCACACTTCTATGCTTTTCTGATCAAAGATTTTACTCCAGTATTGTTCTTCTGCTGCTGTTACCGTCTTCAGTCTTCAGTTTCATAATTAAAAACTAAATCAATGAGAGCAAATATGGAGACGTGAATTGTGGAAAAAAAGGGCTGCAAGTTAAGTTAGACTGATATACAATATTTTTTCTAAAGTCTTATTCAGCAAACAGGCACAGAGAGAAATCTGACCAACAGTACAGATGCAGATGACACAGATGAGTCCCTAGATAACTGCATATTTGGGTTTCTATTCTTCCAGAAAGTTTATTTTCAACAGTTTTTATTTTGGGGCATTTAGTGCCTTTTATTAGAGAGACAATGTTAGAGAGGCAGTGAGAAATGAGGAAAAAAAGATGGAGAATAACATGCAATAAATGTCCTCAGCCAGGCAATGGCCTCCAAAAGCCTCTTATTGAGACTGTTTTCATGCATATGTGCTCATCTGTGGCTGTACATTTTCTAGAGTTTGTAAAAAGATTTCATGCCAATTCTATTTCTTTATTCACAGTTTTGAACATAATTGATTGACTGTGATGGAAATGTATTTTTTTTTTATGAAAATGTTGTAATGTGGCATATTCTTAATATCATATTCTTATAAAGTTTGAAACCAATGCCAAAGCCCTTTGTCAATGAGCAGATCAAATATAATTATTATTACTTTTTAAGAAGAATGCTTTTGAAGTGATCAAAATCCACTTCTTTTCAAGGTGTCTCTTCACCTTGTTTTCACCCACATGTTATTGAATCTACTTTAAAAGATAATTTAAAAGATAATTCAGCCCTTCTGGTCTTTATTTTCCATTCTTTTGCTTACAAGCTCATTTAAAATGACATAGCTTACTTCATCGTAGAGCTCTACAGGGCACCATGTCTGGGTGACGTTCTCCCACGCACACACAATATGGAGAGGGGTCCACTTAGAGCCCCCCAAACTTTAGTCCCGGCCCGGGAATGTACTATATGTCACAATGCGCTGGGCCTACAGGGGGCGGTATAACCTCTCTGAATGTGTCACTGAAGTAATGCAGAACCCCGGTGCTCTTTTGACACATTAACGACATGTAACACAGGGCATATGGCCTCAGTGTTCCCTCCTTTGCCTCTGAATGACATTAGGCACACCATGCAGTCTTCACTGTGGCAGACTGAATACTGTGATGGCAAGGTGCTGTGATAGCAGCCCCTCCTCTCCCCCTGCCTAATTCTGCTACATCTCTGGTGGACGGGGCTAATTTAGTTGAAAATTGATACAAGGTTGGGGATAAAATGTTAAGCAAGACAATCCAGCAAGTCTGATTAGGCTGTATGTAGCCAATTAGGCCTACTGGCTCCCATCTGAAGTCGAGCGGGCAGCAACCGCAGGCACATTAGCCTACTGGAGAGCTTTTTGTCAGTCCCATTGTATAATTATACCCACACTGTAACATTTAATCTGATTCATGTCAGATTTAGCGTTCTTTTCAAGAGCAGACAAACAATAAAACCAAAAGGGCAAAATAAAGCTTGTAGGTCTATTATTTCAGTGGTCGTCGTAACATTACTATTACAAATCTTGCTTATTATTCCTGAACTGATGCAACGTTTTTCCCTTGAATGTATTCTACTGAACACTTCATTGTTTATAGTTGTTATCACCTCTTTGCTGGTAACTATCATCCCTTGAGTTCCCTTCAAAAGAAGAGGAGTCCAATTTAAAAGCTTGCTCCATATTTCCTGTAATCTTTGAATGAGTTTTAAAGGGAACAGCAGTTGGTGGCTTCCAACAGTATAACATACAAATGATGTCCTATTATTGCTTTCAGGTTACATGCAAACTTGCTTCCACAATGCAACTGGAAATTAAAAAAGGAATTGACAAGACATGCTTAACTTTTATTTGGAGTGAAGACATAGTGTACTTTGTCACTTGTGCCAAAGTGTGCCAGTTGTGTAATAAAAAGCTTGACTGTGCAAATGTAAATTCATCATCTGAAAACATCACTGATCACGTAAAGAGACGAACGAGTGATCAGTGCAAAAAGAAAAAAAAACGCTTCTGTTTTGTTCTGTTGCCTTGTCTACATATTAGCTTCAGTGCCACAAATTGTTTGTCTCTGGTTCCTGCTGGGTTTAATCTCAGCTCTCCATGGACCCCAATGTCCATCTATTCACGATGATTAGCCTTAATAGATGTGCTGTTGGGTTCTGTTTGATGACCCAGGTTGTTTGTTGACAAACGTTTTTTTTTATTAAATAAAATAAAATGGTTTCCTTCCATGAGGATTCAAAGTCTATGCAGAAGGACCAGAAGGTGTGTATGCACTACTCATATATAGAATACATTTATCAATTCATCACTGCTCATTACAGTGCAATCATTGCAGTTTGATGTGATAAGACTTATAGACCAACAGAGGACCCTCGGGCTTAAAAGGTTAAAAAGTGGAAAGTAAATGTTCATAACACTGTGTGTGACGAGTACAATGCACTCATCGCATGTATCGTAAAGAAACCAATGGCTCAAAAGCAGTCTGATTATTTTGTTCACTCTCACAATTAACCATAAGGTTTTCAAAAACCTTGGATAATGTTCACCAGAGTAATAGATGTTATGTGACAGACTTCCACACCTTAAAATCACTGGCAGTTAAATGAGGTGTAAATAGGTATTTCAAGGTGTGATAACACTCCTCAATGAGCACATGGTACTATTATAGATGCTCTAAAGCGTCTGATCTCTCCTGCAGGTAACAGCAAGCACAGAAAGAATAAATTACATGGCGTGAAAATAGGCTGTCAGAGAGGAACGTTTGCTTCCAAAGCCAGAGAGCATTTCAGATAATATGGATGTATGTTATAACTAGATTTCTGTGAGACAACAGCTGATATGTATACAAACACTGGAGGCTAATATGGACAATTCTTGTGTCAGGATAGCTAAAATTTTTGGGTGAAATATTAATGATTGATTTCCTAGACAGACATCCTATAGAAAATATCTGACGGTAATCTAGATATGATTTAGATGCCAAATGTTGACTCTCTTGACCTCAAGCTCAAACGCTGAAATTTTACATTTTCCGTCTGCTTTAAGTTTGCTAAAATACACATACTGTTTACGAAAAATGTACCATGATAATGTCAGCTAAATATGGCAAATTAAAAAAACGGTCTCACCCTTGCTGTCACTGCACTGCGTTGCCCGATTTGCACTGTAGTGGAGGAGACAAATGTCCCAAATCTCTCTCATTCACACTTTTTATAAGAGGTCTAATCCCATTGCTAGTTATTGCCTTCATTTATCTCCAGTGTTATCATTACTGGAGGTGATTGGCAGTCCCAGGAGATGCTTTTTGGCGGGCCCTCTCTTCACTTGAAATGTGTGAGCCAAGCGTGATGGAGGCGCCTCTTGGCACCACGTAGTACCTATCTTCTGATCATCTGTTATCTCTGACTGAACATATTGGATTATTGATTCGAAGAGGGAATGTGTTATTGTAGGCGTTCAAAGACCAACGTTTGTCTGTAGAAGCCTAACATGCTCATTGCAGCCTAACTGTAACCCAATAAAATGCACAAATTCTCTTTGTATGCCGGCATTTGACAATTTCCAGACTGGAGCTGTCCGTGGTGCTGAATCAGATTTTATTTCCATTTTACATTGAAAGCTGCTAGGAGGAAATGTGCTTTAGTTTTAGCCTTAAAAGAAAACTCCACCAATTTAAAATTGCACTCCTATAAGATTATCGGACTCAAATTGATCAAAATTAGTGCTCAGAGCTCCATCTGACGCTGACTCAAGTGATCCCTTAAGGCAATTTACCAAATTTTCCAAAACTCCCTCTGGAGATGGAAAAAGGCTTTATATACAACTTTTTCATATTTGCAATAGTGCTTCCAAAGAAAACAAAACTCCTGTGAAAACAAACTCTAATGTGTAAAATTGATGGAGTTAACAAACATGCAGTGAAGCTCCTTCGTCATCATACTCTTGTGTAACCAACTCGTTGGTCATTTTCCCCACACAGAGCTCTAAACAAAAAAGGTTGAAGAGAAGAGGTGGTGAGAAATAGGACAAATGTACAAACACACACACACACACACACACACACACACACACACACACACACACACACACACACACACACACACTCTATACTCTTCACCATCTGGGAGTAGGATTCATTTCTGGACTGTTGCTCAACCTACACTATTTATGTGCATCCCTTGCACCATATGTGTAAAAAGTGTGCACAAAGGGGTAAAACGAGTGAGTTAAGAGGAAGAAACATAACGGTAATACTACAGGCACTTTGATGGTTCCTCGGGAGGATCTATGAATTAGGACAGCCTGAAGATCAGCAGAGGGAGAGAGGAGGAGTCTATCAACAGGCGGAGAGCAAAGTGAGAATACGTGGCAATGAAAGCTATTGATGTTTCTCCTGCCTTTTGTGTCTGTGTGCATGTGCATGCATGTGTGAAAGAGGGAAAGATTGCGAGAGATTGACCAGAGACACAGGCCTGCTCAGCTGCCAAGTCACATTAATTGTATATCAGTAACTGGCTTTCATTCCCCCGGTCTGCAGCGTATCTTGATGCTGCTTCAAGTAGCACCATGATTATTTAAGAAAGGCCTCTGAGAGGGACAGCCAATGGTTTCTATCTTTGGGCTTGGTTTCAACTCATCCTGTTAACTGGCTTTAACTGAGTTTAGTTAAAAGCACATTGCAAGTAAAATGGCTTCCTTCTTCGGTGGTAATCACTCAATTAGATATACGTAGATATTGTGGTCAGGACTCGATCCATTTCTTCTTCAATTATATTTCAGTTGAGCTGTACAGTAAATGTAAAATGCTTAAGTTCCCTCACTCTAGAGTTTTTCCCCTAACCAGACAGTGGATGGTTGGAAGAGTTAATGTATATTCATGAAGTGGGAATAGGTTGAATCACTTTTATGTTATATCATCTCTGTTGCTGATTGATATAATCAGGCATGTAAATTGCTTCTCATAATCAGGGACGAGACGCGAAAAGATGAGTATTTATTTCTGTGACATGTTGCCAAGTTGTTCTTTAAACAAAGCTGATTTTCTTTTTCTCTCAGATGGGTGAGTTTGAACTCTGAACTCTTTTCTTTTTGGACGTTCCCATAGCTGGCTCGTACTCCCTTTAATGATGTCTCACTCGAACAATGAGGATCAAAGTGTGTATGGCTGCAAAGTCCTGCTCTCTCATTGACGGCCTGTGAGAAGCGCCTTCTTCCTCAGTTGTACTATACACACACACACACACACACACACACACACACTCACACACACACTTGCCCCGGTGATATTAGCTGACGGCATGCTGTCTGGAGGCGCGTGAAGCACTAGGGACCTGCTCCTACTGTCCCCAGCTGTCTATTTGAATTAGTAACACACAGTGCCACTAATGCCAGCAGATCACAGTCTCAGTCACCGCAGCATCTGTGCACATCTGAGTACATCAGTGTGAGTCTGAGAGTCCTTGAACGTAGCAGGGAATTCGCCCCTAAGGACTCTGTCAGACGACCTGTAGGGGCGCTCTCTGCTTTAACATACAGGAAAGAGCAATGTGTCTTTTTACATGCTCGTCCTGACTGCTGCCATATGTAGGGGGAAGTGAAGACAGTTGCTGTGTGTTCAGGTGAAACACTGAGCTTCTCGTGTTGACAAAGCCCTCCTCGTCATCCAACCACCACCTCTGCAAGACTGTCACTTCACCCCAGAGCTGTGCCTCCGTTTCTGCTCATCACTTCTTAAACAATCCCTTCCATCTCCTTTTTCTATTTTGGTTTCCATCTGTTTGTTTATCTCTCTCCCTCTTTCTCTTGCCACACAGCCCCCTTTTTTCCCCTCCTGCAGGCAAACAGAAACATTGCCAAGAACAGCTCTGTTGGCCTGCTTAGAATTTACATATGTAAATGAGAGCCAATGTTGCTCGTAAATCTGCAATTAAGCAAACAGCTGAAGCTTACAAACAACGTCGGTCCCTATTACTTTACCAATAATAGAGTTCCTGTGCACTGATTTATATTGCCAACCCCATTACCTTCTTTCTCCTGCCTTTATGCAATTGGTTGAAGATAATGTCCTGGACCGTAATCAAGGTCTTTGACTAGTGGAGCAGCACAGTGTGTTGAGAATAATCTCCATACTCTTTTTCCAAATATATGGGAGCAAAACACAAGCTTGACTCACTTTTTATGCCTGGTTCAAAGAGCGTACCAGCATGTGTTCATCAAAGCACTGTAAGTCTATTTACATACTGTACTCTCCAAAGAAAACAGCTCCTTTAATGAGTTGCAGAGGTCAAATGCCATGACCAAAATTCTGGATTTATACCATCAAACATTATATCCTGCATAACAGTCAACAACATCAATGTGTGAAGAGAGACTTTCTACTTATTACAACTGTGTGCTAACTCTTGCTAACATTACTTCTACATCCAGCAGAAGACAGAGCAACATAGGCGCCAAATTAGAGTTTAATGTCAAATCTTTCTCTTTAACTATGAGTCCAGTATTCTTTTGGATTTTAGACCCTGGTTTGCGGTGCAAATTCTGCAGGAAAATAGCGATGTATTTCCGCTTTTGTCATGTATCATTGAGCGGCTATGGATGAAATGACTCCTCCAAACCAGAACAATGAGCTGAGCTGGTTGTTGATTCTCAGGGGGATCAACAGCACCAGCAAACTGTATCACATCAATACTTGAAATAATACATTATTACAATACAGGTTATTGTGAGGATTATATTCATGTTAAAAGTTATACATAATAGTATACGCTGGCAGGCTGACATGATAGCCGACAATTGCATCCTGGAAATCTCACAGCGAACCCGACCCAGTTTCATACATAGACTTCCTTGCAGCAGCACCGTCCCACAACACTCTCCCCATGCAGAAAGTTGGACTCTGTAACATCTTTTGGATGTAAAATTTGATGTGGTATCTTGTGCCGACTGGCGATAAGGAGGTCGCATTTGTGACTGCGCCCTGGTAGCCCCAGTGCTCTTAAGAACTTTATCTGCGGAGAGTTGAGGTCACTGTGACCTGCCCCATGTGTGAGGTGAGTGAAGGTTCTCCAACATCGCCTCCCCTCTGGATGATTCCTCCACAGGGGGAACCAGAGGAAGGATTCAAAGTCTGTTTGGTGGCTGGGAGTCTGAAGTAATCAATCCAGGTCATGCATTTTTGTCTTGATCTCACTCTCACTCATGTGTCTCTGGCACAAACACCGAACATTTTTTGCAACAAAGATACAACTTTTCAACTGTGTCATGCTGTAAAACTAAATGCTTAAAAACAAGTCACAAAGCTTGGAGCAATAATTAACTCCAACCTAGATTTTCATTTAGAATATCATCATGAAAACAAAGCATGATTCAAAGGATTTATGTCCAAGTAAAACTAAGAAAACTTCCATTAACGGTTTTATTTTCCATTAGATGTGGAAGTGTAACGGTGTCTTCACAGCTCTCTCTAAAAACAGCAACCAGACAGCTGAGTATTTACGCAGATTAAGAAAGCAAAGCACAACGATACAGTTCTCTGATCACTGCACTCTGCACAGGCTACCTGTATGTCAAAGGACATATTTCACTGTAAAATACTATCTGTGTTTCTTTCTTGTAAAGCACTGAAAGATTAAGGGCCAAAATATTCATCTGTGACCTACTTCTGTGCTACAAACCCTCCAGACATCTCAGGTTGTCTGGGGCTAGTTTGCTTACTGTTGCAAGGAATCACAAAAAACATTTGGAAGCCGCTTATTAAAGGATATACCACAGATGTGGAACAAATGTCTGAAGATGACCCAACTCCTTTAAATCTAGACAAAACACAAGTTCTAGGTCTCCACCAACTCCTGAGGAAATACCTTGATCTTTTTGTCTGTTTTTTAAAGGTGCTCTACAACTATACTTTCCTTCCCATGTTGGTTGGGGTTAAAATAATATGAAATGCTGGATTTGGATTATGGCACATGATGAGAAATTAGGCACGGGACTGCTGAGATGTTAAGTGTTACAGTCTCAGACCCTCTCTAATAGCGTGAAATGAGAACAGATCTGTTGAAGTCTCAAAGAACACAGAAATGGGAAGGGATTGGCTTTACGCCATCGTACATTACCGCCCTCACACTGATAGGCCCTTTATGAGACTTAATTTAAAAGTCGATGGCATCTTTAATGGCCACGGCACTGGTTGTTTTTCTGTGTTTTTAAAACGCTGGCTCCCTAATGAGCAGAGGCAGCCTCATTTGGGGAATGGAGGACAGAAAAATGTTTCGACCTGTGGCATGAGGTCATTATGCCCCAGCTGTTTTGGGAAGACAGATAAGACTGTGTTGTACTGTGCTGTGGCTGCTGGTCAGTGAGCATACGATTGTATCTAACAGATGAAGCCCTTTACAGATACATCATCAGGACAGAGATACAGTGGTTAAATGAAATGACAAATGGAGTGTCTGGTGATCGAAAGCTATTCGGTTTGTTCTTCATGCAGTGACTTTTTGGCATTTTGTTTCATGTCCTTGTTTATCTCCTGAATTAGAAACAGAGTAATAGTGCAACACGTTTGAAATGGAGCCAAGCGTGTCAAAGACTTGAAAGACAGCCAGAGTCCTTTCTGTCTCTGAATCTACTTTAGTTAAAGTTAATGACTGCTGTTTGAAAGACACAGATGAGCGCCTCTTTTGAGTAAATGTAATACATCATATCTTACACGGATCTTAATGATTTGTCTTTGAATGATGATTTGTAGCTGCAAATGTTGCCATTCCCAAAGGTTTTGTATTTGCTTTCCTGCAATTAGATAGCTGAATGTATTTTTGTGTTGTCATCAGGTGTATACAATATGTTATACCAGTATTATTTATGAAGTATTGCATAAAGTTGAATTGCCTCATGCTGTGCTGGAGCAACATTTCTAAGTTGAATCGCGGGGAAGGTGTCAGGCTGCTATTTGGGGATCCTATTGACAATTTATTGGCATCCTGAAACGCGTTTGAGTCTGTGTGTATGAACGACCCCGTAAGACTCAGGATACCTACACATTTGCGACTTCAGTTTTGACAATCTTCCCTGTCTCTTTTGAGTTCATCAACTGTGTAGAAGAACAGTAGCCCTTTACTTTTTACAATTTAAAGGAATGTGTTTGAGCTTTGATTCAGCTATTTCATGTTTAAAAGTCTTCAAGACGTTGAATCTTATTGTGTACTTGTGTCTTCACACATTTCACTTATTTTTACCTTGAAAAACTTTCAGCTTCCAACCCTTTACTATGCAAATGTTTCTGTGCAAGTCAATGCTGGAGGGGAATTAGCTTTTTGAGTCAGTCAAATTGAGCTGCATGGCTCAGCTTCTGAAAAAAAAACAACAAGCCTCTTTCATTTTGGTTATGTGTCTCACACTTTTCATATTGTAGTTGTTAATTAAGATATTAATAATTTGGTTCACTGAGGCAAAATACGCTCAGAGCAAGAATGTGCTACTTTCACCACAACAATACGCCTAATGCGGAGCAACACATCTGCAAGTATGCAACTTTTCAGTGCAGCATTTATGAACATCATTAACCCTTGCTGTAAGTGTTGGTAAAAAGCAAATTTGACCACGCAAAAGAAGTGTAGAAAAAATTAGCGGAAATATATTCACAACAATGAAAAGTGCATTGAAGATTCCATCCATAAGATATACAGTGGGGAGATTGAGTATAATCCAGCAGATGCATTTAACTCTCTTTTTCATGAACTGTCACATCCCATAAGGCTTCAGTCGCTGCCTGCCACTGTTGAAAATATTTCCCCACCTTTATAGTTTAATGTATTTCCAGCCTGCTCGAGCCTGACATTAGCGAGGGACCAAGCGTCAACAGCTCTTCTTTCTCAATCTTTGAAAAAAATGATCCTCGTTCAGAGCAGCGAGTCTGTCTTCCAAAGGATGCCTCTAATTGGAGGAGAAAAAGGCTTCTTTCTGATGGTGCTGGAGATTTCAAATAAAGCCCATTTGCCAATGTAAGGAGTCATTAAACATGTCATTAAACCCAGCTTCTTTGATATAAGCAGATGAAGCTCTGGATCCATTTGGTCTTTGAAAAAGATGATGGAATTTAAACTGGTCTTATGGCGGTGAAAGGCTCATGCTTGACCTGCCGACACTGTTCATACACAATTCGTGGGTGTATATTGCGTTAAAGGAGGCCTTTTAAAATCTATCATTTTCATACAGGAGGGCACCGAATCATCCCATTACTGAAGGAGGAGAGTGTGACATTCAGCCACCAAAAAAGACAAGTGCTTGATGTTCTCAGACTGGTCACGCTCCTCTGTCTGACTTGCACTTCTTTGTCTCACTGTTGCAGTTGATTTTTTTTTTTTTTTTTTTACTCAGCGGTCTGATTTGGCCTGCAGCGAGCGGCTGGTAAGTCCCAGTGGAGATGTCGGCCTAAACAGCCGGGTCTGAAGTGATTATGTGAGTGCAGTGTGAGAGATTCCTTTAGGGCCTGTGGGAAGCCTGCACTTTCTTTGTTGACAGTAGCAATGAGGAAAGAGAGAGAGTGAGGGAGGGAAAGGTAGAAAGCAAAGAGATGATCTAAACAGACAGAAAATTGCTGGTGTCTGGGAGATTAAAGGAACGTGCACGTATAAAATCCTCAATTTGCAGTAAGCTATTAGGTTGTCCTTTATTTCTTCATCCACATATCAAATTAGCATGAGCTTTGCATTCACGTTACAGAGTTACACCTTATAACACTGTCAAATTGAATTCAGGGAACCTCCTCATATGTATATTACAACATAACACTGTCACACTGCGTTTGTGCAGCCTCCAACTTATTATACTGTAAAAGTGATTTCAGAGTTAGAGGAAAGATAATATATATATATTTTTACTATTTTGGATTTTCTTCTGCATATTTTCTCTTTGAAAACTTTAAAATCACACTGTGCATCATGCGAACATCACAACTAAGCATCAAGAACCCTTCACAAGGCTCTATAACAATTCATTTTTCACATTCATATCAGCTCACAATGTCTTTATAAGTACAGCCAAGCAATCAAATTGAAATTTTCATTTTTTTCCCCCTTCATTGCCATTGGCCTGTTTACTGTAAAAGCATGTCCTTCAAGCATCTCCTTGTCAGAATCGAGGCGCTAAGCCGTAGAAAAGCGAGCTGTCGTTTATCGCTGCCTCGCAGACAAATCCACTCTAAATGGCCGGTGATTTTCACTCATTGGCTCAATAATCCATTTGAGAATTAACTCAGGGACTCAGACACATTGTTGAGGTTCTTGTTTATTTTTTTTTGCTCCTTTTGAACAGATTCCTCTGTATAACCCCTTCAACTTCAAAGAGACTTGTTTAAACAACAAAGAAAAATGGAAATGAATGCACATACAGAGGCATTTCAAATCAATAGAGCTACTCTGTGCAGCAACGGGAAAGTTTAAAAACCCTCAGATGGTTCCATGTTTGCAGATGTCCTTGTTGAATACAAGGCCAGAACTTGGAGAGGGAGACCTGAGTCACACATGGATTGATCCTGCTCCAGTTGTTTGTCCTTGCCTTTGCATGGATCTGTCCTGATTAGAGCTTTGACTCGAATCGCATTCATACATTTTTCTCTTTGTGTCTTCCCCAGCCACCTTGCTGCTTTGCGGTGATGCATTCACTGTCCACCCTTCCTGCCTACTGTCCCTCCCATAGTACACTGTGGTAATTGAGTGAGAGCAGTGGCCCTGGAGTCCTTGTGTAATCCACACTTTATAAGCACTCTAATTGAAGTGCAAATTCAATACTCCCTCATCAGCCTTTTACTGGCTATGCCTTTGCCTTCACCCCTTAGGTAATTACAAGGAGACTGGCAGTTCAATCATTTTGCAGAAAATAATGTAACAAAAAACATAGCTGCATACACGAATCATTTTACTCTGGCTGTGTCGAGAGTATGATTGTCGGGTTCACACAAAACGCCTTTCTCTCTGTCGGCAGGAAAGTAACCTGTGTGATGAAAAAACCTGGAGGACCTCACCTGAATACAACACGGCAATACTCAACACTCACATTTCCCTTCTCTTGTATTGGTTTGCCTGCAGACACATGCATGCTTGGATGCAGGCACATAGCAAGCACACGCATGCAGATACTCAAGCACTGCATGCACACACACAATTTCCTCTTTTGTATAGTTGTAACACACGCACACGCAGACATACGATAAGGCAAATGAAGTGCACACACAAGCACACATAGCTTGTGTTTATTGGTTCGTCTATATTACTGTGTGTGCCTGTGTGGGAGTGTGGTTTGCAGCTTTAATTAAACTTCCTCTATTTTCTCTCAGCTCGTCCCCATAGGGCCCTGTCTTCTTGCCGACCACATGCTTATTTATTTATAATTGCATCAAACTCCAGAGCTGAGCCATGGCTGAACACGGTGCCAGACCTGTGGAGCAAACTGGGATTGTCACACAATAATACAATTTCATGTGCTGAAATATCCCACCAGCTGGGAAAAGTCCACATTATGAATCGTGTAGAGATGCACTGTACATTAAACAACAAGATGGTAAACAAGATTATTATTCCCAATACCAGTGTAGCAAACACAGAATGTCAACGCAGATGTATACAATTTAAAACGGTGGGACAACTGTTTCGCACAACAGAGGCGCTAATTCCTCCTGTAAAAGATCTTATCAGTATCATCCGTGCAGCACCGTGTTCCTCAAGAGATCAAACATTCCTGAGAAGAAAACAATCACGGTGTCACAACAACTTTTATCTTCTTCCCTTTATTCAACTGCCAGATTCTTCTCCGCTTTTTGTTTATCTTTCTAATTTGCTTTGCTTTCAACTAAATATCCCACCAGACAACCTTTTGGATGAGCATCACAGCAAAATCGCGAGTGCTTTTGTTGAAGTTGGTTGGATGTGATTTAAATCTTCAAAAGAGAAAATCATATTATGATATCTTATAAAATTGTGGAATTGCCAAGCTACCCTACATGGGCAGCTACCCACATGTGGTGACTTAATATCTGCAACACTGCCTACTCACATCTGCAACATAAACAAGCCTGCACTCCATTCTTTTCATGCCCAATTTAAATGCTGGCATCAAGATCATAATCTTATTATAGCACATCTTTTCAAGTCATATCATCAAACCGGTAAAGCTGAAAAACAAAGACACTGCACTGTATTTTATGTTTTGCATTATTCTCAGTACATTTGTAATTGCTTGTTGCATTACCTCCTATATCCTCATATATCTTGCTTAATCATATATCCTTTATATATATATACAGACTTTATGTCTTCAGCATTGATGTGTGGCTACATTTTGTCTTCCGCATAATAAAAGGTATAACATTTTACACACATTAATGTGCACATAGTTTCAACATCATGATAATTTGAGTTTCATGAGCGAAAAGTAGGCCTAATTATAGAATTGCCTAGATACATAAATGGTCTTACTTTGCTTTAACCATATGAGAAACATTTGCATTGTAGTCCGTCTCTCTCTTTTCCTCATCTCCATTCCCTATTCCCCAGGTCCCTTCTTTTTTGCCATTTTTCATCCATCCACTCCTCAGACTTCCCCTCAGTTCCGTATCACCTGACTGCCCCACCCATCTACACACCTGTTCCCACTTCCATCATCTGCTCTGCAGTTGCCTGACCGTGCCCCGATCACTTCCTCACCTGCATCTTATTCCTTCATCAGCCTCTCACTTTATAAAATGGTCTCTTTCCATTTTTGCTTTGTCAGATCATCATAGTTGCTGTATGTTGCTTACTCACGTTTCGGGTTTGTTTTTGAGCCACCTGTGCCTGCCTGCCTTCAAGCCTTTCAATGTGAATAAACCACTGATATCCTGCTGCCTTGCATTTGGGTCTTTCCCTTGTTGCCACTCTCCCTTGCATTTGTGACAATTTTAGCCAAATACTTAATGTTTTCATTGGTCTAATTGAAGCATTCTGTAAGTATGTTGTATTTTGATCTTACATTACATTTATGCACACTTTAGCAGGTGTAGCCTAATTTAGAAGATAAAGCTTCTTTTTTCCAATATGTATTTTGTTCTACTCATCTAAATTCTGTTTTTTATTTACTTTTGTGGAGTTGTGAAATTTAACTAGTACAATTACTTTGTACTGGTGCATCATTTTTGAAATACTTATAAAATATGATGCATCGCCACACGCTAAACAACAATATCAATTTAGCTTCACCTCAACCAACTACAACAATAAAATGATGCATGAATAATGAAACAATACAACTCTGACAAGGGCCATTCTGCTGCACAATGAGTAGTTTTACATTGAAGAGCATTTGTCATCTTCCTACCTAATTGATCTAAATACTTTTTCCAACGCTGTTCTTTGGTCTATTTCTTACTGTAATGCTAAATTTACCTCCTGACGGTATCAATACAGTTATATTTCTTAATTAACTTGAGTAATATTGAAATCAAACTAAACTAAACTAAGGCACTACTGAAATACAGTGTTACATGCAGTATTGGAAGACATATTCAGGTCCTTACATACTACCACTTTCTGAAAATACTCCACTACATGTAAAAGCCTTACATTAACAATTTAAGTAGTATGTAAGTATTATCAGCAAAATACAGCCTACTTAAACCATGAAAAATAAAAGTACTCATTTAACGTTTAAGGTTTTGCTTGGAGTAATCTTGAAATTAAACTAAATGAATCAAAGTTTGAGCATTACCAACAAAAAGGGTTGAAATGTTGGCAATCAAAGAAAGAAATGTATTTTTTTTCCCCAGCGCAACAGCCAGACATAAACCAAAACAATTCCAGCATGGCCAGCCACTCGGTGGGCGTCTGAATACGTCACAGTCTAACCCGGAAGTGCAGTGACAACTGTCAAAAGTCCTTTCTTCCTTTCTTGGAACAACGAAACAAAGGTGAGTTTTTTAGCTACACAGTTGTTTCTTCCTGCACGTAGCGCTCGTATCTTATGCTATCCACCCCTCCGTTAAACGTGAGTTTGGGCTTGCTTTAAAGCTGGGAGCACTTTTACAGAGCTTAACGATTAGCCGCTAGCTGGCTAATATTAGCAGGTTCGTAACGGAGCTACGGTTTGCTACTTGTGTTGTCAAGATCCTGGTTAGGAATTTTCTGCAGCTATTTTTGGGGGGGTATTTTCTGTGTCAAACCGACGTCTGGTGGTTGTATGTTTGTGTCACAGAAAAAAATAATTGTGTGAAAATTTAAACTATAGCACATGCAAAATAATGCGCCGACCGTAAAAGGACGTGTGACGCTGTATCCTCCGTCTGGGTTTGTATCCTGCCAAATAGTGAGTTTGCAAATTCAGGTTATTAAAACAAAATAGAATCAACAAATAAATAATGATGACGTATTCTGAATGACTGATGGTATTTATTTATCCTGTACTGAAATTCACAAGCTACCCAGATGTATATAGTAAAAAAATAATTTGTACTTTTGCTTTTGGTGCTTTAAGTATATGTTGATGCTAATACCTTTGTACTTTTATTTAAGTACGTTTTTGAATGCTGGACCTTTTATTTGTAACAGTTAAACAGTATTTCTACACTGTGTTATTATTAGTACCTTTACTTAAATAAAATATCTGAGTACCTTTTCAACTATGTGTACTTTTATTTAAGCATATACATAACTGTGACTCTGTTTTATAAGTAACCTTTATGTGTAATCAAGATCCATATAGAAATAACACATAGTGTTCAAATCCTAAATTAATCACCTTGAGTGTGCTGAGTATATAAAACATACCATTGGTAGAAGAAGTACTCGGATCTTTTACTTTAGTAAAAGTAGCAATATCACACTGTATGAATACTCCTTTCTAAGTAAAAGTCCTGCCTTCAGAATAATGTATTTCATATTATCGGATTTTAATTAGTGTTGCACTAATGTGTGAGCATCACTATTCAAATCAAGCATCATCGTCATCATAAAATGTAAATACTCAAGTAAGTACCTCATAATTGGTACTTGTACTTAATTACTTTCCACCACTGCTTACTACTGGATTGCTGTGGCAATAAATACTGAGTTGACAACCCGTTTAAGAATGAATGAAGGTAATTCATACTAGAAACACTGATTAGTGGTAAAGTTGATAAAGAAACTTGGTGTATATCAGGGTGGTGGCTGCCTGCAAGTTAACAGTATTCAAAACAGTTGTCCAAATAAGAACAAAATCAATTCACAAAACCTGGTTTCACAATAGAGGCAAGTAACAAGACAAAAAATGTCTTAAACTGGAAAGATAAAATGATAAACTCATAAATGAGTCAACTGTGAATTGGTAGAATAAAACACCAAATATAACAGTGTTACTTGAAACAAGTCATTTGAAACGTGAAAGTAAAAACTAATTGCAATACTTATTTGATGATTAGAAAAGAAGGAGGATAGTTGGTGATAGTTGAGACGGAGTGCCTGCCTGCCTATAATGTAGCATTAGGCAGAATAAGTCCTGCTGTGTATTTTGTATGTATCTAACTGTAAAAAAGCAGTTGGTTTGTCCCACAGTCTTTTCTGCGGAGCTGTGCTGGAGTTGTACTGTATGTATGTGCAGGGAGCAGTGTGGAAGTTCAGAGACACTGAATGGCAGTCTGTGGTTGAAAGTATTTGAATCTGAAAGAGAACTCTTCTCATTTTACGGCTTCCTCTCATACTTTGACACAGATTCTTGACATAGCTGCTGGTGAAGAGGGATTCGTGACACGGTCATTATTGGTGTCAAAGTTTTATTAAGCTGCAGCTCCGTCTGTGAAATAAAGTGCTGTCTTTCCTTCTCGGTGCCCTGAGCTGTTTTCAACATTTTAGTTCCTCATGCAACAGTTTTTTTTGTTGTTGCTACAACCCTGTCATCGCACAACTGCATACGAGCCAACGAAATGACCCTGAACGCAGCACAGAGAAAGAGCTGATGTCACCTTCTAGCACAAGTAATGAAGACATATTGACCACAGGGATCATATACTGTAAATGCTGTAATATTATACAAATAGGTAATGATCACTGATGGACTTAAATAAAGCAAAGCCATCATTAAAGTTATTAATGACACTTCTGCTTTTCCTGTTGTGATGCCTTATGTTAACTTATGTTAAGTCTGCTGTGACAAAGGCCCATACAACAAAACAGTAGAATGTATTTAAAGATTTGTTATTCATATACTGCTTGCAACTAATAGTTACCATTTGCAGTTTATCATAATTAGGCTATTGATTATCAAAATAAGTAATGGCGCATAGGCTACTATGTATTTCTGTATATCTTTTCTTTTTTAGAATTCAAAGTAACACGTAGCTCGTAGTCATTTCATTGTGTGAGCTGCCTTTCTTCAGTCTGAGCTACAGCTCAGCATTTTTATCTGCACAAGGAAATGTTTTTCAAAGGCCACCTCAAAGCCATAAAAAAAAAAAAAAAAACGAATTCTGCCGCAGCATTTCAAGCATCGCATTTTAATAATTGTTACAAGAATTTATTTATTTCACTCTTGGGGTGTTTGGTTCATGAAGTGACTTCAAAATAGTTCAAACAATTCTCAGTTTCTGGTCGACGAGAGCAAAGTAAATTCAACTCTGTGTGCATTTTATAAAAAATATCCAGTGGACATCTGGCAGTTGAGAGTTGTTGGCAAAACGGCATTCACGAGCCCCTGATTGGTTGACTTAATAAACACAAATCTTTTTTTTTTGGTAGGGGAAAACCTATTAGGTTGAAATAAATTCTATATAAGAGGAACACAGATCTGCAAGCTTTTAACACGATCAGTTTGAGAAGGACGGGCCAGATGCTCCGTTTCATATTGCTGAGCTGTACGCATCAAAAACAGTTATTAGACAGGTGGCCTTTCCTTAGACCTCCAGCTGGCAGATAGACACACTTTTTCTTTTGTTTATAGGAGTGTGTGTGTCTGTGTGTGTGGGGAGCAGAATGAGACCACTTGTCTTGATTTAGAAGAGCTTTTCTTGCCTGGCCGCTTACATATTTTCTTTTTAAGCACTAGTCAAATTTAAACTCTTAAGGCTGATGTGTTTCGAAACTCTCCCTCTAGTCGGCTGTGTCCGTTCAGCTCGGTGCTGGATATTAAACTATTCAACCGCTCTGTCAGATGTTCTTTACACACAAGCGCCCAGCTGCTCAGCCCCCCCCCCCCCCTCCTCCTCCTTCATACACTACAAGATGCAGCCATTTGGTTTATTTACGGGCGGTGCTTCTGTAACTGCTGGGAATAGGCCAACAGCCAATCGAAAACACACGGCGGAGGCCAAGCTAATAGAATCTGACAGGAACGGAGTCATAGAGGCCGCTCAGGCGTCGTAAAGCTGTCGCCGTTTAAGCCCCTAAATTTGTCGCTATTACCTGCCTGCTTCTCCCTTTACACGGCAAAAGAGTTGTGAGAGGAAAGTTGGAGCAAGCGTTGCTCATCTTTTTCCTGTTTCAACAACATCAAACAAGTGTGTGCGAGCATGTGTGCACATGCTCGCACACATGCTCGTGCATTTCCAGTGTCTGACGCAGAATGCATTGACGGTGATTGTAAAGATCAATAATCTACTGTCCTCCATAGCGAGGATTACTTCTAGAATATTGGAAGATTAGGTGTTGACGAACAAAATGTGTCCGCACTGCACCATTCCTCAGCTCGACTCTGCTGCAGCCAGCTAGCCATGTACTGTATTTGTTTACGCTCATATTCTTTTCTTTGGCTCTGTGCTTTTTGGGGAATTGCTTTGTTGATGGTGCTGTAGGGGGGAGATGTCAAGATGTGTGAGTCTTTTTCCACACCGTCACAGTGTAAAAGCGCTACAGTTAGTACATCAAACAGCAGCGAGCGAGGGGAAAGTCACTGGAAATCGTTCCCTCGTCAGGAATCCATTGTAGAATCTTTAAATGAATCGAGTTTTTCCCCCGCTAATGAGCCTGATTAAGAGACTATACGGAAATTCCCCTAAAACTGGGCTCGTCATTATGGCTGGTCTGGCTCCTGAGCTGCGTCAGTGGATAACTTCCAAAAAAGTGTTGGCCGATGGCATCACAGACTCCAGCTCTTGGCATTTCTCCGTGTGGCTTTGTGAGGGACTTTTTACAAGTTCACAAATGGGAACTGATGAATGTAGGAATGTGATATCTGTTTTAACCTGATTTCCACTTTAAAGGTCAAATATCAAATTAGAGTATATCATATTTTAAACGCTCATTCGACTTGACATCCCGCTGTTAGCTTAATGCTTATTTAATTGGTTTCAAAACATGGGTAGTTAAGCTGACAGTGTGTGATATAAAATATGAGATTTAAATATAGCTAATGTGGGCTGAACGCGTTCTGAGTACAGAAAATATGGAGAAAAGTGATCTGCATTTTATTACGGCGCAGTGAGAACGCTGAAACGCACCGATCTTTCCATACTTTCGTGCTACTTCCAAGAATGGTCCTGTGTGCAGGACTACTAAAGCATAATTGGTATAGGCAGAGGCCCGCTCAAAAGAGTCTCTGATTGAGCCTTTTTATAGATGCAGCAGGAGAAGAAGCTCATCTCTCACATTGCCGAACGCTTGTGAGGGAAGGCAACAAGTATTGAATTAGTTTGCATGAGAGGAGGGAAATTGAAATATGGATTGGGGTCGCAAATGCCTGCCAGTGCTATTGGCTGTTTCGGATATGGAGGATGAAATGTATTTTTCTGTGTGTATGTGTGTGTGTCAGTGTGTGACTGATGCGGACCGTGCCGGCATCGAATGGTTTTCCAGCGATCCTATTTTCCAATAACAAGTTTGGAGCAGGAGTGACACAGATGAAGTGAATGTTTTTAAGAGGAAAAGTAATGTTAAAGACGAGCCAAGCCATCCTTCACTCTAATGCGCGGCCTCATCCTCTGCTTCTCCTACATCACTGCTTCTGTCTCGGAGCCAGACACGAGCCGGCTCTCTCTCGCCATCTGCCATTTAGATGTATTTAAATCATGCATGCATGCGTGCTCGGTTTGGACCTGCGATTTGAACCGGTCAGGTCCCCGGTCTCAGCCGGGCTGCCGAGCACAAGTTGTGACCCATGAAAGCCATCTGAATATGAATTAATGACAACACAGTTGGTTAAAAGTGTCACTGCCCAAAAGTCAGATCCAATTCTGCTGATATTAACTGGCATTTAAGCCTGGAAAATGGCGACCCACCGTAATGATTTGATTGCCAGATCAAGCTCCGTCATGGCTGAAACATTGTCTGATTTGGTATTTGAGAAAGATATATATTTTGGTACAATGGCAGCCAGAATAATATATTATACCCAAAAGTCAAGTCACAATTGCTCATACATAGTTGTTGCATGTTGATTTTGTATTTACACATTTCATTTGTCATATTAAACTGTGATTGTGTGACATGAAACATTTTCCTAAATTTGCATATTCCCTTTAATTGTATAGACAATGTGGCCTCCTGGTTAGTAATGTAACATTAGATATAATACTAATTACAAAGGAGCTGAAACGATTAGTCGATTAATTGACTAGTTGATTGTTCATTTCATCATTTCAAAGCAACAATGCCAAACATTCACTGGTTCCAGCGATTCACGTGTCAATATTTTCTGGTTTTCTTCGTCTTTGATGAAAATTAACTGAATGTATTTACATTTTGCACTTGTGAGGGGCAATTTTCATTATTTTCTGAAATTTCTTTGCTGATTAATTGGTTAATCAAGAGCATTGGCAGATTTTTTTATTAATGAAAACAATTGTTTGATGCTTCTCTAGATAATACAAACCTTTTAAACTATATACAGTTGTGGTCAAAAGTTTACATACACTTGTAAAGAACATAATGTCATGGCTCTCTTGAGTTTCCAGTTATTTCTACAACTCTGATTTTTCTCTGATAGAGTGATTGGAACAGATACTTCTTTGTCACAAAAAACATTCATGAAGTTTGGTTCTTTCATGACTTTATTATGGGTTAACAGAAAAAGTGACAAAATCTACTGGGTCAAAAATATACATACAGCAACATGAGTTAGCAATTTTGGTGACTTAGAAAGTTGTGTCAATGAAATGAGCTTCATAGCATGGCCTCTTAACTTCTTGTGAGTGATTATGAGTGACTACAGCTGGTGACTTCTCTGAGGCCATTTAAATAGGGCTCATTGGATACAAACGCCCACAAACGCTACAATGGGAAAGTCAAAGGAGCTCAGCATGGATTTGAAAAAGCGAATCATTGACTTGAACAAGTCAGGAAAGTCACTTGGAGCCATTTCAAAGCAGCTGCAGGTCCCAAGAGCAACAGTGCAAACAATTGTTTGTAAGTATAAAGTGCATGGCACTGTTTTGTCACTGCCACGATCAGGAAGAAAACGCAAGCTATCACCTGCTGCTGAGAGAAAATTGGTCAGGAGGGTGAAGAGTCAACCGAGAACCACCAAAAAGCAGATCTGCCAAGAATTAGAAGCTGCTGGAACACAGGTGTCAGTGTCCACAGTCAAGCGTGTTTTGCATCTCCATGGACTGAGAGGCTGCCGTGCAAGAAGGAAGCCCTTGCTCCAAAAGCGGCACCTTAAGGCTCGACTGAAGTTTGCTGCTGATCACATGGACAAAGATAAGACCTTCTGGAGGAAAGTTCTGTGGTCAGACGAAACAAAAATCGAGCTGTTTGGCCACAATGCCCAGTAATATGTTTGGAGGAGAAAAGGTGAGGCCTTTAACCCCAAGAACACCATGCCTACCGTCAAGCACGATGGTGGTAGTATTATGCTGTGGGGCTGTTTTGCTGCCAATGGAACTGGTGCTTTACAGAGAGTAAATGGGATAATGAAGAAGGAGGATTACCTTCAAATTCTTCAAGATAACCTAAAATCATCAGCCCGAAGGTTGGGTCTTGGGCGCAGTTGGGTGTTCCAACAGGACAATGACCCCAAACATGCATCAAAAGTGGTAATGGAATGGCTAAATCAGGCTAGAATTAGGGTTTTAGAATGGCCTTCCCAAAGTCCTGACTTAAATCCCATTGAGAACATGTGGACAATGCTGAAGAAACAAGTCCATGTCAGAAAGCTATCAAATTTAACTGAACTGCACCAATTCTGTCAAGAGGAGTGGTCAAAGATTCAACGAGAAGCTTGCCAGAAGCTTGTGGATGGCTACCAAAAGCGCCTAATTGAAGTGAAAATGGCCAAGGGACATGTAACCAAATATTAGCACTGCTGTATGTATATTTTTGACCCAGCAGATTTGATCACTTTTTCTGTTAACCCATAATAAAGTCATGAAAGAACCAAACTTCATGAATGTTTTTTGTGACAAAGAAGTATCTGTTCCAATCACTCTATCAGAGAAAAATCAGAGTTGTAGAAATAACGGGGAAACTCAAGAGAGCCATGACATTATGTTCTTTACAAGTGTATGTAAACTTTTGACCACAACTGTATGTAGCACCTTTCATTCAAAAAAATGCAGCTCTTCTGTACTGCCTGCTTTCAGAGTCATAACTGAAAACAAATTTTAGGAGAGCGCAGATTTAAACAACCTAAGCAGAGTTGTAAGTGTGGTCTTCATCTTTGTTATATTTGACAGATATTTGAAGAGCTACACAAAAAGACATTAGTTGCCCTCATGATTCATGGAACCTGTAGAAGGACCTTGTCCCAAACCAATTGAAGTGAAGCCACTTGTAAGGGATTTGAATGCTCTAAAATTATAGAGTTCACAGGTAAGAACCACTCCACCCCCCCCCCCCAACAGAAAACACCCCTTGGGAAAAGAGCTGCACGTCAATGGTACAGGGACTGGAAAAGAGAAAGAACAGGAGAAGGCGGAGGGGAGAGTTAAGAATTGAGGCTGTGAAATCAATAGTTCATACTGTTCTGAAATTGAAGGAGTTTTTTTTTGTCAGAAACTGCGTGTAGAAGGTGGAATATGAAATAGCTTTGGGTGGAGGCCCCCTGATGTAGGCAGCAGTATTGATTTCCAGAGACCTGGTCCACTTATTGTACCTCAGGTTCTGTAAGGATTCAGTGCCCTTTTTTAAAGGACCAGAATGCACTCTGGTGGGGCAAAGTTTTGGGCATCGCCTCGTCTCGTCCTCCTCCCCGAGTGGCCGTCGGTTTCAGTCACCAAAGTCACAGAGAAAAAGTGGAGGAAATGGAGTCTTTTTGTCTCTCCAGTTTCCAGTGTCTCTCTGAGGACACAGCTGCAGGACGGGAGATTTCCCCTGTTGGCAGTTCCTGTTAAAAAGATTCGCTGGCATTACAACATAAAGAGAAAATAATCCTCTGTCTATGTGTGGTAGTATAGCTGTGTGTCTGTTGGCAAGTGGACTGACGGAATCAGTGTCTGCGTACAAGACAGCCTGGCTTTTGTACGTCTGTATGTGCGAGTGTGTTTTGTTACAGGACAAGGACGGGGGGGTTTGCATGAATGTCTTTTCTGGCTGCAACTTGCGTCGAGGTGTATTCACACTCATCCCCCACAGTGTAGCAGTTATTGTGAGCGGCCCAGACATTAGCGGAGGAATTGCAGCTGTTTTAAAGCTTTTTATTGCTGCAGGATTTGCCGGGTAAAATGGTCTGTAATTCCCAACCCAGCGCTCCCGCTGTGCTGTCCCTGCTGCTGACGCTGCTTTCACACTGCCCTAGTCTGGCTTCGTAAAGGAAAAGCGACAGGAGGCTATCAGCTCCCTGAACAATATAGGACACCCCCCCCACCCCCCCCACCCCCCACCACCACCTCCTTCACTCTTGAGATTCAAAAAAAATAGTTTGCTGGCAATGAAAAGAAGGCTTTTGCCTCTCTCTCTCTCGGTCTCTCTTCCTCTTTTGCTTCTTCTACAGTCACCATGTGTCCCGTCTCTTCTTCTTCTTTCCCTCTCCCTCATTTCTCGTCCTCTTTCCAAGTAACGGGAGTCTCATGCAATATGCTGTGTTTCCCCACTTGAGTGTTAATGAGGCAGATGAATATTCATGAGGAGCCGGCTGATATGGCTCTGTGGCGATTGTGCGAAAGGATGCTCGTGTGCACACAGGCGCTGTGGTGGCCACGTTTCTGAGGGATCTGTGGTGGGGAGACAACGGCTAATGATGCAGATGTGCGTCCCTGAATTTTTTTTTTGGTCGGTGATTGGAGAAAATGACCCCTTTCCAAGGCCTCTCCTAGCTCCCCGGTGGCTGTTTGGCGGAGCTTAAGTTTTGCCTCCAGCTGCTGGTGGAGGACGGCCAGGAAACGCGAGGGTGAGAGAAGGAGCTACCTCTCAGTCTGCTGCCTACACTCCTCCCTCTTCCTCCCTGTGGCTCTGGCTTGTGACAAACAGATGCCACAGGCCGCCTCTTTGGGGATCATCTCCATCCTTTTATTAGAAGTCTCACTCTTTCTTGCCACCTCTCCATCCTTTCATTATCCGTGTCTCCTGCGTTTTTCTTTTTCTCGGGACATATTGTGCTGTGATGTCTGTAGCCTCCAGCGCTACTTTTTTAAAGGACATATGAGAAAGAACACGGCCCATTTTAGCAGCAAAAAAGGCTGCGTGACGTGCGTTCGTCATGTCTCATGCATTGCCATTTCCTCCTGTCCTTTCTACCACTCTCCCCACCACACATTTTTTCATTGTCAGCTTTGTTCTGCTCTTCAGATTCTCTTCCAACAGTCCCTGTTGTAATCTCTCACTTTCTCTCTATCCTCTCTTTCCCCTTTTTTTTTTCTCGGCAGCCTTTTCATTTGCATTTTCTCACTTACTCCTCTCCCCAGTCTTCCTCTTCTCTCCCTACAATCTTCAGCCCGGGGCTTTCGCTACTCCTCTTATTTGCCATTACTCTCCCCCCCCCCCCTCTCAGCCTCCCTCTTTCGTCCCCTGCTTCTCTGAAAGATATCCGACCCCTGCAGTCTACCTCTGAAGAAGCTGCTGTGGTTCTCTTAAACGTCTGTAAAATCTTTGATTTTTTTGATGTGTGTTGATGTCTGTGGCACACGGTGGAACTGTGTTTGTCCGTCCGTCTCATGCTGTTTGTACTCTGCAACCTTTAATTTGGGGAAAGGTGAGTGTGTCGAGGAGCTCAGACAGTCTGACTGGCTCCTTTTTTTATGTCTACTACTCGGTGACATAATAGAGGCCTTCCTGCCCCTCGGTCCTCTTGGCCTCTCTGTGTTCATGAAAACTGTGGCACCGCCACTTAATATTGTCAGTTTCGGTCTAGCGGGCGTCCATGCTGATTCTCATGCACACACATCCTTCCTGCAGTTGGGGGAAAGGGTGGAGGCTGGCCAATTTATCAGTGCTCTGACTGTAAGGCTACAGGGAGCCCTCCGTCTTCATCAGTTCACTCAGCGGATAGGCACAACCCAGTCACCGCTACTAGACTTACCTCATGTGTCTCCATTACGCGTTAATAACAAAGCAGTGAGGGTGAGTAGAATTGGCGCTCCCAAGTTAGGAAACGGGGGTCTGCTCAAATCACAGGTGTAGCAGGTTAAAAATGTCTTTATTAACTCTAGACTATGACAGGGCCATTGTATTGCAGTGGTCATTTCATTGTAAGCTAAAGAGAACATTAGCGAGAGTTTAACTGCAATATGAGCTAACTGTTATGCTCCTTTTTGATTATTGCAAGTGCAAAGCAAATATACAGATAATAAAGAGAATACCTTCTGTACAGGCTGCATTTATTCTAGATTGCTGCTCTAAGTTTAAGTCAACACAGACGATTTGCTACCCTCTGGTTTTGTCTTTTATCTTTTATTTATCTTTTAATGTCATAGTGATTTATTGTCGTTCAAACTGTAGATGATGTTGTATATGAAATGTCAGAAAATAGGGAAAAATGCCCATTCATTCATTTCCTTAAGTTTTAAAATTGTTGTTTTGTTTGACCAACAGTCCGAAACCTAAAGATATTGAGTATTCTGATACAAAAAAAAGAGAAAACCAGCAACTCCTCACATTTGAGAAGCTGGAACGAGGTAATGTTTTTGCAGTGTTGCCTGATAAATGACCAAATCAATGAATCTGTCATCCACATAGTTCTATTTTGTCCAATTTTAGCTTTATATCATTGTTCAAAGGCCTCGTAGTCATGAAGACTTTATTTGCCAAATCAAACATCATCTCAGAACTCAATATAAGCTAAATGAAACTTGAATACAATCACACGCATGCAAATTAAACGCTGGACTGGACAAGGATTTAGGCTACGTTAGTAGTTTGAACCTTGGGTGCTCGTCTTTGACGCTCCCTGCTGTTTCTGTCCCGTTTTGTAATGTCTCTCAGGGCCGTCCCGCAACATCAAAAGTGAAGGATGCCTGTCTTCTGTCCGTCCTCCTCCATCTCTGTGGCGTCCTCGGCCCGCTGCTGATCAAAGCCCCTTTGAAGGTGCTGTGAGGGTCCAGGGCCGATGGTGATTTGATGATATACGTGTACGTCCACTCTCGTGTGACGGGCCCCGTCAGCTCACATTAAGACCCGGCGCTGTGCCGACACCACCGCTGCCACCACCGCTGCTGTTTTTTTTTTAATCTTTTCAAGTTACACCTTTCCTCACCAGCTGAATCAATTACCAGTGATTATGTTAGTGTCAAAGTCTTTAGCGCCAGTGCTGAGCCGCCGCCGCCGCCGCCGCCTCCCATTTGCCGCTGTGTGGCCCAGAGGTCCAACAGAAGCCACACTACGCTGATCCCCAGTCAGAGCACTTCTGCTGCTGCTCAGGGACAGCTTTACAGACAGCTCTAAGTTTAACCTTCCTCCTCAGCTGTGACAATGCGAGGAGGGTTCATTATTCCATGTAGGTTCTCCGCAACAAGAAAGCTGCATGGCAATTCGCTATCATGTTAGATCCTGGGTGTAGCTGTCCGAGCTGGTCTTGGTGGTCTTGTTTTATCCTTGGATTGAACAGGGTCAGATCAGAGAGCTGGTGTTAGCTGCTAAAAGGAGAATCCCACCTCCACACTTTACCATGCATCCCATCTCTTTCTCCCATGAGCTCAGTACACACTTGGACGAGGAAATGCTGGTGTTGCACAGCGTACGAACGTGTTTGTGTGTCACACACGTTCACACACTTTAAATATCATGACGCTGCAAGTTTAGCATATACTAACACTAACGGACATTCACATACTAACAACTGTTGGAGTGGCTTTTCAAGAAAATAAACATCAGCTGCTCCATCATGTCCCCCTTCTCCTCTCTATTCACTCTCTCTCTCTCACACACACACACACACACACACTCACACACTCACACACTCACACACTCACTCACACTCACACACACTAGTGCAGTTTTTTTTTTTTGTTTTTTTTCAGGATTTTGGGTCCTGTTGGTTGCTGTGAAATAAAATAACTGGATTGGCTGAGCAAGTAGCAGTAATATACATGTACATATATATTTTTTACTTACAACCTTCAGACCAAAGGTGAATACAGTTATTTGAGTTTGAGTGATTTTTAAAGCTTAACATCATTTCAAATTTGGCAAGGGATTTGAAAGGATCCACATTCAATAAGCAGATTTGATCAAATGCTTCAGAGCTCCACAGTTAGTCAATTATTAAGTCATCTATCAAGGAATAAATCTTTGCTCGTTTCTCAAATGCAATTTGAAGAGGTCATCGTGGACTTTGGGGCGCTGGTGATGTGGATTTTCTTTTATCATCTTTTTTGACATTTGACAGATCAAGACAATCAAAATAGATTCATTAACGAAATATATTAAAATGGCCAATTAATTCCAAATCCAGCTGTTTACAGGAGATGAAAGCTGCAGTGAGGCTCCTGTCTTTCCATTAGCAGAGCTCTCTGTGGGAATAAACCAAAGGTCAGGTTTGGAGTTGCCAGTTAGGATTAAAGTTTTTCAATTCGGCCGCTGTGCTCCTCTGCTTGATGAGCCTCCGCTGTTGACAGGGGGTGGAAGTTTGTTTGAGGCTTTTAAGATCTAATGTGTCCGCTCGCTATCTTAAGATTGTGCCTTTGACTCGCTCTCGACCCTCCCTGCCTCTCCTCTCCTTCTTTATGTTATCCAGTGTTGAGTGGTGGTAAGGAGAGATAGTAATCTGCTCCAGCCTTGGCACTCCCTCGCACTCTGCTCTCATTGAAGAAGATTGATGGCCCTCTTTCTGGAAAGGCTGTTGTTTTGGATGGAGAGAGAGAAAAAGACGGAGGCAGAGAAGTGGATTTAGAGTGAAAAAAAAAAACAGCGAGTGGGGGGGGTGGGGGGGGTGGGGGGGTGAATGATGGTTGTAAAAGATGGAGAAATGGAAAAGGAAATGTCACCGTGGAGGAGCTCATTAAATCTAGTTTGTATTTCATTGAGTGAGGGTATACATCCACCTGTGATTGGTTTCAGATTCACACATCACGTCTATTTCTTTTTCTGATGAACATGCGGGTTGTGGAATTGGCTGCACTTCATTTGCATGTCAGCAGGATTATATTTAAATGTCAGTATTTTCTCTCAGGAGCCATGGGACGTGTTTTTGATGGAGCGAATCGTCTACATGTGACTCGTGTTTCCGCTGCATTAGAATGCTGTGTAGCTGTTGCGCCCTTAAGATATCTGGTTGTTCACTATTAGCAGTCAGTGCTGCCTTGCTCGGGGGGAATTAGTAGCCCTTCATCCCTCCTCGTGATGGGTCTATTGCTCGGTGCCCGTGTGTGTGTGGGCGGCCCCGGGTTGATTGGCTGTGATGACAGTTATGCTCTTAATTGTGCCAGTTATTCTTCCTCTGTGGCTCTTTTTCACATGTAGTGAAGCGCTTGATGTAGCCCCCCCCTGGCGTTTTTGTTCCTTTCTACATATTGTTTTTTAAAGTCTGTACAGGTTTCAGGAGCCCTGAGATGTGGAGGAGCAAATCTTTCTTCTTCCACCTTTCTCTGCCCCTCTTTTGAGACAAGAATTGAGTCTGACAGTTTATTTTTTCAGGGTACCCCCATCTCTTCGTGTCCCTCTCTGCCCTCTGCTTAATGTGTCTTCTGTCCTTTTTTTTGACTATTGTTTGCGCCGCTGTTCCACTCCTTTCTCTCTCTATCTTCCTCGCTCTACTTCATCAGCCTGTTGTACGCCGACCTATCTTTCATCCTGCCCCCCCCCCTGTGTCTTGTCAGCGCTTCATTTTTCCGCCTTCAATTTTTTTTCCTGCTCTTGTATTTTTTGTTTCCCACCTCCCTGTCTGGCAGCTCCGTCCTCTTTTTCTTTTTTCTTCTTTTTTCCAGATGGGCCGTGTGGTCTCATGATGCTCAGACGTTTCTGGAGTCAACCAGTCAGGCCTTGGGGAGGCATGACGGGGGGATTGTCTGTTGTCGTCTGTCCTCGTCTTAACTGACCACTTGAGACTGCCAGAGTCAGAGGGGGGCAAGTGACACGGGACAGAGAAGACAGAGAAGGGCATGAAGGCAGATTCCCATCCTGCTTATCTGAACTCTTGATGGGGTCGTTACAAGCTACAGGTCATACTTCATTTCCTGTGGTCACAACCCCACTATCACACCTCTGACCAGTGTGTATATTGGACACAAAGTAAAAAACTTTTGTGGAAGAATGTGGAAGGAAGATGTTAAAGTCAAGGACATTGTTGTTACGTTGCTGATCGTTCTATCAAGATAGTATTCATAGAAGGAAGTGATAGTTCAGATCATTCGTTCTGCAATAATTATTTTTTTTATCCTCTTGGGGGCAGCACAAACAAGCTGTGAACACAACACTGACTTATTATCATCTTTTCCTCTTTTCTCCACCAACCTCTGAGGAAAACGTGACTCTTTGGCTTCTAAATATTTCCCTTAGTTCACCTGATGGGAGCACACTAACTATTTGCAGTTGGTTTTAGAGCTTCTTTGCTGAAAACAGCTGCCTTTTACAGCCAGCAATCAGGTTATGGAGTAATTAAGATTAAAATACTATGTAGTTATACATCAGCTTAATAATGAAAATGTCATTTTTAAGGTGACATCTTTAGACTAATCGATTCATCACTTCCTTCATCATTGTCTTGCTGCTACAATTAGAGGCAGCATACGCTCAAACTATAGGTTGCCAAGTTTTAATAAAACTGTGTGCCAAAGCTGTGCAGTTATCTGAAAGTATCCAGTATTTCTCTTCAGCCATGGTACAATACTCTACGAACTGCATTATGTAAAGTGAAAACTGGACCATGAGGAAAAATGATTACTGACATAACAGTGTCTCTTTGACTGCTAAATGTCACAAATCAAAAGCAATAAAAAAAGATGCATTGTACTGAATGGGGTGTTTAAAGGCAGGATGGCCAGTATTCCATCTGCCTGTTGGAAATGTTTTATAAAACCACGTTGGTATTAAATAGATTTTTTTTTTAAACGGGGCTTATTGATCCAGGTTGCATCTATTTTGTCAAGTTTGGAGTGAAAGGCTGCTTTGTTGAGTCAGTGATCACGTATTCATTTCAGGGGAGCTATTGATCAGACAGTGCTGGGCCCACACACACACACACACACACACACACACACACACACACACACACACACACACACACACACACACACACACAGTCAGGTTCCCTTTTTTGGCATTTCTCTCAGGGCTCAACCTCCTGTCTTATGCATCTGATTGACATTTCCTTGGTATGTACGTGTAAACATGTGGCTCTTAAGATATTTCATTCATTCATGGAGATCATCTCTCTGTCTGAGGTAAAAGCCCGCAGGCAGTTTGGATACTGGTCATGAATACAAAGAGCCTTTGTGTAAAAGTAGCCTCTTCTTTGTTCAGTGAATTTGGGCCAACTGTAAGTTAGTGTTTCAGTTTGTCACAATTCATTTAACTTCTGGGGGAACTCACTTTTTTTTCTGTAGCTATTGCCGTAATTTCAAGTCATTCATGCCTGCTTTAAAATGCAGTTTGGTACTTTATGAGATGGGTATAGAATACATTTAACTCAAATCAGTATTAGTATCAATATTCCTACTTAAAATGTCTTTAAATTACAGGCGTCTATGTATTATGAGCTCAACGACTATCGGTTTATATGGCAAGTCTCTGAGCTTCACAGTCATCTATAGAGGACCTACATCTATTACCACAGCAAAGAAAAACTATGTATAAAGAAAACGCCTTTAAATTAACAGCTGGAGAATCTGGTTAAGCTAGCGCTAGACTTTGAGGCTCTTAATGAGACTGCCAGAGTCTGCCTTTATGCCAGAGTTGAGTGCCACTGTGGGTCTGTTCTGTCAGATGGTTGTACTGTTATCGGGGTCTCTGTGGGCCTTTTTATACATTACATTAACATGCAGCGTGTACATCTGAATTCAACCACAAAGATTTGTATCCACGTTTATGGGTCAGTGTAAATATACCCCCAAGAAGTATTAAAGAAGCATTAAGCCTGCTTTGAATCTTGTTGTTGTAAGCGCCATCATTTGATTTGTGGAAATGAGATTGCTTTCCTTCATGGCTCCGTTTTACACCTGTGGCTTAGCTTGGTTTGCTGTTTTGGAAACAGTCCAGATACAGTTTGTGTTTGGATTAGTGTTTTAATGCCGGGTGTAATTACATAAGGAGGGCCCTGGTTCCACTTTGTTTCCGCCTCGCTGTGTAAACCTCACTACCTCTTCATAAAACATGTCTTTGTAATATCTTGTCACACGCACGCATGCACGCACACACACACACACACACACACACACACACACACACGCTACAGCTCCAAAAAAAAACAAAAAACGTTCTGCATTCAAGTCTCCTACATAACAGATGCGCTCACAAACAGTCAACTTGACAAGGAGTCTCTTGCAAGAATATGATAAGGCACTGGCTCACGCCCACGCTCGCTCTCACAACAGTCTTGTTGATTCTTTCCGCTGTTTGCGTTTTGCAGCTTTTGCCAAGAAGCTCGGGCCGTGGACAGACGTGCAGTATACTGACACACCTACGGACAGACAGACCTGATGGACAGAGTCCAGCTGGCCAGTCATGGCAGCGGCAAGCGGAACAGATGTGTGAGGGACTTTGATGTAGGTGAGTACCAAATGGGGTGAGGATCTGGGAGAGGAGAGGGAGGGGGGGGGGGGGGGGTGGTATTTGTCTATACCAATATGAGGAACTACACTGTGTAGAGGGAGGTCTGCAATAGGGGGAGTGAGAGAAACACTTTCAGCCTATGATACATATATTTGTTGAATTTTAGTGGCAAACATGAGCGCAAATTCAGTGTGTAGGTCAAAACATGTTTTAACTCAAGGCCTTGTTTAATTTGAGGTGTCTTAAATTAACTTGTTACTATTGTATTTCTTAAATATTGGAGTCTCCCTTCTGTCATGTGCTCTGCAGCCCAGGCAATGCAAACCAATGTTGTAATAGGTCTTCAGTTAATTTGATTTACGTGTTCATTTGTTTGACATGCTGTGTTCTTTTCAATTCTGTGTGGCGTTAAAGTCTTTGGTCGTCTACTTTGCAGACATGTCATGGAAAATAATGATGTTGCTAAGTAGTAGTTTGGTAGTTTCTCTAAAGCAAACTGAGTTTTGTTTTGCTTTTTAAAACAGGTTCACCGATTCTCAGATGGCTTGCGTTGAACCAAATGGTTGGTAAAAGGAAATTGATGACCCAGAATGAAAATAAGGTAGATGGTTTGAATAGAAAACACACAAACCTTCAAAAAGAATGAAGGTGACAGATGATCTGAGGGATACCAGTGGAGGAATACCAAGTAGCAAGAGAACAGAGGATGCAGCAGACACTTGATCATATAAATGGCAGCTGGGTAAGAAGTTTTTCGGTAGTATTCAGCCGTCATTTGAAAGTGGAAATTGCACCCATTTCTAATAAAAGACTAAAAAAGTGAGAAAAGAGGAAGGAGATCAGGTTTTTAGAAGGGGAAATGAGGGCGGAGGTATGGAGGATGTGCTACCATGAGAGGCCTCAAACAAAATAAAAAAATAAGAACAATAAGATATATCCTACAGGGGAAATTATGTGGGCCTGTGTGTTTCATGCCTCCCCCCCAAAAAACTTTTCCATGCTAATTAGATAATGTAAAACTAGCAAGAACAGCAAGAAAGCAGGAGCAAAGGCTAGATGAAAAGAGTGAACAGCCCACTATTCAGTTAGAGGCCATGAGACACACATTGTGAGTGTGTGTGCTGAGAGGAGAAGTGATGGTGAATTATTGATGTGACATACTGCCCTGCTGGTGCGTACAGGCAGGTTTGTCTGCAGTTGCATTGTTTCATCAAACGTTTAGCAAAGTGAATCTTTCTTTTTGGTTTAAAAGGTAGACGTTGAGCAAGTGCAGAGAGGAGAGATTTCAAGAGGTCCACAGTTGAGATATACTCTCCACGTTCCCACACCTTTGGAGCGTGACTTACCTTTTATTCAAAGTGGAACTAGCATTTCACTCGGCAGTGTCTTCTGACGTCAGAGTTGCTGCATTTCTCCATGAAAATTAAATCTGTGTGTGTGGGATTTTGTTGAGAATTGCTGGCATATATATTTTAATCACCTCCTCTCCATATTATCATACATACAGAGAATTATGCAGAATTGACATGAATATGTTTTTTGCAGATGTACTGTATGTGAGTCAGTGCCTGTGATATTGGATTTCCTGGTTTTGACTTTGTTTCTGTTCTTTCTGGAAACTCCAAATAGTTTCAGTGTTGAAAAACGATGAAAACTATTGGGTGTGCTTTGTTTTTGTGTGAGACTAGACGTGAGTGTGTGTGTGTGAAAGGCAGTCAGTCCTTGCTGACCCTGCAGTTCCAGCCAATTTGCTGTGATCACAGTGACAAGTGTCTCCATATGGATACTTAGTAATTAGCTAAGAGAAGATGGAGAAAGGTTGGAGTTGGTGGGGCATTAGAGGAGCTGTCGGAGGGCCCCACTCATCTTAAACCCCCCAAAATCTGTCAAGAGGCTTGTCTGCCCCCCCCCCCCCCCCCCATCCGGTCCCCTCCCTCACACTTGGCTGCTCCAGTTAATTGAAGCCTCTTCAGATCAGTCAGAGGAGCTGGATCTGCACGCCTGAGCGGACCGCGGCACTCACCTGACCTGTCAGTCACTATTACCAGCCGCCCGCCACACACAACCACATCGTCGCATTTCACAGTTTGAAACCTCAAGAAGACGCTCGGCACACATAGCGGCAACAACAATGAGGCTTGCCCGCTAGCCCAAGGCAAGTAAAATGCCACGTCGGGCTACAAAATCTAGCAACTCACTTGCCTGATTGGGTAAACAGAATTAAGCACAACAGCTAATGATGGAAGTAACTGAAGATTGAGCGTTCTTATATACGTATTGTAATGTTGTTTTACAACTGTGCAGCACTTTGGTCAACTATTGCTGTTTTTAAATGTACTCCATAAATAAACAACCTTTGAACTTGAGCCATTTTGACCTACAGTACTTCTCATCTCTGTGGAGAGCTGCAGGAGTTTAGTTGGGTGTTGTTGGAGAGGATGTGGGCGCAACTCCAACTATGTATGGCACCGTTTGAGAGCAAGTCTGATAAAACATGATCAACTAAGTGTTTGTTGTTATTTGATAACCGCTAATAAATACAATAATTTGTCTCGGGGCAAGTAGATTTCTGACCCTCTTTCTTGACCAGGCAAGATTTAAAAAAAATAAGAAATTTAAACCCTTGAGCTTTTCGTTTCTTTCATTTAGGCAGGCGAGTGCGGTGGCTTTTAAATCTGAACCTCAAATGAACTGCGAGGCAGTTTGTCTGGAGTCAGACCTTCATCTATAAGAAGTGACCCTGAAACGCAGTTTCATGGCTATAAGGAGACGGATGTTGACATCCAATAGCCGGTAGTTACTCATGCTTGAAAAGCCAAGCATAACAAAAACAAAATGAGCCAAGGGCAAACTTGCACTCAAGATGCAGTAAAAACGCTTTTTCAATACATTTTCTAAACTCTGCAAACGAGCAGACAAGAAGTGTCCGAGCTCAGTGCAAACAAAGAGCCAAGACTGCAAGTCCACAAAGCTGAGCTACAGCGACACACACTGCAATTGGATTTGTTTGGACTAATTTGCCTGCCGCATGGCTCTTGTTGATAGATTACTGCTGAATTGAAAATTGTATATGGTTCTCATCAAAGCAGCCACTGCATGAATGCAACAAAGCGACTACTTGGACCAAAACAAGCTGAGTAAGGTTTGCAAAGGCCAGAACAGTGACGCCGTGGAACAAACGCTGTTATTCTTCTTGTGAGAACAAGAGCAGGCAAGCGGCTCAGTGCCTTGCTCACCGACACGTCAGCAGTGCGGATGTTGGCTGACGGTTTGCCCCTAAAGGTGCTCCAGTTGCTGAGGGCACCTTGTCACCTTGTTGCCCCAAAAGGATAAACTTTTCTATTTGACATCCAGCAGGAAGTCTGCAGAGGTTAATGCTTCTCTCTTAAATACGCGCTCCTGTGTTCTGTTCTGTTCTGCAACGCTGGCTCCCGTAACGCCGAACACTAGGGATGTGTGAAGTAGAACCACAGGGAATAGCCTAGATCTTTTTGAGACGACCCACACGGGAGTGAACGTCTTGAAATGAGAAGTGGAAGCTTGTGTATTGTTTTAAATGCCAGGCTTCTCCTCATTCAGCGTGCGAGCCTTGTAGCTGTAGCTCAGTCAGCTGACATTTAATGCTGCAGCCATTACGTACTACTGCTGCTGCTTTAGTATAGGCCTTGGTTGGTCTACCGGCGTGAATATGAACAGACAGATGTGACAGCTGGCCGGCCATATGTGACAAGCCTTTTAGATCTTTACCCCTTAATTATTCCTTCCCCTCGGGACCAATATTGACATTTTGGGCCTTAACACTGCGACCTTACAAACTGCCAGCCTCCAGTTGGCATTATGTCTCTTGGCAACCCGCAAGCAGCCCGAGAAAGGTGCTTGATCAGTGCTCAGAGACGGGTGTTTTTGAATTCATCAGTGTTGTAAAAAAATCATTGTGTGTTGTTAACTGATAAGTAGCCGTGTCAAAGGTTTCTTTCATTGTTTTTTCTTAATGAAGTTTTTGTGGGAGTTTGTCTTAATTTTCAGTAATGGTCTGAGGTTGGAAGGTGTCCTGTTCATTTATTTGTTTATAGTGTGGGCGTTAAGAAGCCCTTGGAGACTCACTGTGATTATGGGCGATACCAATAAACTTAACTTATAACTGAAAGTTGAATTATTTTGAAACACCGTATCTATAATTATCTAATCATGGCTGCAGATTTCACACAGCTCCAATAATCCTGCTCCAGTATGCAGGCGTGTGTGTGTGTATGTGTGTGTGTGTGTGTGTGTTTTTAAACGATGATGTCATGGTTTCTTCATATATTGCGTTTAATGAGCTGCTGCCACCGCTGCAGTTGATGTGTGTATTTATTATATTATTCTATAAGCAGTGCTCACAGGATGAAAAGGCAATTTGTTCATTTTTCTCCATTAATCTCTTTTTGTCTGCGTCTCTGCTCCCCTCGCTGTGTGTCTTACCTGTGTGTCTCACCTGTGTGTCTCACCTGTGTGTCTCACCTGTGTGTCTCACCTGTGTGTCTTACCTGTGTGTCTCACCTGGGTCGTCCCACATGTTTTCATTTCTCTTGTTATCCCGAGTTCTAATTTCAGTTGCCGCGGTAACCCAGCGGCTCCCTCCACTTACTCCTCCTCCCTCTGGTCAATGGTCAATGATTGTCTTTTATTTATACTTTTTCCTCCGGTTGGGTTCCTTTTCGATGGGACCGCACGTGTCTGGCTTTTTTTTTTCTACTGTGTATTCATTTCATGTCTTTCTTGCTTACTTGTTTGCTTTCTTCTTTTTCTTGTTTAGTTGCAGTCTTGTCTTTGAGTGTTTTTTGTTCTCATGACACTGCAGACTGCCACTGCTAGCTGTCAGTCGTGCAGTAAATTGTGGTCACTCGGGGACTCTAGGTGGGCCGTCTCTGCTTATCCAATGCCATACTTGGATGCAAATGAGTTTGCTCAGTGTGCCTTGTCTGATTGTTTGCTGTTATGCAGATCAAGTTTAAATGGTGTTCAGACAAACTGTTGGTTCATCAGTAAAAGTTGGCACATATGTAGCTTACTCCCTTTAAGGGATGCATAATATTTAACTTTTTTACACATAACTGATAACTGGCTACAATTCCCATAGTTATTATTATCATATTGCAATGCCATCATGTGCTTATTCTCCACTTCTTATACTTTAACTGTAATGTTATGTAGCATATTTAGCCTTTTGCTAAAGCTCTGCTGTGCATTTTGTTATTTTTTCTACAGCAGCTGTGTCCCTGATAGCCTTTCTGTGAGATGCAGACTTCCACAGTGTTGCCTTAAGTGAAAACACATTATTGTAAAAAATGTCCTCCTATTGGCCATATTCATTTTTTTTTAAATACACATGCCAGCTGTATATTGAAAGTAGTTCATTTAGAAATGTGCAGTATTTGTCAATTTATGTTAATCCTAAAAACAAGAGGAAGTGTGTATTCATGCACGTCTAACAAACAAATGAATCATCAAATTCAGCCAAATAACAGCTGTAAATTCAATATTGGTCACAATATTTTGTGGAAATCATTGCCTGACACCTAAATTCAGTTTGACGTACTAAAAAACCAATACCATATAGATATGCCATGGGACTGGACAGTTTGATGCTTGTTTATTGCTCACTCTTTTTTCCTTTCCTTCCATGTCTCCTATTGCTCGTCCTTCCCATATTCACATCTGTTTTTCTCCCTGCCACACTTATCTCTTAATAACATGTTATACTGTCCTTATCGTGATGCCAACAAATGACCACACCTGGATGTATAAAACTGTGGGTCTTCACATTCTTTAAGTTGTAATACAGTGCAGCTCTCTAGTAAATATTGACAAAAGGAAATGATTCGACACTGCAAAGCTTTATGGGTATCAAATGGATGTTGGCATCTCACAGTCAACGATACATTGAAATATTGGCATTTTGAAATTCTTTGAATGAAAACGACTCTGTTGCTTCGGTAACTTCTTCAAGACAAGTCCATCTTGCTTATCCTAAGTTACAGGGACTGGAATCTGATTTGTTTTGACATCTGTCTTCCTTGTTTGCTTCACTTTCTCTCTCTCTGTCTGTCAGAATCTTCCTGCTTCTTCTTCTTTCTTACTTTCATTGGTCATATTATTCTGTGGACAAATACATCCGAGTAAGAAAAAAAGCAGCTTCCTTCACCCTCTCATTTGTGCTTGATCCATTTCTTCCAGCTTCCTTTATTGCTATATCCTATTATCTTTATGTATTTATGATTAGATAAACGCTGTCTGGCTCCCTACTGTTGTGTGTTTTTTTTACTTTGTCTCTCGTTCCTCCATCCCTCCGTCCATCACTGCCTGTTGTTGCCACCGTGTTGGCATCTGCCGGAGCCGAGAAAGTCTCTCTGGTGCGTTTGATTGGTCGTTCAGAGATCGCTATGTGCCTGCCTGACTCAAATGACTTCATTAGAGAGTGATAATCTCAGAGGGGGTCGCCACCAAAGGCAGCCTGATGCGCCCGATTTGTCAGTGCCATTTATATGAAAGATGAAACGTGTTGAATTGTTAGCGTGAGTAAATTTAAAACGACAGAATAGGCCGAGTTTCAGGGCTGGAAGTTTGGTATAGTGGCAGGGGAGTGGCTTGGATTCTGACCATAACTGTTTGGTCAGGCACCCAGATTCACTGCGGAGATTTGAAATGTCAGTGTGTGTGTGTGTGTGTGTGTGTGTGTGTGTGTGTGTGTGTGTTAGTGATTGAGGTAGTCCAGCAGCTTTATCTGCGTGGCATTTCCTGCTTTCAGAGCCGACTACGGCACCACCTGATGACCCTCCAAAAGGCTCAGCCCTGCAGAGAATATTGAGGGGAACACATGTAACCTTAACATGAATTAGGAAAGCTTGGATTCAGAGGGTGACACACAGGGTTTTGTCACCTTTACTAACACCGGCAGTTATTTTGAGGGCGTTATCTTAATAGTGTCGCAGGAGTCCAGATTTGAATCCTTCCGTGCCGGCTTTTTCTGTGAGCCCCCATGTGAAGGTAATGAACTGATCTCAAATCAGACTGCTGGCTGATTCATTCGGATGATATGACACATTAACAGTTGTCTGGCATCAGCTTGTGGCTGCAACTCTGCAGTCGTTTCCACTTCAGTACTGCGAGGATAGAGGTTGGCATTTAGGTGCCAGCAGCCAAAACAGAGACGTACGGCTGCAACCACTCGACGCCCACCACTATCTCAACTAGGGTTCTTCAGGGAGCGAATATTGAAAATGTCACCTGAAAATTATATGTAAATATTGAAACTGTTGAGATTTTGGCATTTTTAATGTCGTATATCTTCCTAAAGAGAAAGTCACAAAAATCCACAACTGTGATGTGTCATTGAAAGCACATTAACATACGCCACACAAATGAGATATACTTCCACTTTTTAACTATGCATAATTAGCTGACAATGTGAGAAGCACTGAGCAACAAGTCCATGTGTCTGAATGATTTGAAATGGCAGTGAAATCTAATCGGTATTGCTTGAGAATAAAATTCTATTTTTAAAGTTTTCTTTTTTCTTTTTAATTTGAATGGTTAATCTGACCAGCAATTTTTTTTCTCTGCCTAATGCTACTGGCAATTAGCTTTCTATTAACAAGGCTGTGGTTTGACACTTTTCAGATTGAGACGGCTCATTTACAGCCCTCACTGTATAATGCATGTGCTCTTTAATGTATAGATAACAATGTATAAAAGGTGAGGAGATCACTGTTGGTTATAAGAGACTATCCATCTTTTATGAATTAAATGGAGAGCATTTAAAATTCTCTCTGAATATAAATGAATGTGTGTGTGTGTGTAAATGTGGTAATTGGGAGGCAGAGTGACGTTGGGGCACACAAAGGAGTAACCCTTGTCGTACCAAGTGCAACCGATGGATAGAACTGAACTTATTAGCGCAGCTACCTTTCCTCTCCCTTCCTTTCACCGAAAAGAGCAACGCCTGAGCAATAAGACAGAGAGCAACGTGTGCACCTGTCTCCCTGTCTCCACATCTCCTCGACGCTCTGTGAGACTGCCTGGGTTTCCTACGGTGTAAGTGAATATATGTGAATTCTGTCGTGAATGAGAATCTTCAAAACCCTCGCACTTGGCAAATTAATGTGATAAATAACGAGATAGATACACTCATTAAATGAAATATAAAATACCCGTGGCAGTGAATCACTTTATTACTTGGCACATGTCTTTGTTTCCATCTTTGGATGTTATGAAATATGGCCTCACATCAGCAGACGGCAAAGGAGAACAACATCTTGCCTTGCACTTCTGAAGTTTTTGAAGACTTTGCACCTTTGTTGTCAATCTGAGAGTACTTGGTCTCACTACTCGGTCTCTGAGAGGTGTTGGAAACGCACCTAATTGCATTTTGCATTTTACAGCATTTACAACATCAGTTAAGCATTTTCTTGACTTTTGAGTTCTAGTATGTGGGATATTTCTTTTACTTCTTATGGTTCACTTTAAAACCACACATAGAAATATATATATAATAGTAATAAATCTGTTTTCATGATTTGACAATGCTATGGTTGCCTTGGAAAGATCCTTATTGAAGGTTCAGGAAGCATCATAGGCTGGGTCCAAATTACTACCTCGTTATCTTTGGGTACCTTCACCATCATGGCGACAATAAACACTTGGTTATGGTTATGGAAGGATAGGATCATGGTCAGGGTTACTAGAAACCAACCATGACTGTCAGGTAGAAAGAAGAAATAAAAAGTGGTCTCAAGGTATTTTTGACCCACACAGCCACCGTAGTAATAACTCCAAAGGCTGCTAGAGGGCACTTGCACATTAACATAATTTTGTGTTGGTGCATTCGCCGAAACAAGTGAATTCTGTCATTTTTCTTGGGAGGACAGTCTCAACAAAGGACGACCCAGGACCATCTCTTTCCATGACCCTGTACGGTGGCTCCCTGCTTCAACGATTCCTGCTGAATGGTCTCAAATAAGAGAGAGAGCGATTAGATGTGTCATCTGGTAAGAAGCAGGAGTATTGTCCCCTCAGGTGGAAGATGGGCTGTTTGTGTGGAAAAATGCTGGCCGCTCCCCCTCACGGCGTTGGATTGCCCTTGATCCCCATATTTCAGCACGGTGATATGACAGCATGACAAGTTAAGTGAACAGTTGATATTAACTGGCTCCTCTTCAGTGTGTGTGTGGATCCACTTTGATTTGAAGTACTTTAGGTTAATAGGAGGACCAACAGTCGTTGATATTTGGGGTATTGCTGGTGTCTTGTAAAAAGGATACTAAACCCGGTACACCTAGTTGTCAATCAAGACATCTATATTTGAGGATACATTTAAGAAACTCTTTTTTTATGTCTTGTGTCTTTTCTCCTCCAAAAAAACAAAGAATTTAAATGGAGATCCACACCAAGTTTGCCCGCCCCACTCGTCTTTGTCTCCTGTGTGCCTCGTCTCCACTCTGTTTAAGATGACATCTCACAAATTCAGTGACTTGTACTGCTGCCGGCACAGTTCATCATTATAATTGTTGGAAAGAAGGGAGGAGATGGTGAGGAGAAAAACCTTACTTCTCCACTACATGAAACACTCAATAGTTTACTCTGTTGTGAGATTTCAGATGCTAATCATGCTTCATTTTGTGTCTCCGTTGCCGTCTCAGGAGCAGCAGCGGACCATTGAGTTCTACATTTTTGTGTTCCATCGAGGGATTTTTTTTTATGACTTTATAGTACATAAACGTTAAACATATAATTCAGGCTGTCAAATGAAATGGCTCAATGTAAGTATACCACACTTGGTAGCAAATAGGGAGCGATTCCGGACGAAGCACTGTAGTGAGGGAAGGGGGAGCGTGAAGGGAAGATTAAATTGTCCCTCACTGGAACGCCTTTATATGTATCTGGAAATAGAATGAAAGCAGTTTTACCTAAGGTGACATTTCTGCGCTAAAGAAAGCTGACATGATTTGAAACCATAATTAAAATGGAAACAACTCGAGGAGGAGGTTGGCAACCACAGCCTGACATGGCCGTAACCTTTAGATTTGAAATTCTAATCATGTCACGACTGAACATTGAATCGATTTTTGCACAATGTTGTATTTCTGTGTGAAATGTCATCTCAACTATAGGATTTCTTAGGAAATCGGAAGAAAATTAGGTTGGATTCAGAGTCCATTGAAGTTAATTCTGAGCTAAGTACATTTTTGCGTTACATAAAGTTTTTTAATAACCCGCAGTCAGGTTCACTTATTTTCTATTCTTATGGATCAAATAACTTGTTTTGCGTCACGCTTTGGTCTATAAAAGCTGACACCTGTCGGCCTATAAAGGCATTGACTGAGTGCACACATGATGTCCAACACACTCTGTGATAAGAGAAGGATCAGAGGAGATTAGACAGGCGGAGGGGATAAAGATGGAGCTAAAGACGGGCTTTGTTTTTTGCCCCCTTATGAGCCAGGGCTCCTGCTAATTACCAAGCTCTCTGGTCCTTGCTAAATGTGTTTGAAATCCACTGGATGCAGATAATTGAGCTGGAAATGTGTTACATGACAAAGTCACGCTGAAGGACAACCACTAAAAAAGCCCCCCCACCCCCCTGTTTTCTCTGTCAGACACGCTTTTGAAATAAAACGCTCCCAAATCATTCATTCTGCAGCATTCGTCTTTGTTGTTTGTTGAGATTGAAGCTTAGGGGATGTTTGAGCCACCTATTGTGATAAGCCATAGTCAAAACAGAGACGGGCCAATGGCGGGTGTGTCAGACAGGACTGTGTTTCCCCGTTGCTGAAATAATTGCTTTTAGCCTTCGGTTTAAGAATAGATCCTTCACACATCATCATTGCAAAGTAGAAAAATGGTTTATAGCCACAGGCTGGATGTGTCTGTCCATGCATCTCAAGTTTTCTCTCAGCTAAGCAGTCGCTCACACTTGTAGCCTAAATCTCCAATTGATTTCAGCGCTTCATATGAATATTGATTTACTGACTCGGATACATTGATCCCAGGCTGAGACGCCTCCCCTGAGAATGTTTGAGTAAAGTGAAAACAAGGTGAAGAGAGGCTCCTATTATTTGCATTTTAATTATAAGTTGCATCATCGCACTGAGTGCGGTAACAACACAGCTCCCTCTCCCTCCATCCACTCCTCCTTTCATGAGAATGAAACTCCATGCGGAGAATAGATCAGGCGGGCTAATGCGTATAAGAGCACATCCAGTAGTCGTGTGGATGAAGGTGAAAGGAGCTTTATCTCAGTGGGTGCACGCAAACGTCGCACATGTATTGTTCTCTGGCTGCTTCGTTCAGAGAAAAGAAGAGATAGAGTGTCAAAAGAAAAACGTTTTTTATTTTGATGGTCAGGCACACTTTGCTGCGTTTGTGTGGGCGCCTGTGTTGGAAAAGAATACACAGAATGAGAGTGAGCTGTGGACTTGCTGCAGCCAGTATCATTTTGTCATTTAGAAAGCACTTTTCTATTGTTATCTTGGCTACATACAACCACTACTACTGTGGTTTGATGTCTGCCTCAGAGTATATATCTTTCACATTTTAACAGTGGATTTGTCTTTCTATGGTGTGTGTGTGTGTGTGTGTGTGTGTGTGTGTGTGTGTGTGTGTGTGTGTGTGTGTGTGTGTGTATCTGTGCTTATGTAGAAGTGTTTTAGAGGGCTAATTCATCACATTGGAGGGGTGTGTTAGGACAAATCACAAGAGCCTCGACTGAAAGGCTTTACATGTGGGACTTAAAGCTCCAGTCTGGATTTTCACAGCATGGCATGATGTTTATACTCTCATGTGCACGCACAGCCTTATTTAAGGGTTGTGTGTGTAAACCTCAGGCAAAAATTACACCAAAGTACAGCAGCTGTGTGCAGGGTTTTTAGAGGATTGTGTCCGTCACATGAGCCCTTTATCTCTCTTGCAGGTTGGTCTCATATTGAATTTTTTATATTGAATGTTTCAAGCTGAGTGTGCAAAATATAAGGAGAATAGTGTGCAGATTGGTTTCTGTATTAAATGTGATGAGACGGAAAGTCATTGCAGCAAAGGTATTTCTGTATGCAATTAGTACACTAGACCATGTATTTACTTATCAGACATTCATTCACATTACAGCTTTGTGGCAAAATACGTAAACTTTTTTTCAACATTTAAAGTAGATTGCTTGTAAAGATGGTTTTAAATGTGTCGGTGGGTATTATGTTGGAGCTGCTCTTTTGCTTGTGTTTTCTGGAGCTTAATACTGAAACACAGGGCAGCTGGGCAGCTCTGCAACAGAGCAGCAAAGCAGAGGTTTGGGGAAGATCACAATCAGAGGGGATGGAGATGGAGAGTGAGAAGAAAGGATGATGGCGAAATACTCTCCCCTGTGTCTTTTTCAACTCTTGAATTACCTCGGGCTGGGACAGCTTCTAGCCTCTGTAGGCCATCGATTATATCAAAGGATGAATGATGATGTAGTGTGAGAGCTGAGATTTGTTTCTCTCATGTCACCAAGGTTTGACGATTGCACTGTTCCCTGTGTGGTACAACATGTTTGAATAAGCAAAAAGGAATCCAATCATCAGGAATTAAATGTTTCCCCTGTGTGTTAAAGAACCGTAGTCCAATTCATCAGTGCAATGACTGCTTATCTCTAAAGGTGACACCATAATTCAGTTAATGAGTATTACCATAGGTATACTTAATGCTGTGAAGTGCAGCTGGGATATTAACATTAATGATTTGGGCTCAGCTGTCTCATTTTCTTGATGTGAGACGCATTGTGGCAATTTTTACGTTATCTTAGCTGCGTATACATTTCTGAATTTTGTATGTTCCAAGGGAGGAAATGTGATCAAAAAGAGAGACTAAAGCAATACGGAAGACGTATGGTGCCGGCATGGTTGCTTGGTTTTATAGCAATCATCACTGGGTTTAAGAGAAGCAGAGAAACGGGGGAGTTCAGTTGATGGTTTAAAAAGGGAAGGAATAAGGAGACGGAAAAAGGAGAGAGAGAGGAGACCATCAGTGATATGGAGAGGGATGGTGATGTTGTTTCACTGGGGGTTGCGACACGATGGGGGGGCCTCTCTCTCTGGCAGCGCCTCTTAATCCATCGCACCTCCTGCGGCCCCCGGATCCGACACACTCCAGTGTCTCCCCCGACCCGCCACAGAGTTCACGCTCGGGCCCGGTCATGCATGTGTGCCCACTGTTCCCCGCGTTCTCTTATCCCTGTTTTCACTCTCTGAGCGAGTGTCAGGGCTTTCAGCATTGCCTCGGGCTAGATGGACGGACGCTGTTTCACAGCAGACATGTTTTCATACATGCTCCACATCCAGCCTTGTTCTCACACGTGTATTTCTTTCGCCCACACCTGAGAGGAAAGTCTCTTTCCCGATGCATATTTATGCTGGCTAGTCTCACCTGCCGCAGCTTCTCATATAGTCTGGTTTTCTTGCCACTTTCTTGCGCTGCTCTCCTCTCTCATGTCTGCTGCCAGAACTCCTGAATCCCTCATAACTGAGAGTTGGAATCACTTCCGTCACATGGTCCCTGTGTGTGTGCTTATTTGCCTCCAGCCAGCTGTGTATGATTTTTTTTTTTTTAGTAATGGGAGTCGGCTAACTTCACTAGATCAGTCTTGCTGATCCCCCGGATGCGTCTGCACACGTTCCCTGTAAGCTTCATTTGGAACTTTTAATGCTATCTGACCTTATAACGAACAGGCTTCATTAACCCGCTGTCAGATTTCTCACATGAGCTGGAGGAAAGAGGGTAGTTTTTAGTGTAGCACAGGGTTGACTCTAAGCAGTTGAAAAGTGAGCTAGCATGTGGGCGTTTTGATTTCCGTTCAGAAATGCGTCACGCATACGCTCAAAGCTGCAACACTCTGTCACTTAGCCTTTAGCTTTTTGGCATGTTTTTCAGTCTTTGTAGTCTGTCCCTCTAAACTCTGCAACCCGTCTCTGTACCTCGCTGTTTCGCTCGCTGCCTATTGTCGCACAAGGTGACCCTCTAAACACTCCAGGACCCCTGCTGTGATCCCTTCCTTCTCTGCAGCAGCCAAATTACACAGCTCCACCCCCTGTCCACCTGGTGGTGGTGTCTCTGCACACGGCCACCCGTCTTCTTCTCCTCCCAGCAGGAAGCAGGTCCCCGAGGGAGAGGCTAATGGGAAGATCCCTATATTTGTGTCTTTTTCAATTTGCAAGTTAAAGGGAATTTAGATGGCGACATGTTATTTGAGTAAATGCTTGCATGTAGAGTGTAGTATTTTTTTCATAATTTTATTTTCTCTTTTTGAGAGTGTCAGCGGTAGCTGTAATGAATTCCAGAAGGCTTTTCCATCTCTCTGTTCTGTCACTCTTCACCTCCTATTTCACAGCAGGCCTGGTCGCCTGAAGTCCCTGCCATATGGTCATACTGAGGGATTTTTGGGACAAACATAACTATTTCATACAAATCCATTGATAAAACTGCAGGGCTTATCATCATCGTTACCAGCATGCGGTGGTGGAAAGTAGTTCAATACATTTACTTAAGTACTGGACTTAAGTACAATTTTAAAGTATTTTTACTTAACTTAAGTATTTCCATTTTCTGCTACCATATACTTCTACTCCACTACATCTGATAATTTACTTTATTCAGATTAATAAAACAAAATATATTCAACAAATACATGATGATGTGTAATTATAGGTTAAGATAAAACTTAAATTCACAAGCTACCCAGCAGAAGCTAATTGTAGTTTTGTGTTGATAGTCGTGGTCTCTGTAGACAACAGTGGTAGTGTTTCCTAGCACCAGAGTCCTTTTTAGAAAAATATCAAATTTGACTGAACCAATGTCTGACAGTTTGCTCCGCTCAGTCCTGGTTCTCTTGTGCCTCCCTTCACTCCAACGTTCCTCATAGTAAATGTAAATATAATCATTAAGCTAAGTGCTGGTAATTTGTTTTTACTAAAGATACTAAAGATAGAATTAATAATGACAGTCTGACTATATTAAAAACACAGACAGACTCCCAGGTTGGTGTGGATGTACAGACAACATGTGTGCATTCACCAGATATTCAGATTGTCACGAGCACAGATGGAGAAACAAATGAACACAAATGTGTCCTCGAGTGTAAATATGCATTGTAAGCTGTTCACATTATCAGATTTGCAGATGGAGGTAACATATGCGCAGAAATATATGCTGCTATCACCATGTATAATTTACAGATGGAGTTAATATCACGATACAAAGCTTTATTACACCACGGGCAGAGCATCATGTGTCGGCTCAGGGTGTAACGTGAGCTTGTGATGTGGTTACTGTATGTGTAGTGTGGCCGTAACGGTAACGGCATCAGCTCGCTTAGCTCTTGTTTATACTGAGGAAGTTGAATCTATCTGTCTGTTGGTTTGTCAGACTCTCCTCCCCGGCGTGTTGAGGTGTGTGACAAAGAGATGGAGAGAGATGGCGGCTGGACTGGCAGAGGGAGAGCAGACTGTCTCTCTGTAATGAATATAAATGGGCTCCAGGTCTCACTCTCCTCATCTGGCTCCCCTCTCTGAAAAACAGGCGTGGGACGAGGATGTGGGATGGATGGAGGTGGCCCATACCTGTCCTGTCTCTCTCTACTTGCTCACACATTTGCTGCATTGTACAATACAGAACACACACACACACAGACACAGACGCATACACACACACGATCTTACACATTAGTTTTCCTCTTGCTTTTATGGTGATTGTTGAGTCTCAGCACAGGTTCCATCTTCATCAAAGGGTTGTCAAAGCAACGGTGTTTGAATGCAGTGTTTTTTATATTCTTTGTGAAAGATAATGTGTTACCATAAAAATTAGTTTTGGTTGGTGTGATGAAGTGACAAAATCTTTTGATAATTTAAAATACTATATTATTGCTGTAAGAATTAGTCACCAGGAAATAAATCAGCAACAATTTAGATCATCGTTAAAGTAATTTATCAGGGAAGAATTCTGTGGTTCCATCTTCTGAAGTGTTTTGTGTTTTATATCATTTTTATATTTGTGTTTTTTTGGGGGCATTTTATAGACTAAGCATGTACACAGCTCATGAAAAAAATAAATCGTAACAAAAATAATCATTACATGTCATATATTATATCACAATGTTGTCCTTCGTATAAAGTGAAACACAATCATGAACACCTATACAACAATATGATGGCTGTGTCGGCTCGTGTTCAAGATTTAGATTTTGAATAAAGACATAATTTCAAAAATTAACAACGTAGTTTTATCTTATTAAAAATTCTGTTGATTCTGCATTGAGCCTCTCAAAAGCAACATTTTCACTGCGGCCATAAAACTGTCCGCTCTACGGGAGGCATTTAATCAATCAATCAATACCGTTTATAAACATTAAAGAAAGTTGATTTAATAGAAAACAACTTCACTCATTTAGTCCAATGATAGACTTAATTCAAATTGAGGATTTTCTTTTAGGATTTTTACATTTTATTTGATGACATCATAAAATGTGAAAAGCTTTATTTGAAAACCTCAAAAGAAGCTTTGAATAATAAAGAAAAATTTGTTACAACCCTACAATTAATACTGTCTTTGTGAAGCTCATAATGTCCAATCTCTCATTTAGACTTGAGTTAAAATACACTCTCACCTCTGTTATAGTTGTAATTCAGCCCTCTGAAACGGAGGTGTTGAATCCCAGTAAGAACTGGACATTACTACCTTCACAGTGTTGTATTCACTGCAGGGCCTTTGTATGCATGTATGCAATATGGTAAGCGGCCTTTTTTTTTTTTTTTTGCTGTATTTGCCAGAGAAAAGATTAAGATGTATACTCTGCAGAAGCTGAACTAGTTTGCTCTCTTTCTGCATCGCTCTCTCTAAGCACCCTCACCCTTATTTCCACTGCTTTTTATCCAGCCTACGAGGTGCTGATGGAGCCAAAGTAGCAGCAACAAACACTCCCTTATCTGAAGCACAGCACCTCCATTACTGCCTTACTTTGTCTCTTAATTGCCTTTGGAGGAAGACCGTCTTTTGTAAATTCTTCCCTGCCATACACTGTAATGTGACAATATTTATTTTCCCTATGCTGTGTGCATTATCACCTATTAGTCATTCTTCCCATTCACGCTGTCATCATCTGATTCCCATGACAAATGAACTGTCTGCAAACATTTCTTCAGAGGGAGTCCTATGATTAGCGCACATCTCCATCTCTCAGAGTTGTTATTGCTGCTCTCCTCCTGCCGCTCTGCTCTTGATGTTTGTCGTGAAAAGGATGGGAAAAACCCCCAAAACCCATCCTTAGCTTTATTCTGGTAAAGTGTCACCTGTGTCTATTTAGAAAGCTGTGAGGCTGTTAGCAGTGCTGCCAGTGTTGTCATGTTTTCTTAAATTGATTCCCTGTGATTACTTGCCATTCCTGTTGCTCTTTAAGGGACAGGATACAAGAAAAGCACTTGGTAAATTGTGCTTCAGATATGCTGTGAAACAAAGCACAAATGATGACTTGCACACACACACACACACACACACACACGCACAGAAACGTGTGCAAAAATCAGCGTGTACACCCTCACTCACTCATATGGACTATAATTAATTGCCAGGAAGTCTCAGGTAATTTAAATTGCAAATCAGTGCCGCCTTGTTCTCCCAACTTTTGTGATTAATATTTTATTGTTTTACTGAGCGAAAATGCCACCAGTGTTTTTCATCAGATACAAATAGCACAAAAGAAGAAAAGGGGGTGCACTGGATCGAGGAAGATAAGATGCAGGCGTTATCTCTAAACATTAATTAAGTTGTGTCTGAGAGTGGAGCTGTTGAGGTCGCCTCTCCTGTCTACAATCCACTCGCACAGACAAGAGTCTCTCACTTTTCACCCGTTCTCTTGCTTCTCGCTCTACCTCTCAGCGCTCTCGGTCTGATACTCAGTTTCTGCTAAGTTTTCTCAGGTCCTGAACTTCTCTTTCAATCAGCCACTAATTAAGCAGCGGCGTCGAAGGGTTTCTTTGGCAGGAGATCGGGGGGGGACGCACAGGTTCAGTGAGGAAAGCCAGATCCTGAGACCTGGTGTCGACTTAGGTATTAAATATGTGGAGAAGAACTTGAGAGGAGCAGAGCATGAAACCAGCGGAAATGAGAGATTTAGAGAAATGAAGCTTTCAAACCAAACTGTCCTTTTTTCTCTCTTTTTTTTTTTCCAACAAGATTTTAATCCCATGAGGCTGCTAGTGCACGAAAGGACCTAAAATTAGATGAAAAATAATGAGGAAGTTTCTCTATGCCAATTTCAATGTGGCAATTGCAGTGAAAATCTCAGTCGCAGCATTTAAGAATATAAACAAATCCTGATTGCACATTCTTTAAAAAAGAACTTTGACCTTTCTCCTCCAACACTGACTTTTGAAAGTCTTTTTATGACCTTGTGTGTGTGTGTGTGTGTGTGTGTGTGTGTGTGTGTGTGTGTGTGTGTGTGTGTGTGTGTGTGTGTGTGTTTGTGTGCGTGCAGACTGGCAGCTCAAGATGAAAGTCTTGCACTTCACTTAGAGCCACGGTGGACGGGTGCAGCCTGGCTGGAATCAGATGGCTGGCGCAGCGCCCCGCTCCTCTCAAAGCAAAACAAAGACGAAACCACGCGCAGATAAAGGCAGGCTTCCCCCAGCGAAGCAGAGCTCACGCCGGAGCACAGTGGCGGCGTGAGCTCTGCTGAAGCCTCCTTGAAACCAAATGAATTCCAACCTCTTGTGTCCTACTCACTAGGAAATATTGCTCAATTAGACTATCCATTCAATTAGCAAATTCTTTGACATGCTCAAACACAGACATCTATACACTCGCGCAAGGTCACACCTTTTCATAACAATGTGCCTCACTAGTTTAAAGCTATTTTAATGACTGTGTTTTTGTGTCCCTACAGAGCGCCCGTAGCTATTTTGGAGTCTGGATGTCCCGCTGCGCCGGATTCAGCTCTCCGTACGGCAGGTGTTGTTTAAGAGGCGGCCAGCTTGACTGATTATTGGCCCTTATCTCCCCCCCGCGCACCTCACCCCACACCTGGCCGGTGCCCCGGCCCCATTCAGGTCATCTCCGCATCAAGGCTGGCAATGTCCAGAGCCCCAAGCCCCCCTCCCCCGGCGGTAATGTCCAGCGGTCCTGTGGCTGAGAGCTGGTGTTATACGCAGGTGAGGAAGGGAGCTCATGTTTTCCTCAGCATGAAAAAGTAGCACATTGTTGCATGGAGAGCATAAATCACGCTGATAGTCAATTTATTTCTGTGTTCTGTCAATTCTTTGCATAATGTTAAAAGTAGCTGACTGTGAGTGAGTTATATATTCTTTGCTCTGTGGACGTGGGTATTACATTTGAAAGTAAGCCTGTTTATTGAGACAGAAGAAGTTAACTTTAACTATGCGTCAGTAATCTTTAAAGCATCATATTTTATGTGACTGGTCAATGAGCAGTTGAATGGAAGAATCATTTGTGTTTTCCATGACTTAATATTATAATATTATGTCCCACAAAAATTGGTGTCATTTTAGTCTTTGTTTAAAGGTTATACCTATACTGTAAAATTGTGTTTGTTACAGTCATGGCAGTACAGCCTTTGCTAGTTCAGACATCACTTTTCTGTTAAGAGCCAAGGCAAATAATGTATGTCATTGATGATGTCTGTTTTTTCATCTCCTCTTGCAATTTTTTTTTTCTGTTGTTGCTCTTACAATATCCTTTCGTCTTTCACTCTGTTTGTTGTCAGTGTTTATTAAGATGAAAGGCAGTTTTGATGTGCGGTTTTGAAGTCCAGGCTGACCAAGCACCACTTACCCACGTAGAATAGATAAATATATAAAGAAATAGATCCGGCTTCAGCTCTGTCTGTGCCTTTCTCCGCTCAGATCAAAGTGGTGAAGTTCTCCTACATGTGGACCATCAACAACTTCAGCTTCTGTCGCGAGGAGATGGGGGAAGTCATCAAAAGCTCCACTTTCTCCTCTGGAGCCAACGACAAACTCAAATGGTTAGTGAAGGCCGGTCATCATAGCCATCAGATATTGATACTGCTCTAAGAGGGTTGTTGGAGAACGTTTTCTCCGACAACTCTCCCAAGCGTTATCCAATTATTACATCTTTGAGAGGTACAACATTGTTTTCAAGAGATTAAAGCGCCCACTCGCCTGCTTCAGTGGCATCGAGTGTGCCTTCATGTAGTCTGTATCTCCACTGATGTTTACTGACACGTGTGTTTGGAATAATAATTTTTATAGCACTTTCTCAGGCTTGAATTTAGTCTGGCTGCACCTTCACTTTCTCACTTTGTTATGGGCTCAGAGTACATTACATTACATTACATTACATTAGTAAAAGATAGAACTAGGATACCAGGATAAATGCACGCGTTAAACATGAATTTAATTGATGACTGCAGTGGCCAGTTCCCATTAAATCCAAAAAAGATTTGGTTCGAGACCTAGAACATGCTGGGGGGATCACTTACAGACCCACCTGGTCTGAGAAAACCCCAGGATTTCCCTGGAGGAGCTGCATGACATGGCTGGGGTGAAGAACCTCCACTGAGAGCTGGTCTCCAATGGACTGATGAGTTGATGGCTGGAGTAATGTGAACTTCTGCTTATGATGACAGATTTACATTATTAGGTATACAGTAGGCCAGAGAGACAGATTTTGATATTGAACAGTGAAATAAAATGACATTGTGTCATGTTCCCGGAAGAGCTTCCGGAGAGTAGGGAAACACAATAAACATGGCTGAAACCTGAAAATGACTGTAGCCTCGGGTAAAATAACAGACAACAGTGGTCTGGGATTGGTAAGCCACGTGCTTAAATTACAAAATAAATGGAGATGGGCATTTTCAGAGAAAACTCAGGCTTTTCTTCAAATACCACATCAACCTAAGTTGTTTTTGGACATTGTACCATTAGTCCACCTCTTCCCGTAAGTGCCTAACCAAGACAATCCTCCTGCTTTTTCATCTCATCTGAGTGAACAGCTTTTCCAGCCATCTGTATCATACCTTACTGTCTGGAGCATTATTGCTTATTTCTCCGATGGTCTCACAGACGCTTGTTAGAGAAATGAGATCCAGAGTGTACTGTGGGTCAGCCCCACACCTTTAGGCATTACAGCATGAGAGAGCCCAAAATGTAACTGTGACAACAATGAAAAGACTTAAAGGGACAGTTTGCCCCAAAATCAGTTTTAACTGCTCAAAAACAAGGTCTGTGGATTGTCTTGATAAACTAGGTCATGATTTCTGGAGAGAGACATTGCTGTTGAGTTTTTCAAATATATTTATTTGCCGCTTTGAGTGCCATATAGTCCATCTCTAGTGGCAATATCTCCAAAACTTTGCCACTTATACCAAAACTACAAAAATCTAAATTGATGAATATCAGTACATTTACGAGGAAAAATATGTATTTTTGTGCTATTAATTTGCACATCAACATATTAACATATAACAGTTTTTTGTCACAAGCACTTCCACAAAAAGCAACATTGTGTTTTGGGAACAAGGTTGATTTTTCTGAGCTTTTGCACCACGAATAAAGGCACAACCAATCCTGTTGTGCAGAATGGACATATTCAAAACCTACAACACAGAGACTTTGTCATCAGAACCAAGATGGCAAACTTAATAACTTTATTACTTTCAAGTTTGACAAAGGAAGCGCATCCCAGAATCTTTCTTTCTGTTTTTACCTTTCACAATAAAAGCCCTAGACATGTAAACAGTTTACCAGAGGGAACTCAGAATCACTCAGAGCATTTTGCTAAAAGGAAACTCAATAAAATAGCTTTCAGTAGCTTAGACTTTACAACAAAACTCAGACAGACTGCTCTGCCAGACGCTGCTATGGGTCAATAGGATCCTGGTAGTTGATCAAATGTATTCAAAACTTTTATTGAAAAAGTGTTGCAACTGTCACAATTTCAGTTGCTCCCAGTATGAATAGCTTTGATGAGTATTTAGCGTTTTCGTGTCGTTTAATTGTCATGCCCCTGGTGTGTAAAGGCCTTAATAATGATGAGTTGAAGAGCTTGCCAATAATGTAGGATATGTAATCCACAATGCAGAAAAAAACTATGGAATGAACATTTGTCAGTATAGTGCCAGTATGAAAAATGTTCATTCAATGCCATTTTTCTTTCATCATGCAATCATTTTTTTATTGGGGTCATTTGATTAGGGAAGTAGTAGTAATTGGGCACTTGCCTGATAAATGAATCATACATCACAGAATATATGTATAGATATACATTTTTTCATCATTGCTGAGAATTCAATCACATAAAGATTGTTATTGTGTTACATAAATAGTGACAAGCCTTCGAATGGTGAATCAGAATCACAGCTTCCAGATGCTTCACATGTTAGTAGTTCACATGGCCATGTTAACGTGTTTCAGGTTACTGTTCTAAAACGATATAGCAGCCTGTGCAACAAACAACCCATATGTTACCACGCACATGAATTCTTTTTTAAAACAGCTCTACATAAATATAAAAAGACTGACTCACCCGTAGCATCGATGTACTGAACATGGCAAATCTTTTGAATATTGCATACATATTTCTGTTTGGAACGTTGGAGCTACAGTAGATTTAGGAACATCCTTTCATTTTCAGGAAGGTTACCTGGAAAATTGCATCCCTAGTAGTCAGAAGTAGGGGGGGGGGTCAATAATTTATGATGTGTTACGGTTTCAGGTTCAATACCATATTGATACTTCTACAGTACAGTGCAGATTTATATTGATACAGCACCAGTATTGAAGTAGAGGTGTGACCTTTTTTCCAGTGGAGGCTTGTGAAATATTCTGCTTTTTGCCAGTTTATTGCCATTTGATATTGAACTATTGGCATTCATGTTTATGTTTCTGTGTTTGTGTTAGAAAGGCTCAGGCTCTTTGGTCCACCGTGTTTCAACTCAGTACTAAACTCTGTGAAACTGGAAGCTTTTCATTATGGAGTGAATAGAGTTTTGATTCAGCTTTTTTAAAAGAACACCTTGTTTTGTGCCATCTTTCCAATCCACTTAAACAGGTATAATGATTATCTGACATGGTTTCATGCTATAAACAGCAGTGTGTATTGCACAATCAATACCATCAAACCATCACTTTGGCACAAGTGAAGGGTTGTGGATGAAATCAATAGATGTGATTGTGAAGCCAAGGATAGCACAATCTCATCAGTCTTTACAGAATCAAGCCAGAGTGGCATTACGGATAGAAACTGCTACTATTATTGCATACAAACATTAAGAAAAATAATCAAAGCATCACTTCACCTCTTTATCTTTCTGATCTGTACGTTTCTTTCTTTTCCTGCCTCCAGGTGTTTGCGTGTGAACCCTAAAGGTCTGGATGAGGAGAGTAAAGACTATCTTTCACTTTACTTGCTCTTAGTCAGCTGCCCAAAAAGTGAAGTGCGTGCCAAGTTTAAATTTTCTATCCTCAATGCCAAGGGAGAAGAGACCAAAGCCATGGGTAAGTGTGACCAAAAACAACTGATACTGACTTGCACGCTGGAACACAAGTCTTCATTTTCTTTAATTGTCCACCACTTGTACTAACTGAAAATACAATTTAGGCCCAACCTGCATATAAGCATGTTTGGCAGAAAACTGAGGATATCTTAAAGTTTGAGAGGTTCAAAATTAAAAACTCCTGCCACACCTGTGTCTTTGGGGCACTGAAACTTGCAAATGCAGGAGGTGAGGAGTATGTCTAATACTCCGAGTGTGTCTAATAATGTGAGGTATTGATACCCATATGGGCTTGTGTAATCACTGCCAGTTGGTTTCATTTTGAGTAAATATATAATTCAAAGTGGTGTGGAGCAATTCTGATTTTAATTAAAAAAGACCCAACCTTTTTAGAAGTCTTCGTCCGCCTCTCTCCCCGTTGATGAATTGGAAATGAATGTGCCTCCAATTCCTGCTTTTTTTTTAATTAGGTTATGTTATGGGGAGGAAAAGCAAACTTGTGTGGAATTGAATTAGTGAGGGCCAGATGTGACCGCTTCCTGGTTATCAGGCTTTCTGGCTGCCTCCCTCCCTCCCTCCCTCCCTCCCTCCCTCCCTCCCAGTGCCCTGCAGCATGCGGCACAGGAAGCGTGGAGGAGGGAAGATGGTTCGGGTGGGAGGTAAGGGAGGGGAGAGAAGAGGTGGGAGGCGGAAGTGTGTTTAAATCGGAGGCGTGTGCAGTGAAACTGTGTACAACCCCCTGCGGTGCAGGTTGTGTAGAAAGGGAAATAATTTTTCCTGCTGAGAAACATTCCCCCATGTGAACTTGACACCCCCACTTTCAGTCCCTCATTTGCTCTCTGAGACCTCTCTCTCCTCTCTTTCCCATTCACAATATCACTTTCTTTTTCTTTTATCCTTTTTTATTCCACATCTGCCCTGTAATGTTGGAATACCACCTCTTAAAGAAAACTGAACCCACTGCGGTTATTGTCCTTAACGCTTTCTCTCCTGGCTATTATACTGTATGCTGGTGGCTACGTGGTCATGTGGAGAGGATTTGCCTGTGGTGTGAGTAATAAACAGATCTTTTAGGTGTGTGACTTCACTACCTGGCCATTTCATGAGCACTGCTCTCTTAAATGACCCCAGAAAAGCCGGAATGCGAAGAATACCGAGTGAAGTGAAGAGGATCTCATTTTCCTCTGCGCCTCTCTTTTGTGTCTCAAGGGGCTTTCGCCTATAAATGGTGTGCTCTATGGTGCACGCCCCATCCCATTCTTGCCATATGCCCTCCTCCAATCTTCCCACAATCCCCCTGGGGAGACCTGGGCCCTCATCTTCGCTCGCAGTGTCACAGGAGAAAATTACCCAACTGCCACCATATTTGTGACAGTTAAGTGAGCGCTCCGTCTACGAATATGGCAGTAAAGATTGCTCTATCGGTTCTGGATCATTTAGAATCCAATTTAATCCAGGCCTCTAGCAAAAAAGTCCAAATAAAAACAAAGTACCTTAATTAAGAAAACTGGGTGGCTGTGGACTGTTTATGTGACAGACAAAGGTTTGGCCTTTTTATACACTTTGTCCCTGTAGAGACAATTTCTAGTAAAATATTAGGTCTAGGTTAGTACTTTATGGGTTCTGGAGTCGTTAGTGAGAAGAATTAGTGGATAGTCAGTAATGAAAGGAAAGTTATGAAATGTATAGTGAGTACACTGTATTGAAATAAAGCAGAGAAACATTGCTATCAAAGGCAAATTACAAAATCCTGCTGAAGGAATTCAAAATTCAAAATTCAACTGAGGGGCTGAAGATTGTGTTTGACGTGTCGGATTGAATTTCTGTCTTTTGAAGCTTTTGGATGAGGCAAACACTCACTCACAAGCCAATTTCTGTCACTAATGCAAAAGCATTGGCCATACACTCATTGTTTAATTTCGCCCCAGTCTCTGAGCGGGCATACATTTTGATTTGCCTCGACTGGCGTGTGCATATTGAGAATTAAAGCATTCCTGCAGTGTTAAAGGAGGAGGGATGAAAACAGTCCAGGATTTGAAGGCTGCACTACGATGGCAGATTTTGACTGGAAAGCTTGACATTATCTGATGAAACACCACATCCGCATCAGTCAGCCCTGGAGCCCCCCCACTAGAGAGCGTGTGTCTGGATCCTCTGATGGTCCCTACTTGCTAATGGAGATAGATTCAGGCAACAGCGGCAGCCCCCCCCACACACACACACACACACACTGTACTCCCGTAGTCTCGACTTGGCCGCATCATTTCTCTCCCTGGCTTAATGTGCTGGTTCTCTCCTCCGAGGCTGCTGGGTGGGTTGTAACTTGTCTCCTCCTCCTTTCGCCAGAGAAAATCATCCTGCAGACTCCTGTTCGGATAGAGGCGAGATGGAAAGTTCTCATCCTCTGCCGCAAGCTGTTTTGTATTCAAATAGTCTCCTTGTTAAGTCTCCCCTACAGACAATGGTATTGTTGTTTTGTAGCCAAAGGCTAAGTGAGCTTATGTGTGTGGAGTCGAGCTGCTGTGGGCTGCTTTTATATTTTCTAGCTGGAGATTCAGTGTGTGTGTGTATTTTTTTATTTTATTTTTTCAGTTAATTGAAGCCCTGTGTGTGTGTGTGTGTGTGAGCTTGTCAGAGTCTGTTGCCCTCAGTAACTGATGGAGGTGATCAGGCATTCTGTGTGGGTGAGTGGAGCACGGCTAATGGAGGAGAAGCTATTGGTCAGTCTTGACATAATCAGATGGTATTGGCATCGGTAGAAAGGATGTCAATAGACATGTTTGTGCTGACACTAGTTTATAGAGCTCAGTCTTTCAATAGAGATTAGATTTTCTTCTGGGAAAAGACTGTGTGTCATGTTTATATGTGCATCTGTCTGCTTTATGCAACGTTAATCCGTGTGTAGAGGGAATTAAGTTTTAAATCTGATTTTTAAAAGTCTGCTATTGGTGAGATGAATAAGACACATGTATAGGCTGCTCAGTTAACGGATTGTGCTAATTGCCCTTTCACGTCAATATGTTTTTAGAGATTGGGAGATGGTTGTGAGCGTATGGCCTGTCCGTGGTTGTGAGTAGTGGTTAGTGTAGGCATATTTTTGCTAATGTGTGAAAGAGAAGGCCAGAAGAGGGACAGACACAGGGAGAGACGTCGACTCTGGCTGCTGTGTCGTCTGTTGTTTTCCAACACGCCGGCTTGTCTTCTGGCGACCTTCTCGCTCCGTGTGCCAACCGGGCCCCTGAGCCCTCTGCCTGAATGTGGATGCCCCCGCTCACTTAAACACCGCGGCGTCGCTCACGCTCTCCAGCTCAGACCTCCATTTTTTTTTTTCACCTTCTCCATCACCTTCAGTATTTTTTTGGAAGGGTGAGAAACTTCACCCTTCGAATGCGGGAGTATTATCACAGTGTATCATGTCCTACAAGGTACATGTCTACCTTGTAAGTGGGAGTTTTCACACAAATTCCATAATTATTATCAAGTGTGCTGTTACGCAAAACGCAACCTCCCGTCTGCACTTGTTCATCTTTCTACCAGTCTTTTTCCACCGCTCACACTTTTCCCCATTGGATGTCTCGGTTGTGTTGAACCCCTCCACCACTGTCCAGCTCTGTTTGGTATTCTGACAGAGTGGGTGTGCTGCTAACACCTTGGCCAACTCACTGAAAGAGTAAGCAACCAGCCATCTGACCTGCAGTTGATTCTCTGCCAGTGCCGCTTTCTGATGCCCCACTAGAAAAATGGCAGCATGACATTAGCTGAGCTCAGCACACACACACACACACACACACACACACACACACACACACACACACACACACACACACACACACACTCACTCTCATCATCAGTGCTTGTATGCATGTGCACATTCACACGTACGTACACACACAGGCACCTCACTGTCACGGGTACACACCGAAGAAGTCACACCTTTTTTTCTCCCTTTCCCCCTAGTCTAATGGAGCTTCTTTTAGCACTCCCTCTCACCTCTTCCTCTTGGCTTGCCCCCCCGTCTCACTCTCCTGCCAACCTCTCTCCTCACACCCGAGTTCAGCTTTAGATACTGCCACTGGGGAAGTCCTCACTCATCACTGCTAGTCTTGTTTCATACCCAAATAACACAACTTCACAAGGAGAGTCTGTGCCTTGGGACTTCATCTGGGTCTCGCATGCTAGGTCTTATCAAACATGTTTAAAGGACATGAAAGTGTGGGTGAAAGTCAGCAAAGAAAGAGTTTCTTCAGGTACTGTTACTCTGTGTCTACCCAGCCACAAGCGGTACAGTGGAGCGAGGCCACAGAAGTTTCACTCTCTTTTCAAACCTGCTCAGCTTCGGTTGAAAGATCTTTGGACTACAAAACTCAGTTTTTTTTTTTTTGTTTTTTTTTCCAAACATTGACTCTCTCCCTCTGTTTCACTCGGTGGCAGAACAATGAATAAAGTAGAGCACTGTGAAAAAGCAGAATGCAAGGAATTTGTAATTTTTGTGCTCGCGTGCTTATGCATGTGTGTGTTTATGGTGATTTCTGTCAGCGTCGTTGCGTACACAGTCTCTAGAGGCAGGGGATTACAGTGAAGGGCCGCGTGCATGAGCAGTGGTGGGAATAACTGCATATGCACTGCACTCCTCCACCAATCCCCTCTTAGGCCGCCTGCTCCCTCAGATCCAAACAGAGGATTTGACACAGGATCTTACAGCAGCACTGACACTTCATCTTAGTGCTTCCCACTGCGATCTGTCAGCAGATCTCCTGTTGGGATCTCTGCGCAAGAGTCAGCCTGAAGACAAATCTGTTTGAACTGCCGGGGCTGAACACATGTTAGTCTGCACACACTGCAGATGAACACGAGAGGTGATGACCTCTTGGTATGTGGTGACTTTGCAGCTTATAGCCTGTTTCAGTCGACTTTTTAAGGAGTCTTTTGCCACTTCATGCCCTTTAACCGGGTCTGAAGAAGACTCTGAGGTTGTTTTTATGATTTTTCATCATCTGGCATTGACAAATGAGTTGAATCTGTATAATGCCCATGGATATAGCTTGTCTGTATGTCCCACAGAAGTCTTAAATGTCATAAATGAAAAGCATTTAGCATCCAGGCAGATCAAGCAGGCACAGGTTCTATCCAGAATACTTTTTTTTTTTGTTTTCCATTTTTATAGTCTGTATATGTATGTATATATATATATATATATGTATATATATATATATATATATATATATATATATATATATATATATATATATATATATATATATATATATATATATATATATATATATATATATATATGTATATATATATATTTCTTTTTTCATCCCCCTTTTAGGTTTGCATGTATGATTCATGCACAAATGCTCCTTTACATACAGTACATGAAGTGTATATACTGTATGTAGACTGTGGATACATCTCAATGTACGGCTGGGCAATACTCTGATATTGTATCGATATGGGGACATGAGACTAGATATCTAGACTAGAAACTTAGATTTTGGATATCCTAATATAGCATAAGTGTTGTCTTTTCCTAGTTTCACAGGCTGAATTACAGTAAAGTGATGTAATTTTCTGAACTTACCAGACTGTTCTTCACCCACTTAGTCATTATATCCACTCTATTATTTATCAAAAATCTCACTGTGTAAATATTTTGTGCACCAATAGTCAACCCTACAATATTTTTCTAATATTATGAGCTATTTGGTCAAAAATATTGTGATATGATTGCTATTACACTTTTTCAGTTTGGCCAAATGAGCATGAGACAACCTCCGCTGGTGGTTATGGTGATTGAATCTTTCGTTTATTTTTAATGAATTTACTCCTGGATTGTGTTTCTGCTCTTTCGCAACACAATCCAATCACCCAGATGCATGTTAACATCATGTGCTGATGGCATCTACCAAAGAAATGAAAATACTTGACGAGTGAATTGGTTTCTAGTGGTTTTCCTGCATCGTTTGATGCCATTTAAGCCTTTGTAGGACAGGATGCACAACAACAGATATGTACAGCCTTGAGTTATTACACGTCTCTGCTGATAGGATTGGACAAAGATGTCTCCATACACAGAAGCGGTCTGAAGCATGTCTCGGCTGAACACATGCAGAAATCCCAGAGCAGTGCCCGAGGAAGCATTTTCGACTCATTAACAAAATGGCGGATGATGTAATTTCTTCAAAGAATGGTGTTGCATCCCTTCAACAGAGCTTCAGTTACTTGTTACCTTTCTATCGTCAATTAGCGTTAATTTGCTGTGATCTCTGCAGCAGTCATAGTCCGTAGTCATTATTTTTTGACCTTGTATGTGAGCATTTGTGACTGTTAGGTGACCGCCCCCACAGTGTGACTATTGTACACACAAGAACTCCAGCACCTTTCCTGTGTCTTTGTAGTGCAACCGAGTGTTACAGAATCCTTCCTGCCACTGTCAGAGATAATTGGCACTCCATAAACACATGATAATTGGACTGCTTTGATCCCTGCAATTTCTCACTTCTTGGCTAAAGAGGCACAGCAGTTCTGTCTCATGTTTACCACTCGTCTTTATGTGGCAGCGAGAGGATACAGTGAGTGAAAGAGAGGGAGAGAGAGAGAGATTCTGTTTTCTTCTGAAGTGTTAAAAGCTCCCTGCAGGCAATACTTCCTGCACCCAGCCTCTTTCACCATTGTTTCTCCGCTGCTTATGGCCATGACTCATAACTAACTTTCTCTTTCGCACACACACATTCACACACGCAGAGCTTAATCACGTTGTGAAAGTCTCCAAATTATCTTGTATGTCCATGTGTTTTCTTTTTCCAGAGAGCCAGAGAGCGTACCGCTTTGTCCAGGGGAAAGACTGGGGTTTCAAAAAGTTCATTAGGAGGGACTTCCTGCTGGACGAGGCCAACGGTTTGCTGCCTGATGACAAATTAACACTATTCTGTGAGGTAAGGGCTGCCACTGTTTATCTGAACTCACATGATTTGTTACACAGAGTTCACACTGTCTTCATTTTCTGGCTCAAAATCATTCCCAAAGAAATTCATAGTACAAGGAGCACATTTCCAAAATGATAATCCTGATTATATTGCTAGATCAAAATTATTATTCATATTTCAACATTGCAGACAAACAGAGACTTCTGTTATAACTTTTAAAACCCAAACTGTGTTAGAAGAACTAGTTGTAATTCCCCAAAATATGTAATTTTAATAGAACCTAGAAATAAGGACTGTTGTTGAAATATCTAAATGTATTGTTTGTGTTGGTGCATTTGCCTAGAAGGGATCACAACTGTAATTTCTGTCTCACTTATCTTTTTATTCAACACTACAGCTCATTGTATGTCCCTGTTAGTGAATAATGTATGTTTTTATTGGTGCTACATAGCCTCTGGGTTTACATCTCTCTCTCATCACCAACATACAAGCTGATTGTCATTCAGCCGGCATGGTGGCTTGGCTCCGATTCCTCTGATCCAAAGCCGGCTGCTGCTCCTCATTGTAAATTCCCTTGTTGTTTTTCAGCTGTAACACAGGGGGCAGCAGAGGTCAACTGTCCTCTCTGTCATCCCCCTCTGCTCCTCATACTGGAGCCAGGGAGCAGAGAAGAGGTTAAACTTTCCAGATATGTTAATGTCGTAGTTGTAATGCATGCGCCCATTAATGTTTAAAAAGCATGGCAGTGGCTGTTTAAAACAATTCTAATTAACCCTGCGGGTATGGAGGAGAGCATGTCTTGAAGTTTTCCCTTTTTGTAGCGGAGCAATGTGCAAGTCTGTTTAAAGTGTTTCCAAACTGGGCTTATTGACAGAGGGGTAGGAGGGGCAGCGCTGCTTCAGAGCCATGTGGGATGGGGGGGATAGAGTCGCGCGCGCATGTGTGTGCGCTTGTAGTAGTATCTTATGCATATATCATGTGTGTCTGTTTGTGCAGACGTGTCTCGTTGGGACGTAATTCTGGGAATGAGGCTGTTTGCTGGAGAGAATGAGCTGGAGGAGAGTGGGATAAGTTACCTTGAAGAGTCCTCACTCTCTGAATGCATCCACTCTCCTGGAGGGGAGGAAGTGAGGTTGCTGGTTCTAGTCCTCCGTGGCCACTTCCTCCCCCGTTAATATCTGTTGTAATTAGCCAACTCTGCTGATGAACAAGCACGATAAGGCAAACCGGATTTATAAAACACATTTTATGCACAAATCTATGTGGTGAATACTGTTAATAAAACTGTGTACAACAGAAGAAAAAGATTCAATGAGGGCAGAAAGTAGATAAATAATAAATGCAGCGACCATTTGTGTTATGTATCATATTTCTCATGTGCATTGGCAGTTTTCTCCAACTGTGTGTTGCCTAATAACCTAAGCTTCACTGTTTTTAACCTCAGGAAAAATTCAGCAGAACAACCCCAGATGACCTGAGAGTTCCTTAAAGCAAGTCAGAGACTTGATATATAAACAGCAGTATTTTAAAATAAATTCTAAACTGTGTGTGTGTGTGTGTGTGTGTGTGTGTGTGTGTGTGTGTGTGTGTGTGTGTGTGTGTGTGTGTGTGTGTTTTAGGGAAAAAAGGCTGTCTGGAAGTGGGATGTTGTGTGCAGTAAACGATAGATTGCCAATAGTGAGGTCTGGTAGCGTTTCTGACCAACATGTGAGCAGGACGGTTGGTGGAGTTGGCTTTTGGGTGGATGGTGGTAAGAAAGTGCAGAACGGGTGTTTGAATCTCTTCTGCTGGTCTTTTTCCATGTGAAAGTGAAGCCCAGTGTTTAACGTCAGAGACCTGGCTCCGCTTTCGTCCAGATGGTCTCGTCCTGCATCTGAGAGAGCCCCATCGCCCGGGAGCCCAGCTCTCTCCCTCTTCTCTCTTCTCTCATCCCCTCCACTTCCTCTTTTTCCCCTCCATCTTATTTCTCATTCAAGCCCAATCTCCTCCTCCTCTTTTCCCTTTTTCTTTCATCTCTGGCTGCCTCCCACTTTGAGCATCACAGTTTCTTACTTTTTTTCTCCCCCCTCACTCTACCTTCACCTCTCCCCTGTGTCCCACGTCTCCCCCCTCGGCTCAGCCTTCCTGCTTTTCCATCCTCCCTCCCTCTTTGCCCTCCTCCGTCTCTTGTCTTTCTTCCTCTTTTACTCTGTGTAGCAGAGTGTCAAAGAGGGAAAGGCTACGAGGAGAGGCCAGATCACTGTTGGAGGGGAACGCTGGCTCAATCTCTCCTCGTGACCCTTGGTCCCTGTGCTCGATTCATCTGCCTCTGGAGACATTAGTAATTCAAATGTAGCACAGGGAATCTGACGATATGTCACATCGGAGAGGGACTGAACAACACCAGCCGCTGTTCTCTCACTTTTTTGTCTCCCTCTTTGTCTCCATATCTCTCTCTCTCTCTCTCTCTCTCTCTCTCTCTCCGTGTCTCTGTCCCTGCCAAAGCGCTGCAGACACCTGCAGGTATTTAATGAGGAGATAGCTCCCATTAAAGGTGCTGCGTTGGCTGTCAAAAGAGAGCATGAGGGACAGAGAGAGATAAAAGAGGAGGGGAAGGAGACATAGTGAGAAGAGATTGAAGGAAAGGCCTTCTAAGGAAAAGTGGGCACACTTGGTGGCATCGAGCCAACTGGGATGAAGAACAGACAAAGAGGAAAAATGAAAGAGGTTTCATGAAAAAAAAATGGTGGTGGGGACTGGATTTAGTTACAGGGAGAATGTTTTTATGTTGATGAGACATGTTTTTACCTTATTTTCTCACTCCTCTAATGAGACGCAGAGGTAAAAGAGGTTAAATCCTCTCCCTCTTTACCTCTCCTCTGTCTTTCCATGTCAGCACCGCAGGTAACCTCTTGCGCTGAGGTCAGAACATTGCTATCTATAGCTGTTCATGCTATAGATAATGCAGATGCTCTGAGAGTTTTAAGAGTAATACCAGAACGGAAAATCTTGACAACTTTGTGCTGCTGTGATTTGAGTCGTGTGGACTGATTCTGTAAGGGTTACTACCCTGGAAGTCAGTTTTGACTGACTAAAGAGAAAAAAAGAAGGGGTTGTTTTGGAAAGAAGAAGTTTATGGCAAACCTTACCTGTCAGTCATGTTAAATTGGCTGCTGAAACACACCAGTCCACCTTTAGTCAGCCAGAAGTAGAGCAAGTAGAACCGGAGAACTACTGCTGCAGGACATATTTGTTTTATTTCTCAGAGGAAGCCTTATTCTTCTCAGTCGACTTTGGCAACATGGAGGATAAACCTTGATAATCTCTGTACTCAACATACTGTATCAATTATTACTCTATACTTGTTGCAGACCATAGAAATAAAATAGGAGTAGAACGTACATGCCCATTCAAATGAACGTAGTCAATGGTCTGCGGCCATTTTTATGTGTGCCATTGTGACCATTGTAGTGGGCTCACTTCGGTATAAACCAAACCGACTTATGGCAAGTCGCGGTCTCACCGAGGTGAGGTTTTGTTTTGTAGACAACAAGCAGCGGAGTAGGAGCCTTACAATGTGTAGAGAGCCAGATTAAATGAGTGAAGTGGAACAACTTAATGCATCATCCACACACTCTTGTCACACCATGGCAAAGCACATTGCTACCGCCACATGAGACTTTGTTCGGCTCATTTTCTGTAACCCGTGTAGCATTGAAGCAGTGGACTTGCCGGGTGTCCGCTAGTTAGCTAGCTGGCTAATTACGCCATGGTTGTATGCTACAGTGGTTACATAAAATGAGCCGAACAGCGGGGTTAGGTCTAACCTCTTTTACTTCATTACAATTTCTTGTAGGAATTCGATTTTCCTTCGTCAAAACAGTATACAGATTCAAATCATGTGGGCCTGTTTGAAAATAAATGAATCAACATATATACTATAATTTATGAATGTTGAAAAAATACAATTACTATGCTCTCCTCAAAAACACAGTAATTTAACCCTGCCAATTATAACTTCATTCAAACTCGACAGAAACAAAATAAAACTCATTAAACATGTCTTGGTTGGCTCTTTCCACTTCCAACAATCACTCTGGTTTGGTTGAAATAAACCCTTAATTCACAGAGTGAAAACATACTGGCCCTACCCTGCTGTCTATCTCTGCAGTTGATGCTATTAATAGCTTGCTGAACAAGTCTGTCGCTGCGCGACAAAAGTTGGACACACTTTTAAATTAAGCTTTGTAGATCTAATATGAGTGAAGATACAGCAACTATGTATATTGGCAATTTCTCTCCTCAAATTTGTTAAGAAACTGATTTTGGTGCACTGCTGAGTTAAAATAACTGAAAGATTATGAGTATATTTCCTCTATTTCCAAATTGGGGAAAGGAAATGCATCATGCGCATTGGATTGTGGGTGTTTTAAGAGTGGGGAGGATACACACATGTATCCTTGAAAATCCTCTGAATGAAGTCCTCGACATCTGAACAGTCCTTCGACGTGGGCCGATGACGTAGCATCCTTGAAATTCAGCCGTTGAAGGATGCTTTCTTGATTTTGAGAAACACCCAGTGTGTGTGTGTGTGTGTGTGTGTGTGTGTGTGTGTGTGTGTGTGTGTGAGTGTGAGTGTGAGTGTTTGACCCAGAGGACGGCCGATATGCAGTCGATAGGCGCTGCTATTGTTCTTAGTCATGTAGCCACTATAATAAACTATAATAATGGCTTTTTTTCTTTGCTACCTTACCGAAGCAGCATACCTTGACTTGTTTGGGAATTCATTCCCTTTTTTGTGGTCATGAATTGTCTACCTGTTCTTCCCTGTCTTGTGTCACATCGCTGTCAGATCCAAGAGGTGCTTCCTCATTTGTTTTTAATACTGATATGTTGTTATGCTAGTATGGACCGATATTAGCCTTTTATTACAATTTGGATTGATTTTCTTGTCTTCCATACAAGTTGCAAGCTCTTGTGAAATTGAGAAGTACTGCATATTTGGCTGATTTAGACATAAATTAAGTGAGAGAGTGGAGATGACGAGTTTTCTTTTTCAGGTTCAGTAAACATCACTGTGAAGTGAGACGGAGGGAAAAGGTCTAGATTTACGAAGACTTTTGTGCCTGTTTTTTAGGCATAGATGTAACGCATTCTGCCCCAAACACAAATACTGTATTTATCAATCAGTCGCACCAGGCAGACTGGAGTCGCAGTGTTCACGTCCTTTGTGCATATGTCTGCAAGGTGCACCTCTCTACTCATTGCATATGCATTTCAGGGAGGATCACACAAATCTTAGGAGGAACATGTTAACAGAGGAGGATTGTGTATTTTGCCGGATTTGCTGAGGTCACGCTGGTAACGACTGAAAATTCTCTGACTCTGAAAAGGAGGCGTCAACACAGCAATGATGGGATTTACAAGACCCAAAAGGGAGATTGTAGTGGTAAAGATAAAGGCTTGTAAATACTTAAAAACAATTATTAGAAACTAATAGGAAGAAATTAGGCTTTCATTAATAGACACAATATCTAACTACTTAAATGCAAACAAATAGTGGACAGATGTTGTTTGTGCTCATCAAACCTGAATTTGCACTTCATCAAAACTCCATCAATGAACTGTGTAGTGTGCATTTAGCTGCATTTATCTCCGTATTAACATGAATATCAACACCATTTCCATCTCCCTCTTCTAGTCTGTCCATCTCTCTTAATATGCTAAAGACTATCATTTTACGAGTTTTTCTCTGGTGTATTTGAACAATGTAAATATTTGTAATCAAAATGACTGCATTATAATTTTGAATTACAATTTGAGGGTCAAGTATGATCATGTGCTCTAGTCTCTACATTTATGTATTTGCCCCTCTATTTCAAGATGAGTTTTACAGGAAGAGAAAAAAAGAAGGATTTTGATATTAAAATATTTTTTATTTATCAAATATATTTTTACCGTTTTGGTAATTTGGGGGAATATAAGTACTTCCTTATTCACAGTGGTAATTGTAACATGTGAGGCAAAGTAACAGGCAAAAAGCTGTGCCTATGCATATTTAGTTAATATCAGTGTAATGAACGGTAACCAGGCTTATGCACTCCTGTGCGACCCATAGAAGGGTGATGAATACATATGTGAAATCAGCGCCTGCATGTGTTAACTGGAAGAGGAGCCGGTGTTTTCTTCCCGATTGGTTTGTCTTCTGCAAATAGCCAATCTTTGATGCAATTTACTGAAATATATTTTGACCACGTGGCCACATCCAGCCGGTCCGAGGTCTTTTCTTTAAGGCTCATCCAGTGTCTCCCTCCTGAGGCGGGGGTGGCAGTGGGAGAATAAATGAGTGGGGTGCTGATGTTCAGCTGTTTCCTCCTCTTCCTCATGGTGTTAGTGCGGCTCTCCTCTCCTGTCGGTGGGTAAGCACTTTGCCGGGTGACAGCACCCATCCTTCACAGAGCCCTGCCATATGCCGTGCCGATGTCAGAGGAGACGACTGCAGATGCTCCAGCTGCTCCCTCCCTGCACGATGAGCAACACACACACACACACACACACACACACACACACACACACACACACACACACACACACACACACACACACATAACCAGCACTCTGAGCAGGATAAAGAGGCAGAGGTAGGAGGATGAGACGGGGGAGAAAGGATGCATGTAGAGATTTGGGTTTGGATAAAAAGGGGAAGACACAAGCAATCTTTCATTCCTGGGAAATGAGGTAAAATATATTTATATAGTTTTGTTATTGCCTAATCAGAACAGGGAGCAAAAGGTTAAAAGGGTTAGACGACTTGGATCATTTAAAAAGGGGATCTGGGACCTAATCAAAGCGATACGAATGCTGATTGAGACGGTGAGACAAAGGAAGAGAATGAGCAAACAGAGTGCAAGCTTGATTTTCTTGCCTTGCAATGGGATTTTTACCTTGATAGCTTGTTGTCACCAATTTTTGAGCCTCAATGGATCCTATAATTGATACTGCCTTTGCGACACTTCTGCACCAGCGCCACATCAACAGGTCTTTTATATCCCTTCAGACGCTCTTTGCTTCTCCCAGAGTAAAGACAGCAGGAATTGAACAAACAGGCAACTTTTGCCTGCTTATTTATTTGTTTTCTTTGTCCAAACATTTCCTTCAAGCACTTTAGATCGGGCCTCAGAGTCTCAAAGCTATCACTTTAGTGTCTGTGATCTTCCAGCAGAGAAAACAAAAGGCTGGAAACAAAAAGGACCCAAATGGCTGGTGCTTACAGACGACATGCAGAGACTCATGCTCACTGCCAGTGGTGAAACTGAGTGTGTGTGTGTGTGAGGTGAAAACTCTATATCTGAAAGCCTGTGTCTGCCTGTGTATGTGTAAGGATAGGGTTGGCCAAGCACGCTTGGCTGTAAATCTGGGCGCAGGCCCCGACGCTCGTTCAGCTGCTTGACTTCAAATCATGCATGAAATATGCCTCTGTCTGTGCAGATATACCTAAATACCTCTGTGTCAATGGCAGGCCGGCCCGCCCGTCTGTGTGTGTCATGGACACAGCTGGGACCCTGCAAACAGCCGACTGAAATGACCACTCCAACACAAGAAACATATGAATGGGTACATATAGTGGCGTGATTATGTAAGATTAAAAATTGTGACAATCTAGGCAAAGTTTGTGTCTCAACAGATGCTACCGTGACACAACAAGTTGTTTAAGGTAATAGTCCCACGCCCCCCACTTGCCGTTACTGGTGGTGACGGTTAGTTTCATACAGCAGGTCTGCTTTACTTTCAAAAGAAGAGAAACTGGTGTATCTGTTTACATGCTGGCCATAAAACCCATATAGTTGGATACCTTGCTGAGGAGTTGGAAGTGTGCAGCCTGTCGCCTGCGGCTCATTACATTGTCTTTAGTCTTTGATTTGTTATGTGTGCTGCATGGGTTTTGTAAGGTTCTCTGATGTGGCGCTCTTTTCTCTTCCTCCTCCAACGTGATGTCAGGCTATCTGCCCAGTTTTTCTTCTGTTTTCATAAAAACAAGCCCCGAAATACAAAGCATGTCACACATTGTGCTTCAAACCAAACAGTATCTTGTTAGGACAGCGATTGTAAAATTGTCTTATAGGTTGAATAAGGTGCTTGAAATACAATTATAATCCCTTTGGATCAGATGAGTAGCCTGTTATTAAAGGAGGTTCTAGCTATTGTCTTCCGAGGAGTGTGAGTGCAGTGTTTTTTTTGGGGACTTTTATTTAATAGTGCTGGGATTTGGGGCTATGTTTGTTTAATGGTGTCATGAACAAATCACATTCTGCCATTATTCTCAGTTTGAATCAGTTCAGTCACCTTTTGCAGCTGCCAGAGGGCAGCTAACTCTAAATCCTGTTTCAGAGTCGGTCAAATATGTCATTGCTCTGAGTGTTTTTGATTTTTGGGGGCAATAATGTCTAAAAGTGGGTGAAGACGAATAAGAAAGGAAGACGGAAAAAGAGCTGCAGAGTGGGTCGTGACATGGAGCCTGTTTGCTCTGGCTGGCTGCAGAGCGGAGGGCGAGTCATGCATTATAAAAAGCTGGTGATGAGCTTTGCGCTCGGTGGATTCAGAGGACAAGTTTAAAGATCACAGATTTCTATTAAGCCGTTGTAGTGTGTGTATTTATCTGGTTTTAATGAAAATACATGGACTTACTGGTCACTTTATCCTTTCTTTCATTGTTCAGCTAATACAGACCCACCTTGTCAAGTCCTAGATATTCCCAGTGTGATAAAATATGTGATATGCAGAATTACCCTTGAACACTTGATTCAGGTTGAGTTGCAATCAAATTTCCACCTAATAACAGATGATGAAGTCTGTGACGTAGTACACTGCTGCTCCCCTTCTGTAAAGGAAAATTAAATAATTTTGTTGAATGCATTGGTTTCGTTTCTCCCAAGTAGCAACATCACACAGACTAATATGGTGTTTGAATTGAAACACAGTGCAGGTATAAAACAGTTAATGCTGTAAAAGTTAGGAAACATGTTTTCACGTGTGTAGAAGCTTTAACTATAGGCAAATGAGAGTGCTGTTGTTGCATTTACTCTGCTGAAATTAAAAAGTGGAAGTTAAGTGTGGAGTAAATAAAATCTAGTGATAACCCATCATCAACAAAGACAATAGACCCGATACTGAGACAGCCAAGACTGATTGAAAGGCGAGTAGTAATTTCAACATAACATTGGGAGCAACAGCAGCAAATAAATAGAGGGTAAATGTACAAAAATATTGAGTGGGCTGCAGCAGGTGTGCAATGGAATTGAATGTGTTTAGCTAATCGGGGTATCAATTTATTATTGAAATAGGGGGTGTAATTACACGGGACCGTTATCACTCTAATTATAAACAATTAAAATACGGCAACCATTCTGGCAATAGCTGGTCGCCAACCTGGCAGCCATTTCTGAAACTTACTGTCGGACCCTGTCTCTGCCAGCAGAATTGGGTAGAATGTATCCCCTCATTCTGCCAGTTTGTGTTTTATTTGTGTTGTGGAAACATGTCTCAAAAATGTATTAATTTACACACGTCTGTGGAAAGATCGGTCATCCGTCACAAAAACACATAACTTCTACATCATTAGACATTGTGCTTGCCTGTTAGCAGTTCTCCATTATTTCCATGTTAGTAATAACTAACATACTTTTATATAGTGAATACCAGTTTTTGAAAGCTAGTATGTCGATATAATTGCAGCCTTTCTGATCTAATATCGCAATAGAATGCTTTAAAGTTTGAACGCCATGTGTTGGCACTCATGAAAATGAGTGGTGAGGGGGGTTTGGAAGAAACTCACATGTGGGACTGACATATCTTGACAATTGCATAGAGCTAGATATACATTCATACTGAGTGCCATATAGTTAGCCATACCTTCAGCATCAATATGGCTCAGAATACAAGGGAAACAACAAGTGTTCCCTAACTTAATGAATTTCACTTGATTAGATTTTTTTTTCTCCCTTTTTCAAACTATTTCACGGATGGCCAAACACTGTAAATCCTTAAACAAACACATAAACAGGCAGAAAAAGATTGATGCTTTATGAATAAATCATCTGGATACAGAAACTCAATATTAACTCTACGTTGCCTGGAGGGTTGAGAGGGAGCTTACGACAGATCCATCTTGATGTCTGAGGAACTAACTGGGAGGCGAGCGCTTTAGCAAGTACTTATCCTGGGAACTTAATTACCAAAACAAATGATGATTGTGGTGATATAGCGGCAATGATTCTTCATTACTGTAATTTTTTTACCCAAGGTTTTACACAGAATGTTTTTCTGTCATCCTCATCATTGTCATAATTAACACCACCGGGGAATAAATAAAAGTCAGCTGGTTGGTAAGTTCAACACTTTGCTGGGACTAACGGCCTTTTCCCACCTTGCATGGCCGACACAAATATCTGTGTTCAATGCGTCCCCTCCAATATTAAAGTGTCCCACTGTCACACAATCGTCAATTCATAAGTTTGTTTTACAAACCCACAATTAACTCTAGACATTAGAGACGGGCCATAATGCTGTGTAGAAAAGTTGTTCTACCTGTCATCGCATTTCCTATAAAGCCTGTTATACATTCTGAGCTTCATTGCACTGGTTTTCCTCATTCATGACTGGACTAATTCATATGTAGCCTATGTGTTTATTAGTGTGTGATACATGGCCTTTAATACAAGGCCTAATGTTCAGATTTTAATGGTCATCTTAATACCTCCAGGGCTCCGTTGATTTCTCAAGCAAAGATAGTGAGTTCATATGCATTCACGCTGGTAATAACATAATTAGGCCTGTAGGCTACCGAATAATTTGAAGCGTCATTTATAACGTTGACATTCAAATTATTATTATTAATAACGTACAGAAACATTGCGCGCAATAGTCCTCCTTGTCTCTCTCTCTCATATACACAGAAACGTGGCGCTCAGTCCTTTGCGCTGTATTTGTCCCCAAAGGACAAAGCCAAATATTTTTGGTGATCCTTTTTTACATTTCTTGTTGTAGCACCATCAAGCCAAAACTTTCACTGATATAACTATTACAAAACTCTAATGACGCGATTGCCCTGAAAATGTGCTAGTGATGTGATTGTTAAACCTATTAATAATGCAGTTGTAGTCCCATTTATGCAACATAAGAAACTAAAAAATCTAAACTATTTCTTATGGTTGAGTTAGGAGGATGACTTGAGGAGTCTCACAGCCTGACGAGAGAAGCTGCTCTGTAGTCTGTTGGTCCTGACACTGCTGTGTCGATTCATACAATTATCTAACGTTATAGATTTGGGGTATATTTGTCTACTCTGCAATTGCAAACGTATTTAAACTGCCTACATCTCCACCAGTTTGAGAAGGAGTGTTTAAAGGAGGAAGAGGAGGAGGTTGACAATGACAGAAGATGACAGCTAATGGCGTGAAGACTGTCGGAGCAGCAAGTGTGTCTAAATAACCAGGTGCTGCGATTTAGTTTCCACCTGGTTAAACAGTGGAATAATTGGTCAAGTTAGCCAGTAATTAGACTAGCTCTGCCACGCTGCATCTGAGAGCCCAGCGACTGCTCTGCCATGCTAATTGGGCTATTTATACCGAAACCCATTGACCAGGCTCGCTGGCCTCCCTTCCAATTCGCTTTTCAGAACTTGTTTATCTTTTCCGTGTGTACTTGGGACACAGCCCCGCCATCCTCCTCCTCTCCTAAAGCCGTTTTTCATTCCAACTTGAGCTGACTGAACTTCTGTCCTCTGTCTCTTTTGTCCGTCTGTCTATCTCTGTCTGCTGTTTTTTTGTTGTTCTTCCCGCTTTTCTGTCCTCCACACGGCAGCTCCCTGTCTACCAGGCTCTCTGTGTTGCTAATCAGTGTTTTATGAATGTGTGTGTGTGTGTGTGTGTGTGTGTGTGTGTGTGTGTGTGTGTGTGTGTTAGAGCGGGACAGTCTTTTCACATACACACATGTGTGTATGTGAGCATTCCTCTGTATGAGCATGTTGAGGAGATGGATGTACGTCAGTCAGTCAGACCTGCATCCCCCTGGAGTGTGATTAATAGAGCCAGCTGTGGAAACCAGACTGACACACACACACACACACACACACACACACACACACACACACACACACACACATATAGTGAATGCTCTATTCTTCAGAAAAGTCACATTTTCTTCTCACCGTGTCCCTGTCAATTCTCTGCAAGAAATGAGCTGCTGCTTATAAGAGGCCATCTCCAACTGTAGATCCATCCAATAGCCCCCCCCCCCCCCCCCCCCTTCTCTTTATGTGTGAAGGCCTTTTCTCTTCTTGGTATCTGCATCTGTATTCTCTATGCATTTTATTATCCCTATATCTCCTCTCTCTCCTCCTTTTTCTAACCATTTTTCTGTTTTATTATCTTCCCTTCTGTCTCTCTGTCTTTCTGTCCCCTTCAGGCTAACTCTAAAACCTCCATCAGGAGCAAACAAGGCTCCTTGACATTCAATTTCCTGCTTGCCACGCACTTGTCTATTGTATGTGCTTCTCCTCCTTTTCTAGGACTCTTTTTGTGCGAGTTGAATAGGTGGATGGATGTGCTATTGGGCGAGTAGGCGGGCAGTTGGGCGGATGGGGATGGATGAGGAGGGATGTTTTTTTTGTGGGGTTTTGGATGTCAGCCTCCCTGAAGCTTTAATAGCAAGGTCACTTTGTTGGGATTTTCTTGAACAGTTTACTGAATGTGTTCAGAAGCTGTCAGCAATGAGAACAAAGATCATCCTCAAGATTGTTGTTTTGTTTATCTGAAATTATTTCTGATCAGTGACTGTTGTGCAGAATTAATAGGTAACCAATTAGACAGTTTTATAATTCCGTATCTATTGTTGTAACGTGCTGGATAATGTAAACACATCATTAGATTTAATTGTGGGTTAAAATCCCCCGAATAACATCATCGTATATGTGGTCTAAACGTAAAAAAAACCCACTTTAAATTGATGGAAAACATTTTAAATGTTTGTGAAGTTTGTATGGAAAAGTTTCTGTTTGGAGTGTACCCTCTTTACATTAACAATGATTACGTAAGGATGCAACTTATTAGAAATCAGATAAAAAAAGTGGACCCAAGAAGCGCCCGGGGAGCAGTTAGAGGTTCAGTGTCTTGCTCAGGGACACTTCGGCACAGCACATGTAACCGGGGATCGACCCACCAACCTTGAGGTTACCAGACAACCCTCTCTACCCCATGTGCCACGATCACCTCTTATACAGTGTTAATATAATTATGTTTCACATTGTCAGGAAATAAAATAGAACAGATTTAAAACAACATGTCATTGTCTTGTAATATTCTACTATCGGCTTTATAACGCTTTTGACAGATTGACAGTTGTCATTTTGGAAAATAATTAATAATTTAATTGTCATGATTAATATTAGTGGCTTCAGTACAATGTCTTTGAACAGACCTACTTATTCAGCTACACAGTATTATTTAATACTTTTTAATAAATTCATACCTTAATGTTCCTCAACACTTAATCATAAGGAGGACTTAAAAATATTCAACTTTATCTCAACATGAAGAGAAATTATTTTCTTAAGTCAGTTTAGTATGTCAAATACGTACTTACTCACTTATTTACTGCACTTTATTTCTACTGGCTGTAGGACAGCAACAATGGATCTCCACCATAGTTTGTTAATTGATCCAAAATCTTAAATCTGCTGAATGCTTTTATCAACACTAATATGATACAAGATAAGCCTTGATCTACAGAGGGGAAATTCATTTGTTGCAGCAGCACAAGGAGAGAAATGAGTACAGATAAATAAAGTTAAAATAAATAATACAAGGCTTTTTAAAACTAAATTGAGGATAGAAGTAAAAAAATACAAACTATGAAGAAGCAATTTAAAACAGAACTTACAAGGTAAAGGTGACACAAACATGTTATCTGTTTTTAGCCACATTTTTACAATATGCTGTTTAAATATTGTTTGTAACTATATCTTTCAACCAGATAAAGGTTTTTAGTCATGAGAAGTGGATTTTATGTTGTTTTCATAAACCAGTGATGATGCGACCTGGCTTCCAGCTCCTCCTGTTAGTCTGCCAAACACCAGCAAAGAAATGCCAGTTTCTATGCCAGGTTTGATTACTGGTTGTCTGGGAGACTAGGATACCTCCAGAAAGGCGAGCGCTATGGGTGTCCTGGGTGATCGTACACCTGTGAAGCAGCATGGGAGAATTTCAGCTGTCACCACCAACAGGGAGGAAACCACGGCTATTTAACTTGCTAACTTTATATGCAGTCCTGCTAACGACCATGGCTGTGGGTGTAAACTGCCATCTTACCTTTTCACAAGTAAAGGAAAACGTTGCTTGCTTGCAGGCTGAACTCAGGGAGGAGGACAGGTTAGTCAGCCCAGGAGAAGCATCTCTCCCTTCTGGGCGAGCCAGATTGTGCGAGCCAGCCCAGCTCCCCTGGCCCTTCAGCCTCGGTCCAGGACACTGTCCCTTGGTCGGGGATGAACCGATCCAAAAACAGGTCGATCCCCATAGACCCCCATGTTAAAACGCCCAACTTTACAGCAGAAATAAACATATTTACAGGCTGGTACAAAAAACGATTTTTATAGTTATTTCCCTGTTCATGATTATAGAACTTCCCTGTTCATTTTTATAGAACTAACTCTTAATGATCAAGGGCGTGGCCGCTTTGATTGCCAGGTGTGTGCTATCTCGCTTTCTGCTGCGTCACCCGGGCCGCCTCAGCTCCACCGACGATCCACCTCTTTGCACATTTTGGGATTAGTTGGGCTGTGTCGTCACTGCCAAGATGGAAATGAAAGTTGTTGATTATTGCTTTTTAATCTAGTCTCTTTTCCCCCTCCTCCTAGTGATCCTACCCACTTGCACATTATTAAGCCCTCAACTGCCAGCACAGTTAGGCAGGACTTTTTGCTATTGCCCCAGCTAATCATCTACCCCCTGTTGGTCAGCTAGATAATTTCAATATCATCTGTTTGGCTACCTTAGTCCCAGTGGCTCCAAGTAAATTTGGCACCAACCGATCTAATAAAAGCTGTCCTTGGTTGAATTAACTTACTGTTCCACCAAATCCTTAAAGGTTGCCGATAGATTATAAAGATGCAAGAGCGAAATGTTTCTCCACTCACTCTCCATTCAGTCGCCATCATTCTAGAATCCTATTCATGACCATTAGCTGTGTTGTTGGTGCCACTCACAGCTCTGACAGGTATGCTTCTTCTAATCAGATCAATGTTCAACAGCAGTCAACCTCTTGTGGGAGCTCCTAAGTCTCGGAGAATAATAGAGCCCACCCAAGTCCCTCTATTGGATACCACTCGTCCTTCAACCAAATGTCCTTAGAAACTGCAGAAAATTATTAATGTGTAATTTAAATCACCGCTCAAAACTCACTTGCACCTCCTCCACACACTCATTGTTTGTACTTAGGAATTAACTGGGGGAATTTTATGTCAGTTCAAGAATTAGAAGTACTCCACCAGTTCATCGTCTGACATTGTTATTAGCTAAATGACTTCAAGTCCACTTCAACACTCTATTGATGCTAGCCATCAAGGACTACTGTACTGTATTATTTCCTTTTCACCTGATGTTAGTGTAATGCTTATATTTTTCAGACTGTTTTATCTTGAATTGTAACGTGCTAAATAACTTTCCAAATGATAACTAACTGTATTCTAAGCAGGGCTATGGGTAACTACCTGGTATTTGATTAGATGACACAGCAAGCAGGTAAAAACCCAAACTGTCAGAAATGACTTATAATTGGTGTGTGTGTGTGTGTGTGTGTGTGTGTGTGTGTGTGTGTGTGTGTGAGAGAGAGAGAGAGAATGTGTGTTTCTGCTTATGAGCCTGCTTGTGTGTATGTGCGTGTGTGTCTGTGTGTGTTTGCAGCGAGTCCTGTTGAGAGATAAATGAGTCTGGTTGACATTGTCTGGAACAGGTGGTGAAGTCAGCAGGGAAGACAACTCTCATACACACTCACACACACACACACACACAAGCTCACACATACAATTTGACTACAATGCTGATTTTCTGGCTTGTTTGAGAGCGTAGCTGATCTGATTGGATAAAGAAGGAAGAATAGGTTGTCTCTGAATAGCCTCCATATTGAGTGTCTGATGTATCGATTACGGAGGCAGAGAACCCACATTAATCATCCACAGCATGTTTGATTACCTGATTTATTTTATTTTTATGAACATTGTATGCTTTTATTTGCCTCTGCGTGAACTAGTTTGTATGCAGTTCACCCTAAAATTTTAACTCTGTGTGTGTAAGAATTACTGTATTCATATATCTCCACCAGGTGTGTTTGCAGGCAATCTGCACAAAGTTGTCGTTTAAAACACGTCATACATTATTGCAATAACAAAATTAAACTCACCAAACTGTCTGGCCGCATAGCAGCGGCTGAGATGTGACGAGGTACAGCAGTGTGTGTACTAGTCGTTCAGTTAGCTGTTAGCCAAGCACACTGCAAACTGTTATCCCCCAACTCTTGGTGCAGAGTAGCAGCTGGAGGGACGATGCACTTGGCTGTTTTATCACTTTTAGCCCCTGCTGGCCTGAGGCCGGTTAAGAATAGTGTGTGAGGAGTCTGCAGGCAATAAAAGGTGTTTTGATAAAGCGTGCGTCACCGCAACTATGGGAGGTCCTTGAGCATGCAGCCATAACTGGGCATCCCAAAAATTATGCAGTCGCTGCAGCAGAATGCAAGATTAGCCGTGGACAGACACAGAGGTGCACAATCACTCATGGACTCGCTCACAGACGCATGTACACAACAGAGTGCATGATCCTGCTGGTGGAGATAATAAAAATGGTACATTTTACTCATGAACTCTGTGTGTGTTCTCAGGTGAGTGTGGTACAGGACTCTGTGAACATCTCAGGCCAGAACACAATGAACATGGTGAAGGTTCCCGACTGCCGGCTGGCCGAGGAGCTCGGAGATCTGTGGGAAAGCTCAAGATTCACTGACTGCTCCCTGTGTGTTGCTGGACAGAAGTTCCAGGCGCACAAAGCCATCCTGGCAGGTGAGAATAACCTATACTTTAAGCATTCAGGTGGTAAAAACCGGTAAACAGTGTATGAATGAAAACATTAAAGATTTTCATCGTTCAAGTCATTGTGTGGTCACGACTCCATGAAAGGATACAGCAAAGTACTGCACATTTTAAAGTATTGTTTGCTGTATAAAATAACTCTAAAGGTGTGGTTAGATTATATTCTCTCTGTTTCCCATTCACTTGTATTGATGCACTTTGTTTGACGTGTTGTTTCTGTTAACTGTCAAGTTATGCAGATGTTTTTTCTTGTGTGAACAGCACACAGCATCATTAATGGAGCAGCCCACAGACTAATAGAGAAGTTTACTACAGTTACACACACATTTATATGTATTTCATATACCAAGGTAAGACTGGCATATTATAGTATGTTAGACTGAAGGATGTGCATTGTTAACTTTGGTTATTTTCATTGTTGATTGTTTTTTTTGTTTTTTTTTTAGATAAATTGATTATTGGTTTTCTTTATAAAATCGAAGAGAACAATATAAACTGTCATCACACTTTTGAAAAACCCAAATACTGATATTACAAGAAATACATTTAAGAAAAGCAGCAAATCCTCAAGTTTTAGAAGCTAGAACCAGTGAATGTTTTCCATTTGTGCTTGATAAATGAGCTAAATTAATAGGTTAACAAAATTGGTGTCTGTTGAACTAAACAAACAAATAACTACATGAGTGAAATCTTTATTGCGCCTAAGGGAATTTGTTTTTCACAGAGAGCATAAAAGAATATCAAAAGAACATCAACAACCATACATGACGGCACACAATTCAACATGAACATAAGCATTATCAAAACATCATGAAAAGCACAATTTGGAAAGTCGATTAAGGTCATCAAATGCAAGTTACAAGTAATTGACTATATTAAATAGTGTTAAGATGAGATAAGTTTCAAACTAATATATGAGGTGGAGTAGATGCTTGTCATTATCCTGGATTTCATTTGAGAGTTTTAGATTTGATTTAAATGCTGCTTCAGATGCTTTCCCACTCTGACTTGAATTCAATTCTGGGGGAAGTATCAAATTTTAATGAATAATTTTTGTTTGCCACAAGGTTGGTTACATTTTAATACGGTGATCATCCAGTCAAAAGCATCAGCTATTTGCACCTTTAGCTCTTAGTCTGTGTTGGCCTTCGTAGAGTCCACATAGTGACCGCACCCTGTCATGTACTCACACGAACAACTTGTTGCAGATATTGGCACTTTAATGACAGACGGCGTCAGATAGTGAATGGTTCGAGGAGACTGGTGAACTGTGTGTCTCTGTGGAGGAAAGGAGAGGCTGCTCATTATTGGATTTGTTGAAATGTGTGTGTGAGGAGCCATTTTAATTATGTGCTGCTGTGGTTTGGGGTCTTCCTCTCTCGCTCTCTCTTCCTCTTTCTCTGCTCCACTTGGTCCAGATGACGTCCCTCCTCCTCGTTATTCCCCCTCTCGGCCGTTCCCGTGACAACTCTCCCGGCCGTTAATCGCCGTGGAGACGGACAGAGAGGGATCAAACGAAGGAGGGAGAGCAACTCAAATTGGCACCATATTGGCCATGTGATCTTTATATCATTCTGGTTTTCCCTCTATGTCTCTTACCGTCTCTTTCTTTTCTTTCCTACAGCCTTCTTACCCTTTCTCAATATTCCTTCTTTCACTTTTATGTCTCCTTTTTTCATTCTCTCTTTTGTCTCCTCCTGTCTCCATTTTCCTCCTCCTCTCATCGTTCCTCTCTCCTGCCTCACTCTGTCTTTCTTTTCTGTGTTCACATCCCTTTGTTATTTGTCTTCCTTTCTTTCAGTATTGATCTCTCTCCTCTCAAACCTTGCTCAGTTCTCTTCCTACCCCATTCCTGTCTACTGTTCTCGTCCTCTGACTTTTTCTCTCCTCTCCCTCCATTCACTTTCTAAGACTCTCTCTCTCTCTCTCTCTCTCTCTCTCTCTCTCTCTCTCTCTCTCTCTCTCTCTCTCTCTCTCTCTCTCTCTTGCCCACCCCTTCCCTTTGTTGCTGCAGTATGAGCTCACCAGCATTGAGCTGCACCACACAGACTTACTGTAGGTTTGTCCCCATAGTCCTACCTGCTAAGTTTGGTTTCAGTGCTCCAGGATGCAGACATTAATTCATGACTCCACTTTTTTTTCAGGATTTTTGTCAGTTGGTGACTATGTGACAAAAGCATTGGCAGCAACATCATGTCACAGATATCATGTGACCTGGCTGAGAAACAGTGAACTGTTACATACTGATACATATTTTCTGATGGCAAAGTCCTCGTCATTGGTGAAGTTGTTGTTTTTTTCTTTCAAATCAACCGTCCACAAAACCTTAAATTGTCCGATCAGCTTCCCTCGCCTTTCCGGTTAAACAAAGCAAATCACCTCGGCCGAGAAAGCGGAAGAGAAGTATATTTAAAAAAAACTGATCTCTTTAACAACCCTGATAGTTGAATAGATAGTTAACCGTCCATTCAACTTGTGTGTCTACAACTGTAATCTTCCCACTGCTGTGTGGTAAATCATTACTGTAGCCTGCGTCCTCTGATATCTATAATCTGATCATAAGATAAAAGGAATAAGGACCAATCTCCCCTAAAAATATCTTGACAACTCAATTTACTTTACCTGAAAACAATAATGAAACGTTAGCACTGTTTCTTTTGCTCCTTAAAGTGAAAGACAAGGGGATACCCAGAGGCTTTGTTTGTGACTGACCGTAGAAGTTGTTTTGACCGTGAGCCACCACATATCTGAAAGTCACTTCTGAACACTGAATGCTGTGGGACCTGATGTTAGTTACTGTTATTTATTTAGATGATGAATTAAGTGTTACGACCGAAACAGCAGGTGCTGACGTTATAGTCACTGTGTCCCATTGTTAACATATTCATTCACTCATTGGCCCACGTTTTACTGATATTATCAGTATTCTACCTTTTTATGGCCTGTTGATGGATGACCTCCCGTTTCTAAAAGAGTAATTAAATGGGCAGCAAGCGCTGAGGTTTATAACTCATTATTAAGAACTAGAATTAATTAGCATATCACTGACTTCGACACACACTTAATAATGTGTTGAAACATTTGTTACATTTTAATCACTAGTTGATTAAACATTAATTTCATTAGTGAACAGTTATGTAAAGTGTTACCCAATGAGCACATAATTATTAAGTTGACTGATTGATATGTGATTTTTAGTAAAAGGCTTAACGGTTAAAGGTTTTAACCTTCGTAGAGACACTTTCTCTCCACTGTTAAACAACCAAAAGGTAATTAAGTCCAGCCACAGACTGCATCTGAGAGGTTCATCCTCAGCCTCAGCCGCAACTAACCGCTGTCACTGCCGCGATGATAAGAGAGAAAATACACTGTGCCTTAAGCAGAACTACAGAGACAAGATGTGGTGATTATTGTAAGCATGCAGAATTATCATACGGCAGTGATTTTGATGTAACAGAAGTGGGACTGATTTACGTAATTCGTAGTGCTGTGGTTAAATCAGACAGTTAGCATGGCCGGAGGATTAAACATACTCCTGCTGCTGCGGTCGTGTCTGGAGTAGTAAGAGAGAAAAGACAAGTTATTGGTCACCTCACCTGTTTAGTAATAAAAAAAAACCACAAGCATGTCTTTTTTTGAATCAATAGGTCAAGCATTGTGGGTCACTAGGTTTAGTTATTTAAACTGTGAATTTATTTTTGTTAAGTGCGGCGAAATGTAATTGAAGAATTTTTTTTTAATGAAATCTGGATTATAAAAATACTATTTGCATTGCAAACACTTTACCTGTTTTCTTTTTCTTTGAGGGACTTTGGCAGCAGCTCTTTTGCATTTTGTCTCCACTTTACTCTCTTCATTTTCTGTAAATGGAGGCAAAGTGTGAACTCTCCTTGCCTCAAGAGGATTGTAGACTGTGGTGAACAGTGTCCTCTTACAACAACAGACAGAACATATTTTGGATTTGCAGGGACACAAAAGCTGGGTGAAAATCAACTGAAACATATCTACTCCTTTTAAAAAAAATGTTTTATTATTTTCCAGCAAAATAAGCCTCAGCACTCACCATAGAATAGTCTATGGTGAGTGGCAGCAGGCGACCATGTTATCAAAACAGGAAGCCAGAACTTAATTAAACCATAATGCATCAAACAAGCTCCAGTCAAGTCAGCCTATCAGCATTAAAGTGGCTAAACACAACTCATAGGTCGTCATGAGTCTGTCAGTAGGACGGGGCTGCAGTCGACTTTTTCCACATGATGCTTCTCCTGCTGTCACTGCTGTCAATCATCGTCCTCGCTCTCCTCTGGCCCTGTGGCAGGCTGTTAACGCATATCAGAAACCTCACCATGCATCAACATTACACACAATAACAAACCTCTCTCTCTCTCTCTCTCTCTCTCTCTCTCTCTCTCTCTCTCTCTCTCTCTCTCTCTCTCTCTCTCGTTGTCTGTCTTTTGTTTCCCTGTCTGTCTCAGCTCGCTCGCCGGTGTTCAGTGCCATGTTTGAGCACGAGATGGAAGAGAGTAAGAAGGTGAGTCGAGCACTTGACTCCCTCGTTGCCGCTCCCTCAGTGGCGAGCCGGATGTCTAAATTCCAATCTCTCTCTCTCTGTTACATCAGGAAGTGTTCACCTCTCAAAACATCTCGGTGTGTCTGCACGTGTTCCTTCATATCTTGTTGACTGCGTCTCTATTATCTGGTGTTTTTAAAGTCACTATGTGTTGTGTGTGTGTATGTAATTGTAGCGCCTTTGAATTGGTTCTTAAGGGCAGTCTGTGTTGCTTTCATCATCTCAAGGATCTCCAGGATGGAATTGTGGCAGTGAGAGGATATTGGTAGTCTGTCATGGTGTATTGTTTGTGGCTGATGTTGAACATTTGCAGATTCAACACTTAAGCTGCCCCTGGATATCTGAGGCTGATACCGATATCAATATTCAAGAGTTCAAAAATCTACCAATATACTGTACAATATTTGTTTTGGAATGTAAGGACTTTTTTTTTTATAGCTTAAATCTACAAGCAACCACAAGGTATTTTGTGTCCATGCAGTGGTTGATTTTCACTTTATGTTGTACTCATACAGAACAACATGCAACACATTTCATCCAATGTGTGTGCTTTACTTAACACAATTGAGGTAATTGTTATTTTTATGGTGTGTTCAACGTGCAACAAACACCTTTTTTAAATGCCTTGTTTTTGCCCTCAGTAACATGTTCATCTATAAATATTCTGATTTCAAGTTGTTGAATATTGTAACCTCAATGTCAAGTGCTGCAACATTAAGATGTTTTCTTAATAACTAATGAAGCTTTCTGAAACCTGCACTGTATATATATATATCTTTGCATTTTTTATGTTCCTTTTTGTGTTTGTATTTGTGCATGTTTCCCTGTGTGTGTGTGTGTGTGTGTGTGTGTGTGTGTGTGTGTGTGTGTGTGTGTGTGTGTGTGTGTGTGTGTGCTACAGTTGGTTGTGTTCCTCTGGTCGGAGTTGGTGAGATTGAACCTTGGTGATTTAGCCGTCATGTCAGCGGAATATTGATGCCTGTGCGGCTCGAATGGGGAAATTATAAAGCTTAGAGCCAGGAAATGCATCTTAATTGCTGTTTAAGTGGGCGTCTTCATCAGAAAGAGGGAGAGATGGTGGGCCATGTCCCCATACAATTCAGAGAAAACAGATAGATGGGTTAACACTCCTCTGCAGCACTCTATATAGGAGAGACAAATGAGCTCATAAAGAAACACTCTAATAGAGGACTGCTCTGTGCATAGAGGGGAGCTTCAGACACTGTAACTACAGGAGCGTCGTCTATTTATGAGCTACTGTTGAACTCTCGCCTTCGAAATACTGAAGGAAGCCCCTGCTGTTTTTTTCTCATGTGACTTCCAATGTGGTGCTGTTTTACCTTCTATATTTCATTAAGACTCCAACACGCTTCGCTGTCAAAAATTCTGCAGAGTGAAATTAGTCTAAGTTTTCATCTTCTGTATGTCAAACCTCCTCGTTAATCGCTTGATTGCCTGCAAAACAGTAGAAGTAAGAGAGGATTTTTGCTGCATGTGTGCGCTCACATGCCTTTTACGTACGCATGTGTGTTGTCTGTAAAAGGGCACTGTAGCACACTGCCGGCTGTAAGCTCAACCCGGCTGTTTTCTGACTCTCCCACCATCATTTGTCAGTGTGCTTATGTTGCTGTTGAGGGGTCGGAGTTGACACAAACACACTAAGTTGTTGGTACACTCGGCCTGACCCTGCTAAAACGCCGCTGGTCACCGTGGTGACGATAAAGCACCGTTATAATTGGTTTACTGCTTTGTTCTGTCTCTCAGCGAGGAGAGAAAGATTCAGGTTGCCGTCACTGGGCCAGCAAGTGATAAAGCCTACTTTGTTGGCTGCAGGCACAGTCGAGGAATGAATGTTCAGGATACATTTTTAGGAATCAGCTGAAAGGAATGAAATAAATGTACTAGAATGTATTTTTGTAGAAACTTGGTCAGGCTGTCCAGAAGTTTATTATCATTCTTTCTGATTTGGCACTTGGAACTTGTTTTGCATGACTGCCTGTCCCTGTGTGTGTGCTTAAACAAGGTGAGTGAGTTTAATTCAGGTACCTTTTGGGATATTCACATGAAATGATAGTAAAAAAAAAAAAAAACACTCTGCCGCTGCTCGTGGTTTTGAAGGATTGTCAAAGCATCTGTCTTTTTCTTCTCTTGCCTTTTATTCCACTAAACCCTGTGTGTATTCTCCTCTCCTGTTCTCGCCTCTCGTTCAGAACCGTGTGGAGATAAATGACGTGGAGCCAGATGTCTTCAAAGAGATGATGTGCTTCATCTACACAGGCAAGGCCCCCAACCTGGACAAGATGGCTGATGACCTGCTGGCTGCAGCTGACAAGGTACAGAGCGCACGTGTGTGTGTGTGTGTGTGTGTGTGTGTGTGTGTGTGTGTGTGTGTGTGTGTGTGTGTGTGTGTGTGTGTGTGTGTGTGTGTGTGTGTGTGCATGCACCTGTTACTATGTACACTTATACACAAGCCAGCATAAATAATAATGTCCCCTAAAATAACAACCAAGTGCTCTTCAAGCCCTGAACACACACACACACACACACACACACACACACACACACACACACACATTCAAACACTCTGTTGTCGGAATATCTAAATATGTGGGAGATGTACAGATGCACACACTTAAATTCTTCGTTGTTTGTTCCTGTTCTGACCATGCAGACCCAAGGCTTCCTCTCTATTCATCCGAAGCCACTAATGTCTTCCAGTTTTGCTCTCGCTGTTTTCCAGTTTTTTAAAAGCTTATTGCATTTGCTTTATTAATAGTATCAAGCTGCACATTGTGAAGCATGATTTATATGTTTCCCCCTTTTTTCGGCCCACAACAGGTCTGCTCCAATGTGTTCTGTCTAAAGCATCCAATTATACACTATGAAGTAAACTGTTATACCTGTGCATGGCTCTTGGTATGGCAATGCGGGTATATATGTCAGTGCACCACCATTCAACGAAAAACAATGAACTTGGAAAAATCTGTCAAATAATGTTCAGAGGTCTTTTTTTTTTTTAACCCAGCCACTGATTTGAATGTTTTCAGCTCATCTCAGGAGAGAAATATCGATATTTCTTCACCTCACTTCCAGCAAAATTGCAGTTCTTAATTAGTGTATTCTCTTTCACTAATATTTTGAGTTTGGTGGCAGAGAACCCTTTGTTTTGCTTACTAGTTGTGAGACGAGTCTTAAACATCCTTGCATAAGTTTAGTGGAAGTTCATTTAAATGAACTCCTTTACATCATTAGTGTTAATAAAAACCACGCTCAATATGAAATTCGCCTGTAGTCCCTGCTGAACCAGCATGACTCATTCTGAAGTGTGAATGAATATGAGAGAAGATTATTGTTCCCAGCAATTATATAATTAGTGGAAATAATTCTTTACCTCTCAAGTGATCCCCTTTCCTACCGCCACTCCCCCTCAGTCTCCAGAGCTGTCACTTTTCCTTCTCGTGGCTATATTTTTCTTTTATTCAATCTAAGTCTTGTTGGTGCCGCGGCCGAGTAATTCTGTACTTCCGTATCATTACACAGTGCGACAACAGTTGTTTGTGGCAGCGCTGTTTAAGTAATTTAGTTTACCTGCTGTTTCTCCTCGCTCTCCCTGTCACTGGCAGTATGCTCTGGAGAGGCTGAAGGTGATGTGTGAGGACGCTCTGTGCACGAGTCTGAGTGTGGAGAGCGCCGCAGAGATCCTCATCCTCGCCGACCTGCACTGCGCTGACCAGCTCAAGACGCAGGCCGTGGACTTCATCAACTAGTGAGTTACACACCTCCGCTGAGAACTACTTCCACACTCATACAAACACGCTTACACACACACACACTCACACACACACACTTATACACTTAGCTTTTCCTCAAAGGAAGTCATTAATTTTCCGTTGGAGCAATTTTTTTTCTCCCTAGGAAATTTAATTTAATCCCCAGATCGGACCATTCTGCTTCCGTATCATATTGAGCCATTTAGCAATAAAGCTCAGCTGCTGATGTTAATCATGTTGCAGGCAGCCTGTTTAGGTAAGATGGGGCCTATTAGCATCAATGACTGCTATTGATGTCAACGGAGAGGTGATTGACCCTGTGTTTGAATTGCCAGTTGAAACAAAAAGCATTCTCTCAGTCACCACAAACCGTCCCTCTGTTTTTCAGAGTTCTCTATCTCTGAGCCAGACACATTTTCTATCCCTTTGTTCATCCCTCTGTCCTCTATTTACAGCTTTACTCCATTTCTTGGCCTTGTTCCTGCATTTGCTCCTTCTCCCTCCCTCCTCCATTCACTCCCATCTTCCTTCCCTCTCCTCTCCCCATCTTGTTCTGTGCTTAAGAGCTCATGTATGCCTAAAGGTGTTCAGTAATGCAGATCTCTGCCCCTAATCCCAGTCATTAATTGTGGTTATGGGCGTTATGACAGTTTAATTTGCCACAGTGTTGTTGTGGTGGTGGGAAAATTGGCCACGGGGGACTCCTGGCCAGCAAAGCGATATCAACCCTCCTCCTGCGGACACAATGGACAGCAACGAAACAAAAATCAATTTAGAGGACGAATGTAGAAAACAGACGACACGAAGGAACCAATAATCCTCCCCCCAGCAGCACCTCAACCTCTTTCCAGACCAGTGTTCACAAGCAGCTTACAGTCATTTAGTCGAGACAATAGGAGTTGTCTTTATCCTACCTCTGTCCCATTTATTTACCCTCCTCGGGGATGTAGCAGAAAGTAAAGCCACCCAGACACTCTTTATCCACTTTGTTCAGAGATAAGAATTTACACACTTTTTGTTTAGCCCAACATGAATCTTAAGGTCAGAGTGAATTCATGGAATGAAAAGCAGTATGCAGTGCAAACATGACCTGAGTAATATGAAGGAAAGGGTTTTTAAGGCACACAAACAGTACTCATTTCCTGAAAGTATTGTTTGTTTTTTTTCCACTTTATTTTTTTCCTTTTCACCACAGACAGAACACATACATACAGAGAGAAAACAAAAACAAAAACACAATAAAAAATAAAAAGGATCTGGATTGCTCTGTCCCTTCAAAAGCATGAGAAATCCTGAGAAATATTCAGGTGTTCTGATCTTGTGTTATCGTTGACCTGTAAGCATCGTCCATTTCTCCCACTTCTCATGACATCGCTCCTCTTGAGCTCTTATTCTGTGAGTTAACAGTTCCATATCATACATTTCATTCACCCTTTCAACCATCCATCTTGTGATGGTGGTTCTTGTGCCATCTCTTCGTAATAGCCTTCTTACAAGCTGCTAACAAAATGTTCTGCAGATATCTGTCTTCTCTTAACACAATATCTGCTGTCATATTATATTACCAAAGTAAAGAAACATACATGACTTAGGTATAGTATATCATAGACCAGAATTTTGACGATAACCGTATGAACATTTCCCCTAAACTGTACAATTTCCGAACTTAGCCAAAATACATGGGAGTGGTCTACATTTACTGCCCCACATTTCCTCCAACATGGTTGAACAATAGACAGACATTTGTTTGTAATTTTGGGAGTAATAAAGAATCTGATTGCATTCTTCCAACAATGTTCTCTGCAAGTACGCGAGGATGTTGAAGACTGTTGTGTCCTCCCAAATATTCACTGAAAGTATTTTTTGTTGATAATAGCGATCCAGTATGATTACCACTGTCTGGAGGTCATAGTTTGGCCTCTTTTTAATTTACCTTCACATCACTGCTGCTCTCCCTCGCTCTGTCCCCTCCTGTCCTTCTCTGCAGACTTTCATTACTATCGCTCACCTCCCTGTTTATTTACTTATTTGTTGTCGCTGCCGCTGTCTTTACTCTCTCCCCTCTCGGTGCATCCCTCCTGCTTCCTCTCCTGCTGTGACTGCTCTCTTTGTGCCCTTCGCTGGCCTGTTGCCTCAGCCTCAGCTCACTGGCCATTACTGTAAGCAGGGGTTCACCTCCTCCATAGAGGCTTGGGTCAGAGGTTGGCTGGAGGTCTGGAGCTGCTGTGTGGACAGCATATGACCCCCCCCCCCACACACACACACACACACACACACACACAAACACACACACACCGAAATGCCAAGAGTAGCCATGCCAAGACACACACGCATGTGCACACACGCGCACGCACACATGCTGTTGTTTATAGACACACAACAAATCAAGAAAAATGTCATTAAAGGCCACACAGCGGTGTGCGTGATAGTGCAGCGGGTGTCAGGAGGTTGAAGACCGCCACGGGGTCCGCTGGTGGACACACATCTGTGGGCGACGATGACCACCAGTAAAACTCATCGGCAATTAATGACGTAAAGTTATTTTGGCTTTCTGGCTCCCATTTGTTAATTAATGCTTTAGCTTTAGCTTTTCAAAACCGTAGGGAATCCAAAGAGTTCAAAATGTCTTGAAAAGTACCAGTAACCAAAAAGAAAAATGATGAATTAGTTAATCATGTGTAGTTTTTCCTTGCTCATCAGCCCTGTGCTTTCTGTTCCTACCCCACCTCATTTACTATATATCAGTGTTTCCCAAACTTTTTTTCTGAGGACCGACTTTTTAAAAATGACAAACCATCGCGACCCAATTTTTAATAGGCATTATCAATAAATCGTGTAGAAGAGCAGATTTGGCATAAATGACTTTCCTGACTAATTTTACTGCCATTTCTGCATCATCTTATATTACCTTGAATAGGTTAACCAGCCATTTCTAAGAGATATACGTTTGATATTTCACAACTTAGTTTAATGCTTGTGTTATTGAAAACATGTACCAAATGAATGCATTCAGGCAGAGTTGGCAGGCTATCTCATTCTTTTTATGTTCTCTCAACAGTAAAACAAACAGAATGTATGTTAGCCTTTCATATTAGATTCAGTGTAAAAAGTAGGCTACAATTATCAGAACATACGAACATTCAGGCTCCCTCATGTGGTTAAAAGGTGTACTGCATATGTCCCGACCCAGTCTGAAGTTAACTTAACCAAGAGAACGAAACTAGTATCTATTTATATTTTGATTCTTATTTTTTTAACCGAAAAAGTATAAGCTGTTAAAAAAAATCCCTCTAGAAAATGAAGTGGGGAAGTAATATAAATTAGATTCAAATGGAAATAATAAAGTTCAAGTACCCCCAATCTGGCCACTCTAGTCAACATCTAATAAACTGAAATACCACAGTTTATGTAGGTACACATACTAAAAAAGAATTATAATAATAAAAAAAGAATATATTTTGCTGTTACTCTAAAACATGGTACACAACTTGGAGTCAGAGCTCCCCAACGGGTCACAAAATATATCTCCTACACAAAATTATTTTCCCTTTTTTCTCACCCATTTTTTCTTTTTAAATGGTGTGAAATCCTGTAGAGCTCTAACTCCTCTAGCCTCTAAAAAACAGTGTGTGAAGGGATCATAATTTCTTTGGTGTGTAATGTGTGAAGAGGGGTTGCATTGGTTAGAAAGGGTCGCAAAACAGGTTTACAACCAGTGCTGTGAAGAATGTGATATGATGTGACTCAACAGACTTTCTGCATATTTATGACCGTTGCCTTTTATTTGTGTGATGTTATTTCTCTGAAAATGACCTTCGGGGTTAAATATTTAAAAATATAAAGTAAATAACAGCTCTGCCAGCTGGTATGACAAATCATAAATGTCTCGGAGTTGCACTCCACACAGATGGACTCATACAATCCCGAGCTCTTCAGAAACTTGTTTATTTGTGCATTTGTTCTTTCAGTTTCTTTCCTTAAACATTTTCTGGACTTTCCTCTACTTTGTATCTCCTCTCTTTGCCCTCTTTCTCTCAGTCATGCAGCGGATGTGATGGAGACACCGAGCTGGAAGTCCATGGTGACCTCTCATCCACACCTGGTTGCAGAGGCCTACCACTCCCTGGCCTCGGCTCAGTGCCCCTTCCTCAGCCCCCCAATAAAACGTCTCAAACAGTCCTAGTGGTCAGAGAGACTCTTCCTGTCCTAACTGCTGCGTCTTCTTGTACCGGCAACCTCATTGCTCCTTCCTCCCAGCCCTGCTCTCTCTCTGACAGCACCCAGAGACGCCCAAGACTGAAACCCAGGACTTGGCTAGATATAGCTAGGAGGAGCTGCTCAGCTGGACCAAAGAATTACAGGCCACAGAGGAGGTACTACACATCACTGTAGGTGGGGATGAGGTGAATTCCTTAGGATCTAAACCTGGATATGTTTGGATTGTAATCTCAAATCCTGGCGTATTCTATAAATCCTTTGTCTGCGATATTGGAAAGCTATTCCCATAATCTGCGAGTCAGTCACGTAAAGAATTGATCTTCTGCCTGTGAAGGAAAAGTCAATGCTGAGTCCCTGTAAATACCATATTGTGGCATATTGTCTTGTGCAGTGTCTCGAGCCCAAATTGTGCTTGTAAAGTGAAGAGGATCAACCAACCACAAAGTGAAAGACAATTGTTCCCATTGTTGATGATTCAAACAGCGTTTGTACAAAGTATTGTTTTACAATTCATGGTTTGAATGAAAGAAAACAAAACTGAACATGTTTTATTAATGTTCGCTATTCCACCTGTGCCTCAAGCTGGGCAGACACTTTGTGGGCCGATCGCTCTCAGCTTATTATAGAAGCGGACTGAATTTCTGCTGGATCGGCTGTCATTTGACGTGCAGTTTGAGGGGGTCATTTATGCCAGATTAATTGCCCGAAAGATCAGCGATTGGTTTGATTTCTGGCATGTCAGAAAAATGTTGGTCGGCTGTCTTTCAGTTTGAGCCATCCCTTCTCCCACATGGCTGCTGTCAAAATATCCATTATGAACTGCACTGTGGCACTGTGTGTAATGTTCTTAGAGAAGTTACATGTTGTGGCTAAACCTGTAGTCTTGACTTTGCTGCAGAACACACGGATCATATTGTCTGCTTCTTCCAGTCATCTGTGACTCCATATCTTTATTTTTTTTCTCCCTCATTCATAGTAGAATTGCACAAACACTGCCTTTCTCTCTTTTTGAATGTTTGAATGAACTTTATTGGAATTGTTACCGGACAAAATCGTGCTCCATTCTTTAATTCAGTGTGAGCAGCCAGAGAGTGAACACAATGTAGAAGATGAAGTTTCTGCCCAGCTTTAAAAATGACATCAAATAAACAGAAAAACATTTTTTACTCACCTTTTACATCAGAATATTTGCTTTGACTGAACCTACAAAATACGGATGTTTCGAATTTTGTCCGACATGTCTTTTCCGTCCTTGATACCTTCATTTTTTCTCATTATGCAGTTTGGACACATCAACCAGTTATTGACTCATTAATGCACAGCCTCTTTAAACTTACCGCCTAATCAGTGTTTATGTGTGTGTGTGTGTGTGTGTGTGTGTGTGTGTGTGTGTGTGTGTGTGTGTGTGTGTGTGTGTGTGTGTGTGTGTGTGTGTGTGTGTGTGTGCGCGTGCGTGTGCGGGTAACACATTTCAGTTCCAAGCTTAATCCTGTCATGATCAAAGTTCAATCCCCGGTGCACATGCTGCTCACCTCGTGTGATCACAAGGGCTCACATCCAGCTGTTTTCGTGTGTCGACTCGGCTCTCACTCACGGTCACAGGCCTGTTTGACTTGGTCTCCGTGGCATTGCTTAGATAGCAGTTCATCAGAGAGAGCTGGATCTTTCTCTCGGACAGTATCTTAACAGGGATTTGATTTGTTGACCGATGTCGATGCCCAGTGGGCTTTAAAGAAGCTCAACCCTGAGCTCTGCAAATCGCTCCTCATCAAACAGTCCTTGCCAGCGATCTTTGGGGAGACCTTGCATTGGCTCATCAAACGGAGGGAAAGAGATCATTTGTTATACACACAGTAGACTGTAGCTTTATCTCAGACCACATATTAGTAGGATTCAATTACATCATATTTACAAAATATATATATATATATATATATATATATATATATATATATATATATATATATTTATATAAGTACAGATAGGAACTATATAGAAATTGTTTTAGTTTTTTTTATATCAGTAACAACTTTTTGATACAAGGGTTGTCTGGGATTTTGGATTTCAAAATAAAGGTTGCATTTGTACTTTCCTGGTCTTTAATGTTGCATTTTTAACTTTACAGTTAAGTAAACTGACACGAGTGCCTGAGCATATTTAAGTACTTCATTAAACCCATGTTCGATGGATGCCTCACATTACCAGTGATTTGCTTACTCAAAATGTCCTTTATGAAAACATCACCTCAAACTACACATACTCAGAGTCAGTTATACGACTCAGTTTCTCTCAAAGACTTTTTTTCTGCTTTTTTTTTACTTTATTCACACTTGTGTTGTTATGTACTGTGTATGTTTGTGTTTTATGAACTGTCAAGATGGACCAAAGACAATTATCTATCTTGATGAGCAATAAAGTTATCCCTAAAATGTTGTCATATTGTGTTGTTATATTGCGATAAGACAGAAATTCCAAATACAATATATTTAGCATATTCCTGGGTATTGATATATGTCACAATATGGCAAATATAGGCAAAAATACTAGATCATTTTCTTGGAATTATTAAATTGGACAACATACATATGCATATTGATATAGCTTTAGAATATAAAGAATAGAATAAGTGATAATATACAACAAGCCGGTCATCATTGTGAAATCAACCCAGACAGGTTCAAACGCATTGGGGTCCTGCAGCTTATTACATGGCTACTTACTAAAGAAATCAAATATTTGACCCTAAATATTGATTTCAATATTCATTTAGTGATTAAAAGTAATTTTAGTACTACTGCTTAAAAGAAAATAGGCGGAGATCAGAACTGCATCTATAGCCACGCTCTGTCATTCATAGCAGCAGTCTGCTATAAAGAAATAACAGACTGTAGAATGCTGTAATTGACCAAACTCTGCCATAAAGTCTACATATATATATATATATATATATATATATATATATATATATATATATATATATATATATATATATATATATATATATATATCAAATAAGCCTTCCAAACAATGTTATGGAGTTTGAGAATTTCTTTGTGAAGGTCAAGGTGTGTATCTGTGTCGGACAATTGGAATGTGTGAACATGGCAGACATATGGCGCTCTACGAGTGGACATTGTCAGCACAATGTGCGTTTTGGGGAATGTCCCTGCGATAGGAGAAGCCTTTGTTAACTGGAGTTGGTTCCGCCATTGCGACCTTCAGGGTATCAATTTTTTCTTCTTTTTCTCGAGCTTTGATAGTCAGCTTGTGTAGCAGCTTGCTGCCAACCTTCTGTGTCTTTGTAAAGACGTGTGTGTCTGTGTGTGTGTGTGTGTGTGTGTGTGTGTGTGTGTGTGTGTGTGTGTGTGTGTGTGTGTGTGTGTGTGTCTCCATTGGCCTTAGATGAGACCGTCAGGGGGAGATAGATGGAGCGATGCGTGTGGGGAGGCGTACTCTGTTGTTATGCATGCTGTATGTATCTGTCCCTCCCTCGCCTCCCCATCATTCACTCCTCCTTTTATGGGAGGAACGAGAGCGAGGCGTGGAAGGTCAGTGCTGTGAAAGCCTGTGACAAGCTCTGCGTCTGTGTCAGCCTGTCATCACAGCTCTGCCCGGCAGCAGCAGGACGAGAGGGAGGAAGGAAAGAGGAGGAGGAGGAGGAGGAGGAGGAGGAGGTCAGCAGTGAGGAGAAAGGAAACTGGAGAGTGTTGGGTGCGGGGTCAGTTTTTTGGTGTGGTTGAGTTCAGGGCCTTGAAATTTCAACATCAACTATTTGTACTGTATGTCGATGCCACCCAAGTGATACTAACTCAAGCTCCTCTATGAATATAAACATGGTAGTAATTTCCCTCTCTTATGTCCTCAGGGAACCAGGTGAAGGCAAAACCACATCTTAAACACCATGATCATTATCGTATTTCCAATGCACTATACCAGATATTTACTTTTGTCTTGACTCTTTTTATTTGATCTCCTTTTGTATCTTTGAGTATAAATCATTATAGACTTGATAAACATAAGCATGTTGTGTGCAGTTTACTGATGTTACAGAAATCAGCTTCCTCTTTACTGCTACTTCAGAAACAGAGTTTTTGGGTGTCGGTAATGTATAATTCTTTATAGATCATTAGTAAGACGTTAATAAGGACAACAAAAATATATTGGGTTGGTGTATATCAACCAGTGTAATTTGTTTTGTCTTTTTTACTAGCTCGTAAATTCTTCAAGAGAACATTAATGGACAATTTTCACTGGAAAGGGGCTAAAAGACATCTGGATCTATTAAACCTGCATTCATTCAATTTGTTTGGCCGAGTAGGGGCAGCACAACAAACTGTAAAGACAACATTGACATAGTATCACCTTTGAAGGTTGTTGTGGCAAACCTGTTAGCAAAGTCCTATATTCTCCTGTTAGTTTTGCTTTGGTCTCCAACTCCTGAGGGACAAATCAGGTCCTTTAGCTGCTAAATGCGTCACTATGTCCACCAGATAGTCACTAACTTTATCTGTCTGCTGATTGGTGCTGAGCAGGTAGTGTACAGTGGGTTTATCAGAGCGTCTTCACTGCTGTCTGTTGCTCTTTTTAAATGTCACAACAAAAAAGGATTTATTAATTGTAATTTTTTGATAATGGTTCATAATTGTATTAAAAGGAAAGATCAGTAATGAGACATTAATAAGGACAACTATTTCTGTTGTGAGACACCAATGCTTGTTTGTACACTTAAACAAAACATCATTTTTGTCCAATGGACAGTTTGACTTGATTTGAAGAGCTGCAAAATCTTCTGGACCAAAAATCTAGTTAATAAACTTACTCGTATTTATAAAGCCAGACTTGATAGATTACTGAACTGGGAGAAAATCTGAATAACTACTTCCTCATTTTTAATCAAGGAGTTATTAAAAGTAAGAAACCCATACTTTAAAAAAAAAGATGTATTAATGTTCTAATAAGACATCCACATAACTGATTTGCTAACATGAATACAGCCATTAGTTACGACCTATAAACCCTTAATAAACTATGCTTCATTAAAACAGCGGTGCCCAACCATGTGGAGCCACCGGCACTGACTCACGTCACATTAATGAGAGCGCATCATAACCTTTTGTGAGGAGATATTTGACCGTATATCCCCCATGATACCCCGGGTAATCCACTCAGATGGTATCATCTGTGACAGGCGAGTGGAGCTCAGGCCTTGGGGCAGAGAAATGGAAGGATGAAGTGACAGGGGTAATGGATGGATAGAGGGATGAAGAGTGATCGGGTGTCATACAGGTGGGATTGGGCCAGACATGGTGAATGAAGGAGCGATGGAGGATGGATGGCCGGAGCACCTCAGACATTGACAGCGTTGAGAGATTTGTCTTCTTTGTGCTCACTTTGTCTTGTTTCTCCTTCTCCTCTGTGTCCGAGTAAGTTAAATCTCATAAAACTATTTACCCCGACGATGCAGCAGCAGCAGCAGCTGAGGTTTTGCCATCATACTGTACCTGCCATACACACCATTTCAGGAGAATCCTCCATTCTGAGAGGGTTGTCTTAAGGATTAAAAGATGTGCACAAACAAACAAACTGCAATCCACAACAAACTGTTTGCTAATAACACCGGACATAGAAATTAGAGAACCAGACATGGGAGTTGAGTCATACTCGCAGACACACACTGACACAATTACGCATATATATATATATATATATATATATATATATATATATATATATATATATATATATATGAGCTGCTAATTGCTTTGTGTGCACCAATCCGTCCTGTGAATGTGCCGGTGCAATATTGCGGTGCTCTGGGTGTTTGCTCAGCTCATAACCGCAGACCAATGTGGCGGAGACAAGCTCATATATTAAGATAACCCCGAAACGGAATGGAATTGTATTTCCCCGGTGGTTCAAACGACTTCTGTGGTTGTAAACTGATAGTGGATGAGATTTGGCTTTAATGAAGCAAGACTTATTGTGCACAGTGCAACAGAGGAAGGTGCATGTGTTTCATTATTTGAGTGTGTGTCAGAATGTGCATGTGTTTGTGCCCGTGTCCATTTTTTTCCTTAACAAGGATCGCTGTTATCTATAACCGCATGTTTGCTCGTGCTCTCACGGCGGTTGTTATTGTATCGCTATTTTTCTTGCTCTGAGGTTGGAGTGTGTGTCTGAGGGCTGTGATTTATTCTTGCCTGAAATAATCAAGTGAAAGGTTTTTTTATTTTGTCCTCGTCCCTGGTGTAATTTTTCCTCAAGGTTGTGTGTGTCTGTGTGCATGCACAGGCTGTATGAGTGTCATCTTCATCTGTTTATTAGAATGTTCCCTACTGGCCTGCCTATAATGAGACCTGTGGAGCCAAGGAGTGATAGAGTTGAACTCATCAGGGCAAGACTCATCACAACAGAGGGAAAGAAAAAATGAGGGAGAGAGATGGAAGGGTAGCACCAAGGCCACAAAAACACTCAGCAATAAATGACATGTTTTATATTGTTGTCTATAGCTTCATTTGTTTATTGGGGTCTAACAGAAAGCATGCATTTCAAAAGGAAATAGCTAAAATCAGGCAGGTGATCAGGGTCACATTAAGTATCGTCTAAAAAAAAAACCACTTCCTGTGCTTAAGCAATGGCTGCAATTCCATCTGGAATTATTGCCTTACTTACAGAGTCGCAGGGGAAACATTTTACTACCCATCTCCCTCTGGAGTATTAATCCTGTCCAAATAGGGCTGAAGATATATAGTGGAAGGAGAGATGAATGAAAAATAAATGGGGGCCTGAGTCTATCCAAGCATGCATTAGGAGAGAGTAAGGGAGGTACAAGTAAAGTAGAGTAGAGCTTTAATGTCCCTGAGGTGCAGTTTGGTTTACGGACAGTAGTCAAATGAATAGTAAAATACAGTAATAGGCAAAACAGCACAGTAACAACAAACAAGACTAAGAGTCTAGAGAGCCATGCTAGTGGCTGTGTGAGGATGTACACAGCGGTGCTTTGAGCTAAATGCCAACTTCAGCATGTTAACTTGCAGATGTTTAATAGGTATAATATCCATCATGTCCACCGTCTTCGTAAGTGCAGCTGAGGCTGATAAGAAAGTCATTAGTTTTGCAGGTATTTGGTCATAAATCAAAGTATTGGACTACTACTAACATTTATTACTTACCTGCTGGTGGCGCTCGGTGAAAAGTCAGGAGATCCCCAAAGTCAGTGGGCTTCATCCTCTGGAGACCATGAATGTCTGCATTTAACAATCCAGCCAATAGTTGTATAGATATTTCAGCCTGGATCAAAGTGACAAATTAAGAACCAAAGTACAAACACACACACGTATGCCATTGTCTCATCTAAAGAATGTAAAGACAACAAATAAAGAAACCAGGGACAGCCCTGTCAAACAGTATACAGCTGGTAAAAGCCCAAAATATATTTCATTTATTGCAAATTTAAGTGATGGAATAAAATCTGTTTGCCAGTAGATCACAACACTAACTCACACATCATGTCTTTGGATATTAGCTAAATCTTCTGAGGTTAATGCAGTCCGATCGAACACCACCAACAACAACATTAACTATTGTATCGACTCAATATTACCAGAGTTGAATCAACCCCTCTCTGACAAAGTGCAAACAAAAAATTTCAATAAGGATTTTTTGCAGGACAGCTGAATTGGATTATATTGTAAAATTGTACCTAATAAACTGGAATGTAAATCAGCTGTATAGCCAATTGACAGAGCCTTTGTCATGATTAATGTTTGAAGATTCAGAAGCTGAAATTGCTGCTTACAAAATATGACAAAAAGGATATCTGAAGAGTTAAAACAACAGAGTACAAGTGAAAAGGCCGTACAAACCTAATAAATGAGATACTCCGAGGCAGGCTGAGGTCTGGATGAGGAGAGATACACTGAAGGACATCACAGGAGGAGAGGAAACAAGGGTTGTCTCCTGTGCACTGTGGTCCATTTGTTACCTGCGCATTGGTAAATGAAAGCCCTCTCTTAGCCTCGTTAAGCATGATGCACTGCCTCGGCCATCGGCACGGCGCTGATTAAAATTCGCCCTCCGGAGTTTGTGGGAGCAGCTAGCTGAGGCTGCACTCCTGTACTCCCAAAGCAAATGGGCCGAAAGGTCACGGCTCGGCGACCCTCACAGCCATGTCTTATTTATTTAGCCTTTTACCTCATCTGCCTCGGGGACAGAGGAGGAGAGGAGATCTTCATTCATGCTCATGCTCATACACCAGTGGCAGTATACTGCACCGTCCAGTATGGACTGTTAATGCTTCTAAATGATTAGTGCTGTACTGGTTGTCTATTTTAAGGCCTTAAACTGATTCCAGTGTTGTAGTTTGATCCAATTCCTCAGATGTAAACATGAATGTTAGCTAGATTTAGTGGAGTGTCTAAGTGCGTTTTAGTACAATTGTAGAGTTTTTTCCCCGACCTGAGGCCAGTGCATTTGGTGAGTTTGAAAGCTGTTATCAAACCTGAGTGCAGTCAAGAAAATCCATCAGATCCACAACAGAAAAATTGGGGTTGTCGTTAAGGGAACTCAAGTCTGGTCTCACGGATCCACAAATGTGTCCACACCAAAGCCGTCGGCATGGCTCAAAGGATGAGAATGTCACTCTGTCTGTTGGTTGGACGTCCATCACTTTGATACAGAAATATCTCAACAACTATCAGATGGATTGCCAAGGAATTTGGTACAAATTTGGAATATTTTCATTTCACGTTCATATTCCTCAGAGGATGAATCCTACTGACTTCAGTGACCCCCTTACTTTTCCTCTAGCGCCACCATGTGGTGAGTGAAACGTCTCCACAAGTTTTTATCTGCCATCATCAGGTCAAACTCTCAATTTGTCAAAATCTTTAACAGACTCTAGAGTTCAGGTAAGCACATGGTAAAACCCACGTAGAATTATCATCAACTTTGCTTCATCTCTTCTGATTGTTTTAGTGCCAACTTTATCAACCAATTGGAAAAATCTCCCTTATTTGGAGGATCTGCTTGATTATGACAACTCAAGCACTTATGAGCATAACTTTTTTCTATCATATGAGAAATAATGACATAAAATGGTCTACTATTGTCCTTTTTGTTTGCAAAATGTTTACGCTCACAGATGTGATGTAATACAGGGTGTCATAAATTTGTCGCAAAATTGATGCACAGTTTTGACGGACTCTTCTGCTTAAAAAACAGAAGAAACTAACCGCAGTACAGACAGAAGTTTCTGGACCAAGTGTAAAAAAACATTGTCAGTGTCCCAAGGTCTAAATGTTCGTCCAGATGATGTTCCATCCTGCCAAGAACAAAATTCACAAGGAAGCAAGCTTGCAACTTTTGGGATGAATTGGTATTGGCTTCCAAAAACCCATATCATCAGTCACCCACAGCAGACCTGATAAACTCCACTCGATCTGTGTAAAGAGTATCTGCTACCAGAAGGAAGCTGAGAGAGACAGCAGACGTACACTTTTAATCTCTCCCCTGTTTCATCTCTTCTCCTTGTCTCCTCTTCTGCCTGACGGTTTGTTGCATCAAACTCTTTGATATGTACAAACACCAACTGTATAATTACTGTGAACATTTTTGGAGGCTGTGAAGGGGATGTTTCTGTCATTTGTTTCTGAGGATTCACTGATATCTGCGTGTTGGTGTAGTTAGAGAAAGATGGCACATTAAACTATTGTACAAGCATGGGTTTCTTTGAAAAATTACACTCGTCTAGTTATCCTGCAACATGCTGCAGGATTACACTGGCTTCTGCCCACATTAAATTCTGGTGTGGGGTACAATTATTGGTAGCATAACTTCTCCAACTCCAACTGGTGATAACAAATATCCTCAATTGGAGCTATTTTGTGATGTCACGTCTTCATTTATTTTGGCACTAAAACTGCTTCCCGATAACCTGCAGGGTTGACGTCTTCTTAAATTAGAGATTTTCTAGAAGGCTTTTTGACAACCAGAGAGAACTGAATTACCTGGGTAGTTGAAGCTGTGAGGAGGAGTAAATACAATATATTTCAAGAAAAACTTCCCTCACGAATGATCTCCTCTGGCTGCATTGTTTGAAATAACAGTTGATTTAATATTGATCCGATTTCTGCCTGAATTAGAGCTTTTTTGGGGGGTCATTACATTTTTAGTCGAGATTGAAATGCAAAATGTCTCCTAATAAAACAAGGAATCTACGGCCATGTTAAGACGCTCGCATTAACAATGTCAACATGTTGATGCAAACGCTTGCGATGTAACACAACTTACATTCGCTAATTAGCACTTGTTCACAATGTAAAGCTGAGGCCGATGGGAATGCAATTAGTTTTGATGATGAACTGATGATGGCACAAGATGAAAGGTCAGAGGATCATCAGTCATTATTAGTATTATTACTATTATTACAAGAGGAGAACATGAATATCAGTACCAAATGTAGTTGTTGACTAAAAAATCAGACCATTCGGGTTGTGAAACATGAGCAGACTGACTTTTTTTTTACATTAAGCAGCAATATTCAAGTTTCAAACAGTTAATTGTTTCTGTCATTTGGAGTCGCATCTTTTAACTGAGTACAGTATATCATACATGTACATTGTCCTTTGCATTGCACTCATCCCTCCAACTCTGCTGCCACTCTCACCCCTCCATTTAATCTCTCCTTCAGTGTCTTCTCTCCGTCCATAGTTGGCTTTCTTTTTTCTGCAACCCAGTCATCCCTCCCTCCAGCCTCCCTCATCTTCATTCCTCCTTGTCTCTCTCTGACTTTTTCCCGGTCTCTGTCTTTCTTCCCCCTTGGTTCGTGGTCAGGTCCGGCGAGGTGTAATTGGGTTGTACTCT